>NC_090649.1:237012505-237727505 GCF_040937935.1 Hyperolius riggenbachi
TGATATCTAATGAACAAATATGTACTATTCATACTATTATACAAGGTTGTCATGGCAGTTCTGTATAGGGTATGGACAAGAGCTCTGTAGGAATGGGGGAAGCTTTGTCGTCCCTCCCATATTATGTACCATATGGGCTGGTATGGCTAGTATGGAGGAGCCCATGCAAGTTGACCTAGCCATCCTGGATATACCAGCCTGCATAAATGACAAAAGCTTAATGAAAATGTAAACGAGAGAGGAAAAAAGGAAAATAAGCCCCCCCTCCCACTTTCATTCACCCTGTGTCACCCATTCCTGCTGGTATAGCCAGGATGGCTGAGTCAAACTGCATTGGGGCTCCACCATACTAACCATACCAGCCCACATGGTATGAGAGAGAATGCGTCCAAATTCCTTTGATCCCCACCAACCCCATCCTCCGCTGCTGCTGCACCATGTAGTATCAATATTACATGGTCACATTTTGGATCTAGTCCATTACTCTGTGTGAATCAAAGTGCCACTTAAAGACATCATTGTCATCACGTTATTAAAGAGGAACTTTAACAAAGGATTGAACTTCCTTCCAATCAGTAGCTGATACCCCCTTTCCCACAAGAAATCTTTACCATTTCTCAAATAGATAATCCGGTAGGTCTGTATAGCTGATATTGTGGTGGAATCCCTCCTAGAGTGTATTGTCATAACCATGGTCCCGACAGTTTGCTGACTGTGAAACTCATTGCATTGTGGTAATTGATGGCTATTAACAACTGCCGAGTGCCGAGAAAGCCATGTCTCCCTCTGTGCATAGAACTTTCAGCAACGAACACTGCATAGAGATCAACTGGCAGAACTACAGATATCACCATCAGTGATACATTTCAGAATGTGTCTCAGGAAGAGGAAAGATTTTACAATGGGCAAACACTGACTAAATAATCTACGAATTAATATTGTAAAAAATAAGCAATTTTATTCATTATGTTATTTTTACTACAGTTCCTCTTTAAAGTGAACCAGAGATGAAGCACCCTCATACATTTACTATATATATCAGTGGGAACATTAGAGAAAACACCTACCCTGCTCTCTGCTTCATTCTTCACTGCTCAGCCTGCTTGTTATCAGCCCTGATAAAATCCCTGACTAAGCATTCAGTCTGGCTTTTCTCAGGAATCATTATAGCTGAGTCTGTCTTCTCTGATGTCTTTTCAAGCCAAAGCTCCCTACTGACTCTGCTATAATGACTCAGCTATAATGATTCCTGAGCAACGCCAGACTGAATGCTCAGTTGGGGATTTTACCAGGGCTGATAACAAGCAGGCTAAACAGTGAAGGATGAAGCAGAGTGCAGGGTAGGTGTTTTCTTTAACCTTCCCACTGATATGGTAAAATTCATGAGGGTGCTTTGTCACTTGTTCACTTTAAGTAAAACAGTTAAAGGCTCAGTAAAGATGGTATTTTTTCATTCCTCGCCTGCATTTACAACCACAAATCCCCACTCTTTTTTCTATATAATTTTCAACTATGATAATTAGTAGCTCAGTATGGTAAAAGTACAGAATCAGTCACATTGACATATTTTACTCTCACACATGCCATGCAGCTGGGCCGGTCTTTCGTTCACCACCACCCTGTATTTGTATATCTTATGTGAAAAGCTTCTATTCAGAGAGAAGCTCTGATTTAATAGTCATTTAGAAATGATAACCCTAATTTATCACTTATTCACAATTACCTTGGCCTTGGTTTCTAATATTAAAATGATAAGTGCATCTATGATATGTAGTAAATGGTCACTAATTAGTGGACACCTTTGCTTATTTAGTGAAGGAAGTATCATCTACTTTAAGGGCACATGAAGGTCCTTTTCATATTCTACCAAGCACTATAAAACAAATGAATAAAAAGCAAATTCTGAAACTGAGCTTTTATTTATTTTCCTTGCTGCTCTTCCAGGCTTTGCTTTTTAAATAGGGCACACTAAAAATAAATGGGGCAACAGTGTGTTGCAAACCTATTTCTCAGGGAGACAATACATTTAACACCAGGATATAGTTTAAACCATTTAAGCTCTTCAAACTGTTCAAATCAATAATGCTGACAGAAGGTTGGTGCCCTGCTGAACTAAATCTATCAGTCCACATTTCAATCAGTAAGAGTAAGCGGGAGCCCGGACCATGTAGAAGTTTGTGTGCTATCTTACGTGGGTTTTCTCCACAAAATCTTGATCTTGGAATATCAAGGCCATGGGATACCAAGGAAAAGTTGTTTGTTAGATGTTTTTCTCTTTATCTTTTGATGGTGAGTGAAGCTATCCAAATAAGTTCTTCTTCACTCCTAATGCTGCTCATTCACTGATATGAACTTTTGTGGGGGGTTTACACTTCTAGAAATCAAGTAGGAAACTCATGTAATGTGAAAGTTACAGTATTTCCATCATTCAATCAGGTGTTTGGAGGGTGATCCTTCCTTGGGAAAGCTGTCCTCTATCAATTCCCCCTTGCTAAATAAACTTATGCCTGGTTTTGACTGTTCCCTCCAGCTGCCACTTTCTTGCATACTGGATGAATGGGAGGGCATACCAAAACCTGCATCTTTTTATAAGCCATTATCCTCTGTACTATCTAGTGACTAGAGCATTTTCATGCTTCCAGAGCCTACTCCTGTACCTCAAGAATAGCTGTCAGTAATCATTCAATGAGATCCACACCATCTTCATAGCAGATTATTTTATTGAAAAATCCTAAAATTGTAGCATAAAATCAAGTGACGGGTACATGGTGCACAGAGTTTTGGAAGCACAGTCCTTTTTCAAATAGCCACAAAACACATTTCATTCATGGCTATTTGAAAAAGGACTGTGCGTCCTAAATGCCATCATGTAAGACCCGGCACTTACTTAAATGCTACAAGTTGCATTTAAGTAAGCGAATATGGATGCAGCCTATTGATTTTAATAAGCTGCAATTCCCCATCCAAATTCACCTGTGGGGAAATGGATTGACGCAGCAGTTCAAAACTTAGCCTACATTTTTGGTTTTGAGGTATTTTACTACCATGGTTTCAAACTAAATTATTATTACCTGTAACATGTATGTTCGACCCTTGAAACTAAGCATCAATGTAAACAACCTGGCCATTGGGTGCATGAGTAATTATTTGACTAACCAACACTCAGCTCAGAGGAGGGACGCTTATGTATATAACCTGCATAACTAAAGACTGTTGCATTACAGCTGTACATACTAAATAGGGCAAAAAGAACTGAGTGTTGATCCTGGATTTTTTTTCTTACAAGTTTAATATTCTAGAGGCCATACATTACGAAATGAAAGACCACAATTCTGGAATTATGGTAGGCTGTCTAGGTGGTGGTACTACTGCTACTGAAGTCACTGCTGCCTCCTCTCACTAGAGCTTATCTGTAATAATTTAGACTGATACATTCATGGTGTTTTGTTGACCAGTGGCCACCAATCCCCATGATAACCTAATCTATTACTGCTGTATCATCTTTCCTTGCCATATTCCTTCATTAGCACAATCTAATAAAGAAATATGACAAAGACCTCATATCAGTGGGGGGCTTACAATGCCATTTTGCTGCATTTGGCTGCTGTTGATCTTCAGAAACCAGCACATATCACCATTTGTCTCCAATTAAATTCAGTACCTACCAAATCCCAAACTCACTCAGCCAAACATTTTGTGAAACTCACAGAGACATATTCAAATAAGGCAAATTCATTCTATTTATAAAACTCATGAAGAACACATCACAAAATATGATTATATCATGGAAATGTTATTGCCATTGTATTCATCGTATTTAAAAATTCCACACCAGAAAATTGGGGCACATGACAGTGGGAGTCCAGTTAATTGACAAAGAGCTCCTGGGTCATATGTTTACGCAGATCAGGATTTTTTATTTTTTTTCTAGCTTTTCTGTGACTTCAGTTTTGTAAGCTTCTGTCTGCTGCTTCCAAAGAAATAAAGAACCTATTTGTTATAATGCCTTTTAACCTGCTGGGCGGTCTGGACGAGCTCAGCTCGTCCAGTACCGCCGGAGCCTGCCGCTCAGGCCCTGCTGGGCCGATTTGGCTCAAATAAAAAGCAGCACACGCAGCCGGCACTTTGCCAGCCGCGTGTGCTGCCTGATCGCCGCCGCTCTGCGGCGATCCGCCGCGAGCAGCGGCGAAAGAGGGCCCCCCTAGCCGCCTGAGCCCAGCGTAGCCGGAACAAAAAGTTCCGGCCAGCGCTAAGGGCTGGATCGGAGGCGGCTGACGTCAGGACGTCGGCTGACGTCGATGACGTCACTCCGCTCGTCGCTATGGCGACGATGTAAGCAAAACAAGGAAGGCCGCTCATTGCGGCCTTCCTTGTTTATTCTGGGCGCCGGAGGCGATCGGAAGATCGCCTCCGGAGCGCCCTCTAGTGGGCTTTCATGCAGCCAACTTTCAGTTGGCTGCATGAAATAGTTTTTTTTTTATTAAAAAAAAACCCTCCCGCAGCCTGCCTGGCGATCTTAATAGAACGCCAGGCAGGTTAAACATGTAGGTTGTTTTTCTGACTAAATAGTGCTGAGTAATTATGTTTGATAGGTGCTTCTTAAGTTCATTTCTCTTGTCTGGATGTCTAAATGCTTCACTGAAGCATTAGTAATCAGGGAGCTTTTGCTGTAAATTTCCTTATGAGCTAAAAATCCTCAGTGGTTAAAATAACAAATGCTTAACAAATATGTTGTCTTCGCTTACTAAGCAAATTTATATTTACATATTGTTTTATAGATGAGTTCTTTCTTCCTCTCTTTAATAAATGGCTTTTATCATGAAATGTGTTAACAATGCTATAGTACAAAGAATTAAGCAAATTAATCTGAAATAACTTAGATGCAAATATGGAAATAGTAGATGACTGTATGCATTTACTGGTGCAACTGGTTTGGGAATCACTGTAGCATAAAAATTGACAAATTCTACCTAGTTTTAAGGGATGATTAAGCAGGACTGTGTAGAAAGTATATATTATCCAACCATAACTTAATTATGTAGTACTCAAAGGATACACTAAGAGTAAAATGTTTGCCTAGGGCTTCTTCTACCTTCCTGTAGTCGTTTCAGGCCCTTGCCAACATTCCGCTCTCATCCCTGTAGCAGCTGTAGCCCTCAGAAAGCTGGCTGGCTCAGTTGCTGACTACTGCACATGCATGACACCGGCCATGCTCCTCCACAATCGTACTACTGTGGCCAGGATCGTTTGCAGTTTTCACGAACAGCACAAGCATAGGATGCTCCTGGCTATGGGACAGTGATTGAGGAGGCCACACATGCAGCTTTCCGAGGGGCGGGCTACATTTGATGCCTAGAACTTGAGATTAGAAGAAGCCCTAGGTAAGTTAAAAAATGGTCCATTTACTTTTCCTTTAATTGTATCCCAGTGGGCAACCTAAGGTAAGTTCATTATCTACCTACTTCCCCATCCAGAAATGTGTACCATTAATGATGCACTTGTGTATGTAAGCTGCACAATTTTACACCACTTCAACTTCTAGGGGTCTTACCCCTAAGGTTTTACCCCTTGGGTGGGGATTTCAGCTGTTTTGCTATTAATACAGAAAACCCTTTTTTTATTACTCATGCCATCTAAGTGATAGATTTTTTTTTTTCAGTTCAGAACCAAAGCTTTCTTTGGGTAATATTGTTTCCAAGAATTGTTTTTTAATAGACATTTTACAAAGAAAGAAGGAGCAATAGCAGAAAATCCACATTTATTTTTTTTACCCTATCTAATTTTTATACGTGAAAATTGCTTGCAGTGAGAGCCGCATACATTTTTAAGGGAACATAGAAAGGAGGCTTCGACGTCTACTGCTTAAATTTCTCCTAAAGCCTATAACCCATGTACAGAAAGCAAAATCTCTAAGACACCTACTACTCAGGCTATCCATGCTATCACTACTATATATTTGGCTGTCAAGAGCTAGAACAGACAGATAATAAGGGAAACTCACCGTTAAGTTCTTGTTTGTCATAGCAGCTATTCATCAGGTGAATGCAAAGAAGAGGCCTTTTGCTCCCAGCCAACCTGAAATTAGTAAATTAAATGTCAAATTGTTCAAGTTGTTGGCAGTTCAGCTATTACAATTTCAACATCTAGACAGAGAGGACTTCCATAATGTAATGTATTTGAGCACTCCTAATAGGTGGATCTCTAGTTGTATCTATTTTTGAGAAAGAATAACCTCACCTTTTACCAACCAGTGGTTGGTAATGTATGTACAGCACTGGAACACACCACTGGTAAAAATGTTTTTACTGTTACCAATGTGTGAATGTCAAGGTTGCTATATTTCTTTTTTTGTCGCCCACTCAATAACACAGTTGAGTGCTGGGCATGGTGCAGCATGGGGTACTTTTCATCTGGTCTTGCCACTACAAGTGCCAGCAGGAACACCACCAAATATGTCCTCCGCATCCACAGTCATGTGAGCAAAAATGCACTGTCTGCACTTCCAACTTTAATTCTTAAAAATTCTTGGCAGATGATTTAGATTTTGTTCCTCCTACACTAGTGCAAGAATTTCACATCTACCCAAGCAACAGGGGTGCCCCCAAACCATTATTAATCTTGGCCCCAAGATTAAGAAAAACAAACAAATAGAACAATACTTTCAGTTGCTGTCCAACATCTGACACTTCTTACCATCATTTTTCCTCTCCCACACACATGATTAATTATTAAAAGTAATGTTTTATATTCAGGCACTTTCTATAGCCCCTATAGTAGTATAAAAACAAATTAATTCTGTCTATCTCATTGCTTACGCTGCATTCCACCTTAAATTCCACAGAATAGTGGAAAATTCCCAGAAGAATACTTTACAGATTCCATTCTTCCCAAGTTGCAGTAAACTGTGTATGGCAAATTTTTGGATTATAATTCAGGGGGAATTGTAAGATGCGGTCATATTGATCAGATTCTTGCAATATAGAATCTTCTATTAGATTTAGAGAACCATGGTTTAGTAAGGAGACTATATACAGAGTTCCCCTTTAAAGACATTCTAGAGAATCAATGCTGAGGGTTTTAGTGGAACATTGTTTCAGGAAAGCCACAGAGCAGCTTATCTGCTATATGCCCAGATATCCAGACGTTGTAGGCCTGCAAAAAGGTAAACCAACCCAGCGGGAGCATATAACATTGTTTTGTGGTATTGCGTGGTATTGGTAATTGTATGACACAGCATACTCGATTGTACTTGTTGTTTATGCATTAACCAATTATGCAAGTAAACCTTTGGGTTATCCAGGTTACCCTTATAGACATACTTTTTAAATGTATTTCTGCAAAAATATGTATCATTTATGTCATTTGCAACTTCACATTGTAATATTAGCAATAATATTTGATGCATGTAAACAATTACTCAACTGCCACATGGAAAAAGTGCCTTGAATTAAAGCTATTGGAATGAAGTATTAAAGTTAGTGCAGCACATAAAATCATGTATTGCAGCATAATGTGCATCAACTCCAAAATGTACAAACAATAATAATAATAAATGAGAGGAAGAGAAAGAGGAAGGAAAAGGGTGGAAGGAAAAGATTGTTGATAGGAGGATGGAAAATAGAGGATTAAGGAGGATGGGGAAAAGGGGAGGGCATGCAAAGGATGAAATAGGAAGAAGCCTAAGGAAAGAGGGAAGTGAAGGTGAAGAAGAGTAGAGGGTAGAATAAATAAGAATGAGGGAAGGTAAAAAGGAGGATGATGGAACAGGACCAATGGGATTAGAAATTAAAAAGTGCATACACACTATTACAACTTTTTTTTTTTCATCATAAAAGATTTTATTAGATAATTGGTATGATGGACAATAACATTGATCATGCATTTTATAGATATAGTGCTTGTTTGCAACAAATTACAAAGAAAAACAGTATAGGTAGTACCATGAGACAAAGATTTGCATATTAATGGTTAATGACTATGGGTCATGATGACTCGTCCTACAAAGGTGAGATGCCTGTACTTGATTGTTTTGGCTGAACCGTCAAGGGTAACAATCAAATTAGGCAACAAGAATGGTAGTATCGTGGCAGAGAGCCCTGTGGACTCACGATACTGATTAGTGAGTTTAGTAGTGATCTAAGTGGACTATGAAACATAAAAACTACCAAGAAGGCTAGACAAACCAATAACATAAATGTCAAACTATAGTCACCTATATCCTTCAGCCTCTCTACATGGATAGTGGTTGTGATAACCTTCAGTAATAATATATCGTTCTTATATCTTGGAGTATCTGTTTAGCTCAAATATTGTGTCCAGGCGGGAGGTGGTACATATTTGTTCTGGTCCCCTGATGTTCTACCCCTGATTTTATATTCCATCGCCATGTTTCTACTGACTAAAGCTGTTAGGTGGTTGATGTTGATCTGATCTGCAGATTTCCAGTTGGAAGCTATCAAGGAGAGAGCAGATAATATTATGTGTACTATTATTGGTTGGGAGTGCGGAGGGAGAAGTTCCAGGCCAACTAGCAGTATTGCGAATTTTGGGGAAATCTTGAAAGAATTTAAGATGGAGCTTTTAATTATTGACTCTACTTGTAGCCAGAATCTGTGGATAAGGGGGCATTCCCAAAACATATGTAGAAGCGTACCTATGGCCGACGAGCAGTGCCAACATAGGGGAGAACTTTCAGAGGAAAATAGTGACAGTCTTCTGGGCGTTAGGTACCATCTATACGCCACTTTTCGGGAAAGTTCCCAATGGGAGTTATTTTTGGAAAATTTTAATATCCTGGAAGTAGCGTAATTTAAATGAGTATTGAGATCATTGGACCAGGCCATGGCATATCTTTGCAAAGGGGGGGGAGAGGTAGAGGTAAAAGCTTCGTACCATGCTGAGATACCCCCTTTCTGTGGAGCCTTATTATTTAGTATGGTTACTAGCTGGCTTGGCAATTGTGGGAGAGTGATTTTTTTTTGTTTTAATGAGATAAAAAATTCTATGGAAGGTAAATAGTTGGGATTGTGGGAGGTCGAATTCTCTCGAAATTTCTGCAAATGTTTTAAGCTTATTGCCAAAAAAAAGCATATTTAGTGAAGTCAGGTTAGCTTTATACCAGTGTAGTAAATTAAGGTGAGGGGTAAACATTTTTAATGCTGATAGAAGAATGTACGGAGTGAGAGTGTCTTTTGTGTTGGGTGGGAATTTTTTCAGATGTTCCCAGGCGAATAGAAGAGCTTGTATAGTGGGATACTTGGAGGTGGGAGATGTGGCCCCTATTAGGACACCCGAAAAAATATCCCTTAGGTAAAATTGTAACTGAGCTTGTATTCTGTGTGGAGCTATTCCACCATTGTTTAGCTAAGTCTAAGGAAGCAGCATAATAATAGGCTTCAAGGGAAGGGAGACCCATTCCTCCTGATTTTCTGGGCAGAGTCATAACTTTGTACGGGACACATATTTCTTTACCCTTCCACACAAAGATATTTATACATTTTTTCAAATCCATTAGAAAGGTTTTGCGCAATGGAACATTGACTGTCCTTAGTACATATAGAATTTTGGGTAATATAAACATTTTGAATGATGCAATACGTCCAGACCAGCTTAGCCATATTTTAGACATTTCTGAACATTCCTTTCTGATATTGTCAAGTAAGGGGACATAGTTACTGGCAAATAGATTTTTCGTTTTGGCAGTTAGATACTGAGGTATGACACCTCCGACTCAGCCCAAGGGAAATGAAATTCATTGGAAATCTCCTCTTTTTGAGAATGGGAGATATTGAGGCCTAGTATTACAGACTTGTGTTGATTTAGCTTGTAATACGAGGCCTCTGAGAAAGCAGTCAACTCTTTTATTACCTGTACCAGAGATATCAACGGGTCCGTCAAGATCAATGCAACATCATCTGCAAATAAATTTATGACGTGGTGGGAGCTACCTATTTTAATTCCCCTGATCTTGAGATTTGATCTGATTTTTTGCGCAACTGTTTCCATGATCAGCACAAAGATAATGGGGGAGAGGGGACACCCCTGTCTGGTTCCGTTATTTATATCAAAGGGGTCTGATATGAACCTTGTTGCATTAACTCTAGCTGAGGGAGTGGAGTATAAGGCCATGATAGCCGTTTGGATAGGGCCTTGGAAGCCAAATTTGGTTAATGTTTCTTTAAGGAACCTCCAATGTACTCTGTCGAACACCTTCTCCGCATCCAACGTTAGGAGCAGAGAAGGCATTTGACAGATCTCCACGTGTCTGAGTAGGTTTATCATTCTTCTCGTACCGTCTGTTGCCTGCCTGCCTCTAGTAAATCCCAACTGGTCGTAGTCCAAAAGGGAGGGTGTAGCCTGCATAAGACGGTTGGCCAGAATTTTTGCATAGAGCTTCATGTCTGCGTTCAAGAGAGAAATGGGTCTAAAATTAGCCGGGTCTGATGTATCCTTGCCTGGTTTGGGTATAACCGTAATGACTGCTTCTAAAAATTCTTTTGGTATAGATTGACCTTCCGCAAAGGAATTAAATAAAGAGGTTAGGTGTGGGATTAAGGTGTCTGAGAGAGCATTCAGGTATTCGTTAGCGAACCCATCAGGTCCTGGTGCTTTGTTAAGTTTAAGTTGCTGAATTGTTTTCTTAATCTCTATATCAGAGAACGGGCAGTTTAGGGCGTTTAGTTGTGAGGGAGACAGTTTGGGGAGTTGTATAGAGGCTAGGAAGTTGTTAATAGTAACTTCTGAGGGTTGAGCTGTAGAGGGATCTGAATTGATATTGTATAACTTGGCATAATAGTGTCCAACCCAAAAGATATCGCCAAACTATTTAGGGACTGTTTGTTTGGTGGTGGGGTTTATCATCGAGTGTATTTTTGATTTGGCGGCTCTATGTTTGAGCATCTTGGCTAGGAGTTTGCTAGGTTTATTCCCTTGCGAGTAAAAGTTTAAATTTACTTTCTGAAGTAGAAACTCATAATTGTGGTTTAAGTGTAGTCTAAGTTTTTCGCGTAAGTGCAAAACGTCTTTTTCTAGCTCTGCAGAGGGCGTTTGTTTAAAAAGTTTCTCTTTTGTTTGAATTTGGTGCATCAGGTCCTCGTAGATTTTCTTTTTTTTTTTACTGTTGCCCCTTGTCTAATGAGGATGCCCCTGGCAAAAGCCTTGTGTGCTGCCCAAATTGTAGCTTGGCCTATTTCAGTTCCTGAATTTAATTGAAAAAATTCTTGAATTTCCTCCCTGAACGCAGACATGAATGTCTCATCTAACAATAGGGAACTACCGGTATTTAATCTCCAAAAGTACGTTTTTTGTTGTTGTGTACCCGTTTTAATACAAATGTGGATAGGGGCGTGATCTGATAGAGTTCTGACCCCAATGGAGGTGGAAATGACTTCCTGTAACAGTACTTTGTCTACTAGAAACCGGTCAATCCGTGAGAAAGTTCTGTGGACCTGGGAAAAGTGTGTATAGTCACGTTCATTGTTATGTTGTATTCTCCATGGATCGTATAGATTATTCCATCTAATTTGTTTATCTACAAATGTAGCCGTTTTGGTGTTTGTAGAGGAGGAGTCTAGATCTGAGATGATTGCATTAAAGTCCCCAGCCCACAGAACTCTGCCACTTCGGACCTTGTTCACTTGAGCACATAAATTCTGAATTAAGTTTTTTTGTCCCTGGTTTGGAGCATATATTGCCACTAGAGTAAACTTCTGGTTGTTAATTTGTCCTACAAAGATAATATATCTGCCCTTATCATCAATAATGGTTTGGGAGGGGGATACCTTTAAGTCATTATGGAAGGCCAGTAGTACCCCTCTTTTTTGGGGGAAAATGTGCTATGGAGGATGGTGGAAAATTTGTTATTATAACATAAATGAGTGTCTTTAGCAAGGAGGTGTGTTTCTTGTGCTGTCACTATTTGGGCAGCCTGAGAATGCACCTCCTTCCAGAACCAATTTCTTTTTACTGGAGAATTTAACCACCTCACATTGAAGGATGATATTTTTAAAGACATATCTAAGTTATAGCTGATTTGTTGAGCTGGTGGGTAGGGGAAACCATGAGTGGAGGGCCTGGAGTTTTACGTGCGCACAAGAGCTGATACAACATATACCTATGTACATAGAGAGCTGAAGAGGACAATAACATCTTAACTAAACTAAAATAACATACAAACTTTAGAACCATTTAGGCTAGTGCAACCTTAAATGAAAACTTGTATCCGTGGCTGACGTGTGGTACAGTTCTGAAATCCACACGAGATAGGTATAGGGGGAGATGGTGAGAAAGAGTTGTAAATTGGCCTAAAATAAGTCTGGTGGATTTGGCCACTTGAAGGGAAACAACCGGATGATTTAACCCGCTATAGCCTGAAGGTCAAGCTTATTTTTTTGTGTGCCAGACCAGGGCCAGTTTAGTAGGGGCTGAGGAGTTGTCTGGGTGACGAGAGTCCTCCGGGATCTGTAGTTGGAGTTGTTTAAACAGCTTATTACCAGAGTCAGTTGAGGCAATATAATAAGGCCTGTTTCGGTAGGAGAACATCAGCTTAGTGGGGAAACCCCATTTGTACTGAATTTGGAGAGCTTGTAGTGCCTTGGTGAAGGGTTGGAGCTCTCTCCTTAGCTGCAGAGTGAACGGAGAGAGGTCTGAGAAGACTTGAATGTGAGAATAGGGAGCCGGGAGTGCTCCCTCTTTCCTTATTTCTGATGTTAGATCTTCTTTTACTTGGTAAAACAAAAAGCGAGCAATGATGTCCCTAGGGATTGAGTCTGGAAGTCTGGCCGGCTTAGGAAGACGGTGTGCGCGGTCAATAGTAAGCTCTATATCTTGTGTGTCCGGGAGAACCGCTTTTACCATTGCTTGCCAAAAGGGTTTGATTTCTTTGGTGGTTATAGCTTCTGAAATACCCCTAAACTTTAGGTTGTTCCGTCTGCTCCTGTCCTTCATATCTGCTGATTTGTATTTCAGCCAGTCTATGTCAGAGTTTTGGGCTTCTGAAACTTCCACCATTTTGTTATGTTCTTGGATGAGTTCAGAGATCTTTTCCTCCGATCTGTGTACCCTGTCTCCTAAGACTGCCAACTCGGAATGTAGCTTGCTCGTAAGAGAGGCTATATCTGCCATTAGAGATGATTTAAATGTCAGCAGAATGTCCTTTATATAAGATTGAGAGGCAGTTTGGTCAGACGCCGGGAAGGCCTCCATAGGGAACTGGGCTATTGTTTGCTTGCGTGAGGTGCCTGCTTTATGAGTGCCGCTTACCGTGCCAACGCTGCTCTGCTCGGTATCTCTTCTGGGACGGGATTTCGCCGGACTCTGGAACGGAGATGAGGTGTCTGGGGATGATAGGTTCTCTCCAGTTCCATCCCGCTGGTTTGAGACCTCTGGATCGGCCGGGCTAGGAGAAGGTGTGTCCGCCGGGCCGGCGCCATTTTGGGCGCGTTGTTCCGCCAGAGGGGCAAAGAAGTCTGTTACTTTCTGCGGCTTCTGCTGTTTTTTTTTCCACTTCTTGGAAGCGTCTTGGTCCAGGAACATCTCTTCTGTCTCTGCGTGTGTCGGTTGCCCGGTCTGGGACATGCTGAGGGTTGCTTTAGACAGGCTTCAGCGGGAGCTTTCCTAGCGTGCGTCTGTCTTCCTTCACTCGCAGGCCACGCCCCCCACTATTACAACTTTTGAGAATTCCATAAGAGCTATTTATCATGGATCTTTGTTCTCATAGAAGGTAAAATAGGGCCTTTGGGTTCAAAGAAGAAGGCAGTCAGCCTCTGGACACCCACCAGGCCCTAGGCATCCATTTAAGTTCTCTTGTGGATATTCTAACTTTGTAGGTCACAGCTATACTAGTGAATGGGAAACTAAACAGAACTGAAAACAAAAGGCCTTTGCACATCAGCCCAAACTAATCAACTAACATCAACCTGCAGCTGACCTGCAGTTAAAGTGATGTAAAACTGATATTGAACAGTTCGCACAGGCATCAGGGGGCAGCATGACTAATTTAGTCCAAATGCTTTTCTGCTACCAAGCACAAAAGAATTTAGCTAGCTTTCCGTTGTTCGGTCATCACATCACATTTTGACCCCCACAGGGGAACACTGAACCCGCTGAACATAGCCGGCTCTGGATACTGCGGGTAGTGTCCAGGTCGAGACGAGGGGAATCTAGAATGACGTTTACATGAATAACAGGAAACGCCGGTACTGTTGTTTCTCGACATTTGTATCAAGGGATAAAACTTTAAGCGACGCAACACTTAAAGGTTGATCCCTTTGAGCCTCAATTTCATCACCTGCATTTACTGCCCCTAAGATGCCATCTGAACCAGTCCTAAACTTAGTTGGGCCAGACCTGAGTGGCATCGGCTCCTGATTCAAAGCTTTCCAAAGTTCTTTACCTCCTCAGTACAATAGGCTTGTATTGCAAGGTTTTAGAGGTCAGAGAGTTTGATTCCCTCCTAGTCAAAGCTTATTATTGAGTCCTCTGAGTAAAAGGTTTGAACATCTCTGCATGTAGGCTCCCTTTTTAAACTCTATGTTTTGTCTCCATACCTGACTGCAGTGATATGTCTACTTTAGACTTGTAAATGTTGTCAAAATTAAGGAAATATTACATTTAAAGAATACGTGCTGAAAGCTGCACAGCATTTGCTTTTCAAAATTGTTTTCTATTTATTGCTTTTTCTTTGATTTACTCACACTGAGATATTAGCTTTTATCTATGTATACAGTTGCAACACACACAGTATTATGTAAAGCTCTGAGCAATCCAAGAAAATTGCTTCTCCTTAAAATATTCTCTGAATAAATAGACTGTGCTTTAGGGCATAATAGATATTTGCTTTAAGGCTTGCAGGAATCTAGCATTGACTGAATATTGGAATGAAAGCACATGCCAGTCAATCATTACTTTTGCAGATCCAGAAAGAGACTGGGGGATGGGCTGCAGTACATTAAAATGACACACTGCAGCTCATATTTTATTGTGATTATTTATTCATATGGCTTGTTCATGAAATAGAGCAAACTATAGCAGACTGAAAATAATACATATTTATTTCCTCTCATATACAGTATAGACATTTTACCCCAAGGATTTATGTGTACAGACACCAAAAAAGGCATAAAACATGTTATATATGTGGAAAATTATATAACTAGGTATGATTAATTAAAACAAGGTAGAGGCAAAATACCAAAGCTAAGGCACCCCCAAATAGTTGCAAATACTTAAAGGAGACCTGATTTACTGTGGGATTGCCAGGCAGGAGATTGAAAATGCATAATTGCGCAAAACGTTCCGGAATTTCTTGAAAATCAGCTGCTTCTATCATTGTTTGAATTTACTGGAAGGCTTACACTTCTAATAATATTAAGTTTAAAGTTTTTACGTTTCTAAGCCTTTATACTTAACCTTGAGGGATTATTAAATACTATCTACTGGAAACCATGTCAACTATGACATGGGGTTAAAGATGCCCAGAATTCTCATATGTCTGTCAATTCATTATATCAATTTATTATATCTGCACAAAGCAGAAAGTAAAGCTTACTGCTCCTTTTGCACCCCTATCACTTGGTTGGTTTACTGCAATAACCCATCCATTTCACAGGTTGGAGGAATCCTCATATATGTTGAGTTGCTGGGATGTGTATTCACCGTTTGGAGCAATAACCCCTATCTCACTAAACACTGAGCCAAGTGAATCAGCATACATAGTGATTTACTGAGAAACATATGGAAGGGTTCAAAAGAGAAAAGCCAACACTCCAGTAATCACAAGTACATTTGTGTACTGCCGCTTGCTACAATAGTTGAACTACACAGAAATGATATGATAATTATTGTATGTTTGTTTTTGTTTTTTTGGCCACTTCAGTACCATCCCAAACCATTGTTTTCTATAAGTAGTGGCATGTCCACCTCCTCCACCCTCTTGTCTTGCCAGGCATCCATTCCTCCATTTTTCTAGGACTGTGGTATTGTTATCTATTTCCTTGGACCTCCCAGATGTGCAGGTCACTGTTAACCACACTACCATTCGCCCTATCTCAAGCCTGGGTATCACCCTAGACTCTGCACTCTCCTTCACTCCCCACATCCAAAACCTCACAAAGTCCTGCAACTTCCACCTTCGTAACATCTGTAAGATTCGCCTTTTCCTGACCTCTGCCACCACCAAACTCCTCATCCATGCCCTCATAATTTCCCGCCTCGACTACTGCAATGCCCTTCTGTCTGGTCTCCCTATGACCCGAACAGCCCCACTGCAGTCCATCATGAATACGGCAGCCAGAATTATCCACTCCTCCCATTGCTCCACCAGGGCGGCTCCCCTCCGTGAATCCCTCCACTGGCTTCCTATCCAGTCCAGAATCAGATTCAAGATATTGTGTCTGACCTACAAATCCGTCCACGAAACCTGTCCAACCTACATTTCTGATCTTACTCAGAGATACACACCAAGCCGCTCACTTCGCTCCTCCAATGAACTTCGCCTGACCATCCCCCGCATCACCCAGTCCCATGCACGCCTCCAAGACTTCTCAAGAGCCGCTCCAACACTATGGAACTCACTACCTCCACCGATTAGGGCAGCCCCCTCCTTCAACACCTTCAAGAAGGCCCTCAAAACTCACCTTTTCACTCTGGCCTACCACCCCTCACAATTGCTCTAAACCCACAGCTGAACTCTGGTCCCCTACCTCTCGTGTCCCTACCTCTCCCTCTAGATTGTAAGCCTTTGGGCAGGGTCCTCCTCCTTTTCTGTCCTACCTGATCATGCACCTCCATTACTGTGCACCCATGCTATGCATTTGAGTGAACCTAACTTGCCTAATCTCCATGCTCCCCTCCAGTGACTGACTAAGCATTACCTTGTACTCATACTGTGCTGTGTGATCTGGTTTTCTTGTATTCCTGTATTGTCATATTGCTGTTTGTCACCCCTAAATAGTGTCTGTAACCTAAATTAATGTCCAGCGCTGCGGAATATGGCGCTTTATAAATACAATAAATAATAATAATAATTTCCAGTGGTTCAAGAACCTAGTGGAAAAAAAACGGTCTGCTCGTGAATCCTAATGGAACGGATCCTAACGGATGAAAAAAGATCCAATGTTAGCCTATGGATCTGTGCACGTTGGTCTGTTAGAACAGATCCGTTCTGCACAAACCGTTAAACAGACCACAAATTAGCTGCTGCAGCAATTTTTCCGGACCTCTAAGCCCAGCGGTACAGAAACGGAAGCTGAAGCACTGCATTGGGGCAATGAGAGATTGGAACGTTTCTTCACACTAGTGAAGAAACGGATCGTTCTACTCGGCAAAATTTGCTTGGGTGATGGGGGTCTGGTGGGATGTGGTGAAACAGAACAGAAGCAGCTACTTGGCAACAGAGTGAAAACTGATCCGATCGACTAGTAATTGGATCTGATTGCCACTTAATTGCCAGTGTTAACCAGCCGTTACACTAAATGATGCTCAGTGCTCACATACATTTGGTACACCCCAACCAACATTAGTGAATGGAAGCTAGAACGGAGCCAATAATAGGAATAGTTCCAGGCTCTACATTTCTGAAAAGTCAGTATAGCTGCTGGATAAATGTACAAATGTGTTTCCTTTCACTACTTGCACTAGTGTATGTAAAGATTTTATCTCAGTACATATTGTCAAAAAGCAAAACTGATGCTAAAAAAAGGTCTTCGATGGCTAGGGTTTTTAAGGTGGTATAAAACCCTGTCATAATATTCAATAAAAACATGTTTTCCTACGTTTGTATATGCCATACGGTTATCTTATTTACAAGTTTCCAAAGTACACTTTTTTGCTCTGAGAGCTGACTTTGCATTTTATTCATAACTGTTTTTTTTTCATCTTGAAATATAAGCAGAAATGCTTTCTGACTGTGTGTCTGTGTTCAGGAGAGTCTGCAGTGTCAGAATGGTGTTTGTTTAAGCTTGATACAATTAAACACAAGATAACATTATCTCCAGTTCGGATGCGTCCAGCTTTCCTGACATTGAGCTTTTCTGTCCTGTGTTTAAGCTTTTGAATGCTGTTCTAGTAAAAAAAAAATGCCGGTAGTATATAATATGCAGTAAATAATGTTTTAGAGAAAATAAGAATTTCTGGGTTTCATTCCGCTTTAATACTTGCCTAGGCCATAAGGGACTAGAATAATGTTTGCTACCAGCTGTGCCATTCTGGTCATGTGCTTACACCACAGCATGCATCATTTTTCTTAATACACTCAAGACAGCCTAGAATTTATCCAAACTACTATGGCTGCATGTGCATGCATGTGAATGAATTCACACAATTCATCACACTTTTGGAAATCCTGATATGAATTAGGCAAGTGTTATAGATTCTTTACACCTAATAGCAGTTGATCGAGGTAATTTTGAGCATTATGATTGTCAATTATCACTCCCCTGCTGTAGTAAATTAGGCTATGCCGTATTTTTATTAGAATAAAAGGAAATATAAGTGAATTGATTTGTATGCCATTTTTGATGCCTTGTATCAGTGGCATTGTCACATTTCTATGTGGTTAAAAATATAGATACAAAGTTAATAAGGATATATCAGAAGTAATAACAAATCATTTTGGCTCACGCCATGCTTGAACCGTATTTCTTACCATAGTGCAGAAAAGAGCAGGTAGTCATTAGAGATGATCAATGAAAAGCAAATAAGTTTCCCTTGCGTTTAAATTTCATGGAAATGTTATGCAGCTTGAACTTGGTCCAATACAATTTAACAGGAAGTTATTCTGATTGGTCCAATTTCAAGCTGCATACAATTTACATGAAATTTCAATGCAAAGAGAAATGATTTACATCTCATTGATCATTCGTAGGCATCACTTCATTTACATAGAAATCTGTTAAGCAGCAGTGATACTTTAAATAATCTTGACTTAAAGTGAACCAAGCATCATTTTTAACTCCCAGGGCAGCTCCATAGCTAATTAAAAATGTGGTTTATTATTAAAAAAAAGCTTTCATTTTACGTCACCTTTTTAAATTTAAGGGTTAAAATCTTTTACCTCTTCCGTCCCTGCAAGGACTTGCAGACAGAGGAGCAACAGAAGATTGAAGGCAGATAAGAAATCACCTAATTAGACTTAATTAATCACAAACAAACCCTGAGTCTTCCCCACTGTACTTCAAACAAAAAGTATTAGTCACACTTTAGGAATTTCACATCTAGCCTGGATAATGGCAGTGAATAGGTAGCAGGGAGGTTACCTTCTCAAACATGGAAGCCCTTTCAACTATTTGAAGCCAGGAGCGGCTTAGATCCCCTTAATGCTGGGTACACACGTTGCGATTTCCCGCTCGATCCACGGGATCGCTCGATTATTTCCGACATGTTTGATGGGGTTTCAATCGATACAGCCATCGATTTTGCATACTTAACATGCAAAATCGACGGCTGTATCAATGGAAACCTGATCGATCATGGCGGAAATAATCAATCGATCCCGTGGATCGAGTGGGAAATTGCAACTTGTGTACCCAGCATTAGTCTGGAAAGCTTTGGGTATAACACTGGTTCTACAGGGCTCAAGAACACTGCATATAATAAGTGAACCTGCAAAGTTGTCCTGGTTCAATAAAAAAACTGTCTGTTCTTTGGTCACAAGAGTTTGCACATCAGAAACACTTCCTAAATCTATAAATTGCTTTATTTGGTATGTAACCCTGCCCTCCCAGTGATGTTTAACGTAGGCTGATTAGCTAAGTGGAATTCCCCCCCCCCCATCAGAGTTTTCTGGGACCAGGTATGTTTTGGTTTCAGTTTTCAGTAAACATTCAGCAGATTTCACCTGACCGGGGCTAAAGATGCCACCACCTGTGATAACTTTCAGAATTTAAATTGGGATGGGCAAAGGTTTTACAAAGAGCAAACACTAACTAAATAATGTATAAATTATTATTGTAAAAAAGTAAGCAATTTTATTTGTTACGTTATTATCACTACATTTTATTTTACTACTGCTGTAACAGACTAATCTGGTGTTGTCTCTGTAGGCTGCTATGATATTGTGGAGCAACTGGAGGAAGCTTCCTCTTCCTCTTTGGTCGGTCACTGAAAGGATATGTAGGTATATATGTATATATATATATATATATATATATGTATGTATATGTATTAGTATATAGATCAATTTCATATACAAGCATACATGTATCTAAGTCTGTGCCTCATGTATCTATTCAGTGTGATATTAATGTGTCTATAGAACAATCAGCCACCCACACACATCTGTGCAGGAAGAGCTGGCTGCATGAGGTAGAGAATAGCCAAATTCTTCTCTCTGGGCAAAACCCATAAAATGCCCCAACTGGGGACACCTGGAATGTAATAAATAACATGTTTTCCCCGTGATCATTGAACTGTGTTAATTCTCGTAAATCACATGACTTTCTGTAATTATGGTGACATATGATGATATACTGCGCATGAGCAAAACCCTGTATTGAGTAGCATATAAGGAAAGCAGCTGAAGTAAAGTTTAGCATAATTTGTGCTCACAACTCCTGTGTGTGTGTGTATTCTGTTAACCATTTTATGTCCTGGCGCCAGGAAATGAAGTAGTCTAAAGCATCTGATATCTGACATGAACTTAAATAGATACCACTCCTTTCAGCTGAGGGCTCGCCGCGGATGGTCTTCTTCAAGAAATCACGTAAGTAATATGACTATATTTCTCTTTTTATTTTTTTAAAGAGAGAGGTGTCTATATTATTTATGTGAAATTTCTGTTGATACCAAAATGAATCCGGTGTTGGAGTTTGTGTTTTTTGATAGTATAATTTAATTATATAGATTATAAGGTTTTTAGAAGGCCTTAGTTTAAAAAAAAAATTATTAGGGAGAAGGGGCTTTTGGTAAGTCTATTACACTTCTCTTAGTAGGTCTAAGGGAAATATAGATTTTTTTGGGAAAAATCTAACAAATTTGAAGTCTGATCAACTTCAATAAATTATTTTATTTTGGTAAGAAAATACGGTTCATTTGGGAAATGAACAGGGCACCATATAGTATGGATTTCTGGGTATTTGTAGTTCTTCTTAGGTTTTGAATGGGTTTATTACAGTTTATTTTTGTAAGGTTTTTATAATGTCAGATAAGATTCGGATGTTTTAGATTATTTGTCTGCGTTTGTTTTGTAACTAATAATCTGTTTTATTAGTAAGGTTAAGAAAAAAAGTTATTAAATTCTGAGAAACAGTTTGGGTTTAGTGAGGTTGTAGAAAGATAAAATCCCTAGACAAAGTTTGTTTTGTTCTCATGAGATGGGAATTATAGATAGAATTATTGATAAATAGTAGTTATTGATAAAAATAGTGTTGATAAATTTGAAAAATATATAAATTATAATTTATCTAGATAAGAATTGTCTATTGGTACGGCAATATCTTGTATTTGACACATAGATTTAATAGAGGGCCAATAAATTACAGTATAAAACTGAAATTAGATCAATGGGTCAAAATATTGTCAAAATGTTTCCTATCCCAATCCCTAATATAGATGAAATTTATGAACCTTTGTGTTGCCAGAATATCTGGAAGAAAAATATTTTGTTCATTCTTGGTTAGAATATAATATAGTATATTAGTCTTGGGCTGTCATTCCCTTGGGGGGGAGAGAGGAGTAATAGTTCAATCCATATACAATTGGTTAAAGAACTATGTCTAACGGTGATTAGAATTATATATGTCCAAGTCTGTCTTGTTTGTGTATTAATCTTGACTAGTAATGTGTGTTTTATGTCTGTTCTCCGTCTGGTTGCGCCAGCGATGATAGAGTATTATATAAAGTGTTATAAGATCATTACTGTATTTTCTGAAGATTTCTAAAAAGATGATTAGTAATATTGGAGACACTCATGGGATTCAGATGAGAGCGGTCACTTACTGAAATCGCCAGTATAAATTCTATGTACGTACAAACTGGTTTCAGACGCCACCTTTGGAAAAGATCTGTTATGCTGGGTTTTTGTAGATGACCGATCATTAAAATTATCTGAATTATCCATGGGTCATTTAATATAAGCTTTTTTGTAAGAGAACATTTCCGAAATACAGTAATGTAATTATTTCCTGTAAATTAGGATATAGTTATGGAATAACATGTATCATAATGTATTCATATGTATTGTGTGTAAACTGACACATATGTGTGTAAATTGAGAGATTGTATTGAGTACATGCTTGTGATATGTATTATAGAAAGGTGATAACCGCAGGGACGTAACAATAGGGGGTACAGAGGCCCCGAGGCCTTTGGTCCACAAGGGCCCGAAGGGTCCACCCTCTATCACAGTACTAACGTTCTATTGATCCTGTAGTGGTAATAATCACTTCTATAGATGCTCTATAGATGCTTTGAATAAGTAGCAATCCTTAATACACTGTTTCCCTTTCTTGTACCCCTGGCACTGTGTTTGTCCTTGGTAAATTTTGGCGCCCTGTACCAATTGCTATGTATAGAGTTTTTTTTGGGGGGGGGGCCCTAATGTAAAACCTACCCCAGGGCCCGCAGCTCCTTAGTTCACCCGTGAAAGTATGTGGGTATAGGTGCCTCATAAAATAGATTTTCTTCTTTCTCATTAGGAAATTACTTCTTTAAGTTATTTTAATTAGACAGATACTGTAGAGTTATGGGTAATGATTTTTTAGCTAAATGCAGATGTAATTTTGAAATAATCAGGAATACTTAAGTAGTTTTATTAAATAGTGTTAGAATTTCCCCTGTAAGTTTGAAAGGGTTAAAGATGAGGACATGTCATTTTTAAGTGATCTAATCTACGCCAGCCAACATCTGTGTGGGTTTCTCTTCTGAAGTAGTCAGTGACAGGAAAGTAAAATGAGGAGAGAAATGAGGAAGTAAAAAGTTTATTACTTTTTACTTTAATAGGGTTTAACATTAAACATTAGATTAATTAGGAAACATATATGTCCGTATGTATGGAGTAATGTCAGGTATATTGTCCTTATGAAATAGTAGTTTTTTATCTCTTTTTTTTTGTTAATAATGATTTCTGCATATATACGGATGTATACTTGATAAGTGGCAGAGTCTAGAAAGGGTTAAATGTCATTTTTTAAAAGTGGATTTTTTTTTTCTCTTCTCTGAGAAACTACGCCACCAGAAGTAAAATGAGGAACTAACTTAAACGTGCTACTGCTAAAGAGTCTTTAGAGCTTAGAGTAATTATGAATATAATATATCTGTATGTACGTATACATGTAATATACGTATATGCGGATATATAAGAGTAGGAATTTTATGAGTTATATTATTGGAGTATTTGGAACAGTGAATAATGTATATATATATATATATATATATATATATATATTCCTTTTGGGAAATGTTTTAAGAGAAAATCTTTAATAAAAAGAATTTACAAAAAAAAATATTTATCTAAACAACATCTTAGGTTTCTCTTAGTTAGATGTTAGAGTTTAATAAAGTTTTGTCCCTTTCATTCCTTAATATACCTGCTTCTGTGTTCACTACACACGTGGCAGTCTCTAAATAAGTCCAAAAGTCTAGTATAGTAAAGTCTAGTATAGGAAGTTTTAATAAGAATGATTTTTCTCCTGAAACTTAACTGTAACTGTAACATTACAAGGTGAAAGCACTGGTTGCTACACCACCGTGTTAGTATAGTTTTTTATGTAAAATGAATTGAGCTTTTAGTACAACTTAATAACTTTATGGATATGATGGCAATTGTCACTTAGACCCATAATATGTGTAGAGTTAGAAATTGTATCACATTTTTTTAAAAGTAATAGTTAGTTGTGTTCTTTTGAACAGAATTTCTATGGACTACTGAAATAACATATTTCAGAGTCATATAGGATTCATATATTATATTCAGTGGTTCAATGCGAATCATTCCTAGACATTTTGAGGAAAAAATGTTGCTCATATGTTGATAGGGAATGTTTTAAATAAAACTCCTAACAGATAGATATCTTATATAAAAACACACCTACTTTTTGTTGAAATGCCGCCTCTGTAAAGTCTCTGTAAAGTCCTCCATGCTGGTCTGGTCCACCAGAATATATAAAAAATAATAATAAGTCCTCATCATAAATCTATCTCTCTTCGCCACACAGAGAGAAGAAAAAGAAATGCTCCTTCAAGCCACATTTTAAAATGAAATGTAAACTGCCTACATTCTGATTCAAATGTTTCTAAGTATCACTGTTACGGAGATATTGTATCTGATCGTAGATTTGTAAAACTATGAACGCAATTTTGAGATCCGTCAGCAATATTTGCATAAAAACACTGAATTTCCTGTATCTGAGTTTCTGTGGGTAGTATGCTGTCACTGCATAATACTTTAGCAGAAACGCCATTTAAGGCTTCATATATGGGTCCAGGTCATTTTTGTGGTCATCTCCTGTATTTAATAAGAATATATGTTTTTTTTAAGCCCAAAGCCCTTAAATTAAATTAAAATAAATCCTTACACTCAGCATAGGAAAATAAGTACATTTTTTCATCCTTAGGAAAATAGTTTATTTTAGTTTGCTTGAACTTTTTGACAAACTGCAGAATCATTTGATGTTGGTATGACAATTATTTTATGGATTTTTCACTGTTCTGAAGACTCCAGAGAGAAAAAAATACACTGTTTAATTTTATAGTGTACTGATTAGAAACTTTATCTCTGTTTAGTAAGGAGACCTTAGCCTAGTCTCTGTAGTGCTGTTCTTTGTATATGTACCTATAGAGGTGTGTCTTGGGGACAACCATAACTGTAGTACCATAAGCGCACTATGGGGAAAAGGACACTATAGATGTTCCTTGTATGTCTGTAGCTTTACAACCCGGAAGGGGATCCAACCCTGTACTGGGACCCTGCTCATAGTATGCCTTATAACTTACTAACTCTGACCAGACATTAAAATAACTTTAATGTATGGTCAAATGGGGGAAAAGAGGAATATGTTAGTTTGTTGTCTATACACATGTCCAGCCCTGCCCAGGCCTAGTGATCTGTGTCATGTCATTTCATGTAGTGGTAGTGAGGTAGATATTGCACTAGGGCCACCTAAGTTCTTTAAATACATCACTATTTAGAGTTTGGTATGATTGTGGAAGGTATGATGGAATGAGAGTGTGACTTGTAATGGAAAAATGGGAATTCATTATGGTGTAAAAATTCATTGGGAATTTATCCTCTCTGCCATGTATGGAGTCACATACTCGCACGGGTACAGCGACACGACGTCATGCGAACGGGGTATTGCGAGAGATCCGTTAGGATCATAGAAAGATCCGATAAGTATGTTTTGAAGTTCATGGTGGAGAGTATGAATCATAGTAGTATTACAAGTACTAGGAAAAATAAATGACTTATTGGATTTTTGGGAAAAACATGATACTCGCACATTTTTCTTTATTCTTTCAGAAACAACTTGCCAGACATCTATCCTGAGGAGGATAAGACTGCCTGACTGGAGTCCATCCGGAGGTAATCCATCCAGATGAATCCATCCAGAGGGACCAGAGGCTATCCTGAGGCTATCTTTACAGAAGGATTTTCTACTGGATCCACTGTTTTGGGTGAAATAGTTCAACTAAGTCCTGAATCCCAAAAAGAGACTTTTCATCAGTTTCATAGTTGCGTGTGTCATCTGTTGAAGAATGGAACAAGATCTGGATCTCAGACCCAGGAAGATTGTATGGATTGTGGGACATTCTTATGTGTATTGGGCTCGTAGGAAAGCTATTAATAGTAGCTATGGGGAAAACCTTGGGTTATCTAAAAATAACTTCTATTGGGTCAGTACTAGAGGGGTGGGCTACGATATTAAGGATATTCCAGATGGAGAATTAGTTGGAAGTCACATTATGGGTTACTGCTTTCTGAATAAGTAACAGCCTTCATCTCTGCTATATCATCCTTTAGGAAAGAATTAGGATTAGGTTTTTGTAAGTTAAATAATGGGTTGATATGTAATGAGCTGATATTTTTTTATCTCAATTACTAAATAAGGCCAAGTGCTGATTATCCAGGGATTTTTTCTGATTGCCATTTTGGAGTCGGGAAGGAATTTTTCCCTTTCTGGGGCTAATTACACTATGCCCTATAAGGGTTTTTGCCTTCCTCTGGATCAGCAGTGAAATGGGCCGGTGTGGTGCTTGGTTTTTGGTTAAACTTTATGTACACACATCTTTCTTCAACCCAGATAACTATAAAATTGTATATTTATCAGACAGTAAAATATATATATATACATACATACGCATATGTGTTACTGACACATATAATTCAGCAGGCCTGATCTCAGTGGGCAATTTTCAGGGAACAAGTCTCCTATTCTCTGATACCTTGGTCTTCAGTAGATTCAATCTGGCCATAATTGTTTTGCGAAGGATTCATGTAGCTATTGTGTTTTGTCCTAACCTGATTGTGAGTATAATTGATGAGTGTCCATATGTGTGATTAGCAGAGTCCTTTTAGTATGGTTAAATCTGAAGGTAGCCATCATTACAGTTGTCCTGTTAGTCCTGACCTTGAAAGAGTATCTTTGGCAGCGGTTGCTATTAGTTACATCTTTTTCTGCTTTGATTTGTAGTGTGTTTGTATAGATATTTACCATTACTGTGGTAAAAAGTCAATTAGTTAACATTCCCTTCCCTTGTTGAATCAGAGTTGTATCTGTTTGTCTGAAGCAAGCATAACAGGCTTTGGTCAGTATGATTGGTGTGATGGACTACAATTTCACAGCAACACAGTTGCCTTGAGCAACCGGATTGGTAAATTTAATATGGGATAATTGGAAGGCCAGAGATGTTGATGGTCTCATGCAGCCTTGTTCCCTAGTCTCTTGCTGTGATCTGTATTCCCTCTCACAAATATGTCCTGGACTGAGGCCTGTAGCTACGTTTTTGAATTGTTTGGTGAGTTCTGGCAGTACTCCTGTATTTTCTGATCTCAGCCTCTGTACTCTGGGCATTAAGACCTGAGTATGAGTGTAGTTGGGTTGGTGTCCACCCCCTGGGTTAACAGGAGTGTGTGACTTTGAGTAAAGGATACAGAGATAGCTTGGAGTACAATGGCTGATGGAAGGTGAGAAGTTTGCCATGCCTCACAAACGGTTGTAGAGTCAAGACCACCCTCTCCCAAATATAGCCACCTTATGCATGAGTTAGTTGCTACCATATGGGTTTTTGACCTTGGCCTGCCTAAGGCCTAGTATTTAGAAAAGCCTCTTTAGAGCAGATGGAAGTTTCCCTTGGAGTAAGTGCTGAGATAAGAAAGCTTCTTATATTGATCTAAGAGAAATATTCCTGGCGCAGGCTAAGTTAAACACATGAGTGTACCCTCACATGTAGTCCGCATAAGATCTTTACTAGATCACATCAGGAAAGAGAAATGTTCTTGGTTCTGATCTGGTTCTGATCTGCATCAGGAAAAATAATTATTGGGTTTTTTCCTGATTAATTTCTGATTTGGTTCTTTTCTGATTTTTCTGATTTGTTCGGCCATTAGATTGGCCAACATTGTTTAATTGATTATTTAAGGTTACAGGTTAGTTAATCATTTTCTTTGTTATGAGTACTTTACCAAATAGCTATTCGTGGTTTGACCATTAGGAGACTTCGACCAAAATTTTGCCCACTATGATGCTAGCTCTGCCTGTTCTAGGTATTGGCTTTAGTATGGTCATCTTCTTCCTTTGGAAGAAATGACCAAAGGGGGGACTGAAAGGATATGTAGGTATATATGTATATATATATATATATATATATATATATATATATATATATATATATATATATATATATATGTATGTATATATATTAGTATATAGATCAATTTCATATACAAGCATACATGTATCTAAGTCTGTGCCTCATGTATCTATTCAGTGTGATATTAATGTGTCTATAGAACAATCAGCCACCCACACACATCTGTGCAGGAAGAGCTGGCTGCATGAGGTAGAGAATAGCCAAATTCTTCTCTCTGGGCAAAACCCATAAAATGCCCCAACTGGGGACACCTGGAATGTCATAAATAACATGTTTTCCCCGTGATCATTGAACTGTGTTAATTCTCGTAAATCACATGACTTTCTGTAATTATGGTGACATATGATGATATACTGCGCATGAGCAAAACCCTGTATTGAGTAGCATATAAGGAAAGCAGCTGAAGTAAAGTTTAGCATAATTTGTGCTCACAACTCCTGTGTGTGTGTGTATTCTGTTAACCATTTTACGTCCTGGCGCCAGGAAATGAAGTAGTCTAAAGCATCTGATATCTGACATAAACTTAAATAGATACCACTCCTTTCAGTCACATCCCCGGCTCCCCTGTAGATGTGAATCAGCATGTTCGCATCCCCGCCTCCCCTGTAGATGTGAGTCAGTGTGTTGTTTCTGGCAGTCTCCCTAGGAGGACGCGCGCAGCTCGGAGCTGTCTTTATAGGTTAAGGAGGCGTGTCTGAGGTGTGTCAGCTGATTCCTGCAGTCAGCTGACACTTGCCGATTGGTCTTATTTTCCTGGGGGCTTGGTCTGTGCTCTATTCCTGCTATATAAGCCCTGGGCATTCAGTTACTCGCGGTCCGTTATAGCTATCAGTTCGCTGAGTGCTGGACCTTGTCTTGCTACTTTGCCTAGTCACCTAGTTTTCAGAGCTATATACAGTGATGTGAAAAACTATTTGCCCCCTTCCTGATTTCTTATTCTTTTGCATGTTTGTCACACTTAAATGTTTCTGCTCATCAAAAACCGTTAACTATTAGTCAATATTACTTAGTGAGAAAAAAAACTCCAAATCTACATGGCCCTGTGTGAAAAAGTGATTGCCCCCCTTGTTAAAAAAGAACTTAACTGTGGTTTATCACACCTGAGTTCAATTTCTGTAGTCACCCCCAGGCCTGACTACTGCCACACCTGTTTCAATCAAGAAATCACTTAAATACGAGCTATCTGACACAGGGAAGTAGACCAAAAGCACCTCAAAAGCTAGACATCATGCCAAGATCCAAAGAAATTCAGAAACAAATGAGAACAAAAGTAATTGAGATCTATCAGTCTGGTAACGGTTATAAAGCCATTTCTAAAGCTTTGGAACTCCAGCGAACCACAGTGAGAGCCATTATCCACAAATGGCAAAAACATGGAACAGTGATGAACCTTCCCAGGAGTGGCCGGCTGACCAAAATTACCGCAAGAGCGCAGAGAAAACTCATCCGAGAGGCCACAAAAGACCCCAGGACAACATCTAAAGAACTGCAGGCCTCACTTGCCTCAATTAAGGTCAGTGTTCACGACTCCACCATAAGAAAGAGACTGGGCAAAAACGGCCTGCATGGCAGATATCCAAGGCGCAAACCACTTTTAAGCAAAAAGAATATTAAGGCTCGTCTTAATTTTGCTAAAAAACATCTCAATGATTGCCAAGACTTTTGGGAAAATACCTTGTGGACCGACGAGACAAAAGTTGAACTTTTTGGAAGGTGCGTGTCCCGTTACATCTGGCGTAGAAATAACACAGCATTTCAGCAAAAGAACATCATACCAATAGTAAAATATGGTGGTGGTAGTGTGATGGTCTGGGGTTGTTTTGCTGCTTCAGGACCTGGAAGGCTTGCTGTGATAGATGGAACCATGAATTCTACTGTCTACCAAAAAATCCTGAAGGAGAATGTCCGGCCATCTGTTCGTCAACTCAAGCTGAAGCGATCTTGGGTGCTGCAGCAGGACAATGACTCAAAACACACCAGCAAATCCACCTCTGAATGGCTGAAGAAAAACAAAATGAAGACTTTGGAGTGGCCTAGTCAAAGTCCTGACCAGAATCCTATTAAGATGTTGTGGCATGACCTTAAAAAGGGGGTTATGCTAGAAAACCCTCAAATAAAGCTGAATGTAATGATCTGCTCTGCTGTCTGCCCAGGCAGACAGCTTTTTGACCATTTTTTAGGTCTGAGTGCTGCAGGTCTCTGGAAAAGAGACCTGTCTTTACTCTGCGAGTTGCAGAGCTGCTGTTCTGGTCAGGAATTTGCATCCACTTGTCATGCAAATTGCTTAGCTGCTTCCTTTGATGGCTTGCAGTATAAATACCATTTCCTCCCAGAATTCCTTGCTGGTCATGAAGGTTTGTTCCTGCTAACTTGCCTGGAGTCTTAGCCCTCTGCTCATTGTAGGCTATTATTGCTAGCTTAGAGTAGTTACTCTCTGGGAGTGCTCCTTGTATTCCTATTTAGTGCAGTCGGGTTTGTGTTATATTTGTACTGCCTATCCTGTCTTGTCTTGTCATTGCGATTGCACTGTCGCCAGCGGTTGGCGGTAGTGAATAGTTTTGTCTTTCCGTTGCGATTGTTCCATCGCCAGCGGCGGCCGACTGAAAATCGCTCTGTCTGTTTGGATCGCACTTGCCCTAGCGTTAGAGGCGGTGGATCTCTCTGTATTCTGTCTTGGAGTTTAACCTCGGCTGCGGTTGCAGCTGGTTACTCCTTCTGTCTGTCTTGTTGTGCGGAACGCACTCGCTCTTGCGAAGAGCAGTGGATTCTTTCTGTCCTGTTCCTGTGTACGGATCGCACTCGTTCTTGCGGAAGAACATTGGATCTTATCTGACTTGTTCCTGTTGTCTGTTTGTCCGGAGCAAACTCTTGCTGTTGCCTGAGGTAAGGCAACCGATTAGCAAGCGTTTCTGTTATTTGTTTGTTTGTGTTTCTGGGTTCATGTGTTAGTTAGGGTTGGCGTGTTTTGTCTCTGTTGCGCTTCTCGAGCGGAGACTGCACCATTAACGTGTTTTGTCGCTGTTGCGCTTCTCGTGTGGCGACCGTGTTTAGATAGTGCGTTTGTTATTTTCTTTGGCGTTCTGATCATTATTGTTTGCTGTGTCTTTCTTACTACGTCTATGCTCTCTCTTTACTCAGTCTTGTGTCGCTGTTAGCAATCGCCATTTCTTGTGATTGCTTTCCCACTTGGTCTTCACTGTTGTGTGTTCATCGTCACCAGGTGGCGACTAGATTGGTGGACATACATACATTCTGTCTCTGTGCTCACTCTCTTTCACAAGGGGCTATCTTGCCCTATATTACTGCCTCTCGTACAATTCCTCTCTGGCATCTGTGGCAGTGCAGGGGGTTTATTCCTCTGCACTCCACAGCTCCATCTGCCGGTAGGAATTCCCCTCTACAGGTGCATTGCACCACAGCTGGGTTCTGTTATTCAGACGTTTGTGGAGGATTTCCGCAGTGTCAGCGCACATCCTGTGCGCTGGCCATGGAGATATTCCACAATCGTTACACTGAATTACAACAATTCTGCAAAGATGAGTGGGCCAAAATTCCTCCAGAGCGCTGTAAAAGACTCGTTGCAAGTTATCGCAAACGCTTGATTGCAGTTATTGCTGCTAAGGGTGGCCAAACCAGCTATTAGGTTCAGGGGGCAATTTCTTTTTCACACAGTGCCATGTAGGTTTTGAGGCTTTTTTTCCTCACTAAATAATAAAAACCATCATTTAAAACTGCATTTTGTGTTCAATTATGTTATCTTTGACTAACAGTTAATGGTTTTTGATGAGCAGAAACATTTAAGTGTGACAAACATGCAAAAGAATAAGAAATCAGGAAGGGGGCAAATAGTTTTTCGCATCACTGAATATATGTAGTATATGTAGACACTGCCGATATATATGTACTCTAGTTAGACCATATATATATATATATATATATATATATATATATATATATATATATATATATATATATATATATATATATATATGTATATATATATATATATATATATACACAGTGGCTTGCAAAAGTATTCGGCCCCCTTGAAGTTTTCCACATTTTGTCACATTACTGCCACAAACATGAATCAATTTTATTGGAATTCCACGTGAAAGACCAATACAAAGTGGTGAACACGTTAGAAGTGGAACGAAAATCTTACATGATTCCAAATTTACAAATCCATAACTGCAAAGTGGAGTGTGCGTAATTATTCAGCCCCCCGAGTCAATACTTTGTAGAACCACCTTTTGCTGCAATTACAGCTGCCAGTCTTTTAGGGTATGTCTCTACCAGCTTTGCACATCTAGAGACTGAAATTCTTGCCCATTCTTCTTTGCAAAACAGCTCCAGCTCAGTCAGATTAGATGGACAGCGTTTGTGAACAGCAGTTTTTAGATCTTGCCACAGATTCTCGATTGGATTTAGATCTGGACTTTGACTGGGCCATTCTAACACATGGATATGTTTTGTTTTAAACCATTCCATTGTTGCCCTAACTTTATGTTTAGGGTTGTTGTCCTGCTGGAAGGTTAACTCCCACCCCAGTCTCAAGTCTTATAACACAAAAGTTAATCCGCTACCCCTGTATACATCTGTAGTGTGCTAGGGTTGATATAGTATGCAAAAAAAGGGGGGGGGGGGAGAAGAAAGAAACCCTGTATACAGCACCACTCAGAAAAGCATTATATGGTATCAAAAAACATTATATATCTTTATTCTATCAAAATGACAACATATTGCACTTCACATAATATTCAACCATTTAAAAACAATTAAAAGATGGGGCACAAACCCATCTTTGGGTTTGTGCCCCATCTTTTAATTGTTTTTAAATGGTTGAATATTATGTGAAGTGCAATATGTTGTCATTTTGATACAATAAAGATATATAATATTTTTTGATACCATATAATGCTTTTCTGAGTGGTGCTGTATACAGGGTTTCTTTCTTCTCCCCCCCCCCCCTTTTTTTCCAGTCTCAAGTCTTTTGCAGACTCCAAGAGGTTTTCTTCCAAGATTGCCCTGTATTTGGCTCCATCCATCTTCCTATCAACTTTGACCAGCTTCCCTGTCCCTGCTGAAGAGAAGCAACCCCAGAGCATGATGCTGCCACTACTATATTTGACAGTCGGGATGGTGTGTTCTGAGTGATATGCAGTGTTAGTTTTCCGCCACACATAGCGTTTTGCATTTTGGCCAAAAAGTTCCATTTTGGTCTCATCCGACCAGAGCGCCTTCTTTCACATGTTTGCTGTGTCCCCCACATGGCTTGTGGCAAACTGCAAATGGGACTTCTTATCCTTTTCTGTTAACAATGGCTTTCTTCTTGTCACTCTTCCATAAGAGCCAACTTTGTGCAGTGCACGACTAATAGTTGTCCTATGGACAGATTCCCCACCTGAGCTGTAGATCTCTGCAGCTCGTCCAGAGTCACCATAGGCCTCTTGACTGCATTTCTGATCAGCGCTCTCCTTGCTCGGCCTGTGAGATTATGTGGACGGCCTTGTCTTGGTAGGTTTACAGTTGTGCTATACACCTTCCATTTCTGAATGATCGCTTGAACAGTGCTCCGTGGGATGTTCAAGGCTTTGGAAATCTTTTTGTAGCCTAAGCCTGCTTTAAATTTCTCAATAACTTTATCCCTGACCTGTCTGGTGTTTTTTGGACTTCATGGTGTTGTTGTTACCAAGATTATCTTAGACAACCTCTGAGGCTGTCACAGAGTAGCTGTATTTGTACTGACATTAGATTATACACAGGTGCACTCTATTTAGTCATTAGCAATCATCAGGCAATGTCTATGGGCAACTGAATGCACTCAGACCAAAGGGGGCCGAATAATTACGCACACTCCACTTTGCAGTTATTGATTTGTAAAATATGCTTGGAATCATGTATGATTTTCGTTCCACTTCTCACGTGTACACCACTTTGTATTGGTCTTTCACGTGAAATTCCAATAAAATTGATTCATGTTTGTGGCAGTAATATGACAAAATGCGGAAAACTTCAAGGGGGCTGAATACTTTTGCAAGCCACTGTATATATATATATATATATATATATATATATATATATATATATATATATATATATTTATATACAGTAGTGTGAAAAACTATTTGCCCCCTTCCTGATTTCTTATTCTTTTGCATGTTTGTCACACTTAAATGTTTCTGCTCATCAAAAACCGTTAACTATTAGTCAAAGATAACATAATTGAACACAACATGCAGTTTTAAATGATGGTTTTTATTATTTAGCAAGAAAAAAAACTCAAAACCTACATGGAGCTGTGTGAAAAAGAAATTGCCCCCTGAACCTAATAAGTGGTTGGGCCATCCTTAGCAGCAATAACTGCAATCACGCGTTTGCGATAACTTGCAACAAGTCTTTTACAGCGCTCTGGCGGAATTTTGGCCCACTCATCTTTACAGAATTGTTGTAATTCAGCTTTATTTGAGGGTTTTCTAGCATGAACCACCTTTTTAAGGTCATGTCACAACATCTCAATAGGATTCAGGTCAGGACTTTGACTAGGCCACTCCAAAGTCTTCATTTTGTTTTTCTTCAGCCATTCAGAGGTGGATTTGCTGGTTTGTTTTGGGTCATTGTCCTGCTGCAGCACCCAAGATCGCTTCAGCTTGAGTTGACGAACAGATGGCCGGACATTCTCCTTCAGGATTTTTTGGTAGACAGTAGAATTCATGGTTCCATCTATCACAGCAAGCCTTCCAGGTCCTGAAGCAGCAAAACAACCCCAGACCATCACACTACCACCACCATATTTTACTCTTGGTATGATGTTCTTTTGCTGAAATGCTGTGTTACTTCTATGCCAGTGTTACTTCTATGCCAGATGTAACGGGACACGCACCTTCCAAAAAGTTCAACTTTTGTCTCGTCGGTCCACAAGGTAATTTCCCCAAAGTCTTGGCAATCATTGAGATGTTTTTTTTTTTAGCAAAATTGAGACGAGCCTTAATGTTCTTTTTGCTTAAAAGTGGTTTGCGCCTTGGATATCTGCCATGCAGGCCGTTTTTGCCCAGTCTATTTCTTATGGTGGAGTCGTGAACATTGACCTTAATTGAGGCAAGTGAGGCCTGCAGTTCTTTAGATGTTGTCCTGGGGACTTTTGTGGCCTCTCGGATGAGTTTTCTCTGCGCTCTTGGGGTAATATTGGTCGGCCGGCCACTCCTGGGAAGGTTCATCACTGTTCCATGTTTTTGCCATTTGTGGATAATGGCTCTCACTGTGGTTCGCTGGAGTCCCAACCCTTTAGAAATGGCTTTATAACCTTTACCAGACTGATAGATCTCAATTACAGTACTTTTGATCTCATTTGTTCCTGAATTTCTTTGGATCTTGGCATGATGTCTAGCTTTTGATGTGCTTTTGGTCTACTTCTGTGTGTCAGTTCCTATTTAAGTGATTTCTTGATTGAAACAGGCGTGGCAGTAATCAGGCATGGGAGTGACTACAGAAATTGAACTCAGGTGTGATAAACCACAGTTAAGTTATTTTTTAACAAGGGGGGCAATCACTTTTTCACACAGGGCCATGTAGATTTGCAGTTGTTTTCCTCACTAAATATTAAAAACCATCATTTAAAACTGCATTTTGTGTTCAATTATGTTATCTTTGACTAATAGTTAATGGTTTTTGATGAGCAGAAACATTTAAGTGTGACAAACATGCAAAAGAATAAGAAATCAGGAAGGGGGCAAATAGTTTTTCACACCACTGTGTATATATATATATATATATATATATATATATATATATATATATATATATATATATATATATATATATATATATATATATATATTAGAAATTGTATATTATTCTGATTGTTATTCTATGTATGACCCGGATAAACCCTCACTCTGATTCTGTCTCGACTCTCCTCCTTGTCTGTACCTCAGCCATCTGATCTAAGTGTATGACCTCAGCCTGTTTAACGTTTTTGTCTCTTTCTCAGCCTTCTGTACTATAGCCATCCGTTTAAATCTATCAATAGCCATCCGTTTAAATCTATCAATACAGCCTGAGGATAATCTTCTTGAAGTTATCAATTTATCCCAACACTCCCTCCCACAAGGAACAATCGAGCTATTACAAAGAAGACTTAATTATAGTCTCTCGACGGACTTTGACTTTGCCCACTTTAAGATAGACCTTTATAAGAACATTAGGAGACTAAACATTAAATTGCATTTTCTTAAGAAGCAAACCCCAATGGAAGAACCACGCACTATGTGTTGGAGAAACGCCAAAGTAGGCCCGTTAGGCTTTAGCCCACCTGTCAATTGGACAAGCCAAGACCAACAAAATCTAAATATTTTGACAGAATTAGAGGCCCAGTCCAATGATAGCGCCATGAACCCTTATGCCGGTTTCAGACCTTGTAAGTCAACAGCACCATTTCCCATTCAGGCGGGATCTAGTCTTGACATCTTTCAGAAAGTCATTGAAAAAGAATTGAAAGCAGAGATCTACCCGAAAGTGGAAAGCAATCTGTCTACTTCTGAACAAAAAGCTTTGAAATGGTTAAGAAATAGACCTGATCTACAAATAAGGAAAGCGGACAAAGGAGGAGCAATCGTTGTGATGACGGCGGAACAGTACCGCAATGAGGCAATAAGACAGCTTCAAGATACTAAAACATATCAAAGCCTACCTTCAGATCCTACCCTACGCTACCAGAATTTACTTAGGTCACTATTAAGAAAGGGTGCTGAACGAGGAGTGTTACCACCCACTTTAGCCCATGGCCTTCTGCCAACACATCCAACCAAGCCCATCTGGTACCATATACCGAAGGTGCACAAGTCCCGGACCAACCCTCCGGGTCGTCCCATCGTTTCTGGGATGGGGTTGACCACGGAAAGGTTGTCCAGGTACTTGGACCATGTCCTGAGACCCCTACTAGATCTAGTGCCCACTCACCTGGCAGACACAATTGATGTCTTGAAAGGTATAGAGGAGTTCCACTAATATCATGGAGACATACTTGCAGCCATCGACGTTGAGAGCCTCTATAGTCGCATTCCGCACAACCTAGGACCTAGAGCGATACGATCATTTTTGGATCGCACCGGCAAGGACGAGACATATAAAGATTTTATATGTGAGTGTTTGCAATTTGTGCTAACACATAACGCCTTCACTTTTGACAGCAAGTGGTACTGGCAGGTCTCAGGCACCGCCATGGGCACAGCTGTATCATGCACTTACGCTAACCTTTTTTTAGCTTGGTGGGAAGAGGAGCATATCCACTCCAATCGTAACCCATTCGTCGGCCAGCTTAGGACGTGGTCCAGGTACGTGGATGACATCCTCGTATTCTGGTCCGGGACTTGTGATACCTTCAATGATTTCATGGGTTATATTAATAACAACACGGACAATATGATCTTCACTGCCACTACCTCCAAGGAGAGGATAGCGTTCTTAGATTTAGAGTTAATCATCGATGAGGACAAGCTGATCTCTAGAGGATACCGAAAAGCTACAGCATCTAATGCACTGTTGCATAAGAAAAGCTTCCATCCTGACCATATTACCCGCTCGCTGCCTTACGCCCAGTTCCTCCGACTGCATCGTAATAACGCATGCGACACAGATTTCGTTCTTCAGTCCGAGGAGCTTGGCAGAAGATTGGCAGCGAGGTGATATGAAAATGAAACAATACAAAACGCCTTTAAGCGAGCTAAGGGCCTAAACAGAGAAGATTTGCTAAGAACCACCCATGAGAAGGACATGAATGTCACAAATAAAGCCCTCTTTTCATTCGACTATACTGGAATGGCAGAACAGATCAAAAGTGCTATCATAAAGAACTGGGAGATCCTCACTAGAGACCCTCTACTCAAAAGCCTAGTTAATGATGGACCTTTATTTTCATTTAGGCGTGCTCCTAAAATAGGCTCCCATATCAGTAAAAGCGAATTTCAGAGCCCCCGAACAGAAACCTGGTTAACCCACTTCAGGCCGCAGGGTAATCATAGATGTGGCCATTGTATCTCCTGCTCACAAATGCGCACCGGAACCAGTTACCAACTGGGGCCTCTACGCCGTTCGGTTAAATCATTCTTCACCTGCCAAACCGAGTTCGTTGTATACTCGTTATGGTGTCCCTGCGGCCGGTTTTACATAGGGGAAACCACTAGATCGGTCAACAGACGTTTCAGGGAACACTTTAACTCGATAAAATCGGGACATGGTTCCCCACGTCTGATCAGACATATGAGGGAAGCTCATGAAGGAAATGCAAGACTGATGACTTTTTGCCAATATATTGCAAGTACCCCCCCTATCACGTGGCGGGGACAGAGAGAAGAAACTCAAAAGAGAGGAAGTCCTCCTCATAATACGTACAGATGCCATGGGTGCATTTGGACTCAATGATTATACTGATCTATCTTGTTTTTTAGACCCATAATACAATGCTAATTTATGCCCTCAGTCATTTTCAATGCTAGGATTTAGTATTTGTGGTTATATTCTTCCTAAGCCGTTAAATGAATCTTTATTATAAACAGGTCATACCAGTGAATATGGGGGGTGTACCGGTGTACACACCCCATATGTATACGCGTTTTTGTAGGTCCCTCCCTTGCACTATTCCAAATATGGTCTAGTTGTGATGTCTATTTCAATACTTTAATGTTCAATTGTAGGTCCTTTTTGCCCCCTTCTTCGCCCTATCTCCCAATCATGAAAGCACGCATATGCGCAGCTTTCTTTTTAGCCAACACTTAACTCTATGTGCCAATTTTTGTAAGCACAATTAACTATATTTTGCACATTAGCACTTTAATATATTGTGGTCAGTTTCCACATCCTAATCATGTCTTGTGCTCACATTAGTCTGCTCCCGCATCAGTGTGATAATATTTTTGTACTACACCAATTTTTCACTGTCCACAAGATTTATATAGCTTTTATTCACAATTTTTACAGCACTGCTATCTTAAATTTGGACACAAGATGGCGATCACCCCTCATATACACTGCCTAGTACATGCAATAGCATCCAGCAGCCACCTAATAAGTGTGGACTGCTCGGGCACAGGTAGAGGGGTGACGTCATCCTCCAGGAAGCTCCAGCTGGATCGCGTATGCGTTCCAGCGCACCATTGGAGATTCTGAGAGGAAGTGGGCGGTCTTTTTCGGCGCGGATGCGCCGAACGCTGACTACACAGTGTATTTAAACACCCGGCCAGCACCCAGCCCGCACTAGAGCCTCCGTGGAAGCGCATATCTGTGCAAAATGGCCGTAAGGCCCCCAGTGCCCAGCACCCACCGCTACCCACAATACTCCAGCAACTGGTATGTTCTTTGATTTACACTGTCACGTGTTTTTAACATCAATGTTACAATATGGATTAAACAGTTGAATGCAGTGCCGGTCTCCTCTCCTCCCCCTCCCTTCCCTTATACAGCAATGCTATGTCTACCACCAGAGCACGCATTCACCACCATATTGTATGAAGTATAGTGGATCCTGCCAGCTCCAGAATCAAGAATACTTCATCTGCCGTGCCAACCTCCACACTTCTTTACACCATATCGTTTACGTCTAATACCCAGCGTCACAACTACATTTTATGACTATATACATACAGTATATATATATATATATATATATATATATATATATATATATATATATATATATATTTTATTTTTTTTATTTTTTTTTAAGATACCGTCATGATTTTTTAAAGTTCTACCTGGAATGTTAGAGTCCCCCTTTTTGAACATTTTTAACACCCTTTCATGTAGTGTATTAGCTCATTCAAACTGAATGCCCAAACTAGGGATTTTAATTTTGAATCTCCTTTTGGAAGTAATCTTTGGTATTAAATGACTTTACATTTACTTGTTCCTGGTCATTGGAAATATAGCTGTGTAAATGAAATCAAAACAGGAATTACTGTATCCATATTTTAAAAAATTATGCTACAACAAGCTATCCAACCAACTGTAACTGTTCAGACAAATGTATTTTTGTAACCACTGAAAACACAAGTAAATTGTACAATGAAAAAGTGAGTTCGTTGTAAAAACAGTCATATAAAGCATTGTAACTTTTTATAGACTGTCAGGCTTATTTAATAGGGCGGTGAACAATGTGAACAAGCAGTAACCTTCAGAAGCCAATAGGAATTAAGCTTTATGGATTCTGCTTAAAGAGATCTACCATGCTTCACACAAGCTAATTCATCTTTTTCCTGTTCTAATAAACCAAGTAGTGCAAGGGTGTCAGTTTGGGTACTCACTGCTGACATGCCCAAGTGTGCTAAGTGCAATAATCCTGTCAAAATGTACCTCTCTGTAATCTAATGTTCACAGATAAATATATTATATATATTTATATACACTTTTTCACACGCAAAAAAAAAAAATGAAATGATTGTGTTTTGTATGGTTTTAGCCTGCCATTACAAAACAAATCGCTAGTTTTTAAATATTAATTTAGTGTACTTTTAATGTTATTAAAGCTAATAAGAATCTAAAAAAAAAAATGAACCAGATACTTACCCAAGGAGAGGGAAGGCTTTGGGTCCTATGAAGCCTTCCCGCTCCTCTCACGGTCTCTGCGTTTAAGCTTCAGCTCCCCATTTGAATTCCCTAGAGACTTCATAAGTCTTTGGGAGCACGAGTGTTCCCGATAACTGGTGACTCCATACTGCGCATGCATGAGCGTGCAAGAGAGCGCACTAGTGCAGGCTCAGTGCGGAGCCGCCCATCTTCAAGAGCACTCAAAAAGCACGGCTATCGACAGGGCAACAGAGAGAGGAGAGGTCTACTGGGCCGCAGGCAGCTACAGAAAATACTGCTTCAGCTCCCCTCCTGAATGTTACAGTTTACAGGATCCTGCTCTGTCCCACTCTTTACATGCTGGAGACAGCACAGATCCTGCTCTGTCTCACTCTCCACATAGTGGAGAAAGCATACATACATGCACAGCACTGAGAGCCTTGGATGATAATGCTTATCGCATTATCTCTGTGCTGCGGGACTCTGTCTGGCTGAGCTCTGTCTAGCTCTGCCCCTTTTCTGAAACAACCTATAGAGCCCAGAGAGGAAGGAGGAAGGAGGCCAGAGCAACTGCCTGGCTTGGTCGATGTCCGCATCCCATAGTGCAGTGCACTGGTGCCCAGCAGAAAAGAAGATTTGGATGCTGCAGCTGCTTGCTACAACAACGACTTTTGTAAGTTAGTGCTGCTCTGTCCATGTGTGTTCCCTTGCCTCCTGCCCCCTGCTTCCTGTGTGTCCCTCTGCCTCCTGTCCCCTGTATATCCCCCTGCCTTCTGTGTGTCCCCCTGCCTCCTATGTGTCTCCTGTCCCCCTGCCTCCTGTGTGTCCCCCTTTCTCCAGTCCCCCTGCCTCCTGTGTTTCCCCCTGTCACCTATGTGTCCCTCTGCCTTCTGTGTGTGCCTCTGTCTTCTCTCCCCCTGCCTTCTGTGAGTGTCTCTATCTTCTGTCATTCTGCCGGGCCACTAGACATTGAGGTTGGCCCGTGACTTGGTCCCAGAGCTCAATTTCGGCCCATATCGTATTTGAATTTGACACCCCTGCTTTAATTTAATTCAAAAGTATAGATGAAGTCTTAGTATGTTCAAGTGGCACTTGTACAGTTTTTATTTGTTGTCCATGTTGAAGAACTATTAGTAACTGACTGCGAAATTGTATAATGGGAGTAACAAGGTGTGCACTATTTCTCATTACGTTGTGCCTCCTCACTCTCGTCTTCTAATGCTAATGGCAATAGTTCTCTCTCTTTCTCTCTACCATTATATCTGTCTTTCTGCATAAAATTGCCACTTCTAATTTTCTTAAGTGCTTGTTATATCAGGAATTAAAAGATGGTCTTAAACTGATGACACTTTAAAAATGAAATAAAGACAGCATTTAGTGTCAGGTAGAGACATTTTCTCAGGCTGGATCATTTACCTGGGAGTGGTTGCACACGGGCTGCCTCATGAATGACTGTAATTGGAAATGATAGCATGTAGGTAGTGTAATGAGCTCAAACAATGCATGGCATATATGTGGCACCCAGGCTTTATTAGACCACCACTCTTGTAACGAAGGACCCTTATGTATGTTGGGTCTTGTTTAAGGCCTCATTCATTGAATGCATTCAGAAATGTATTTAAGCGCATGAGAAAAAAAACACATTTGTTGATGCATGTTTCATAATGCATTTCAGTGCGCTTTTTTAAAGCACACCCATGCATTTTACATGTGCTTAAACGCGTTTTTGTTCAGCATGTTTTGCTTATTTGATGTAGCAGTTGTCAATAGAGATTTGTTTTCATTTGAAAATGTTTTTTTTAAATTAGGGATAAAAAAATGCATCTACAAAGTGCTTTGCTATGCGCTTCTATGGGCTAAAAAGCATACCCATTCACTTGCATTGCTGTGTACGTTACAGTGAGTGTACCGCATTGTCCCTAGTGTGAACGAGGCCTTACCAGTCTCTGGAATGCAGTTGTAGAAATTTCTATCTTCCTTGACAGCCATTGTGTAGATTGTCAGCTTTTAGGGAGGCTTGATTTCAGAAGACTGCACCCTCCTTTGCCAATGCTGGAGAGGTAAGTCTCAGTGATCAGACATCCCAATTACCATCTGATTTTACTTCCAGGGTGACCCTAAAGGTGCGAACACACGCACTACCGCCGGCAACTAATAAGGCTGTTTCTGAACGATCCACTGAGCAGATCGTTCAGAAACAGCCTTATCAGTCCGCCGACAGCGCGTACACACACGCTACAGTCGGCTGAACATCCGCCCAGCGGGAGGGTTCGGCGGACCTGTCGTTGCCGGTGGTAGTGCGTGTGTACGCACCTTTACATATCATCATTACACAAGTCGTCTTAAAACTGTCACTTAACCTCCTTGCCGGTTTTCCCGACCTGAGCTCGGGGTAGAAAAAATAAGCTATTAGCGGTGATCCCGAGCTCAGGTCGGGGTAGGCATTGCAGAGCTTTACCTTTAGTTGTGGAGTCCCGCGCGCGATCTCGCTGCGCAGCGGGACTCCAGCCTCTCTCCCCGGCAGTGTGGGGTCTTTCCCTGGCCGCCGGGATCCCCCATGTCCCCGCTATTCTTCCGGGGACCCGGCAGCCAGTTGGAGCAGCGCAGCCGTGGTGGTGGCAGCAGAGCGGTGGTGGCAGCGTGACGTCATCGGGGGCGGGGCTAATATTGAAAACGAACTTCTCTATATTAGAGAAATATAGAGAAGTTCGTTTATATGTATATTAGCGCCATCTTGTGGGCAAAGAGAAAACTGCAGCACAGGAGCCCAGGAAGGTACTTTTTTTTTTATTTTGCTGCAGTTCTCCCTGCCAGAATGATTTTTTTCAGGTTTTAGGGTCTGAAAGAGTGGAAAAAAATTGCACCGCTTTTAGACCCTAAAATCTGGAAAGAATCAGACCGCCAAGGAGGTTAATATTATCTTTCAACTTCTGTCTGCATAGATTAAAAGCTTTAGAAGTCAAAGCAACAGTATACACAGTTTGGTGCAAATCACTTTAACCCATTAGCATCTTCAATAGCGTTATATCTTTTGAGATAAATGCACTGCTTTTGGCCTCAGTCGGCAGAACTCTGAGTGCTGTAAATTGCTTGGAATGTTTTGATCTCTGTCTACTAACAGAAAATATACAAAATATAGAAACTGAAAAGCAGAAGTCCTCTGTTATTGTCTCACACTGCTCCCTAGTGACAAGTGGCCATAAATACACATACAGAAATATTAATCAGATGCAAGGAATTGTAACAAAGAAGAATTAAAAAAATGTGCTAAAATAACTTGGCCTGGAGCACATGCAAGCCTCTAAATAAATTGTCTGCTAAAGGGTTAAAGGATTCATAGCGCTCTCTGTTCCTAGACATGGGATGCTGACTCTACCCCAGGTTTTATTCCCAGCATAATGTTTCTACCCAGAGCCGGGACAAGGTCCTTCAGCACCCAAGGCTGAGACTGCAAAGTGCGCCCCTCCATCCCTCCCACCTCAGCCGTCACACACTGATTGCTATTAGACTAAGAGGCGCCCCAGGGCCCCCAACATCCCCAACACTTTAATCTCTAGTTATCTGGCTTGCAGTCACTGCTATGTATGTCATTTTCTTATTTCTTTGTGCTTCAAACACAATTGGGAATGACAGCTGAATGAATTGTGCGCCCCCTCCTACACAGCGCCCTGAGGCTGGAGCCTCTTCAGCCTCTGCCTCGGCCCGGCTCTGTTTCTACCACACTAAAGCTGCGCTCAAACTCCAACTATAAGATACAGATGATTAACATTAAAATGTCCAAAATGGTCCTGGATTATCATTACGTAAAAAACAAAACAAAAAAAACAGCCATCAATTAACATAATGCATTTACATCAAGAAGTTCCCCTCCATGCAGCTATGCTATTATTAAGCTATACTTATGCATCATATGTGCACTATGGATGGAAATGCTGTGTTTTTCCACTTTGAAACAGGTACCACATGCCATCTGCAAGTAGGAACTCCCCGCTGGGCTGATCTTAAAAAAGGAGTTGGAAGGCGCCTCTGGGATATTGGCCACCACTCACCACAATGGATATTTCTTCCAGGAGTTCTTGGGCTTCACCTCATTTTCTTATGTTAAATCACTATAGGAAAATAATCTGTTTACAGCTCAAACCCTTTTTTTCTTCCTGCCATTTAACAAAAAATGCACTTACATTCTGGCAGGTTTAATTCAGCATAAAGAACATGGATTGTGCTGCCTCCTGGGTATAATGTACATGTTCCCTCGTCCACACAGCCTTGCTGTGCTAATCATCCAGCCAAATGAACTAATGCTGGCAGTCTAATGGTTTTCATTCTTGTAAAGGATATAAAGTCTGTAATCTTGTGCATGCAAAAAGATGTAAGAAGGTGGTCTCTGCTAAGAATGGAAAGTAAACTTACTGCAACAGTTGCACTATTTACAGGTCACAACACTAATGTATAGTTTATCTAATGTGGTGCAAGTGGATACCAATATGTGAGAAGTACCCCTGACATATCCACCACTACCATGGACAAGGTCTCCTCCTGCCTATCTGCCATCTCCTCCTGGATGTCCGCTAGGTTCCTAAAACTAAATCTAGACAAAACGGAATTTATGATCTTCCCACCCCGGTCATCCCTGGACCTCCCAGATGTGCAGGTCACTGTTAACCACACTACTATTCACCCTACCTCTCAAGCCCGCTGTCTGGGTGTCACCCTGGACTCCGCACTCTCCTTCACTCCCCACATCCAAAACCTCACAACCTCCCCACATCCAAAACCTCACAAAGTCCTGCAACTTCCACCTTCGTAACATCTGTAAGATTCACCCTTTCCTGACCCCTGCCACCACCAAACTCCTCATCCATTCCCTCATAATTTCCCGCCTCGACTACTGCAATGCCCTTCTGTCTGGACTCCCTAAGACCCGAATAGCCCCACTGCAGTCCATCATGAATGCGGCTGCCAGAATTATCCACTCCTCCCATCGCTCCACCAGGGCGGCTCCTCTCCGTGAATCCCTCCACTGGCTTCCTATCCAGTCCAGAATCAGATTCAAGATATTGTGTCTGACCTACAAATCCATCCACAAAACTTGTCCAACCTACATTTCTGATCTTACTCAGAGATACACACCAAGCCGCTCACTCCGCTCCTCCAATGAACTTCGCCTGACCGTCCCCCGCATCACCCAGTCCCATGCACGCCTCCAAGACTTCTCAAGAGCCGCTCCGACACTATGGAACTCCCTACCTCCACCCATTAGGGCAGCCCCCTCCTTCAACATCTTCAAGAAGGCCCTCAAAACTCACCTTTTCACTCTTGCCTACCACCCCTCACAATTGCTCTAAACCCACAGCCGAACTCTGGTCCCCTACCTCTCGTGTCCATACCTCTCCCTCTAGATTGTAAGCCTTTGGGCAGGGTCCTCACTCCTTTTGTGTCCTACCTGATCATGCACATCTATTACTGTGCACCCATGCTATGCATTTGAGTGAACCTAACTTGCCTAACTCCATGCTCCCATCCAGTGACTGACTAAGCATTACCTTGTACTCATACTGTGCTGTGTGATCTGGTTTTCTTGTATTCCTGTATTGTTATATTGCTGTTTGTCACCCCTAAATATTGTCTGTAACCTAAATTAATGTCCAGCGCTGCGTAATATGTTGGCGCTTTATAAATACAACAAATAAATAAATAAAATAAATAAGTGCTGTACCGCAAATAATCTCAAGGTAAGGATGGCAGAATACATACCGTAGATTACATCTGTGAGGAGTACAACAACCAAAGTGTCCACACTTTACCATCATGACCGAAATCCAAGTGAACTGAAGCTTTGTGGGTTGGAAATGCTGTAGACCATATGAAGAGGATACTTTTCATCATCAGGATACCCTAGAACTGCAGAGATGAATATTGCAATAAAATTACATTGCAACATAACTAATGATTAGGACACCAAATGAGAAAAGTGTGTTTTGGGGAATAAGAAATACAAAGTTAGGAAATGCCTATCTGGAACCATTTAATCATCCAGGGGAATGCCCCTTATTTGCAGCCATGGACTCCAAGACAAATATGTGTGTGTATTGTACATGTGGAACTTGTGGTTAATGTTGCTTTCTACTTACCGTATATAATGTGGTCCTATCAGTGCAGTAACTAAGGAGCTTGGGGCCTCAGTGCGAGTTTTACATGGGGCCCCAAGCACTCGATTCATATGGGGCCTCAACATACCAAGTACAAATGCAGTGTCAGAGAGGTATAATCAAAGTAAGGAAAGAGTTTAAGGATAACCACTATACAATACACATATAGAAGTGTTCATTATCAACACAGCACCAATGAAAACCTAATAAGATGGATGAAGGAGGACACCTAGGGGGACCCTCTGGTCCATGGGTCCCGGTGTCATCACAACCTCTGCATCCCCTATTGCCACGCCACTTGGTCCCATCAAGCTAGATCAACAGATCTTGCTAGATTTGGTATGAATTTGGTGAAAGTGATATGGAAGTAGTATGCAATACAACATACACTACAATACAAGAACATTACTAAAGTGCTTTTCTCCCATAGGACTCAAAGTAGATTGATACACTAATCACATAAGTAAATTACATATTACTAAACTTTGCTAAGAATGTATGATTAATGCTTAGCTATAATAAAATTGAAGGGAGTAATTTCCCAGAGAGTAGAAGGTTAAGTGGAAGGGTGAAGTGTAAGAAAACAGCACATATTAAATCTCTGTGAAGGCCCACATGAGGAGGTGCCCTGACAAAAAAATGTGTGGAGTGAAGCTACAGAGGTGATGCAGTGCCACATGACTGACAAGAGGTGACACACAGCATTGTTTCTGCTTTGGAAGAGTGTCAAATAGATGTCAGGTGGTATTTAGCAAAAGAGGAGGCTGTACAACTGAGATTAAATAGATGGTATACCAGAGAGGCAGCATCACTCATATTCAATATACTGAATTAAATCTGGCTTGTTCTTTGGGATCAATCCAGCAGTAAGTACCCATTAGTGGTAAGGAAGAGGGGTTTTCTTAAAAAAAAATGATACCAAGATTGTGTATTTTGGGAAATTGTGTAAGACCTATAATGAGAAAATGCCACTACAACTGAAACAGTGGATCGGTACTGAGAGATGTTCTTATACGCGGTAGGGACGTAGTTAAAATACTTTACGAATGGTTAGAATTTTTTTTTTCTTAAGGAAGGTAGGAGAAACACTTTAAATGAATAACCACAGACTGCTTTCTTGAAGTGATACTAAACTGACCTCAGAATTTATAAATTATAACATATAAACTGTTCCTAATATGACTATCAATAGCTGAAAATCAAAATACAACTTGGATGTGAATCAGAAAACTTGGATGGAATCCAAAACTGGATTTCAACAATTTTGCTCATACCGGCTAATGCCCAAAAAGGATCTTATGAGTTATGTCAGCTTAATACTGAGCACCATAGTTAAACATCATCCCTGAGTTTTTCAACTAGAGAGACTCAGAAAACTGGTGTTTTTATACCTAGAGTTATGATCTGCACCATCTTAAAAATCTAAATGTTATTAAATCTATAAGGAACCTGCCTGTCATTGAGAGTGCCAGACCCAGATGGAATCCGACCCTTCCGGGTGTCGGCGCTTGTTTTCCGCTGATGCTGCTGCTGCTGGAACGCAGGCCGTATATCCTGATAGGAGGAGGGCGCGTTCCCAGTACGCCCTCCGCAGATGTAAACAATAGTCAGCTGAGCACGGTTAGCTGACAGCGCGGTGTCAGCTGAAGTTACAGCTGACACCTAGATAGGTTACCGCTGTGTGATTGGATGTGCGGATTGTGGCCGGCCAATGTTTGCATGAAAGTTGTATTTAAGCCTGCAGAGTACTCCCAGTCATCGCCCGTGATAAGCATAGCTGTGGCTAGTTGCTGGGTGCGCACTCACATTGTTGAATTACTGGATCTCGACCTTGGCTTGTATTTGACCATTCTTGTCTGCTGTTATTAACCCTTGCTTTGATTCCTGGATACTCTTCTTGCCTGCCGCCTGAACCGACCTCTGCATGTTAACTGGATACCCTTGCCTGCCACCTGGACCGAGCTCTGCTTTTTACTGGACACTCTTGTCTGCTGCCTGGACCGACCTCTGCCTGTTAACTGGATACTCTTGCATGCTACCTGGACCGACCATTGCTTGTTACTGAACACTCTAGTTATACTTGAACTAATCTGTGCCTGTTGCTTGAATAATCTTGCATGTGGACCTAGCATGAACTCTCTCATATATTGCCTGGATCATTCACTGCTTGTTGAATAACCTTGCATGTGGACCTTGCATGAACTCTCTCATATATTGCCTGGATCATTCACTGCCTGTTGAATAACCTTGCATGTGGACCTTGCATGAACTCTCTCATATATTGCCTGGATCATTCACTGCATGTACCTGATACATCTGTCATTACTGGCAATCAACGCTGAGGGCCTCATCCTCCTGAATCAAAGTAATAGCCCTGTATGATACTTATGAACTATTGAACTGTGTTACTTGCTTCAGTGGGGTTCTTGGTACGTTATTATCCTCTCTACATCAGTCTGTATGCCTTGCACATTAAGACCTGGGGGTAACCATAGTCAAGAGACAAATAACATGTCTTGTTCACACAGGGTCTTGTCTATAGGTGAAGACTGTGGGCCGGGCTCAGAGCTGTGGCAATAGATTGGGGCATAGAGACTGATTGGAGACATAACCTGTCAGGCCTTACAAAATCTTCATTAAAAGAGCAGACTGCAATCTCTGCTGTAAAGCAAATGTTTTATGAATATGAAACAGCATGGTGGCATAGTGATTAACGATCTCAGCTTGCAGTGCTGGGTCCCCGGTTCAAAACCCAGCCAGGTCAACATTTGCAAGTGCAAGGAGTTTGTATGTTCTCCGCGTGTCTGCGTGGGTTTCCTCCGGATACTGTTTTCCTCCCACATTCCCAAAACATAAAGATAAGTTAATTGTCTTCCCCCTTATTTGGCCCTAAACTATGATGCATGCTCTACACAATACATACATAGACATACTGTATGACTATGGAAGGGACTAGATTGTGAGCCCCAGTAAGGGTGTATTGCTGGGGGGTCATACTTTCTGACCACCCAGCGCAACAAGGCTAAGAGCTGGATAATGGAAGAGGCTCCACAGATGGACACAGGAGTAATGAACAAGGAAGCAAAATTGCCCAGAGCAAATGCAGCTCTGGGCCGCCTCTCAGGCTATAAGCTGTGTGATACAATACACAACAGACGTAGTCAGTAACAGGCTTGGGTAATAGACGTTAATTCAGATGTCAGTCGTATTGGAAGGATTAGGCAGATTCGTAGTCGAAAGGCAGGCAAAGGTCGGTACACATTACAATATTACAATAATACAATACTGACTAACTGGAGTACATATATATCGTGCTTTTGTAGCAAAAAGGAAACTGAGGCACTGTGATTGCAAAAGTAAGGTACCTTTATTCCACGGTTGGAAGACACATCAGGGTGAACAGTGGGGGTGAGGGAGGCCTCCCTATTATGTAACAACATGCATGCAGGAAATCCAGGGCTATCTGGCCGCAGCTCAGCTGCAACAAGCAATTGGTGGAAGGATGACAGCATCCTGAGCTTCCCAGAACTGCAGAGCGATTGCAAATGACAATGAGACTTATTGCGAATGCACAACCGAATGCAAGCAGATAAGCCAGAACTGTCCGTTTTCAGCTCCACTGCAACGGACAATACATGCTACAGGAGGGATCCTTACAAAGTGACAGTTACTCACAAGACAATATACTCTGTACAGCGCTGCGTAATATGTCGGCGCTATATAAATACTTAAATAAGTAAATGTTCACATATAAACTTCCAAAAATATTGTAGTAGAAATGTATGCTGGGTCAGGATAGTATCAAGCTGCCAAGTTGAACTTCATTGTAACAGTTTTTCATAAAAATCCCTGTTTGTATTGAATATAAGGTCTGATCTGTTAAAAACTTTTACACAAGATGGAACCAAATATTACAATGAACAGCAAATCAGAACCTTACAAATACATCACCTAACATGCTTCTCCAAGTTTACTGCTACACATGATCAACTTTCTTTATACACTGTTGAAAAAAAATATTTTTTTAGTCCCCAGTAAGCAAAAAGGTATAAGTTAAGATATTACATATTCTGTTTTTTCCTAAAATTTTTATACTTTTTTACTTGCTAAGCACTGAAAACAGTTTTTGTAAAAAGAAAGGAAAACATCTCTTTCAAGAAACTCAAGAGAAATGTTTACTGAATTAGGGTCCTTGTGTATTTAATATCAAATAAAATTGCAAAATTTGAGTAGGCAAAATATATACCTTAGATTAACCTCAGAGAATATTTGTAGACCTTGTAAGTTTATTGTGGGGTTCATTCACTAGCAGCCCTTAAAGAGAATCTGTAATGTCAAAACGTCCCCTTGGGGGGTACTCACCTCGGGTGGGGGAAGCCTCAGGATCCTAATGAGGCTTCCCACGGCATCCTCCGTCCCTCAGGAGTCTCGCTGCAGCCCTCCGTACAGCGGTGACGTCAATATTTACCTTCCCGGCTCCTGCGGAGGCGCTCTGATGGCTTTCGGCTCCGAAGTAGGCGGAAATACCCGATCACCGTTGAGTCTGCTCTACTACGCAGGCGCAAGTCTCCGGCGCCTGCGCAGTAAAGCGGACGCGACTGAGATCGGGTATTTCCATCTACTTCGGAGACAAAAGCAGCCACAGCGCCCCCGCTGGAGCCAGCAAAGGTAAATATTGAATTGACAGTCGGGTCTGTCGCCGGCTGTTCGGAGGGCTGCAGTGAGACCCCCGTGGGACAGAGGACGGCGTGGGAAGCCTCATTAGGATCCTGAGGCTTCCCCCACCCAAGGTGAGTACCCCCCAGGGGATATTTTTGATGTTACAGTGTCTCTTTAATACTTCTGTGCACACACAACGCACGGCCATATTACCGGTACTTATGCCAGCAGTACTGCATGTGCCGCAACTAGCGTAGCCTGTGGTACATGGGTAATACTATCATTACTCATGTACCCTGGGCTGTGCTAATTGTAACAATATTAATGGTTGTTAGTGAATCAACTACCAATAAGAAATAAGATGCTCATGTCTTGTGTGTTATTGATTCTCCCTTGCCGACAAAATTAAAGAAAATTAAAGGCATAAAATGAGAACCCTCTGTACCTAATTTTTGTCTTTACAGAACTAATGATTGAATGTATTTCACTTTACTGGCACATATTGTTGTGCTGTGACAAATGAAGTGGACTTCCTCAAAAGATTGGCAATGTACCATAAGTATATCAATGTTTTGTATTGATACCTTGCACAACCCATCTCCTCCATGCACAACGTCTTTAGAAACTTGTTTATTTCCTGAAGATCAAAAGGTTAAAGACATCATCAGAATATGACCTGCAGACTGCTGGCATTTAATGTGCTTCTGTATACCAGTCATCTAGATTAAGGGCCCAATTTGGCAACATGCTGAAACACATAAATCTTTTACTAAGCAGTTGCTGCCGTCAGATCAGCCATGGGTATCAAGTGTAGTTTGTTTCAGAGTCAACCTGTCTGAGGGGTTATAATATGTATTTTCTCGATTAAAAAAAATCTGAAAATTGTTTAGATGAAAAATTTTAGATGCATAGTACAATATGAATGTAATGAAAAGAAATGTGATAATGATTGCACATAGCTGATATAGGAACTTTTGCTACAAACAGTTCAAGCAATTCAATTCAAGCACTTTATTGTCATTGTGTAACACAACAAATTACTTCATTGTGTTAACAAATTAAACTTAAATGAGCATCAAAGTTATGGAATACAGTTAATATCTGCTTCAGCTTATCAGATGCCGGCGATCCCCGGCCAATCAGAGGCCGGGATCGCCGATCTCCTCTACGGAGCTGCTGCGCAGCAGCGCCGTATGTATGTAAACAGCGGGGAAGATCTTCCCCGTGTGTTTACATTTACCCTGCGAGCCGCGATCGGAGGCTCACAGGGTGTTCACGGAGACACCCTCCGTGAACTGACATGGACCATGGAAACCGCTTCAGGATTCAGGGGCGTACTTATGCGTACGCAGAATCCTGAAGTGGTTAATTAATGTTCTAAAAAAATGGGAGTCTGAAGTAAGGCTTTAAATATCCCAGATATTTCGATAAAAGGTGTGAACTCTGCACTGTTTGAACTCTTCCCTTGCAAATATTTATTACAGATACTTAGGAATGGCAGGAGCTGTTTGTTGGCAAATGGTTCCTGGCAAACAGGACCTGCTCGAAGGTTCACAAGCATCTCAAACTACACAAGCCATTTGCGCCCACACTATTCTTTCCCATAGTACAATTTTTGACCCTTCACCCGGGAGTCAGGTGGGACAAGACGGCCAATCCAGCCTGATCAACACCTGGGCCACTCCCCCCCTATAAAAAGGCACGATCCCGGTGGCCATTTTTAACTCTGCTTTAGTCACTGTAGAGACAGGAACTGTTGCTTCAGATAGAGGGACAGTGATAGATAGGCTGTATTGTGTATTGTGCTGTGTAGCTGCTTCCTAAGTGCTCTGCTACTTGCAGTTAACCACCTTGGGACCCCCCAATGATCATTGTAAGGACTCTACCTGACCACAAAAGTTCTTTTGAGGACTGACATTGACCCTGCTGTACTGAATTGTTGTTGTTGCTTTTTGTGGTGTGTTGTAGCAACATGACACCCATATACAGTGTAGTGTGTGGCTCCTGTGTTACCTCCACACAGCATCACACTAAAACCTGTGAGACCGACTGAACTGTGTTTTATCAGTTATCAAAAATCATTTAATTTGTGACAAACAATAACCCTTTGCTGCAGTTGTTATTGCCTTCTGTGTGATCAACATGTAGTGTTACAGTGTCACATCAACATCCGTTTGACTGTATTGTTTGGTGATCTCAATGTCTCACAAAAAAAATACATGGTACTTAAAGTGGACCCAAATTAAAAATACAAGATTTCAGAAATAAAATCTATTTTCTAAATTATAATAATAAATAGCAGCCTTTTTTCAGCTGCATGATGACAAATATAAAATATTTAACATTTATTGAAGGAACCCCTCCCTTCCTTTCATATTGCCGGGACAGAATCCGGCAAACTGGTGGAGTAGATGGTGTCCGGCAAAGGAGGAATTGCTAATGGCTGCCCCCTGTATAACCCTAGTTATGAAAAGAGAAGGGTGAAAAGCATGCACTGACATGCTCATAGGCTTGAAGGAGTGTTTATTTATCTTTGTATGTGTCAGAGTGGTGCAACTAAATATTTTGAATAAAAAAAAATCTTTGTTTTGGGTCTGCTTTAAGTATTAAAGTTCGGAAAGTTTGGCAGATTTTTGTTAAAGTTCTCTTTGCTCCCCCAAGAAGACCATTTTTGGAAAGCTGAAAGTCCCCACTTTCTGTTGGACTGGGTCCCGAGTTGGTATGATGCTCAGTTCCCAAGTTAGGGGGTTTTGAAGGAGAGAAGTCCCCTGAACTTGGCTGCAGAAAGTGCAATTACAGAAGTACGGGATAAACGCAACATGATGATAAGCAGCACACCTGGTAGGTCTTCTTCTTCCTACACAGCATAAATCTGTGTCTTCAAAACTTATGTCAAGTGCCCTGGGTCTCTCATTACAGATGAAAGAGCAGCACAGCTATGTACACCTCATTTCCTCCCTGTCTTAATTGATGGACAGGAGACTCAATTCCACTGTGCTCTCTGCAGCAAAGTGAAGGTGACCCCTCCAACTTGGGAGTTGGGCATCGCATTGACTCGGGACCCAGTGCAAAGGAAAGTCGGGACTTTCAGCTTTCCAAAAATGGTTAGATCTGGTGGCTAGGGGATCAAACAGAACTCTAACGAAAAGCTGCCAGATGGGATAATACGTAAGTACCAATTACATTATTACCCTGGAGCATGCTACTTACTCCAGGCCTCATATGTGCCCAGGCCACAGGCACAGCTATCCTGCACCGTCCGTCACTATCCAATATGTTATTTGGTCCTACTTCGATTGGTTTTACTTCACCAAAAAAAATATTACCCAGGCGCAAGCCACCTATTTCAGGCCTCTGTCCCATACAGGCCATTTCTTAGGCAGGTAATTGCCCAATTTGTATGGCCTCTGTCCCATAAAGAGGCTGAAATTCAAATATTTCTTTGACAGGTCAGAGGCGTAACTAAGGATTTTGTGGCCCCAAGCAGCACATAATTTGTGGGGCCTGAAGGTCGCGCCACAGTGAAAATGGGTGTGGCCATGATGTGATGTGGGTGGAGCCAACTCCATGATGCTATTTTGTCAATATGGACCAAAGATCTCTGAAGAATGCCAAGAATAATTTAGGCAGTTCTGATGGCAAAAAAAGGTCCAACTCAGTACTAGCAAGACATATCTAATAAAATGACTAGCAAAAAACAGGTAGTGACAGTTAACGATATAAGGACTGTAGGGCCATTTTTAACTTGAATCTGTTCTTACGTCATAACACTGTCATTGTAACACTGTAACACCGACTGGTGTTTAAAGCAAAATTAATGGTTGTAACAGGCTAATTCATCCTGTGACAAATGCAACAATCATAAGGCTCCAAGTGACAGATGGTGTACCTGAGACGAGGGGGCATAAAAGTTTTACACATCCCTGGGCCTTCCTCCAGCCCCTGTGAAGATCACTCCCTCGCCACTGTCTAAAGCCTCTTAGATTCTCCTGTAGCAGCCCTGTTCTTCATGGCCAGTTGGACATACTGCGCATGTGCGGCTCAGCTGCGCTCCCGTCTCTAGGAGTATTCTGCGCCTGCTCAGTACTACTGCACAGAATGCTCCCAGCCATGCCTGCTTGCGCCGACTGGCAGCTACAGGGGAATCTAGGAGGCTTTCGACAGCGGTGAGGGAGTGATCTGCGCGGACGGGGCTGGAAGAAGCCCCAGGTATGTATAAAATGTTTATGCCCCCTCATCTCAGGTACACTTTAAGACAAGTGACAAGTGCGACTCCCCAGGGCTAGGCCATAAATTACTCCCAGCACCCAGAAAAAGGAAAATTGCAGACTCCCCCACACAAGGTACAGGCAGAGTGGGGCAATTACAATAACAAAGACACTAACAGACAACCTACACTACTTGTGACAAGCTCCCCCATACACAATCCTAAATGCTGCTGCTCTGTGTGTATGTGTCTGTCATCTAAAGCTGGCTGCCCAGCAGACAGTGCTGCCATATTTCTTACAAGTAAGAAGCACTGCAGGGCAGACACAGCACTAGATAGTCAATGTGGCACACAGTGACAGTCACACACATTAGCTTTTAGGCTACAGAGCTAACAGTGTAAATTGTTATTATCACACTTACAAAAGGGAGGCAGGCGGGAGGTGGAAGTGGCCAACATAGCTGCATGAGTCAGGAAAGAGACAGGAGCTGTTGTACTTCAGCAGTGCCCTGGGCTGCCACACGTGAAGGAGAGGAGAACTCTGCAGCTGGGCGAGACTTCAACTGCAGAGGAAGTGCTGGACTGGCTTAGTGTCCTGTCCCTCATTGAAGAAGAGAAAGAAAGAGGCGGACACTCAAACAGTGTCTATGCTCTGACAGACATATCTTACATGCAGTGCGGTGGCCCCAGCAACAGTACCCACTAGGGATGGTCAGAATTGCCAATTTCTGCTTCCGCGGAAAATCTGCTTTTTTTCGCCATTGCAGATTACCGCTACCGCTGCGGATTTTCGCAGAAGTTTCTGCCGACTTTAACATTGATTTTCCCAAAAAGTACAAGTTTTTTTTTTAAAGATTTTTTCTCCTCTTTGTAACGATCGGTGTAACACAGAGAGGATCTGATTACCGGTGATCTGCAGTATCACCGAGAATACAGATATATACCCGATTATTGATGATCTGCAGTATCACCGATAATCAGATATATCTCTAACCTCTGGACACCTGAGTAATATGAGTGTTTGGTGCAACAGTAATACTTTGAGGAGAGCACCCGTATAGAGGGTGCTAGGCAGTACGAGATACTGCTCAGAGATCAGGTTCCTTCCAAAGGTCTGATGCTCCCCAAGGGGCGGAGCCAGGCTGAGAGTGGGAAGGACCAGAGAGTGAGTAACACCAATGGTGAAGTGTCACTGACAGGTCTGTGAACTATCTCCCAACAGGGAAGATAGTTCTCGAGGTCGGACAGGCCAGGTCGGTAACAGACAGACAGCTCAGATACAGATACAGGAGACAGATACGGAATCTTAAGACAAGCAGGGTTCAGCAACAGAGTATCAGATATAGCGAAGTACCAAATCAGAGATCAAGAGAGTGGTCAGGAAAGCAGAAAGTCATAACAGATAATAACAATGCCTAATCTTAGGTGTGAGCTCCGTGATTCTCAACACCCTGGAACTAGTCTGAAGTAATAACAGAATGGTAATACAGTTCCCTAGTCTTGGGTGTGAGTTCCTTGATCATCAACACCCTGGAACTAGTCTGAAGTAATAACAGAATGGTAATACAGTTCCCTAGTCTTGGGTGTGAGTTCCTTGATCATCAACACCCTGGAACTAGTCTGAAGTAATAACAGAATGGTAATACAGTTCCCTAGTCTTGGGTGTGAGTTCCTTGATCATCAACATCTGGAACTAGTCTGAAGTAATAACAGAATGGTAATACAGTTCCCTAGTCTTGGGTGTGAGTTCCTTGATCATCAACACCCTGGAACTAATCTGAAGTAATAACAGATAATATCACAGATACTGACAAGGTCTGAGTGCTACCACGTAGTGATCGCAACGCCAGACACCAGAGAAATGACCAGCACCCAGTATATATACACCAGTGCTCTCCAGCGCCTCCCCTAAGTGCTGGACCAATGAAACCTGGAGGAATTGTCAGCTGACCGGCTGGATCAGCTGACACCCTTCTGACTGTCATAAAGGCTCTGCCTCTCAACACGTGCGCGCGTCCTTCTGAACCTGTGTGGACTAACAGTCCCAGCCACACCAGACATGTGTTGTAATGTACCTGCTAGCTTGAACGCGGGGCCAGCCGCACCGCTGTCAGAGCATGCGGCGGTTTCCCCGCGTTGAGCCTCCCTGCTAGTGGTAGGCCCATGCGTGCAAACCGCAGTATCGGACACGGAATCTGCCACCCTGTTCACTGGGCATACGGCGGCTACTCCGCGCTCCGTCAGGCTGAAAGGATGCAGGCCTATGAGCGCAAGCTGCCATGTGGGACGCGGAATTAGCCGCCTTACTCAGAGTACTCGCGGCAGCTTTTCCGCGTTTTCTCACAGTACCCCCCCCCCCCCCTGAGGAGTGGACTCCGGACAGCTCCTACCCGGTTTCTCAGGATATAAAGCGTGAAACTCCCTCCTTAATTTATCCGCATGCATGCGACACTCAGGTACCCATGTTCTCTCCTCAATACCATACCCTTTCCAGTGAACTAGATACTGCACTGAGTTTTGTACAACATGTGAGTCTAAAAAATTTTCTACTTCGTACTCAGGTTGGTCATCTACCATCACAGGAGAAGGAGGAGTGGAACCTACATGAACTGCTGGCTTAAGCAGGGACACATGAAAGGATCTTACACCATGCATGCTGGCAGGGAGATCAATGGCATAAGTAACATTGTTGATCTTCCTGGTCACTGGAATAGGGCCCACAAATCTGGGTCCTAACTTGGGCGAGGGCTGTTTCAGGGTCAAATGACGTGTGGACACCCAGACCAAGTCTCCTGGCCGGAACTTCCACTCTATGGAACGTTTCTTGTCAGCTTGACCCTTCTGACTTTGAAAAGCCTTCTCCAAATTATTTTTCACGATCCCCCAAATGTTCTTAAATGACTTTTGCCAAGCCTCCAAAGCTGGAAACGAAGTGGAAGCTACTGGCAGTGGAGAGAACTTAGGCAACTTTCCAGTTACCACCTGAAACGGAGAAAATCCAGAGGAAGAGCTTTTCAAATTATTGTGCGCAAATTCTGCAAACGGCAAGAATTTGACCCAATCATTTTGCGCATCTGCAACATAACATCTTAGAAACTGCTCCAATGACTGATTAATTCTCTCAGTCTGACCATTGGTCTGTGGGTGGTAGCCCGACGAGAATGACAGTTCCATGCCCATTTGATGACAAAATGCCCTCCAAAATCTAGAAACAAATTGGACTCCCCAATCTGACACAATGTTTTCCGGAATGCCATGCAGCCAGAAAATGTGGATGATGAAAAGATCGGCCAACTCTTGGGCCGAGGGGAGTCCTTTCAAGGGCACAGAATGGGCCATTTTACTGAAATGGTCGACTACCACCCAAATGACCGACATGCCCTCAGACCTCGGAAGCTCACACACAAAATCCATGGACAAATGGGTCCATGGTTCACTCGGGGTGGGCAAAGGCTGCAACGTTCCCACAGGTGCCAGACGGGAGGGTTTGCTTTTTGCACATACTGCACATTCTCTAACATACTCCTTGCAGTCAGTTGCCAATGAAGGCCACCAAGCACACCTAGCAACAAGGTCCTGTGTTCTAGTGGCCCCAGGATGTCCAGCATTTTTGTGGGAGTGGAACATCTGCAATATCTGGAGACGAAAAGGCAGTGGTACAAACATCACCCCTTCAGGCTTTCCTTCAGGGACATCCTGCTGGAAGGGACTTAAAGTCTCCATCCAGTCTTTCCAGGTCTCTGTGGCTGCCAATACTACTTTCTGTGGGATAATAGTCTCTGGGTCTGAGGGCTGTGCTGTCTCTGGCTCAGAGCATCTGTACAAAGCGTCTGCTTTAACGTTTTTACTACCCGGAGTGTACGTAATTACAAATCTGAATCTCGAAAAAAACAGTGACCACCGAGCCTGACGGGGACTCAATCTCTTAGCCCCCTCAATGTATTCCAAATTTTTGTGGTCAGTGTAAACGGTAATGGTATGCTCTGCTCCTTCTAGCCAATGACGCCATTCTTCGAAGGCCAATTTAATGGCTAGGAGCTCCCTGTTGCCTATATCGTAGTTTTTCTCTGCTGGGGAAAACCTACGGGAGAAATAGGCACACGGGTGTAATCTTCCCTGCAACCCAGAACGCTGAGACAGCACAGCCCCTACCCCGACCTCCGAGGCGTCCACCTCCACAATAAAGGGATAGGAGGTGTCGACGTGTCTCAAAATGGGTGCAGAGCAAAACAAATCTTTCAAAGTGGAGAAAGCAGCTAGAGCTTCGGGGGACCAGTGGTTGGTATCTGCCCCTTTCTTTGTGAGACTGGTGAGGGGTGCTATGACTGTGGAGTACCCCTTTATGAACCTTCTATAGTGATTAGCGAATCCTAAAAATCTCTGGAGAGATTTTAGTCCCACTGGCTGAGGCCATTCCAGTACAGCAGAGACTTTGGTAGGATCCATAGAAAGGCCCGAGGTGGAAATTATGTATCCCAGAAAAGTGACAGATGTTACCTCAAAAATGCATTTCTCCAATTTAGCATAAAGCATGTTTTCTCTTAACTTTTGCAGCACAAATTTGACATGACCCCTGTGCTCAGAGAGGTTATCTGAGAAGATTAGTATATCATCCAGATATACCAGGACAAATCTACCCAACACCTCCCTGAATACCTCATTAATGAGTTCCTGAAAGACGGCCGGGGCGTTACACAACCCGAAGGGCATCACCAGGTACTCGTAATGCCCATCGGGTGTGTTAAAGGCCGTCTTCCACTCATCGCCCTTTCTGATCCGTACCAGATTGTATGCACCCCGCAAATCCAATTTCGAAAAAATCTTAGCATTGGTGACCTGAGTGAATAAATCGTCTATCAAAGGCAATGGATAGCGATTTTTACCGTGATTTTATTCAGGCCTCGGTAATCAATGCATGGCCGAAGGCCTCCGTCTTTTTTCTTTACAAAAAAGAAACCTGCTCCGGCAGATGACCGGGAAGGGCGAATGAAACCCTTAGCTAAGTTTTCACGAATGTATTCTCGCATGGCCACTTTCTCTGGCCCAGACAAATTGTAGAGATGACCTCTAGGGAGCATACAACCAGATCGGAGATCGATGGGGCAATCGAAGGGGCGATGTGGAGGTAGTTTTTCTGCAGCCTTGGGACAAAACACATCTGAAAATTCTGAATATTTTTCCGGTACTCCCTCCACATGAATCCTGGTCTGACCCAAGGTCACCTTCACTAAACAATGATGGAAGCAATGGGCTGACCAGCTAGTTAGCTGACCAGTGGCCCAATTAATCTGAGGAGAGTGAAGGTGTAACCAAGGCATGCCGAGGATAATGGTGGAGGTTGTCATGTGTAACACAAAAAAGTGCAACTTCTCCCTATGCAGCACCCCTATAGTGACTCCCACCTCTGGTGTCTGAGACAGGGGATGGCTACGTTGCAGAGGGGAGTCATCCACTGCCGTAACCTGGATAGGTGGTGTTACAGGGGGGGGGGGGGGGGGAGCGGAATACCCAATCTTTTAGTAAATTCGTAATCCATAAAATTAGCCGCTGAGCCCGAATCAACGAAGGCTTCAGTGACTTCAGATTTATCCTCCCATGTAATCGTACAAGGAAGAAGCAACCTTTTATCATCTAGGGGTAAAAGTTGTACGCCTAGGGTATTACCCCCAACTACTCCTAGGAAGTAGCGTTTCCCGATTTCTTAGGGCAATTCTGTACTCTATGACCCCCCTCTGCGCAATAGACACAACTGCTCTGAAATCCTGCGTCTTCGCTCCACCTGAGATAACTTTGACCGGCCAATCTGCATCGGCTCGGGTGGAGGCAAAACGGGAGGAGGTGGAGTCACAGGAGGCGCAGCGTAGGACACCAACTTAACATGATTTCTACCCCGGGTCTGTCTCTGATAGCGTAGCCTACGGTCGATCCTGATGGCCGATGAAATGGCCTCATCAATGGTCTTAGGTTCAGGCTGACTTAACATAAGATCAGAGACCTCATCTGACAATCCTGATAAAAAACAATCTAACAGAGCAAAGGTGTCCCACCTGGCTGATACTGACCACCTTCTGAATTCAGCAGCATACTCCTCAACCGGACTCTTGCCTTGACGTAATAACTTGAGCTTCCGCTCAGAAGTTGAGGCAATGTCTGGATCGTCGTAAATTATTGCCATAGCTTTAAAAAATTCATCTACAGAGGTTAGGGCTAAGTCTCCAGCGGGTAGACTGTATGCCCAGGTCTGAGAATCGCCTGTCAATAGAGTCTTAATAAATGTGACCCTTTGGGTCATAGTTCCTGAAGATCTAGGTCTGAACTCAAAGTAAGATAACACTCTACTCCTAAAATTTCGGAAATCAGATCTGTGACCAGAAAACTTTTCAGGTACAGGCATACGTATGTCTGTGCTAGGAGGAGATCGCACTTTATCTACAGCCGTCTGGAGGGTTCGTACGGATTCAGACAGTGCGTCTATTAAAGTCTGGTGGCCACCCAGCACTTGGTTGATGTTATCCACCGAAGTGGTAAGTGTGCCCAGACGGCTGTGTGCGTCCATTTGTTTTTGGGTCTGGCGTTCTGTAACGATCGGTGTAACACAGAGAGGATCTGATTACCGGTGATCTGCAGTATCACCGAGAATACAGATTTATACCCGATTATTGATGCTCTGCAGTATCACCGATAATCAGATATATCTCTAACCTTTGGACACCTGAGTAATATGAGTGTTTGGTGCAACAGTAATACTTTGAGGAGAGCACCCGTATAGAGGGTGCTAGGCAGTACGAGATATTGCTCAGAGATCAGGTTCCTTCCAAAGGTCTGATGCTCCCCAAGGGGCGGAGCCAGGCTGAGAGTGGGAAGGACCAGAGAGTGAGTGACACCAATGGTGAAGTGTCACTGACAGGTCTGTGAACTATCTCCCAACAGGGAAGATAGTTCTCGAGGTCGGACAGGCCAGGTCGGTAACAGACAGACAGCTCAGATACAGATACAGGAGACAGATACGGAATCTTAAGACAAGCAGGGTTCAGCAACAGGGTATCAAATATAGCGAAGTACCAAATCAGAGATCAAGAGAGTGGTCAGGAAAGCAGAAAGTCATAACAGATAATAACAATGCCTAATCTTAGGTGTGAGCTCCGTGATTCTCAACACCCTGGAACTAGTCTGAAGTAATAACAGAATGGTAATACAGTTCCCTAGTCTTGGGTGTGAGTTCATTGATCATCAACACCCTGGAACTAGTCTGAAGTAATAACAGAATGGTAATACAGTTCCCTAGTCTTGGGTGTGAGTTCAGTGGCGGCGCTACACTGGGGCTTGCCCAGGCTTCAGCCCCAGCTGGCAACTTGCTAGCCCCTCTTAAAGCCCCCCCCCCCGCTGGCCGTGGCCACCGCAAGTCTGTTAGCCAGCCGCGCTAATAAGGGATGCGGGAGCCTGCTTTATTCCTCCCTCCCTCCCTCCTCCCTTCCTCTGAATGCCCCCACCTGCTGTGAATGTCCCCCCCCCCGTAGGCAGTGTGTGCGGACGGAGCAGAGCGGAGCGGTAGGTCCTCTTACAGCAATCCATGCTCACCAGCAACTAGTCTCCTGCTTCCTGTGACGTCATGGTAAACAGGAAGCAAGAGACTAGTTGCCGGTGAGCATGGATTGCGGTAAGAGGACCTACCGCACTGCTCTGCTCCGCACACACTGCCTACGGGGGGGGGGGGGGGACATTCACAGCAGGTGGGGGCATTCATAGGAAGGGAGGAGGGAGGGAGGAATAAAGCAGGCTCCCGAATCCCTTATTAGCGCGGCTGGCGCCTCGATCATTTTCTTCCTGTCTTCTCTCCCCAGGGCAATCTCCTCACACACAGGGGCACCTTCCTCCCCACCCACGGGCATTCTCCCCCCTCCACTGACGACCCCCCTACCCACTGGCACCCTCTTCCCCACCCACTGGCACCCTCCTCCTACCCACTGAGACTATCCTCCTACCCACTGGCACCTTTCTCCCCCACCCAGTGTCACCCTCCTTTCCACCCACAGGTACCCTCCTCCCCACCCACTAGCACCCTCCTTCTACCCACTGACACCCTCCTCCTACCCACTGGCACCCTCCTCCCCACCCAGTGGCACCCTCCTCCCCACCCACAGGTACCCTCCTCCCCACCCACTGGCACCCTCCTCCCCACCCACGGGCATTCTCCCCCCTCCACTGACGACCCCCCTACCCACTGGCACCCTCTTCCCCACCCACTGGCACCCTCCTCCTACCCACTGAGACTATCCTCCTACCCACTGGCACCTTTCTCCTCCACCTAGTGTCACCCTCCTTTCCACCCACAGGTACCCTCCTCCCCACCCACTGGCACCCTCCTTCTACCCACTGACACCCTCCTCCTACCCACTGGCACCCTCCTCCCCACCCAGTGGCACCCTCCTCCCCACCCACAGGTACCCTCCTCCCCACCCAGTGTACCCCCAGCCCACCACCACCAGCCAGGCCTGAGCTGACCTGGGGCCCCCAGCCCACCACCACCAGCCAGGCCTGAGCCCTTCCACCCAGCCCACCACCACCAGCCAGGCCTGAGCTGCCCTGGGGCCCCCAGCCCACCACCACCAGCCAGGCCTGAGCTGCCCTGGGGCCCCCAGCACACCACCACCAGCCAGGCCTGAGCTGCCCTGGGGCCCCCAGCCCACCACCACTAGCCAGGCCTGAGCTTCCCTGGGACCCCAGCCCACCAGCCACGCAGGCATGAGGCCTCCAGCCCACCACCAGTCAGGCTTGAGGTGCCCTGGGGCCCCCAGCCCACCACCACCACCAGCCTGACTACATATACTGGGGACAGCTATACGCCTGGCTACATATACTGGGGACATCTATACACCTGGCTACCTATGCTGGGGACACTGTCTGTCTGTCATTATGTGCATTTACTGGTGAAAAGTTGTCCCTTATGTGCATTTACTGCGGAAACGCAGTCTGTCATTATGTGAATTAACTGGTGAAAAGCTGTCTCTTATGTGCATTTACTGGGGAAATGCTGTCTGTCATTATGTGCATTAACTGGTGAAAAGCTGTCCCTTATGTGCATTTACTGCGGAAACGCAGTCTGTCATTATGTGAATTAACTGGTGAAAAGCTGTCTCTTATGTGCATTTACTGGGGAAATGCTGTCTGTCATTATGTGCATGAACTGGTGAAAAGTTGTCCCTTATGTGCATTTACTGCGGAAACGCAGTCTGTCATTATGTGCATTAACTGGTGAAAAGCTGTCCCTTATGTGCATTTACTGCGGAAACGCAGTCCGTCATTATGTGAATTAACTGGTGAAAAGCTGTCTCTTATGTGCATTTAATGGGGAAACTGTCTGTCATTACATGCATTAACTGGTGAAAAGCTGTCTCTTATGTGCATTTAATGGGGAAACTGTCTGTCATTACATGCATTAACTGGTGAAAAGCAGGCTCTTATGTGCATTTAATGGGGAAACTGTCTGTCATTACATGCATTAACTGGTGAAAAGCAGGCTCTTATTTGCATTAACTGCGGAAACGCAGTCTGTCATTACGTGCATTAACTGGTGAAAAGCTGTCCCTTTATGTGCATTTACTGCAGAAACGCAGTCTGTCATTATGTGCATTAACTGGTGAAAAGCTGTCTCTTATGTGCATTTAATGAGGAAACGCTGTCTGTCATTACGTGCATTAACTGCTGAAAAGCTGTCCCTTATGTGCATTTACTGGTGAAAGGCTACCTGTCATTATGTGCGTTTACTTAATTTTTTTTTCATGTAATTACGTTAGCTGGTACAACTACATTACAGTTAGCCCCGCCCACATGACATCATGACCACGCCCAAATCCCCCCCCCCCCTCCCCCCCCAAGCCCAGGCTGCCAGCCCTCGTGCCCCCTTTGAGCCCCCCCAAAAATCTGAAGCTGGAGCCGCCACTGTGTGAGTTCCTTGATCATCAACACCCTGGAACTAGTCTGAAGTAATAACAGAATGGTAATACAGTTCCCTAGTCTTGGGTGTGAGTTCCTTGATCATCAACACCCTGGAACTAGTCTGAAGTAATAACAGAATGGTAATACAGTTCCCTAGTCTTGGGTGTGAGTTCCTTGATCATCAACACCCTGGAACTAGTCTGAAGTAATAACAGAATGGTAATACAGTTCCCTAGTCTTGGGTGTGAGTTCCTTGATCATCAACACCCTGGAACTAATCTGAAGTAATAACAGATAATATCACAGATACTGACAAGGTCTGAGTGCTACCACGTAGTGATCGCAATGCCAGACACCAGAGAAATGATCAGCACCCAGTATATATACACCAGCGCTCTCCAGCGCCTCCCCTAAGTGCTGGACCAATGAAACCTGGAGGAATTGTTAGCTGACCGGCTGGATCAGCTGACACCCTTCTGACTGTCATAAAGGCTCTGCCTCTCAACGCGCGCGCGCGCGCATCCTTCTGAACCTGTGTGGACTAACAGTCCCAGCCACACCAGACATGTGTTGTAATGTACCTGCTGGCTTGGACGCGGGGCCAGCCGCACCGCTTTCAGAGCATGCGGCGGTTTCCCCGCGTTCAGCCTCTCTGCTAGTGGTAGGCCCATGCGTGCAAACCGCCGTATCAGACGCCGTATCAGACGCGGAATCCGCCGCCCTATTCACTGGGCATACGGCGGCTACTCCGCGCTCCGTCAGGCTGGTGGATGCAGGCCTATGAGCTGCCCTGTGGGACGTGGAATTAGCCGCCTTACTCAGAGTACTCGCGGCGGCTTTTCCGCGTTTTCTCACACTCTTGTTCCGACTCTTCTGCTTAACATACCCTGAATATTTGGTCTTTCTAGAACCTATGGGGGCCTTGCTATTAATCTCTAAAGTTGGCGGCACACCGCATATCGGTAATGCGGATTTCTGCATTTTACATTACAGTTAATGGCTTCTGACTTCAGCGGTTAATAGCAAAGCCCCTGTAGGTGCTACAAACGCCAAATTTTCAGAGTTTGTTAAGCAGAAGAGTGGGAGCAAGAGGAAAACAATCTTTCAAAAAAAAACTTGCACTTTTTGAGAAAATTATTGTTAAAGTCAGAGGAAATTTTTGCGAAAGTTTCCACGAAAATCCGCCTACCGCACTTCTATTACCGATTTCTGAATTCCAGTGCAATTTTTTCCGATCAGAAATGCAATTTTCGGGAAATCCGAACTAGCATCCCTAGTACCCACTACCCACAGCAAATGTGCACTACGGGAGTTCAGGGCAGTCCCTTGTTTTTACGGGTACTTCTCCATAGGTACGAGAGTATATATAATGGACTGTCACATTTGGCAACCCTGCAGGGCAGCCCAGCTTGAAGAGGCCCCTGTCTAATGGAGGCCTCAAGCATGGGCATGCCCTGCATTTCCGGCTAAGTATTCCTCCTCACTTTGCTCACTGTATACATGCCCTCTTGTCCGTATCTCTCAAACCACACACTTTATATATATAATTACTTAGGTATTGGTCTCACTATGACACAGTTTTGTGTACATGATAATTATGCAATTGCTTTATGAATGATTATTTGAATTTCACATGATTTTGCACTGTAATATGCACTTTATATTCATTATTGGAGGAACTGAACCTGGGTTCATGTGGTGTTGGTGTGCTTATTCTTGAGCACCCACACCAATTACTATCCTATATATTAGCTCATATACAGTGGGTTGCAAAGGTATTCGGCCCCCTTGAAGTTTTCCACATTTTGTCACATTACTGCCACAAACATGCATCAATTTTATTGGAATTCCACGTGAAAGACCAATACAAAGTGGTGTACATGTGAGAAGTTGATCGAAAATCATACATCATTCCAGACATTTTTTACAAAACAATAACTGCAAAGTGGGGTGTGCATAATTATTCTGCCCCCTTTGACCTGAGGGCAGTCAGTTGCCCCCTAAATCAATACTTTGTAGAACCACCTTTTGCTGCAATTACAGCTGCCAGTCTTTTAGGGTATGTCTCTACCAGCTTTGTACATCTAGAGATTGAAATCCTTGCCCATTCTTCTTTGCAAAACAGCTCCAGCTCAGTCAGATTAGATGGACAGCGTTTGTGAACAGCGGTTTTCAGATCTTGCCACAGATTCTCGATTGGATTTAGATCTGGACTTTGACTGGGCCATTCTAACACATAGGTATGTTTTGTTTTAAACCATTCCATTGTTGCCCTGGCTTTATGTTTAGGGTCATTGTCCTGCTGGAAGGTGAAACTCCGCCCAAGTCTCAAGTCTTTTGCAGTATCCAAAAGGTTTTCTTCCAAGTTTGCCCTGTATTTGGCTCCATCAATCTTCCCATCAACTTTGACCAGCTTCCCTGTCCTTCCGGAGGGGTGCACCCCCAGAGCATGATGCTGCCACCACCATATTTGACAGTAGGGATGGTGTGTTCAGAGTGATGTGCGGTGTTAGTTTTCTGCCACACATAGCGTTTTGCATTTTGGCCAAATCTGACCAGAGCACCTTCTTCCACATGGTTGCTGTGCCCCCCACATGGCTTGTGGCAAACTGCAAATGGGACTTCTTATGCTTTCTGTTAACAATGCCTTTCTTCTTGCCACTCTTCCATAAAGGCCAACTTTGTACAGTGTATGACTAATAGTTGTCCTATGGACAGAGTCTCCCACCTGAGCTGTAGATCTCTGCACCTCGTCCAGAGTCACCATGGGCCTCTTGACTGCATTTCTGATCAGCGCTCTCCTTGTTCGGCCTGTGAGTTTAGGTGGATGGCCTTGTCTTGGTAGGTTTACAGTTGTGCCATACTCCTTCCATTTCTGAATGATCGCTTGAACAGAGCTCCGTGGGATGTTCAAGGCTTCGGAAAATATTTTTGTAGCCTAAGCCTGCTTTAAATTTCTCAATAACTTGGTCCCTGACCTGTCTTGTGTGTTCTTTGGACTTCACGGTGTTGTTGCTCCCAATATTCTCTTAGACAACCTCTGAGGCCGTCACAGAGCAGCTGTATTTGTAGTGACATTAGATTACATACAGGTGCACTCTAATTAGTCATTAGTACTCATCAGACATGTCTATAGGCAACTGACTGCCCTCAGAATAAAGGGGGCCGAATATTTATGCACACATCACTTTGCAGTTATTTATTTGTAAAAAATGTTTGGAATCATGTATGATTTTTGTTCCACTTCTCGTGTGTACACCACTTTGTGTTGGTCTTTTATGTGGAATTCCAATAAAATTGATTCATGTTTGTGGCAGTAATATGACAAATGTGGAAAACTTCAAGGGGGCCGAATACTTTTGCAACCCACTGTATGCAATAGATTGTTTTTGGATATGATGGTTAGTAATTGTGATTTATGGGACTGTTGTGGTGTCTGCTGTTTTTAGTTTTTTTTAATGGTTATATTGGAAGCATTATACTAAATAAAGTGTTATATATATTTATACCTATACATATGTGTGGTGCTGTTTCTATGAGCTGAATCTTTTTCCATTAAACATCCAGTGACACCAACGTTTTATGCTCTTCCAAAACCGCATAAGCATTTGGATAAACCTCCTGGTCACCCCATATCACCTGGGAAGGGTTCTGTCATAGAAAAAGAGAGTATATATACTGACAGGCATCTCCACCCACATATCCAGGTGTTGCTGTCCTACCTCAAGCATACCTCAGAACTAGATAGTAATAGCCAGGTTCTTCTTAGTAGTAACATTTGGCTGTAAAAGTTCGATTTTAAATAAGGCCATGTGTAGAAAAAATGATGCTTTTGAGCTGTGGGTTTGGAGAAAGCTACTGTGAGTGCCCTGGACTGCTGGAAGATCAAGCCAGTCATTTCTTAGAGAAATACGGCCAGAGTGTTCACTAGAGGAGCTGATACTACTATTAAAACTTTGGTCACATATTGAGAAAATTGGATTCTTTGGAGAAATTATTGATATTTGGAAAAATTAAGGGCAAAAAGAAGAAGAGAACAGCAGAGGCTAAGATGGATGTGAAACAGAGCCGGATTAAGGCTAAATGGGGCCCTAAGCAAAGTAACTGATTTGGGCCCCCCATCATGTCATAATAGAATCAGAAGATGCAGCTACACAGCAACATGCCACACACACCGGGGCAGCCGAGCTACTGGTTGCTATTAGTGTTGGGCGAACACCTAGATGTTCGGGTTCGCGAACGTTCGCCGAACATCGCCGCGATGTTCGGGTGTTCGCGCCGAACTCCGAACATAATGGAAGTCAATGGGGACCCGAACTTTCGTGCTTTGTAAAGCTTCCTTACATGCTACATACCCCAAATTAGCAGGGTATGTGCACCTTGGGAGTGGGTACAAGAGGAAAAAAATATTTGAAAAAGAGCTTATAGTTTTTGAGAAAATTGATTGTAAAGTTTCAAAGGAAAAACTGTCTTTTAAATGTGGAAAATGTCATGTTTCTTTGCACAGGTAACATGCTTTTTGTCGCCATGCAGTCATAAATGTAATACAGAGAAGAGGTTCCAGGAAAAGGGACCGGTAACGCTAACCCAGCAGCAGCAGCACACGTGATGGAACAGGAGCAGGCGCAGGAGGAGAAGGCCATGCTTTTTGAGACACAACAACCCAGGCCTTGCATGAGGACAAGAAGCGTGCGGATAGCATGCTTTTTACCGCCATGCAGTCATAAATGTAATAAAGATAAGAGGTTCAATAAACAGGGACCGGGCGTCAACGCTAACCCAGCAGCAGCAGACGTGATGGAACAGGAGGAGGTGCAGGAGGAGAAGGCCACGCTTTCAGGTGCAACTCAGGCCTTGCATGAGGACAAAAAAATGTGTGCGCAAAGCAATGCAATGAGTAGTTTTCAGGACACAATGGGCTATTCAGAGGAGCTATTCCCACCCCCACAATCTTCTACCTGTGAAAGGTCAATGGAACAGCCACAAATGTTGTGCCCGGATTCACAACCTTTTTCTGTGGAAAATGCACCTCGCACTGAAATGCAAGGCGAGGCCGAGGATGAACATGACGTCAACAACTCAACATGACGCAAAATGGGGGCGGAACAGAAAGCTGCTTTCAATGTTTTGAAGGCCTTAATTGCCTCCGGTGGCCAGTTAGATGCATCATTCATCACACCCAAATCCCAGAGCAATGTGTGCAGGAATTTGAATCGCAGGAGGTGTACCGAGATCATCTGGACAAGTGACCAAGTGACCAAGTGACAAGTGACCAAGTGAAAAGTTACAAAGTGACCAGTGACAAAGAGACAAAATGACAAAGTGACAAAATGACAAAGTGACAAGTGACAAGTGACAAAGTGACAAGTGACAAGTGACAAAGTGACAAGTGACAAAGTGACAAAATGACAAAGTGACAAGTGACAAAGTGACAAAGTGACAAGTGACAAAGTGACAAGTGACAAAATGACAAAGTGACAAAGTGACCAGTGACAAAGTGACAACTGAGAGGTTGTTCTGGGGAGCTCCACTGCACTCAGTCGCATATGAGGAGAGGTCTCGTCGGGACTGCTGATCCTCCTCAGCTTGCTCAAAGCCTTGAGGGTTCCTGAAGATCCTCTGCTTGGAGTTCGCCGGGGTTCAGCTTGGTGTCGGGGTCGGCGGCGTCCTCCTCACTCCAACGTGGCAGATCTTCTGTTGAAGGAAAAAAAAAAACATTGTTAAAAGTCCAGTACCGCTTCTGAAGGACTCACCAAGAGATGGAGGAGCGCTTTAATCTAGCGCACCATCGCTCGCTGGGTGATGTCCCTCCCTACGCGCTGGAATTCTACGCTGCACATGCTAGCACGCTTTTGCGCAGTGCCGAGGCGCATTCCAGCAGCTAGCTACCAAGCTTCTGTGGATCTGATTGGGCCACCATGTTGGATCTCTGCCAAGTCCTCCAAAATTTTGAGCAATCCACGTTGCGTGACTGAGCAGTGACAACTCTACAGTCAGCATTACAATACCACTGCTGTGTTTACTGAAGAAATCAATGTTGAAGATGGTAACCGCTGGCATGATGCAAGTGGGGGATTCTGAAGATGAAAACGATCAGCGTGATGATACCAACATCAGGCAACCTGCCTCAGGAAACGCTGGTCCCAGCTATGACAAAGAACAGGACGAGGAACAGCTGGAGTTGGAGCAGGAATTGGATGCCCCCACTGCCGAGGGACAGAGCGGTGCACGTTGGACTTCCACAATTTAGCGGGAATGGACAGCAGAAGAGGAAGAAAGTGATGCTGGTGACGAATATGGTGCATCACAACAATCACAACGCTCACAAGAACATGAAGACAGAGGAGTCTGGCAGGACTCTCTGGCACACATGGCTCAATTCATGCTAGACTGCATTGAACGCGGCCCGCGCATTATTCACTATTCATTATTATTCATTATTCTGGAATCTGGACAACACCAATTACTGGGTTTATACCCAGTTTATACAAACACAATGTTAAAAAACTGATTGAAGAAAGTGTCAGACAGGTCAAAAATGGAACAATTCCAGCAGGCCCTTGAGGATGGAGACTTTAGAGAGGAGATTGACATCCTCCTCCTTCTCTAGCCAGTTGTACGCCGACAGACTGACTTCAGCAAACCCAGGAGGACCAGGAGGGCAGCAAAGAACACAAGCTGCTGCTAGTGCCGAAAAGGGAATGGTATTGGCAGTGTCCTTGGAGTGGGAACATTTTCTGACACCCATGCAGCAGCCCACAGAACAGCAATCGGGCAGTTCCACGTCCTCCAACACCAATCGCCTGGAGAAGATGGTCAAGGTCTAGGACTACATGTCAGATGGCGTAGCTGTGTTGAACAATCCATCTGCAGACAGACGGTGAGTGTGACAGGCAGCACAGAAGGACCATGGCAACTCACTCATAGTACCACAGTTTGATAGTGCTGCCCAAAAAATTATATGGATCCGTGGACCCGGGCACTGCGGGCAGTACTGGGAAGTGGGAACGCAGATTTTAGTACCTAAACATACGATACAACATGTTTTCCGGGGTCGGACTCTGAGGCACATACAGATGGTCCCGATCATCATCCTCATCATACAACTCTTCTACTGAGTCTGACCCACCCACCACCTCTGCCACCCCAACATCCCCAGACACAGACCCCTCATCGTCCTCAACATTAACTTGGGATGCTGGCCTGAGCCAGACCTCCTCCTCCACATCAGGCCCCATCATCTCCTCAATGGCAGCCCTCATTAATCGCTCTGGCGACGGACCGATGGACACAACGTTCTCCTCCGGGGAGGGCTGCTGCTGACCACTGGCTGCTGGGGTGGATGTTATAGCTTGCGTGGGGCGTTGGCTGTTGCTGTTGTTGGGAGTGCTGCTCACAGCGGAGGTCTCTGAGGAACTCATGGTGAGCTCATATAGTGGTTGGCGGTGAGTGGAGTATTACTGATCCCAGCAATATACACACTGACTGGCAGAGTATGCAATGCTATATAGTCTGGCTGAGCGGTGTACACAGAGTGGCAGTACACACAATGCTATATAGTCTGGCTGAGCGGTGTACACAGAGTGGCAGTAAACAATGCTATATAGTCTGGCTGAGCCGTGTACACAGAGTGGCAGTAAACAATGCTATATAGTCTGGCTGAGCGGTGTACACAGAGTGGCAGTGCACACAATGCTATATAGTTTGGCTGAGCCGTGTACACAGAGTGGCAGTACACACAATGCTATATAGTCTGGCTGAGCGGTGTACACAGAGTGGCAGTACACACAATGCTATATAGTCTGGCTGAGCCGTGTACACAGAGTGGCAGTACACACAATGCTATATAGTCTGGCTGAGCGGTGTACACAGAGTGGCAGTAAACACAATGCTATATATAGCGTGGCTGAGCGAGGTACACAGTGGCAGTACACACAATGCTATATAGTCTGGCTGAGCCGTGTACACAGAGTGGCAGTAAACACAATGCTATATATAGCGTGGCTGAGCGAGGTACACAGTGGCAGTACACACAATGCTATATAGTCTGGCTGAGCCGTGTACACAGAGTGGCAGTAAACACAATGCTATATATAGTGTGGCTGAGCGAGGTACACAGTGGCAGTAAACAATGCTATATATAGTGTGGCTGAGCGAGCGGTGTACTACTGTTCCCAGCAGCGACACACAATGACTGGGGGGGACCCTGGCTAGCGTGGCTGGAGAGCGAACTACCCTGCCTGCCTACCCAAAGCTAAACCCACAGACAAATGACGGAGATATGACGTGGTTCGGGTATTTATTTACCCGAACCACGTGACCGTTCGGCCAATCAGAGCGCGTTCGGGTCCGAACCACGTGACCCGTTCGGCCAATCACAGCGCTAGCCGAACGTTCGGGGAACGTTCGGCCATGCGCTCTTAGTTCGGCCATGTGGCTGAATGGTTTGGCCGAACACCTGATGGTGTTCGGCCGAACTCGAACATCACCCGAACAGGGTGATGTTCTGCAGAACCCGAAAAGTGGCGAACACTGTTCGCCCAACACTAGTTGCTATGGGCAACAGCCCGCTTTCCTTTGTGGGTGCGCAATGCAGGGAATAGCAGCGGCAAAATGCAGAGTGAGAGATGAATGGCTGGGACATTTGCACTCAGGGGCTGGGGCACCCCTGTAAAGAGGGAACCAGATATCACAGCAGCAGCACTTTCCCCCTGCATCTCCAGCCTGGCAATAGCAGAAAGCTCTGGGTCTGGACACCGCCAAACCAGAAGCCGTTCCCCAGACAGAATTACATAACCACCCCCACCACCGAACAACCAATTTCCTCCCAAACTAGACAGCCACCATGCACCCTCCATCCCAGTGAATACGATAGTCCAGCAGAGAAGGCAGCCACAATGGGGGAGAATGACAGCACCAGATGACTCACATTTACCTATTGCGATCCAAGCAATAGAGGTCCCATCATCTGGAGCCCATCAGTCTCCTCTAGAGTGCTGCCGCTCTGTTACTACTGCTATTACTACTTCCTACTTCCTGTCTGATCTGAGAATCAGGAAGTTCAGAGCTAGCGGCTGCGCTGTAGAAGAGACAGATAGAGATCCCGTCATCTAAAATCGCTTGGATCATGGATAGGTGAGTGAGCGTTTGCCATCTGCTGCTATCATTCTTGCTGCAGCTGTGGTTCTCTGTGGGAAGGGAGGGCGGAGTGGGCAGCGGCAGAGCGCACATTAGCAGAAGGGGGACCTAGGAGGAGAGCCTGGCTCTGAAGACAATCAGCAGCGCATGGCATCATTTGACAAGACAAGACAAATAACATTTATATTGCGCTTTTCTCCTGGCGGACTCAAAGAGCCAGAGCTGCAGCCACTAGGACGCGCCCTATAGGCAGTAGCAGTGTTAGAGAGACTTGCCTAAGGTCTCCTACTGAGGAGTGCTGGCTTACTGAACAGGCAGAGCCGAGATTCGAACCCTGGTCTCCTGTGTCAGAGGCAGAGCCCTTAAAGGGACTGCGAGCAGTAACTGTGGGTGTGCCTTTAAGCATACCCACAACTAATTAATTATATCCTCACACCTACCAGCATAATGTTTGTAATTAAATCCCCCTGAGTTCCTTATATTTCATTGCATTGTGCTGAATCAAGCTGCCGACTTTGGAGAAAAGTCGTCCTGTGGCCGCGATGTCGATCGCGAAAATAGCGAAAACTAAAAGGCATAGGGCGGCTGTTTATATATCATTGGAAAGAGGAGAAAGAGAGCTTTAAAATGATATGCATCTTTCCATAGTTACTGCACTGCTCAGAGTCCCTTTAACCATTATACCATCCAGCCACCGCTGACAGCATGGCGAGGGCTGGTTTATGTGCTGATGGGGCCCTTTTGACTCTGAATGGGGGCCCCAAGCAACTGCTTTTGTTGCCTGGTCAGTAATCCGGCCCTGATGTGAAACTCCGGGACTGGTTGAATGTGACCATACATTAGACAAATTTGATCAGAGAGTAATCTATTACTCACACGAACACTGCAGACATATTTCCTATAGATTTCAGTATAAGATCTATTGTAAAATCATCCTAGCCCCGCCACCTCCGCCTAATGGGGTCCCTCCATCTACCACCCCCCTCACCAATGTGATGTGTGTCCCCCAGGTGAGTGTTGTAGACTCACTTGTCACACCAGTGCGACTCCTTACCTCCTTTCTTTGTCACTTTAGTTCTGTTTGGAATATTCCCACTGGAGGCGATTTCTTCTGTTTAATTAAGTTTTATTTTATGAAACAAGCATTTTGTTTTCTGATAATTCAACTGTTTATTCTCAACTGCTTTGTAAAAACTGTCACTGCAATTGTAAATGATTGATTAATTGCCTGACACTGAAAGAGAACACAGAGTCTGGAGATGTCTGCCTCTTCACACACAGGACTGAGCACCCCTATTAAATCTAGTTTACTGCAAAACAGAGACAGAGACTGGCAGCGATGTTGTCGTGACATCCAGCGCAGCGATGTGTTGGAAGGGTCTGCCTGCCATGACATGGTTGTCACCTTTTCCATCTCTGCTGTGAAATACACATTCATTAATGATGATGTTTTGTTAAATATTGCATTTTCTTACCAGAAGTACAAAAAGGCTTACATAATAAAAATCACGCCTGCTTTTGATTGTAACATGACTTTTACTAGGATTATACATAAGGCGGTAAGCGGTCCTGCTGAATGTCAAGATTAATCTAAAATATGTTAAGAAGCCTACTGTAATGTATAATCCTCATTAATAGACCTTTTAATTAGGGGCCTAACTGCAAGTGATTGGGGCCCCCTGCTAAACTTTGATGGGGCCTCCCAATGCTCACATCCTTTCCCTTGCCTACCCTTGGTGACCCTCATAACTTGCAGCCCATTATTCAAGGGTTGTAAAACAAGTGTGGCCATCATAATCTTTACACCTGTATTAAGTGTAGCCACAAAACCACCTGATCTGATGCCACAGCTCTGCTCTTAATAGATATTTTACTGCTAATATCTCAGAACTGAATGATTTTGGTGCAGGGGTGTCAGCAGCGAAGGTTAACTCAGCAGAGCAAGTGCCATATCTTGACTCTGGGTCTCAGCAGGGTGATGGCAGATAGAAGACCATATTCTCTTTGATCATGCTTATTTCATATATCTGTCATGTGTTCCCTCTTGTTTTGTTCTAGGCAAAACAATAAAGACAATTGCTTAGCTTGATCGACTAGATCAGTGGTCCTCAAACTAAGGCCCGTGGGCCGAATGTGGCCCCCTGAGGCTTTTTTACCGGCCCCCAAAACACAAAATGTATTATAGATGCGGTCAGCTGCATCTTTAAATATTGGTGGTTCGCATATAGAATAGAGCCAGAAAGCAGTAATTTGCTGGTTTCCAATAAAATTCCACATCAGGTGACACTGCTGTCCAATTTGATATGCTTCACTTTCTGGCCCACAAAGACTTCTACATCATTTTATGTATACTCTGGCCCCCCAGCAGTCTGAAGTATGTTGACCCGGCCCTTGACCCAAAACGTTTGGGGACCCCTGGACTAGATGAATAGTTCCTTAGAGTTGTTTACATACAGTAAGCCAAAGAACACCCCAATGCTATTTTGAGAACAACATGCCAGAGGATTAAGGTACGTACACGCGTGTTAACCTTTGGCAGCCGAATAAGCTGATAACAACTGTTTCAGTCGATGGTCACTCTGTGTGTACAGTAGCCTCCAATCAAACCTGCCTGGGCATCAACTGTCATTAAGGATCTATCCTTTTTAGTCCTCAACCCATTCAGGTTCCGTCGTTTTCACGTGAGAAATGTTCACCTCCCATTCATTAGCCTATAACTTTATCACTACTTATCACAATGCACTGATCTATATCTTGTTTTTTCCGCCACCAATTAGGCTTTCTTTGGGGGGTACATTTTGCTAAGAGCCACTTTACTGTAAATGCATTTTCACAGGAAGAATAAGAAAAAAATGGAAAAATTAATTATTTCTCAGTTTTCAGCCATTATAGTTTTAAAATAATACATGCCTCCATAATTAAAACTCGCGTATTGTATTTGTCCATATGTCCCGGTTATTACACCGTTAAAATTATGTCCCTTTCACAATGTATGGCGACAATATTTTATTTGGAAATAAAGGTGCATTTTTTCCATTTTGCATCTATCACTATTTACAAGTTTAAAATAAAAAAAATATAGAAATATTTCATCTTTACATTGATATTTAAAAAGTTTAGACCCTTAGGTAAATATTTACATGTTTTTTTTTTTATTGTAATGGTTTTTTTTTTTTTATACTAAACATTTTATTTGGGTACTTTTGGGAGGGTGGGAGGTAAACAATAGATTTATAATGTAAATGTGTGTTAATTCTGTTTTTTTTTTTTTCAGGTGTAGTATTACTTTTTGGCCACAAGATGGCGGCCATGAGTTTGTTTACATGACGTCACTCTAAGCGTAGCACGCGCTTAGAGTGACGCATCAGGAAGGAGACGGCCAGAAAAAGCTCAGCTTCCGAGAGAAGCTGTCGCTTTTTCAGCGGGGGAAAGGAATCAATGATCGGGCTCCGTAGCCCGATACATTGATTCCTTGCACGCGCACGATCGGCCGCGGGGGCGCGCGATAGCGAGCATGGTTCCTGGACTTGGAAACTACGTCCAGGAACCAAAATAGGTTAAAGACCCCCGATGCCCGAGCATGACCGATCACGTTATTTTCAAATCCCTCTGAATGATGGAGGCTGCTCCATCGGGCCCAGACCACATTCCTAGCCTCAAGGCTAGGAATGGGTTTGTACAACTTCGTTCCCAAAATTGTAGGCCACGGGATAGTTTCCCAATCCCTGACTGGAGACACTTATCATATGTATGTACTTAGTTTTAGTGTTGATGTAATCTGGTAACCAGCTGTGCACTGACCATCCTGAACTGGAGTGCATTAATTTAGATTAATCTGTTGGACATGTAGGGATGCCTAGACCATGCATTTCTTAAAGCTAAGTAAAGATTGTTTACTGAATATAATGTGCCTGTTCATTGTTCATGCTCAGTATTACCAGCAGAAGTTTCTTGTTAATTGCAGCTTCATGTTATAAATCAGAATCAGAATCAGAATCAGAATCACTTTATTTTGCCAAGTACAGCAAGAGCTGTAATCGGAATTATTTGTGGTTCACATGGCATAGACAGAGTATGAGACAGACATGCACATGGCATGGACAGAGTGTGAGACAGACGAACAACACGTACAGTAGAAATGCATTGACCAGTTCGTATCTCATATCGGCCCTTTCACTACAGTCCTAGTGACTAGTAATAAGGTGCAGGTAAAGGCCCCGAGTCCATTTTGGATATCAGACCGTCCATTTGGGTATCAGATCGTCCCGGCAGGCATTTGCGGGCACCGGCTGACCGACCCAGCTGGAGCACGCTGGTGCGCGGGCCAGACAGTGGGAGGTTGGAGTTCAGGAGCCGAACAGCTTGGGGGAAGAAAGTGTTCCTCCGCCTGGTGGTTTTGGATAGTATAGTCCTGTAGCGACGGCCCAGCGGAAGGAGCTTGAAGTAGTGGCTGCCTGGGTGAGAGGGGTCACGGGAAATCATGGTGGCTCTCTTCCTCATCCTATTGGAGTGGAGGAGATCAAGAGATGGAAGTGGAGATCCGATGATCTTCTCTGCGTCAGCTATGACTCTCTGCAGTTTGCGTTTGTCGCTGGCCGATGCACCAGCGTACCAGACAATGACTGAGGAGCAGAGGATGGATTCTATGGTGGCGGTGTAGAAGCTGGTCAGCAGCTCCCTGGGCATGCCATATCTCTTCAGTTGGCGCAGGAAGAACATTCTCTGCTGGGATTTCTTCTGAATTCTGGTGGTATTTTGCCCCCATTTCAGGTTGTTTGTGAGAGTCGTGCCAAGGAACCGAACAGATGTCACCATAGAGACTTCCGTACCTCCAATGAGGACTGGAGGGAGGGGAGGGGGGTTCCTCCTGAAATCAACGACTAGTTCAACAGTCTTTGCTGCGTTGAGGACTAGGTTGTTGTCTTTGCACCAGTCACATATTCTCTCAACTTCACTGCGGTACTCCTGCTCCCCGTTGCTTCCAATTAGGCCGATGATGGTGGTGTCGTCTGCAAATTTGATGACTCGCACAGAGTCAGCAGATGAGATGCAGTTATTGGTATAGAGGGAGAACAGTAGAGGTGACAGAACACAGCCTTGTGGGGCCCCTGTATTGGTAGTTCGAACGCTGGAGTGGTGGTTGCCGAGCTTCACCTGTTGCGTTCTGTTTGTCAGGAAGTCTTTGATCCATGTTTCGGAGAGTAGGGTCGACTCTGAGCTGTGTCAGATTAGTGGTCAGGATGTCTGGGCAGATCGTGTTGAACGCCGAGCTAAAGTCCAGGAACAGGATCCTAGCATAGGAGGCGGGGCTGTCTAGGTGCTCAGTGATGTATGCCACGCTGGCATTGATGGCGTCCTCCACGGATCTGTTAGCCCTGTATGCGAATTGAAGCCGGTCCAAAAGGGCGTCCGTGGACCTCTTCAGATGGGCAAGGACCAACCGCTCAAGGAGCTTCATGATGTTAGAGGTTAGGGCCACTGGTTGGAAATTATTGTGCTCAGTGCTGCCTGGTTTTTTCGGGATTGGTACAATTGTAGACCTCTTAAAACAGGAGGGGACTGTGCCGTCCGATAGTGACTGCCTGAATAAGGGGGTGAGCACAGGGGCTAACTGTTCAGCACAGGATCGCAGGCAGATAGACGACACACCGTCCGGGCCAGAGGATTTCCTGGGGTTGAGCTTGCGGAGGTGCCGGAGTACCTCTGATTCCAGAACAGCAACAGGAGCCTGGGTGACGGGTTCACCCGAGGGGGGGGATGCCACATTCGATGCTGTTTGGCCCCCCGACTGGTTGGGATGTTGCTCGAATCTGCAGTAGAACTCGTTGAGCTCCTCTGCCAGTCGAGGGCTCGGGGTCGCCGTTTGGGGTACTGGTTTAAAGTTCGTGGCTGCTCTCAGGCCTTTCCATACTTCCCGTGTGTTGGTTGACTGAAGGGAGAGCCCCAGCTTTTCAGCGTAGGCCCTCTTTGCAGAACGCAGTTCTTTTTTCAAGGCGTGCCTGGCCTCTCTGAAGTCCTCTGAAGAGCCAGATCTGTGCGCTTCCTCTTTGCGTTTCCGAAGTCGACGAAGCTTGTCGTTGAACCAGGGTTTGTTATTGGGGTAGACTCTGAAGGTTTTGGATGGGATACACGCTTCTTCGCAGAAGCTAATGTAGGAGGTGATATTCTCGGCCCATTCATCACGGGTGGGTGCCTCCAGAGTCGTCCAGTCGGTGGTTTCAAAGCAAGCTTGGAGCTCAAACTATAACTCTGAGTTAGGTGTGTTCTTGGTGGCATTGCAGTCATCTTGAACTCATATTGCACTGTAACACACCCTGATAGTTGGTAACTGTCCCCAAACTAACCTATACCCAATTTTTTTCATAAAATTATGACTACGTTTAACAATAACTATTTTTCCCCCAATAGTTACAAGTGTTCGTCTTCCTCATTTATGTCTAATACAAACTTTCTTCCTCTCTACCCCATCCATGCATAGCACAAGCCCCCCACGCCTATGCAAAAACACTAACCTTCCCCTCACCTAAGCATAACACTAACTTTACTCTTTACCTGTGCATTATACCATATATCATCCCCTCTAACCTTCCCCCACCTATTCATAGCACCTACCTTACCATCTCACCTAAGCACTTCACTATTTTTCCTCCGCGCACATAAACCACAAAATAAGAAAAGACACCCATGCACAAATTTAACATTCCCAACTATGCATGATGCTATCCTTCATCCTCTCAATTATGCCTAACAAAATCCTCCCCTCTCTCCTAAGACTAACAAAACCTTCTCTTAACCAATGCATTTAGCTTACCTTCCTCCCTAACATTGATGCACACTCACCCATTAAAAACTCTGTCACCTATACGTGTCATTAATTCTGCCCTCTCACCAAACCATACCCTTCCCCCATACATATACAGTATATATATACACACACACACACACACACACACACACACACACACACACACACACACACACACACACACACCATTTATTCCTTACAGTAATCTTTACCTCTTGACCATATTAAGCATTAACCTTGCCCTATCACATGCCTAACACTAACCTTCTCCACTCATACATACCCAACACCAGATTTGCCTTTTCACCTACACATAACACCATCTTCCCATGTATACAGTACATAACACTAATCTTCCTCTCTTACCTGTGTCTAACACTAATGTTTTCCTCTCACCAGTGCCTCTCCCTCTCTTATATGCCTAATTCTAATCCTTTCTTTCACCTACGCATTATACTAACTTTCCTCCTTCAGCTATAAATAACACTAACCATCTCTCAAACCCATGCATTACATTTCACTCTCACCTGTGTCGTGCACTTATATTTTTCCCTCACCAATGCTTTCCCGTCTCTTCTATGCCTAACCCTAATCCTCCATCAGCTATAAATAACACTAACCATCTGTCAAACCCATGCATTACACTAATATTTCTATCCTTATGCTGAACACTAAAGGCCTATACAAACTTGTACTTGAGGAAACCTAACACCAGTAATAAGAAAAAGGTGCACAAGACCACTTCACTAGGTCTCTCCGGAGTGCTCAAAGCCCAAAAAGCAGTTCCACCAAGCCAGACAGATAGAAGCGGCTGGGCACATCCAGTTGAAAGGACCTTTATTGTAAACAGTTTAAAAATAATCCATGACATCAGCAGCAACAGTGTGCCAGGAGAGAGAGGGATTAGCATGAAAAGATAGTCAACAGCTGTTGTCCTGAGGAAGTACTTATTTGTAAAGTGCGAAACAGCTGTCGACTATCTTTTCATGCTAATCCCTCTCTCTCCTGGCACACTGTTGCTGCTGATGTCATGCATTATTTTTAAATTGTTTACAATAAAGGTCCTTTCAACTGGATGTGCCCAGCTGCTTCTATCTACATATTGTCTGGCTTGAGGAAACCTGAAACCATAATTCAGGATTGCTGCTTCGGGTCTACCCTGCTCTTCTCTACAGATGCTGACTCTGTGCTGCATATATGCATGTGGAAGCTTGAGCCTTAGGCATGTACATGTATGCAGAATAGCACATGCAGCTAAGGAACAGCAACATAGAGTGCGGGAAAGGAGGTGGAAGGGGATGTATCTAAATAGATACCAGGTAGTACCTTTGTCAGTAGATACCAAAACTACCCTTCACTTAAAGAGAAACACAAAAAAATAATAATAATATAATGGGTTGTATGTGTAGTACAGCTAAGATATAAAACATTATGAGCAGACACATAAGTCTAATATTGTTTCCAGTAAAGGAAGAGTTAAGAAACTCCAGCTGTTATTTATGCAAAAGAGCCACTGAGCTCCATGACTTTCAAAGTCACAGAGAACTCTGTCTTCTGAAGCTTATTATCTCAAGTGCCTGCCACTGTATTGTTTTTTTTTTCTACAGAGGACAGTTCAAAAGTTCACTTGCCTGCTCTGTAAAATCATTTAGAATGCTGAGTAGTGTGTAAACTGCAAATATCAGAGAATGATACAATGTTATAAAGAAAAAAAATATATAACTGTAACTGAAAATAAAAATATGAGAATATTTTCTTTGCTACTAACCTTCTATTAATTATCCGTACTACACAACCAATTTATTACTGTATATCATCATTTTTTTTTTCTGCTTCAGTGTCTCTTTAAGAAAGTGACAAAAATCTTAAGTACAGGACCACTAAATATTAGGGTGGTGGGCTGGACTTGAAGTAGCTTTCTGACTGCCATCCTACGGTATACTGCATTTCAAGACAGAAGGATGTGTGCATCAAGCACCAAATGAAACCTGACATATCTAGCCTTGTAAGTTTGGCCTAATTGGCTTAACCAAGAGGCATTGCTCATGCATACTTGCATTTGCTTTCGCTTGCCAGAATATGCAGGGTCTTACAACTAATTACACCACAAAATTTTGCCCTGTGGGGGTTAGTTCACACAACATTTAGCACTTATCCGGGGCAGCACGAGGAGGCCCCCCATGCCCCCATAAAACACCTACCGCTAACAGAAGATTTCCCTAAAGGCTGTTTCAGTCAAATAAGGAGTGCACCTACAAGATTTTGTACTTCCTGGCATGGAGTATATACTGTACATTATATCATACATTATGATAGTATTTTTATTTTTCAGCAAGCAAACAATTTAAATTTTTTTAGATATGGGTAAGAGTTAAAAAAAAAAAACCAAAAAACCTTCAGCAATTTCATAGATTTCTGCTGTAGAATGACTCACAAGCTGAAAACACAGATGAACTGTGTTTAAATATTTTACATCTTTATCTTTTCAGCTTATTAACATTTTACATATACTTACCATTTCTATAAAACTGTTTGGATTCTTTATTTTATTAATCCAATCATTTATCTTTTAAATAACTTGAAGCTTCATGTCCGCAGTGGCAGGTGCTAGAGCCGCAGTGACGCGCTAGTCACGTCCCTGCAGTTTGGGGGGTCTGCAGGCGATCCTGCAGGCAGATGCCTGTGATAGCGCTGCTGCTGCTAGCAGGGAGGATTGGCTGCAGGGGACAAAAGTCCCCTGTGCCAATCCGTACATTTTCACTGTGAATAAACACTGTTTTTGTTCAAAAATTCTGTAAATGGTGCCGCCACTCCGATTTCCACCGGTTTCCGCCGCCCGATCGTTAAATTTATGAATGGAAACAATGTTTCCATTCATAACCTCCCCGCCGCCACTGGGATCGGAGGCTTCCGATTGAAGCCTACGTCACTTCCCTGGTTATAATGTAGTGATACATTTTATCCCAATTAGCGTACATTGTACGCTAATGGGATTTTTGCTCAGTAGGGACATCTTGTGGCCAAATAGTAAAACATGTCAAAAGGGATTGATAATGAATAAATAATGGGCTAAAAATTAGTGATGGATGTAAAACTGAAAAAATGCACCTTTATTTCCAAATAAATATTGTCACCATACATTACACTAGGGGTATAATTTTAACGTTGCAATAACCGGGACAAATGGCCAAATAAAATGTGTGGATTTTAATTATGGTAGCATTAATTATTTTAGAGAAATTAGTTACAAGGTGGGGAAATTGTGCATAATGTGGCTACATAAAGCCATTATGGACCCACTGCATTGCAATCTCTACGTCCTAAAGGCAACCACCCTACAGCAATACCTAGCACTGCAGCATACAAAGGGCTTGATTCACTAAACCGTGATAATGGATATCACGTTTGCGCTAGCGTTTTGCACGCGTTATAACGTGCATAACGTTTTGGGCATACAAACACAAATTTTCACGTGCAAAATTCTTGTTTTGTGCAAGAAAGTTTGCGTTACCACAATCTGATATCATTTTGTCTTTGGTTATTTGTCAGATTTGATTGTTGTTTGGAAGAAAAGCTATAAAGCCAGACTGTGCTGACCCAATGTGCTCCTGGGACTGAAAGAAGTCACATGATAAGCTATCACTACTCTGTAGTTACAATACATCTATTTTCTTTTCCAGTGGCACTGTTCTCAGATTCATTCTCCATTTGTGCTATCAAAGACATTCCTACAAAGGTTCTCTGATTCCTCACCAGTATATATAAATAATTTCCCTGTGTCCCTGCATCCCATGTCCCTGTGTCAGTGCTTTTGCAGGTACTGCACATGTCCAGCGCTGACAGCCATTGGGACAGGACGCAGGACAGGCCGGGGGGGGGGGGGAGGGGGGTCAGACGGCTGTGTGTGGGCGCGTGTGGCATGTGTGCGCTCAGCGGGCCTGTGTGAACGCTTTAATGTTGTGGTGGCGATAGACCTAGAGCCTGTTATTAAACGAGCTTAGGTCATCTAGTTGTTTTATAATCCACACATGATCTTACACTCATCTTTTATTTTCCCCTCTTCACCCCTGCAAACACCAAAGTCTGTTTTTACTCTCAGTTTCACTCCCTGGTACCACAACCTTCCAGTGCAGCAAAACAGTCTGGTGCTTAGTAAATATACAGTACAATTGCTATTTCCTCCAGCAACTAGATGGTGCTGTGCAACAAATAGTGGACAGCAACTTTATTCATTCTAGTTGAGAAGTCATCTCCAATTTCTTGCTATAATAGATGGAAAAACCTGGTGAACAGTAGCAGTAATATCAAAAAGGTAACCACCAGCTGCTGCATGAGATAGGCTGCAAGTTCTGGGTTACAGGGTTGAGGGTGGGCGGCAGGAACCTGGTGGCTTTGGGTATAATAGAAGGGCTAGTGTAGTACACATGTCCTTTAGAGCCCCTCAAAAATGTGTATTTTCCCTACTGTAATAGTCTGAGCAAAATTAAGACCAAACAGAGCCCTAGAAAGTGTAACCAATTTTGGCTACCAACATACACACATTTTTTTTTACCTCAGGGACAAAGCAAGGCATGTACAAAAATTAAGTAATCCAAAGCAATATTTTATTGTATTCCCTGGTTCCATAAGTGGTACTGCATTATGTGATTTGTTATATGACACTGTGCCACTAAGAAAGCCACCTAGAGTGAATTACTTAAAGGGGATCTGGGCATGGGCAGAAGCCTGGCAGAGACATAAGCAAGCTGATGTCAAGGGAGCAGTACATGCTAAGGAAGGGACAAGGTAACACAGAGGGACAGAGGAGGTGGGATGTGAAGGTTCCAATTATGTGGAGGAGGCACAAGGGAAATGGTAACTATGGGGAGTGTTACACCAAATGTTCACCAAATGCACTGAAGTCTATAGGCACGAGAATACACATCCTTACCAAAAGCATTCAAGTCTAGCGGCATGAGAAAACATGTAGGACCAAGGATCAGGTATGCCCTCCTCCACAACCAGCTGCACACTGTTATTCACTTTCTGATTCTGGGGTCTGCTTGGAGGAGGAGGCAAACAATCAGAGCACAGTGGCAGAGGTTTGGGACTCTAGCCCCGAACCTATTTTGCCTAACAATGTCACTGCATTGAAGCTGTTATCAAATCAGGACTCATCCAATGCCTTTTTCCCCCTGCTTGTGGCAGTATGTGTCTGCACTGTAGTGTCCCTTTGCAGACTTTACACTAAATAGCACCTCCCTGTTTCACCTGGTGGTATCATCGTGGGCTGAGACTACTGAACACTTCCACCCTCCCCCGGCAGGTATCCCTGATCAGCCTGTTGAGTTCATCATGCAGCACACTTGCAAACTCCCTATATAAGGGCACCGCCTCTCCTGAAGCATAGAAAGAATATTGTAATTACTAAGCCTTTGTGTGTTTCTGATTCCTGGACAAACCAATTCCTTTTGTCTTTGTTAGTTATTTTTATTCCTACTTCTGATTCCTCCATCCTACTTCTGACTTTGCTTTCACATACATATGCTTTCATGGTGCTTTCCTGGTAGTTGAGGTCTGTTGTTATAGTTTGCAACTAGAGCTTGCATCCTGAGGTGTTTCAGCTATCTTTTGTTAGAAAATTCTGGAGCCTTCAGTGCCAAGCCTGAGATTTTACCTGTATCCACTTTTGCTACAGAAGACTAAGTGGTGATTGTTTTTTTTAGTCATGCCCCCGGGCACCTTTTTGGTATTAATTTCTGAGGCTCCTGAGAGATTCTAGCAGGAAAAGTAAAGATAGGTTAATTTAAAATAAAAGTATTTTTGGAGCGCGGTCAGAGGCAAGGACTTCTGTTGAATATTTAAATATTGACGTTAGTAAAGCTATAAATGAGTGACACAGAAATGGTAGTGACTGCAAGCATCCTGCTGAGATCAAAGGTGATGTGTGATATGGATTCCTTTCAGAGAGGAGGTGTTATATTTAAATGTCTTTAGAAAAAGCACGTTTTAAGAATAGTTTCTTTGTTTTGGATGTTGAAGAGAATTGTAAAATATATTCAGATAGAAGCAGCCATTTAGTCTAAAAGTATGCAGAATAAGGAGATGTTCAGGGTTCAGACTGATTACAGGGTATAAAGTGGCTAAAGGGCTTAAAAATCATTTTTTGAAGGAGATCAGGGAAGAATGCTATCCTGTATATATCTCAAACATGTAAATGGCTGTATATTGATATGAGACCCCACCCTACCAGTGATACGTACACAGCTGTCTGCCCCAGACCATTCTGGGAGACCAAGTGTCGTCCCTGCTCCCTACACAGTGGGGAAAGAAAAATCCCACAGTGATTAACCTTGCCAGCAGTAAAGATGCCAGCATGACTAATAAAATTAGTAATATAAATCATGGTAAGGAAAGATTTTACAAAGGGCAATCATTTATAAATGAATCTTGTACAAGATAAACAAATGTATTCATTAATTTATATTAAGTAAAACCATAGGCCATCTTTATAACTGGATGGATCATGCAACTTCAATTGGATGCACTCTAAGTTGTGTACCTGAATCTTTTTGTTAACAATGGTAACACCAGTTTGCTGTGACAAGTCAGACACAATGTAAATAACAGTCCAACTTTATAACTGGCTTGACTTTGTGACTACAGCACTCTTTTTCAGATATTAAATATAGATCTGTAAAAGCTAATGTATTAATGCATGAAAGGTATCATTTACGGTAATTGCTACAAGGGTTTGCAGTACAGTGCCATTTTATAATTTGATTTTTGATCATGGCAGCATCTGCAGGGATATAAAAACGGATTTAAAAACATAATCCAGACAACTCTTATTGTGAACAATGCAACATAACAACAGTACTGCAGTAGGGGCAGCAGAATATCCCCAATTCTTTACCTAAGGTTGATATCTTAAGATAACAGCTTATCTCATTCTAAATCATATTATGGCTTTCTTTCTAAGTTCAGAAAACATGCAAGGAATGCATGATACAGTGAATTTTGAAAGGTTTACAAAAAAAAGTGTATATTTATTTATATATAGCACCAACCTATAACATTTTATTAGCATTTCAACAAGAGCACAGTATGTTATTTATATACTAAACAAGGAATTTAATTACTAATACCAATCTATATAAAATATACTATAGAACCTGAACTGAGAATATATTGCTTTCCCATGGACTCATTTATTTTCATACAGCATGTATATTTATACACTCATTTTCAGTACAGCAGTTCATTATTTATTTTTTCAGAAAAGCAGATCCTTCCAAGGCTTGCACGGTTGCACCCAGGACAAAACCTCAACCCCAATAAAAAGGCTTAGGGTTAAACCATGCCTCACTCAATTACAAGCATGGATAAACTTTAAGTCATAGAAAGTCTATTAATATCAGTATAAACTGAGCAGCGATTTAGATGTGTTTCTGTTATTTCAATACATCAGTACATCATTTCAGATCTGATTAGCCTTCACCAAGCCAATTCAAGTGAAATGTATAGGAGTAGATGTCTCGCCTTATGTTATACACTCTCCCCTTTTTAGCAGCAAACCCACCAGATAGTATGACCCACAAAATCGAGTCAAACAGAGCCATTGCCTAAGGCAACATCTCACTCTTCAATATGTTTCCTCAATGAGTTCAGTTTGGTCCTGTATCAGGTTGACTACTGATAGTACACCACAATGTACCTTAGATCAAATACTTATACAGCGTAAATCCTTCCTTTACAAAACACTTTAGGGCTGGGGACCACTAGAAATCACAAAAGGCAACCGCAATCACTAAGTGCCTTTTGTAGTGATTTAAGCTGCATTTTCTAGAGCAATTTCTGGCGATTTTAAAGTGATTTTGAATTTAATACTGGTGATTAGTATAGTGAATGAGATTTCTTTTTTTACTTTTTGTGGTTTGGGGTGGAAAAATTGCAAAATCACTATGAACAGCGATTGAAAACCAAATCTTCAGTGATCCTATACTTTGTATTAAAGTGCAAATGCTCCAAAAGTGCTGCAGGACCAGCGATTACAATTTATGGAAATAACAGTGGCTTTTGTGGAATTGTGGATTTCATTAGCCTAGAGCATTTGGAATCGCTGGCGATTTCTTAGTGCATCTGAAACAGCACCTGAGGGTCTCAGCCCTAACATTGCACTTACATGGGTGCTGGGCAAGCTTAACATACAGTCGATACATCAAAACCCACCTCCCAAATGACGAGACTCCCCATATTCACAGCTGTGCTGATCCTCCAGCTGCTTTACTAATTCGACCCAATTGCAGTAACCAATCACTTGATTAGGTCTTGTCTGTGACATCACCTCTATTGCTTTTTTTTGCAGGAAGATCCTCCCAAGTGCCCTAATCCTCCTCATACAGCTCCTTGGCTATTGCAGCCCATCACCCATTGACCCTCTGGTGGTGTTTGTACTCATTCAAGGTCTTGTCATAAAGCTCCAGAGAGAGCTGGACCTTACTAATCAGGTCATCTGTAGAAAACCATTCCTTGCTCCTTGTTCTGCCAAGCTGTCTCCTTACTATTTCTTGTTATGCACAATTACAAACAGGAATAAATGCTCTGTTCAATAAACTTTTTTGATACTGTAAGCAGACGCTTCCCTTAATTCACTTTTTTTCAGATAATAATGTAAGGGAAATGGCTCCCCTGTATAGGGTTACAGACCGTACACTACTTCCAGCGCTCTCCAATCCTTAACTTTTTGCCATTACAAACAGGAAACAGGATTTTGCAAGCAGTTTGTGGTATAGCTAATGGTTCTAGGTAGTAAAAGTTCTGCTCTTTGTACAGTGTTTGAAAAGCAATTTTGCAGCCATCTTATACTTTGTGTTGACGCACAATCGCTCCAGAAATGTTGCAGACACTACACAATTGTGATTTCAGGAAATTATCATGCGAAAACACATTTTTAAAACACATTGCAAAGTTATTTTCATGACAATGTGTATTTTTTGAAAATCCCAATATACAGCAAAGCCCCCGTTATCCAGAACTTAGGCAACCGGAATTGTCAACTAATTGGCATGCCTGAGGATAATGGGGCTCAGCTTTTGTTTTTTTTTGTAGCAGAAGGAACTACGCACCTACAAAGGCGCCATCTTTTATGCATTCTGCAGCTCTCAGTGGGTTTTGGGAGACCATGTATGACCACTGGTGTGTCATGTGATACAATGCGCCAGGAGCCGTACACTGAGGATGCTGGAAAGCGGCTGGCAGCTGCAGAATATGTAAAAGAGGGTGCCTGCCTGGATGTCAGTGAGTAGCTCTTTTTGCTTGGGGGGTGGAGTTGGTGCTGTTTAATGCTAGGTAAAGCAACACCCATGCACATGTATCCAAAGCAATAGGGAAATTCCTCAATGCTGCAACCCATTTGTTTGTAGCCCCAGAGAGTCAAAATAGCCACCCCCCGTATCCACCCAGTGTGTAACTTCAATGCATTGACAGAAAGACTAGGTCTCCACCTGGATTTAGGCCCATTGGCCAGTTTATTTCAAGTAACACAGTGCAGAGCACAAGCACATGTATCCGGTGTTGTGTCTGATTACGCTGCCTGTGGATTTGCGCTGCCCCGCATGCGCAGTAGGAGACTGTGCGGCCACATTTCCTATAGAATGATGCTGCTGGAGGTAAAATACTAAATATCTCCGCTCCCACACCTCTTACACTCCCCAAATTTTCAGGGTAGAGAGGGGACCCCCGAACTACCTCTTAACCAAATTACAGCCCCCAAAACCCGCCGGTTCCCGAGATAGATTTCTCTAATCTATCTCCTGAACCAGCGGGTCTCGGGGGCTGCCATTTGGCATAGAGGTCGTTCGGGGGGTCCCCTCCCTACCCTGAAAATTTGGGTAGTGTAAGAGGTGTGGGAGCGGAGATATTTCGTATTTTATCTCCAGCAGCATCATTAACTTCACACTGAGCATGCGTGCTACTCAGTGTGGAAGGGAGCTTCCGGGTAGCGCAATCAGACATTACACCGGCATCAGACAATTCCCACCTGTGACGGTCTTTGTGTATTTTCTTTCAAATTTAGAGTTAGGAAAAATGCACATTTCGATGTGAAGATGATGTTGGGAAAAAAATGTAGCTCATCCCTAATTAACATAACTTTTAATTCAGTGCAGGAATATACTATTGATTATACACCAGAGGCTGACTTTGACTCAGTTTCCAAGCAAAACCAAGATGCAGCGTAACCAGTCATAGTCACCATCATGGCATTCTCTGACAGTTATCTCTGGAAACAAAGCTCAAAACCTCAGCCTTGTCCCCAGGGCTGTGACACCTGCAACAAGCATTCTGCCAGTGGAGTAAAAGTAGAGTCACAACACAAACCTACATAGCCATTCTGGGCATGGGATCCAAAGTATTAAAACTACAGGATCAGAATTACAGCCAGACAACTGACATTTTTAGAAATGAGTAAATAAAGCAGCCACCCTAAACTGTCTCACTACAGATTTCCTTTAGGAGTTGTGGGACATTGCTGGAAATGGTTTTGTTGAATCCTCAGCTAACATTTGAAAAATGAGTGTGTTTCAGTATTCACAAGTTTCCATTCTAGGGAGCTATGCTGAAATGTGGTGCAAACATTCACAAATATTCTAACAAGTTAATATAACATTGTGCTGACTATGGATGTCACGAAATGCAAATAAAAGTAACAGAGCTAAAGTGCACTGAATCTGCATTGGACTGGGAGTTTGGAAATTTCTGAGCACAGAAGCAACATATAAGTACACTGGCGTAACAGTTGCGGATTGCTGAGACACCATTTTACGTAGTAAGAACAAATTCAGCTCATTTAAGATTTTTTTAAAAGGACTTAAATGGAAAATGACTACAAAAGACTTTGCTGTTAGGGAGATTTTCTGAACCTAGAAAGCTGAAAACTGGACAAATGATAAGATAAATACTTGAGCTTTTAGTTGTATTTATCATACATGTAGGGTACAATAAACTGAACACATGGTCAGGGCCGGGCCGAGGCATAGGCTGGAGAGGCTCCAGCCTCAGGGCGCAGTGTAGGAGGGGGCGCACAATTCATTCAGCTGTCATTCCTAATTGTGTTTGAAGCAGAAAGAAATAAGAAAAGGGGATACATAGCAGTGACTGCAAGCCAGATAACTAGATTTTAAGGTGTTGGGGAGGTTGTGGGCCCTGTGGCCCTCTTAGTCTAATAGCAATCAGTGTGTGATAGCTGGGGTTGGAGGGATGGAGGGGCGCACTTCAGTGTCTCGGCCTTGGGTGCTGGAGGACCTTGTCCCAGCTCTGCACATGGTGACTTTGAACTTTGATAAGATAGTAGATGGTTTGATAAGATGGAATGTGAACATTTTGCTTATGATCTCCATATTTGTCCTGTAACGTAATATTGGGATCATGTGATCTCACTATGCCAGCACGGTGGCGTAGTGATTAGCATGCTCGCCTTGCAGCAATAGGTCCCCAGTTTGAATCCCAGCCAGGGCACTATCTGCACGGAGTTTGTATGTTCTACCCATGTCAGGGTGGGTTTCCTCCAGGCACTCCGGTTTCTTCCCACATCCCAAAAACATACAGATAAATTAATTGGCTTTCCCCTAAATTAACCCTAGACTATGATACATACACTACACAATACATACATAGATTTATGACTGTGGTAGGGATTAGATTGTGAGTTCCCTCTGAGGGACAGTTAAGTGACAAGACAATATATACTTTGTACAGCGCTGCGGATGATGTCGGTGCTATATCCATACTTAATAATAATAATTTGATCAATAACATATTTCTCACACTACTTGACATTGGTCCAGTTATGTGTATGGTAATATGACCTTCAAATCAATGGCCTCAATTCACTAAGATCATGCTGGAGATAATAAGGCAAGAGAAAACTTACCTCCACACAGTGAGAGAGTTATCTTATCTCTTCATTCCTTAATTTACCTCCTCTGTAGTTAATTTACCTCCTCTGTAGTTAATTTACCTCCTCTGTAGTTATTTTCACACGTAGTTAATAAACAGCCTGTCTTTAACTCTGGAGTTATTTTAAGGATTAAAGAGTTAACTTAAAGACAGAAGAATTAACTTTAGGTTTGCCTGAGGTAAAATGTTTCCTGAGTACTACATGCCTCGTCACCATGGTGATAACTAGAGAAACATTATTAAAGACAGGAGATAAGCTTAGTGAATTGAGGCCAATGTCCTCAATTCACTAAGATCATGCTGGAAATTAGGGATCCACGAATTCCACGAATTCCACGAATTCGGAAATCCGCGTGGTTGAAAAAAAAAATTTGCATTCGGCCCCCGCCGCATGCGGATTTGCGGTCGCGTCCACGCAACCACGCAGATTTTTTCCCGTGAATGGCGTAATCACGCGTGGATTCACGCCCGGAGGCGGATTTTCTTTTAATGTTAATAACAAAGCCCCCATACATGCTACAGTCCCCCAAATAGCATGGATTATCGAGGTGATAAGGGGCAACATAACTTCAACATAAAAAATTCCCCCCAAAAAAATTTTTCTAGAGAAAATGGATTTTAAAGTGAAATCAACACTTTAAATGGGGCTATTAATTGGTAATAAGTGGTTTTAAAAAGGGATATACGCGTTAAGCAGTCAAAGAGGTGAAGGCGAGTTCCAATGGCACTTGGCGGCGAAGGTACCGCTGGAGGAGGATGAGTGGCTGACGGCAAAAAGGCTCCAGAGAGGTTTTTGTAATTTTTTTGTTTTTGTTTTTTTTGCAGCAATTAGCAATGACATCGCAGCAGAGTTGTCAGTGGACACGGGCAGTGTGAACGCAGAGTGCAGTGGTGGTAGCGACTGAGTCAGGAGAAGGACTATGCGGGCGGTCAGTTCAGCAGCACAGAAGGACCACGGCAACATACTGGTGGTAGTAGTAGCAGCACAGCGTCATAGTGCTGGCCAAAAAATTAAATGCACCCGGTGACCCGGGCAGTGTGAACGCAGAGTGTAGTAGCGACTGAGTCAGGAGGACAAAGCGGGCGGTCAGTTCAGCAGCAGCAGCACAGTAGTAGTAACACAGCGTCATAGTGCTGGCCAAAAAATTAAATGCACCCGGTGACCCGGGCAGTGTGAACGCAGAGTGTAGTAGCGACTGAGTCAGGAGGACAAAGCGGGTGGTCAGTTCAGCAGCAGCAGCACAGTAGTAGTAGCACAGCGTCATAGTGCTGGCCAAAAAATTAAATGCACCCGGTGACCCGGGCAGTGTGAACGCAGAGTGTAGTAGCGACTGAGTCAGGAGGACAAAGCGGGCGGTCAGTTCAGCAGCAGCAGCACAGTAGTAGTAGCACAGCGTCATAGTGCTGGCCAAAAAATTAAATGCACCCGGTGACCCGGGCAGTGTGAACGCAGAGTGTAGTAGCGACTGAGTCAGGAGGACAAAGCGGGCGGTCAGTTCAGCAGCAGCAGCACAGTAGTAGTAGCACAGCGTCATAGTGCTGGCCAAAAAATTAAATGCACCCGGTGACCCGGGCAGTGTGAACGCAGAATGTAGTAGCGACTGAGTCAGGAGGACAAAGCGGGCGGTCAGTTCAGCAGCAGCAGCACAGTAGTAGTAGCACAGCGTCATAGTGCTGGCCAAAAAATTAAATGCACCCGGTGACCCGGGCAGTGTGAACGCAGAGTGTAGTAGCGACTGAGTCAGGAGGACAAAGCGGGCGGTCAGTTCAGCAGCAGCAGCACAGTAGTAGTAGCACAGCGTCATAGTGCTGGCCAAAAAATTAAATGCACCCGGTGACCCGGGCAGTGTGAACGCAGAGTGTAGTAGCGACTGAGTCAGGAGGACAAAGCGGGCAGTCAGTTCAGCAGCAGCAGCACAGTAGTAGTAGCACAGCGTCATAGTGCTGGCCAAAAAATTAAATGCACCGGGTGACCCGGGCAGTGTGAACGCAGAGTGTAGTAGCGACTGAGTCAGGAGGACAAAGCGGGCGGTCAGTTCAGCAGCAGCAGCACAGTAGTAGTAGCACAGCGTCATAGTGCTGGCCAAAAAATTAAATGCACCCGGTGACCCGGGCAGTGTGAACGCAGAGTGTAGTAGCGACTGAGTCAGGAGGACAAAGCGGGCGGTCAGTTCAGCAGCTCAGAAGGAGGACCATGCCAACTTACTGGTAGTAGTACCATAACACCAAAAAATTAACCAAGGTAGGCACTAGGCAGGTAGTAAATGTCTTTATAAAGGCAGGCATAGTTAACCTTCCTGGCGGTAAGCCCGAACTGAGTTCGGGCTATGCCGCCGGAAGGCACCGCTCAGGCCCCGCTGGGCCGATTTGCATAATTTTTTTTTTGCTGCACGCAGCTAGCACTTTGCTAGCTGCGTGCAGTGCCCGATCGCCGCCGCTACCCGCCGATCCGCCGCAATTCCTCTCGCCGCGGCCGCCCCCCCCCCCCAGACCCCGTGCGCTGCCTGGCCAATCAGTGCCAGGCAGCGCTATGGGGCAGATCGGAGTCCCCTCTGACGTCACGACGTCGATGACGTCGGTGACGTCATCCCGCCCGTCGCCATGGCGACGGGGGAAGCCCTCCAGGAGATCCCGTTCTTTGAACGGGATCTCCGGATCTCCGATCGCCGGCGGCGATCGGAGGGGCTGGGGGGATGCCGCTGAGCAGCGGCTATCATGTAGCGAGACTTTGTCTCGCTACATGAAAAAAAAAAAAAAAATTAAAAAAAAAGATTTGCTGCCCCCTGGCGATTTTTTTGCAAACCGCCAGGAGGGTTAACAACAGCACATGTAGCAGCCACTTCATGTCCCCCTGTGTCCGACAATAGGGGCCAGGAACTCACCTTCCACCCAAGCCTGGTTGATTTTCAGGAAGGTGAGTTTGTCCACAGAGGCGTGGGAGAGCCGAGAGCGCTTCTCTGTGACCACGCCACCGGCCGCACTAAAGCATCTCTCTGAGAGGACACTGGAAGGAGGGCAGGATAGGAGTTCCAGGGCGTACTGGGAAAGCTCGCTCCAGATGTCCAGTCTCTTGACCCAGTACTCCAAGGGGTCCACGGGGCTGTCGGTGTCATTGAGCCCGCTGGATGACCCCATATAGTCAGACACCATGGTGGTCAGTCGTTGCTTGTGCTGGTTGGTGGTGGATGCTGTGGCGGGCACCTCTGTTCTGGGCTGCTGCACTGCATACAGGCTCTTGCTTAGGCTCTTCAGGTCTCCGGGGCGCCAGTTGCTGCTGCTGCTGCTGGTGGTGGTTGTTGTGCTGCTAGTGGCAATGGCAGGCACCTCTTGCTGGCTTGGCAGAGCAGTTACAGTGGGGGTGGAAGGCTGGGGGAATGCTTCCAGTAGTCTGCGCACAAGGGCCTCCTTCAACTCCCTTGTGCGTTGCTCGGTGGTGGATGGCGTCATTAAGTCTCCCAGCTTCCCCTTCAGACGGGGATCAAGCATCAAGGTAATCCAGATGTCCTCCCTTGAACGCATCTGGATCACCCGGGGGTCCCTGCGAAGGCAGCGCAACATGTGCACAGCCATGGGAAACAAGTGGGCCCTGCCAGCAAGATCTTCCTCGCCATTGTCCCATAACGCATGCCTGTCCTCTTCCTGTGCCATGTCGTTGTCCTCCTCAAACCGCCATCCACGTACAACGCCTGCTGCACTCTGCTCCTCCTCCTCCTCCTCATTCAGGTTAGGGACCTCCAACTCTTCCACTACCTGCTGTGAGCCCTCCTCTGAGCTGGACTGTGCTGCCATCTGCTCCTGTTCTTCCAACTGCCTCAGGGCTTCATCCCCACGCTCAATTAAATTGTCCATTGCCTGCTCCAGTAGACAAACCAAGGGCACCCACTGGCACACAGAGGCCCGCTCCTCACTGACCATCTTGGTTGCCTCCAGGAAGGGACTCAGCACCAGGCATACTTGCTGCATCAGTGTCCACTGAGTGGCAGTAATCATGGGGACTTGCTGGTTGCTGGGGACACTTGAGTCTAGCATGTAGGCCCTAACAGCCAGCCTGTGCTGACACAGCCGCTCCAACATGGCCAGAGTCGAATTCCAGCGAACTGGCATGTCGATGATCAGCCGGTGTTGTGGCCTTCCATACTGCTGCTGTAAGGTGGACAAGAATGCAGAGGCAGTGGCTGACAGGCGGAAAAAGCGTACCACCGCCCGGGCATCCTGCAGCAGCTCGCTCATCCCCTGGTAGGTGCGCAAGAAGCGCTGCACCACAAGATTGAGCACGTAGGCCAAGCAGGGGATGTGCTGGAGGTTTCCCTGCTGCACTGCTGCCACCAGGTTGGCCCCATTATCGGCTGCCACATACCCCACTTCCAGGCCTCTGGGGGTCAGCCACCTCCGCTCCTGCTTCCTGAGGGCAGCCAGGACGTTGGTGGCCGTAAGCCTCTCCTTCCCCAGGGTCACCAATTTTAAAAGGGCTTGGCAGTGCCGAGGCTTGGCGCTGCTGCTGCCGAGGCGGGCTTGCTTTCCGGGTGCTGAGGGAGTGTCGTGACAGGACCCTTCTGCATCCCCCCTGATCCCGCGTGGTGGCACCACTAGCTGGGCTGATGCGCTCTTGTCCTCCCTCCCTTCCATCAGTGTCACCCAGTGGGCCGTAAAGGACAGGTAGCGACCTGTCCCAAATCTGCTACTCCACGAGTCCATGGTCACGTGGACCCGCTTGCCCACAGAGTAGTCCAGGGAACGGGCCACGTTTTCCACCGCAAACTTGTGGAGTGCTGGGATCGCGCTCCTGCTGAAATAGTGGCGACTGGGGACTTGCCACTCGGGGATGCCAAACTGGAGCAGCGTCCGCATGGCGCTCCCCTCCTGCACCAGGGAGTAGGGAAGCAGCTGTGATGCCATGGCCCGGGCCAGCAAGCCATTTAGTTTGCGGATCCGCCTGTGGCTTGGAGGCAGAGGCTTGGTCAGACCCTGAAAGGTGTCGCTCAGCAGGGTCTGACGACGCTGGGATGCAGGGGAGACAGAGGAGAGAGACGAACACTGGCTGCCAGCCTCAATGTCTGTGTCCTGAGCAGCCGAGGTGGAAGAGCGCTTGCGTGCTACTACTGCTGCTGCTGTGGGGGATTCACGACCCTGAGGGAGGGAGGATGCTGCTGCGCTGGTGGGCCTTCTGCTCTCAGGAACCCCTGCCAGCAGTGCCTGCTTCCTCTTAAAGTCTGCATACTCGCGGCAGTGGCGGCTTCTCAGGTGGCCCTGGAGGGATGAGGTACCCATCTTGCTCAGACTTTTCCCACGGCTCAATCTTTTGCTGCATAACCTGCACACCGCATACCTTTTGTCATCAGTACATTCCTCAAAGCAATCCCAAACTGGTGACTTTAATTTACTGCGGCCCCCACTAGCAGAGGGTGCAGAGGAGCAATGTGTGGTAGTAGTTGCCGGGGGTTGCATGGTGGTGGTGCCGGCTGAAGCAGTGTCCTGTCTACTTCCTCCACGCCCACTGCTGCCGATGCCCCTGCCTGACATATGGCGATATCCTTGCCTAGGCCCAGGTGACTCGTCATCCTGCTCTGACCATTCTTCCACGGACTCAGCAGGCTGCACATAGTTAGGGTCCACAACGTCGTCATCATCAGCAGCAGCATCATCATAATCCAGCTCTTCCTCTGACTCCCCCGCCTCCTCTTCTGTCCCTACATCCCCAGACACAGACCCCTCTTCTTCATCACCAGAACTCAACAACGCTTGTGATTGTGGCCCGATCTCAATCTCTGCAACATCAGTCCCCAGTAAGTCCTGAGCTTCTTGCATCAGCAGGTTCCCAGATGCCGGACTGAGGGACAGAACGCTGTCATCCTGGGAGGGCTGCTGACCAGTGGGTGCTGGGGTGGATGTCACAACAAGCGTGGGATGTTGGCTGCTGCTGCTACTGCTTGGAGTGGTGCTCACAGTAGAGGTCTGGGAGGAAGTCATGATGTCCATGAGTACGTCAGGTTCCATTTGCTCAACCACCACACGGGGACCAGAAACTTTAAAATATTTGGACAATGGCGTCCGCTGACTCGGCCCAGGCTTTGCTGCCCCCCTTTCTGCTGCATCACGACCACGTACAGCTGGGCGTCCTCTCCCTGGACGTGGAGCAGTCCCAGAAGTGGCTGAGGCAATTGAACTCCCTTTCCTCTCACCCCGCGAAACCCTGCCAGACATGTTGCTAGTAATGAATCACTGGATGCAGTGGGCACAGTACAAGGTCACTGAAGGATGCAGTGGGCACAGTACAAGGTCACTGAAGGATGCAGTGGGCACAGCAGTGGGCACTGGATATACAACTAGGTCACTGAAGGATGCAGTGGCCACAGTACAAGGTCACTGAAGGATGCAGTGGGCACAGCAGTGGGCACTGGATATACAACTAGGTCACTGAAGGATGCAGTGGCCACAGTACAAGGTCACTGAAGGATGCAGTGGGCACAGCAGTGGGCACTGGATATACAACTAGGTCACTGAAGGATGCAGTGGCCACAGTACAAGGTCACTGAAGGATGCAGTGGGCACAGTACAAGGTCACTGAAGGATGCAGTGGGCACAGCAGTGGCCACTGGATATACAACTAGGTCACTGAAGGATGCAGTGGCCACAGTACAAGGTCACTGAATGATGCAGTGGGCACAGCAGTGGGCACTGGATATACAACTAGGTCACTGAAGGATGCAGTGGCCACAGTACAAGGTCACTGAAGGATGCACTGGGCACAGCAGTGGGCACTGGATATACAACTAGGTCACTGAAGGATGCAGTGGGCACAGTACAAGGTCACTGAAGGATGCAGTGGGCACAGTACAAGGTCACTGAAGGATGCAGTGGGCACAGCAGTAGCCACTGGATATACAACTAGGTCACTGAAGGATGCAGTGGCCACAGTACAAGGTCACTGAAGGATGCAGTGGGCACAGCAGTGGGCACTGGATATACAACTAGGTCACTGAAGAATGCAATGGGCACACAAGGATGTCACACTGTGTAATGAGATGCTCATATACCAGCGAGCGAGCGAGCAGTGGGCACTGGGCACGGCACAAGGTCACTGACAGAATGAATAAACAGCGCTGGCAGAGAGTGGCGGTGCCGGCGGTGTGACTGGCTGCCTGCAAATAGTACAAGTGTATAACTGTCACTGGAATATACAAGTGAACACTGCAGCTGCACTAACCTGCCTGCCTGCACTCTACACACAGATAATCCCCACTCCCACTACACTGCAGCACTGAACCTGCCTGCACAGCACTACACACAGTTAAATAATCACTAGACTCCCACACTCCCACTACACTACACTGACTACAACTAACTACAGCAATCACTCACTGACTAGCTAACTGTGTACAGTATAAGAGCAGTGTTAGCAAAAAAAACGCTTTGTTTTTAACACAATAAATGCACTTGCTCAAACAACAATGGCCTGGAGATAATCCTCTCAGCACCACAGTCTAGCAAGGACAGAGCTTTTCCATCATGGCCGCCGCTTTATATTCAGGAGGGGAGGGCATAACTCCCCTCCTGTGATTGGTTGCTAGGGCCTGGCTGGGGCACTCTGATTGGCCTGCAATGTGTCACTTCCGCATAGTTTGACGCATTTCCGCAAACCACGACTTCAGCACCGGGTTTCACGAGCGTGAATGCGGATTTCTGTCCGCATTCACGCGAAGCCGAAGCAGATTTTCGTGGTTGAAAATCTATTCACGGATTTTCGTGTCCGAGGCGGAATGCGTCAAAATGGTTGTGAATCCACGCGTAAGCGTGATCACGACCTGGCGGTGAGCACCACTGCTGGAAATAATAAGGCAAGAGAAAACTTGCCACCACACAGTGAGATAGTTATCTTATCTCTTCATTCCTTAAGTTACCTCCTCTGTAGTTAAGTTACCTCCTCAGTAGTTATTTTCACACGCAGTTAATTAACAGCCTGTCTTTAACTTTAGAATGCTGGAGTTATTTTAAGGATTGAAGAGTTAACTTAAATACAGAAGAGTTAACTTTAGGTTTGCCTGAGGTAAAATGTTTCCTGAATACTACATGCCTCATCACCATGGTGATAACTCTAGAAACGTTATTAAAGACAGGAAATAAGCTTAGTGAATTGAGGCCAATGTAATGACAACTACAGCATTAGGTGTGTAGAAACTGGACTTGTGTAATTGCACAGTGACCAATGAAAAAGTTAGCACTGATTTAAAATTAACATATTTGTAATGATCACTATCACCACCATCATCATCATCATTCATCATCACTGAAAGTAAACATTGCAACATTTACACTGTTGTTTTAGGGATAAGAAAATCTAACATTCTTAAAGAAGAGTTGTATCACAGAGTGATAAAAAGCAGCAAAAGAAACAAAGCACTAAACTTTCAGTGCAGAACCCACAGCATCAAATCAGAATTTATCTTGTAGTTGTCTGATGTCAATAGATTCTTTATGGTTGCTATGGGAATGCTTTTGAGTTGTATTGTGTTTCCTGTACTCTTTACTGAATAAGCTTTTAGGAGCTAACTGTTTTTTAATGTATTTATTTCTGAATCTGCTACTGAAACCAGGGGCATAGCTAGAAATGACTGGGCCCCATAGCAAAAAAAATGTATGCCCCCCCCCCCCTTCCAACCCCACGGACCTCGGACCTCCCACCTAAACATTCCTCCAGGACCCTCCACTCCAACATTCCCACACCCCTCTAAGTACAGTATAAGTAGCCAGGTCTATAGGTGTCCCCAGTTTAGGTAGTAGTCAGGGGCGTAACTAGAAATCACTGGGCCCCCTTGTGGCAACAGCAATTTAACCTAAATACTGTACAGTCGTTTTAACTCATACATGAACATTATGGAAAATCCTAGTTGAAAATAAACTGTGAAGATAAACAATTTCATCCATCCTACTCCTGAAAAATAAATTCATTTTGTACAACCTCCCAGTTTTATTTTCTATTTTAAAAAGCTAAAAAAGTAGGTTTAATGCTATTGTCTCATATGATGATGATTCAGCTTTTCCCATAGTCTCGCAGTTAGCAATCATGTGACCCCCAACAAGACAAATTCAGCAATCATGAGGCCCCTATCAAGACAAATTCAGCAAAAATGAGGCCCCCAACATGACAAATTCAGCAATCGTGAGGCCCCCAACAAGACAAATTCAGCAATCATGAGGCCCCCAACAAATCATGAGGCCTCCAACAAGACTAATTCAGCAATCATGAGGCCCCCAACAAATCATAAGGCCCCCAACAAGAAATTCAGCAATCATGTGACCCCCAACAAGACAAATTCAGCAATCATGAGGCCCCCATCAAGACAAATTCAGCAAAAATGAGGCCCCCAACATGACAAATTCAGCAATCGTGAGGCCCCCAACAAGACAAATTCAGCAATCCTGAGGCCCCCAACAAGACAAATTCAGCAATCATGAGGCACATAAATAGACAGCATTTCACATAAATAGGCAGAATGCCCCCTTAATATGGTAGACACCTCTCACCTGGCTTCTGAATTCTCCTGTACTGGCTGTTGTGCCTGGCAATACTGTTTTTGGCTGGATTGGGGATGATGTGTGGGCTGAAAGGCCTGGCAGTGATGCTGTGGCTTGGCTGGCGGTGATGCTGTGGCCGGGTTGGCTGGCGGTGATGCTGTGGCCGATGCTGTGGCTGGGTTGGCAGTGATGCTGTGGCTGGGTTGGCTGCCGGTGATGCTGGGCTGTGCTTGGCTGGTTGAAGTAAATGCTGGCCTGACTGGTGGTGATGCTGTGGCCTTTTTGACAGTGATTCTGGGCTGGTTGGCTGGTGGTGATGCTAGGCTGGCTGGCCTGGATAGTTTAGGTAGTGAAAGGTGCCCCCTAGTTAAGGTAGCGCCAGGAGTCCCCAAGTTTAGGTAGTGACAGGAGCCCCACCAGTTCAGGTAGTGACAGGAGCCCCCCCAGTTCAGGCAGTGACAGGAGCCCCCCAGTGTAAGTAGTGACAGGTGATGCCCAGTGTAAGTAGTGACAGGTGACCCCCAGTTAGGAAGTGACTGACAGGGACCTCCAGGTTAGGTTGTGAGTGACAGGGACCCCCAGGTTAGGTTGTAAGTGACAGGCGCCCCCCAGTTAAGTAGTGAGTGACAGGTGCCCCCCAGTTAAGTAGTGAGTGACAGGCGCCCCCCAGTTAAGTAGTGAGTGACAGGCGCCCCCCCCAGTTAAGTAGTGAGTGACAGGCGCCCCCCAGGTTAGGTTGTGAGTGACACGGACCCCCAGGTTAGGTGAGTGACAGGGACCCCCAGGTTAGGTGAGTGACAGGCGCCCCCCAGTTAAGTAGTGAGTGACAGGTGCCCCCCAGTTAAGTAGTGAGTGACAGGCGCCCCCCAATTAAGTAGTGAGTGACAGGCGCCCCCCAGTTAAGTAGTGAGTGACAGGCGCCCCCCAGGTTAGGTTGTGAGTGACAGGGACCCCCAGGTTCGGTGAGTGATAGGGACCCCCAGGTTAGGTTGTGAGTGACAGGTGCCCCCCAGTTAAGTAGTGAGTGACAGGTGCCCCCCAGTTAAGTAGTGAGTGACAGGCGCCCCCCAGGTTAGGCCGCCCCTCCCCCTCCCCCGGGCCCGCTCAGGGCCGTTTTTGAGGGCTGGAGGGGTCGCAGCATGAGGGGAGAGCTTGGTGGCACGTCGGTGGGGAGGGGGGAAGGGCCCCCCCTCCCTCACCTCAGGCTCTCCCCTCTGCGCTCTCCCCTCCAGCATTAAACAGAGATTCTATGCAGGCGGAGGCGGCGGGGCAGCGGCGGCAGATACATACCTTCCGTGCGCTCCACGGATGCGTCTCTCTCTAGCCTCTGACGCAACTTCCTGTTTATACCGGAAGTCGCGTCAGAGGCTAGAGAGAGACGCATCCGTGGAGCGCACGGAAGGTATGTATCTGCCGCCGCTGCCCCGCCACCTCCGCCTGCATAGAATCTCTGTTTAATGCTGGAGGGGAGAGCGCAGAGGGGAGAGCCCGAGGTGAGAGAGGGGGGGGCCTTTCCCCCTCCCCACCGACGTGCCACCAAGCTCTCCCCTCATGCTGCGACCCCTCCAGCACCTAGCGGGGCATCCTGCTGCGGGCCCCCCCTGACGTAGGGGCCCCATAGCAACGCTATGGTTGCTATCCCCATTGCTACGCCCTTGACTGAAACATTCCTATGACATACCTGTAATTTGCCTTTCCTTCCTGCTTTCCACAGTCACATTTTTAATTTTATCGCAAACAGAGTTGCCAGCTAATTCCTTTAAAACTTTTGTGCTTGCAATAACCTAGTAGCAAGGCTGAATAGTATACAGCCTGGCTACCTCAGCTGTGCAGCCTGCTCTTATTAATAAGGCTGCACTGAGCCACAGTGATAAGTCCTAGCTGTTTGGCTGAACTAACTGATTTAGAAGCCTAGATACGCCCCTTATTACACATGCTATGCCAACATGCCCATGCCATGTCTCTCAGATCCCATGCCACCCCTCCCATGATGGTCACAATTGCCTTGGGATCTTCTCCCTGCACCAATACCAAGGAAAGGCAAACACCAAAGGCAGGTAATAGTCATGTTTATAGTCAGATTCTCATCCAACTATGGAAATGCACCTGGGTCCAGTACTCTGTGCTGATGTTGTAATGCTGATTACAGACACAACATTTTAAAACTTGATTTAAAGGGAATCTGAAGTGAAAATAAACTTATGATATAATGATTTGTATGTGTAGTACATCTAAGAAATAACACATTAGCCACAGAGTTTTGTTTAATATTGTTTCCAGTACAGGAAGAGTTAAGAAACTCCAGTTGTTATCTAAGCAAAAGAGCTTATCTGAGCTCCACCACTTTCAAAGTCCCAGAGAGCTCTGTCTTCTGAAGCTTATTATCTCAAGTGTCTGTCACTGTATTTAGGTTTTTTTATGCAGAGTAAAGTTCAAAAGTTCACTAGCCTGCTCTGTGAAATCCTTTAGAATGCTAAGTAGTGTGTAAATTGCAAATATTAGAGAATGATGCAAGGTTATAAAAAAACTATATAACTGAAAATAAATATATGAGACTATTTTCTTTGCTACTAATGTTCTACCAATTATCCATACTACACGTACAATTCACTATATCATATATTTTTTTCCGCTTCAGTTTCACTTTAAGCAGATACAAGATCTGTGTAATTCATATTCATCACTATTTCAAGGGGAATTCCATGCATAGCATTGTATCAGACACTAAACAGGAATAACATATCTCGTTTGCTTAGTCTGTGGGGAGAAGTGGGGAGAATAGGGATGATGAACTTGAGAGATGACCAATTAAATGCAATTAAAATAGTCTCTTTATAAGAGAGCTTGCAGTACCAGGAAAAAAGTGTTCAGCCAATTTCCTAATCACGACTTGAAACATACGCCCAAGGACTGCCAGCTATTTCACCCTGCCATCTGATATTTTTGGCATATGATATTGCAAGGGTGGTAAAACCTAAAATGTTTGTTCAATTTAAATGAGTTTAAAGCAGCATAATGTGCTAAATCAGCTGTTTTGTTTGCACTAAACAAGCTTTTTAAAATAACACTAGTTATGTAGATGGAAATGTGTTGGAATATTAGGAAAAGCTATAAAACACAAGGCAAGGATATCTTAAGTGTTAAGAGTTTCTGCTCTGCATAGATTTATTGAGATTTGTCATATTGCATAGATCTGACTTCTGGCTTGGCTCTGTGCTGGCAGCATATTTTAAGATCTGTTAGTGAAATGTAATATAGTGCAGGTAGCCCTGTAACGATACATTCAGCACGCTGAAGTTATACATACACTATGTGGTAATTTAATTTAATACTGTGGTAATTTAATAGCTTAAACAACTGACTTTAAACAGTCAACAATTGCTAGAAGAAATGAAGGAATGAACCTCTTAATTAATGTTCAGTAATTTTACTGGCTAAACAATGATTAGGCAAGATTGCTCTTTTTGCAATCAAAAGTCATTGGAAAAAAGGATTGGGGGGGGGGGGGGGGTTGAGGCAGGAGAGGAAGAAGTACAAATATGGATACAGTTAGGTGGTACAGCCCTAGGTTTCAGTACAGCATGTAACTTAGAAACAATGGGCCACATGCAATTTACTTTTTCTCCCAATTTTGCTCCTAGGAGAAAATGTTTCATCTTCTGTTCAAAGCAACTTTTTAGAGCTCTGCAATTGAAAAAGTGCTCAAAAGTATGTGAAAAAGTAGAGCCAAATGATTCTTACTTGCTGGTGGCTTAATTTTCTTACTTTCGGGTTGCTTAAATGGCATGTTAGGTGTGAAAATATCACCTAGAAGAAAACTCAGGAGAAAACGCAAATTACATATGGCCCAACAGCTTTTATGCTATGTCCATTATTTGGCCCCACCTGTAATCTCCCTCAGGCATGCCAACTTCTCATCTCCCAGAGTTGCCTCAAAGCTTTTGGAATCCAGGGCCCCTACTGTGACTGAAGTCGCACTGAGTGATTAACATGAAAAAATGACCTGCTGCATTCATTACCTGGGGACTACCTCAAACTTTGGTCAAGACAGCAGAAACAAGCCTTTGAGGCGTTGATGGCTAAGAGTGTTCAACAACCTAATTCAAAACAGGCAAATTTTAGCTCTCATTTTAGAAAATGAAATAAGAGAACACTCACTCACATTTGCTGTGAAGTTAAGATAAGGGTTTTTAGCGATCATGCAGCAAATGCTATATAAGAGAGCCAAGCTTTTCAGGAAGAAAACTGCTAAAAGCAAAACTATATCTCTGATATATTCTGTAATCTTAAGTGCCTGAAGTTATTTATTTACATGTTATATTGGTGAATGTTGTTAAAGTTTATTTTTTTTGTTATTAGAAATATCAAGAACTGATACCTACTTTTATGACATCAGTGAGTAAATATAAACTCTTAACACTGGTATGCGTACAACTAGTGCAATAACTATAGGGAAGCTGCCACTGTGATCGCTGGGGTACTGGGCTCTGAAGGGGGCTCCTGAGTTCTTCCTTCTGTTTCCTCCAGGGTCCCCTCCTGTGTTCCCCTGGCCATCTCTACTCATCCAGACCCATGAATCAGCACAGCGACATTGATAGAGCATATCTCTTCCACTGTTGGGACTCTCCGCTGCTCCAGCTGCAGCCAATAGGTGTCCTCTAGCCTCTGCCTTTCTCTCGGTCCTCCACATGTCAAGTGAAGTCATGCAACATGCACAGAAACTCAGACCAAGAGGAAGACAGAAGCTGGAGGACACCTAGTGGCTGCAGCTGGAGTACCAGAGCGACCTGACAGTGGAAGAGATAAGACCCAGCCATCACTGCTGCCATGCTGATCTGTGGGTCTGCATGAACAGAGATAGCCAGGGGAGCATAGGAGGGGGCCCCTAGTGAAGTCGGAAGAAAGAAATCTGGCCTTGCTTGCCCACCAGAATGCATGATGGGGGCAGAGGGGTTCTGAAAGTAGGAAAGGAGCCACATAAAGGTTTCGCCAGGGGGTTCCATGAGCCATTGTTATGTCCGTGCATACAACATCTGTAGGAAAAGTCATATGTAATCTTCTCATGTAAACCATTTCAAGTTCATTTTATAGAGCTGTCAACATCTGTGCGGAGTAATGATATGCCAAATACTTTGAGACAATTTGGCATATATAGTGTATATGTATGGTATGTAAGTGTACTGAATTTTAAAACTAACGCTTAAAAGCAAAATGTTAACACGGTGTATTTATATGTTCCTGAATAAAGGCATGTTGTATTGGTGGGTCCAATGAAATAAATAACCTACTTGAACCTTATTCACCCCATCTGTGGCTGTGACTATAATCTGCCACAGGATCTCCTGATATGCAGACAGGCATAGAAATCTACAGTTGCACATCACAGCCACATTTTCACCTGGGCAAGATGCAAACTGCAGTTCTTCAGGTAATTAAAACATATTAATTCAATCCTTACATTCTTAACGTCTTCTGTTACTTTTACTTTTCATTACAAAACGATGAAACAGAAAACACATTTTTAAAACTAGGATAACAATGCATGCTATAAAACATACACAGTACACAATCTCAAAAGAGGTCTTCGCTAATCCCATACTAACCATTGTGCTTATAGAGAATGAAATGGTGTAAAACACCATAAACCACCTTCTGTTCTGTGTGTTCTCTAGCCCCAGAGATATGGCTTCTCTGCCTTTGATAAGCTAAGCAATAAATAAAAGTTTTTTTGAGAGACATTGTCACAGAATAGTGGCTTAAGGAGATAATGGAATTAAAAGGGTACGAAGTCAGGTCAAAACCCTAAAGCAGGCCATACACTGGCCTGATCTGCGCCCGTTTCGACAGCAGATTCGATCACTGGGATCGAATCTGCTGCCAATCGTTCACGCTACACGCCAAATTTCGATCCATTTCGTCCGATCCCGTCGATCGTGCCGTGCGGAAAATAACCGTCGATCGCCCGCGGGTAAAGAGCGCATCGCTAGCGGCGTTCGAGTGCCCGACGACCGACGCAATAGAGCCCGCATACATTACCTGCTCCGCCGGCGCGACTGCAGTCTCCCGGTCACCGCTGCTCTGTCTGCGCTCTGGTCTCCAGGTCCGGCATGCCTCACTTCTTCTAGCCCGGCAGGAAGTTTAAACAGTAGAGCGCCCTCTACTGTTTAAACTTCCTGCCGGGCGAGAAGAAGTGAGGCATGCCGGGGCCGTAGACCAGAGCGCAGACAGAGCAGCGGTGACCGGGAGACTGGAGTCGCGCCGGCGGAGCAGGTAATGTATGCGGGGGCAGCAGCAGCAGCAGCACCACCACAACAGATTGTGAACGGTTTCAGGCTGAAATCGGTTCACAATCTGTTTGCTGTAAAGGTAGCCATACGATCCCTCTCTGATCAGATTCGATCAGAGAGGGATCTATCTGTTGGTCGAATCTGATGGCAAATCGACCAGTGTATGGCCACCTTTATTCCCTTAGCTTTTACAGAGAATTCCAAAATGATTCCACCCATATTTGCTGAGAATCACGGTCAATATTTATATCAATATGGCAAAGGTTCATATTTGTATCGTAATAGACCTAAAGAGTGGGAGAGAAAAGACACTATAGCAAAATAAAATACAAACTATCCTGGGTTATTATCAATTGCTCAATAAAAGAGAGAATATAGTGAGTGTTATTAGCATAAAACTATGGTTCAGTTGTATTTATCAGCGCTCTGTTTTCTTTGAGGTAATCTGAGGAAGTTGTTACAAAATCAGTACTGACCTGAGTTTATTCAACTACACTGATAAACTCAACTAATAGAAGTATATTGCTAAATGTAGGAATTAATGTAGGAATGATAGGAACAGTAATACCTTTATGAATAGCGCTGAAATACTAGAATGTCTGTATTGACAGGTGTGCAAGTCAATTTGTTCAGATATTTTAGAATAGTGGTGGTATTATGTTGTATGGTTTTATGGTGTTTCACTACAGTTGTTTCATTCAGTGCCCCTAAAAAAGGGGTATATGAATCCACAAACTGGGTGTAAGTTGAGAACATCTTGATGGTTGGATGTCCGACAAGAGAATGATAGTGCATCTTGTACACAGGCCCGGATTTCTGGGAAGGTCACAGAGGCCATGGCCTAGGGCGATAAAAATCCACCGGGCGAAGGACTTGGAGAGATAAGAGGTCACATGTCAAAGTAGATCACCTCTCCTGCTTTGCTCTGGTCTGCCTGAATTCCAGAGATCCCTGCATCTCTCTTACTTGTGCAAAGTGTGTGTTATGGCAGTCAGCATCTGCTGTCACCTGTATGATGAGAGGGGACAGACACCTTCTGTGAGAAGAAAAATATATGGGCTCAAGTAGCAGAACTGTTGAGTTCTGATTAGTTTTTCTCATGCAGCATGCATTCACGGGCAGGAATTAGCAGCTCTCCCTCTCCCTGACTGATGTTAGTTTATTACTAGTAGGTCAGTGCTGTTAAAGACTTCAGATCTGTTAAATTTATGGCTTTTTTTTCCTTCATAGAGAATGACAACAACATTCTTTGTGCTACAATTTAACTCTTTCCTGGCCTTTTTTGCCAGCAAAGTACTGTGTTGACTATCAGTGAAAGCAGGATGTTTTGAAACAGAATGACAACTGTGTTACATGTATTTATATTTACAAAACAATCAATGCATATCTATATATAGCTGTGTGCCTAACATCTTGTGTACAGTAACAAAGTCTAAAGACGGCTCATTAACCAAAGGCTCACTGTTTTTCTTTTGGTTAGCCAATAAAAAGTGTTATTCTGTTACAAAACTTCCTGCTGACTGATTTTAAGATCTGTCTTCAGTGCTAAATTGTCACTGTGTAAAGTACACCTGAGCTTATGCTGGGTACACACAATGCAATTTTCTGACAGATTTACTGTCAGATCGACTTTTTCCAACATGTCCAATCTGCTTTCCAATCAATTTTCTGAATGCTTTTTCATAGAAGTGAACAGCAAATTTCAAACTAGTCAGAGTTGGACAGAATGGGGGGGGGGGGGGGGGGGGGGGGTAGGTGACAGCCGGCCTAGGGTGCTGGAAAGTACAAATCCGGCCCTGCTTGTACAGTAGGACAAGCAGGGACAAAGGTGCTCCCTGTGTGCATCAATAAAATCAAGCAGTGGCTCACGTTGTTATCTTGAATAGCTTGAAGATTTTTTAACCATCTATACCTAAAAATCACATGTAGCATTTCAAACTGTACAAAATATTATTGCACTGAAAAAGTCAATAACCTTGCGCTCCTATCCTGAAGTACTTTCAAATGGATCCTCTTGCTCCTTGGTCTCTATGCACTGAGCTGCTCCACTTGTATTGGACAAGGAAGAACTGTTTCTAAAAGAAAGGGAAGCGCTCTATAGTGCATTACCCAAGGGTATAGTTTATTCGCAAATAAAATTATACTCACAAGATTTAAGTGATAAAATCGCTCATCAGCGGTACAGTCCACCGCTACACTCTCAGTCGGATAGGCAACAACGCGCTGTGGCCAGCAGCGCGTTCTCCGGAACTCGGGGAAGCCGTCTCGCGGTGGGAGTGGGCGTGGCTGGGGATTCAGCGTGCGTATAGCGTCATTACGCGTTTCGGCGCCCTGCGCCTTCATCAGATCTGACGAAGGCGCAGGGCGCCGAAACGCGTAATGAGTGAAATAAAATGAGTGAAATAAAAAAATGAGTGAAATAAAAAAAATCATTAAATGATGCAACTTTAGCTGTAAAGCAGCTAAATGTCAATACTGTACTATAATTATGAATGATTTTTCCAATTTTCAAACCAGTATATATATAAAATGACGTTTTTGGGCTGTACTACTAACATTGTGCTTTATATGATTTTTTGTCCTTGTAATTTTAAATACATAGGTTGAACAACACAGATTTTCTGTAACGGCCTAAATAAACATAGGTTTAACATTTTGCAAGGCTGAATGAACCCTCACTCTGCACATAATTAGAATTTCTCTCTTCTTAATGCTATTATAATAGCAAAAATTCAAGGTCATTCAGCTCATGAATGTTTCAGATAATTATGCAAAATAGTAACTTTTTGGATCCTTCAGGTGGGAACTCTGGTCCCACTGGGGCTGAATGAGTGCTTTGAGGATATGAGTAGATGTTATTTTGCGTCCACTGCCATTACCCACATCACCCTTTTTGCATCATCCTGTGGCATCAATAAATATAGGCAGGGCCAGTGGGATTACATCAGTTTAGCATGAAGTGGATGGGCACTGTAAGCAGGATTTCTTCAATTAGCATCTAAAACTGAAAACAAGTGAAGAATACACTAGATCAACACAGGCTAGCAATACAGAAGAAAACGTCTAGCAATTCACAGATGCTGCATTAAGATGAGGGGCCATCAGACTTCTGTCAACATTAGGAACAAAATAAAAATAAATATTAGAAACATGATTTGTTGACAACAATTTTACACTACCGGCAAATCAGTAAGGGGTCCGAGAAAGAACCGTATACTCATTGGCTGGGGCAAAGATGCTTATCTCACTGCACTATTATTGGGTAAAGATTGGATAACTGGATGTCTGAAAAGCTCCCATGCCCACCAACAGTGGCATGGCTTTTGCCACCTTCGTTCATGGGAGTAACTACAAATCAGGGACCACCCCATGTTCACATTCTATTCCTTTTCCCCACCATGGTGACTCCCTAAACAGTGCCCTCGTCCACTACAAGGGCAACCACAACAGCACCTGCTCTGGAATGGAGGCCTATATCCTAGGGAAGGGGGATAAGAGGTTGAGTTTCTTCCACTTGCCAAAGCGGGGCATATGCTTGTGCATAGGTGTACAGTGTTTTGAAAAAATATTTTTCCAAGCACCACACTGCAGGGCTACACATTACTGCAGACAAACAGACAAACAGGCATGCACAAGCACTTCTTTTCAATTGACCATGTTAAAGAAAACCTGAACTGAAAATTAAAAGTCAAAATAAGCATACACAAGTCATACTTACCTTCCATGTAGTCTACTCATCAGCGTCTTTCTCCTGTCCTGTGTCCTGTTTGTTCACTGTAATCAAGGGCATTTTCCATCCTCCATTTTTGAAAATGGCCATTACCTATAACAGCTTTCTGGTCAGCACACAGTTAAACTGTAACATCGCCCACTTGAGCCATAGGGAAACATGGACATTACCTAGTACATCAGTTTTCCTCTCAGCTATAACTGACAGCAACTGATATTTTATTGACAGCAACTGATATAGTTCAGATCTGACAAAATATTGTCAGAATTGGAAGGGATCATTGTCAGAAGAAAATGGTGAGCTTCTGAGAGGAACTGATGGCAAGGTAACTATGTAATGTTCATTTGAAGTTACCTCATGTGTTTATTTTAAATATTTTTACTCAGTACAGGTTCTCTTTAAGTTTGTCCACAGTTTGTGCACATCCTGGCTTAATAACTTCCAGACTGGCTATCATGACCTCAACAGGAGGTCTAAGCCTAACGCAAACTTAATAAATCAGGTGTTAAAGAGAATCTGTATTGTTAAAATCGCACAAAAGTAAACATACCAGTGCGTTAGGGGACATCTCCTATTACCCTCTGTCACAATTTCGCCGCTCCTCGCCGCATTAAAAGTGGTTAAAAACAGTTTTAAAAAGTTTGTTTGTAAACAAACAAAATGGCCACCAAAACAGGAAGTAGATTGATGTACAGTATGTCCACACATAGAAAATACATCCATACACAAGCAGGCTGTATACAGCCATCCTTTTGAATCTCAAGAGATCATTTGTGTGTTTCTTTCCCCCTGCAGCTATCTTCCACTGAAGTGTCAGGCTATTTCTTCCTGCAGAGTGCAGACAGCTGTGCCTGTATGTAATTCCTCAGTATGTGAAAGCCCAGCCAGCTCAGAGGAGGATTTATCCAGCTTGTAAAAGATAATAGAACAGAGAGAAGCTGCACTAATCTAAATATCACACAGGCAGTGTGCAGAGAGGGGCCTGGATGGGGGAGTTCATAGCAGAACCACAACACTGAAGAACTTGGCAGCCTTCCAGACACAGGCCTGACAAGTCTGACAAGAGAGAGATAAGTTGATTTATTACAGAGATGGTGATAGTAGAACGTGCTGCAGTAAGCCAGAACACATTAGAATAGCTTTTGGAACTTGTAGGATGATAAAAAACAGGATGCAATTTTTGTTACGGAGTCTCTTTAAGCCTCCATACCTCCCTGACCTTGCTCACTTCCAAAACTACATTTACTTATAGGCAACAGAACTGCTGATGATAATGCTAAAATCAGATTCCCTAACTAAAATTACCAGTTTAGTATCTGAAAATATACCTGCCATGCATATGTATGTTACCGGCGTCTTTATTTTGGGTCTAGGGAGAAGCCGAGAGATGGCTGTCCCTGCACTAGGTAAACTAAGGGGATATAATAATAATAATAATAATCTGAACATTTGTATAGCGCTTTTCTCCTGTTGGACTCAAAGCGCTCAAGAGCTTCAGCCACTGGGACGCGCTCAAGAGGCCACCCTGCAGTGTTAGGGAGTCTTGCCTTGAACTCCTTACTGAATAGGTACTTGACCTAGCCAGGATTTGAACCCTGGTCTCCCATGTCAAAGGCAGAGCCCTTAACCAGTACACTATTCCCCCTACTAACTAATTTACTCCTTTAGTGGTGTAATTCACCGGCTATTGAAGCCAGCCAGATTACAGATTACAGTGTTTTTAGCAAATTTCCCCCTGCACCACTATAGCCTTAACTAACATTATAGTCTATGGTGGCACCCAAATTAGGCACTACAGGGGCGGGGCCCAAGCGCCCTAACTCACCTGTCATTGGTAAGTTAGTTAGTGCATATATATCACAATGATCACAATGAACTCTATCCATACTACAGTATAATCTAGTTATAGTAAAAGCTGATATAGTAAACTATGTATATATATAGGGTATAGTAAGCGTAATGCCCAGGTCCCATCCAGGCACCATTATAAGTATATGGGAGTAATGCCTGGTATAGTAAACTCTGATATAATAGAACTTTGGTTATAGTGAACCTGTTTTTTGCCCCTGCAGTATTTTTTATCCAACTATAGTGGAAAGGGGGTGGGTGCATACGTCTAAGTCAGTCGAAGACCCATGAGCATGGTCAGTGGACAAGCTGAATCTACTGATGAGACCTATGCTTCCTGTGTAATCTGCTACCTGGCTACTGAGGGAATTGCCTGTCATCTGTGACTTGATTTTTCATGGTTGCATCAACACAGTTTCATCCAGGCTGCACAGAAATGTGGACAGAGGAGCACTTTATCAGTTCTTTAACTGCTTTAACTGGTGAGAACTATGCTTCCTGTGCAAACTGTTGCATGATTATTGCATGAAAATCCATGCATATTAAGCAGTGTGAAATTTTGATCTAGCTTAGATGTTGTCTGTGCTTATTTACTGAAGCACTGAAAAGGAAAAAAATGACTTTAATTATTAACTGAATTAAGATACAGTACTATATTTATACCTTATGCGATTGAGTAAGACAATTTCCGATATAGTAATCTTCTATATAGTAAACTACTTGGCCCTATCCCTTCGCATTTACTATAACGGGAATCTAATGTAATATTGATTACTAGTGACCTTAGCCCATTTAAAAACCCGCACACACGCCCGCCCCTTCCTCCCCTTCAGTGTCTCTGCACATGCGCAGTACAACAAACCACACACACCGGGACATGGGACGCAGAGACACTTGGGTTTTATTATATTGATTATAAAGGCTTTGTGTTAAAAACTATTGCTTTAGAAGGATCCTATTCATAAATTGGCAGATTTGCTTTTGCTTCACACACCACCCCACATTAGTTATATGTCTATAACAGGGATGTCAAACCGGTCCTTCGAGGGCCGAGGTCCTCACACATTTTTGACACAGCAATTAATTGATAGGCCTGAATTAGGAAAGGTGTGGTCCATCAGGTAGAACACATTCTTCTCTTCCTCGGTCCATCCTAAACACTGGCATGGATCCGGCCCTCCAGGCCTGGAGCTCAACACCTGTGGTCTATAACAACCTTTAAAAATACCAATGCGAGCAATTTTTGCATACAAATTTCACATTTTAATGCAGCTTGATAAACAGGCTTCTTAGTGATATTGGTAACATTAGCCAGCTGCCAATCATTTGAATATGTTTTACATTCCTCCTATTGGCATGTTCGCATGCACATTGTGTCAGATGTGTAAGATTACTGAAATCCAATACATTTGCATTGATATATTCAGTTGGTTTACACCAGAAAACACCAGCATTAAAGGCAGAAGTGTAAATATGTTTCTATGCTTAGCCCACTAATCCTGTAATATATGAAGATTAGGGTTACTGTTCAGATAAAGAGCAATGCTCTCCAAATATCAGGCATTCAGTTAACGAACTATCTGAATAACAGAGGCATTTGCAGGAAAATGGGCTCAATTCTGGTAGCTCTGTGAGGTAAATATTTTTTGGTAGGTAAAATACCTCATGAGGTATTTTCCTCTTCTTTTATCAATTCTGAAAGATTTTTCTCCATTTCAGAACATGAGGTAAAACATGTGGTAAAACATGAGGTAAATGCATAGAGTGAGGTAAAACATGAGGTATTTCAGTGGTAAGCCTGCAGCAAATAAGTAGTCTTTAATTGTCTTCCATAAGTTAGGATAGTCTTTGGAAGATTTTTTTTTTTTTTTTTTTTTTGAGGAGGGAAGGTGTATTTGATTATGTAGCAACCTATGAAAAATAAATTTATAGGCATCCATTACAAAAAAAAAATACAGCTCATTTACTTTTAGAGGCTGTGGGAAGGGGTGGTGGTGGTAAGAGCACTTTTAGAGGCTGGGGGGAGGGTCGAAGCACTTTTAGAGGCTGGGGGGAGGGCCGGAGCACTTATAGAGGCTGGGGGAGGGGTCAGCACTTTTAGAGACTGGGGGTGTGAGTACTTTTACTTTTAGAGGCTGGGGGTCTGGAGGGGGGGGGGTTATAGCACTTTTACTTTTAGAGGCTGCTGGGGGGGGGCCTCGGAGCACTTTTAACCAGAGGAAGGGGGGGGGGGAGAAATCGGTGTTTTCCGCAGTTTTACTTAATTTTTTTTTAAACATAGAGGCTGTGGGTTGGAGCATTTTTACTTTTTTTTTTCCAACCAGAGGTTGGGGAATGGCAATGTTGAGGGTGGGGTGGGGTGGGGGGGATTGGGGGGCGCGGCAGATGAAGGATTGTACAGGGTTTGGAGCACTTTTTTAAAACAAAATGAAAGCTGGGGCTGGGGGGGGGGGGATTGTTGGTCAGATCACTTTTACTTATTTCAGCAAAATATGGGGGCCCTGAACACAGAACAAGCTGAAAAGGCTCCATGTTATGTGACAGATATCACAATTCTGTCACTGCACTGCATTTATCATGTGGTAGAGGTAGGTCTAATTATGTGATGTAAAAGACAAGCAAACACGCACCTTATTTCACTTCAGAATTCAAGTGTGAGGTATTTCACTACTAAATACCACACATTTATAGTAGAAAATTACCACATGAATTACCTCATGAAATTACATGAGGTTAAACTTTACTTAAACTACCAGAATTCAAAAGTTGATTTCCCTCATGAGGTAAACCCAATTCCATGAGGTAATTATTTACTAAACGCTACCAGAATTGAGCCCAATGTGCTCAATTCTGGTAGCTCTGTGAGGTAAATATTTTTTGGTAGGTAAAATACCTCATGAGGTATTTTCCTCTTCTTTTATCAATTCTGAAAGATTTTTCTCCATTTCAGAACATGTGGTAAAACATGTGGTAAAACATGTGGTAAAACATGTGGTAAAACATGTGGTAAAACATGTGGTAAAACATGAGGTAAATGCATAGAGTGAGGTAAAACATGAGGTATTTCAGTGGTAAGCCTGCAGCAAATAAGTAATAGGCCTCGATTCATAAAAGTTCTGTCGGTAAGGTAACGTCGAGCGGGGAAACACCGCTGTCGGTATTTCAGCCTTCAGGGTGGTAATTCATAAAAATGTTGCTAGTTGTGACAGGCGTGCGGAGATATTCCGCTGTAGGCAGGCGTTAGGCTGTCGGGAGACATGCGGAAACAGGAGAAGCAGGCGGAATCCCTCTGTGCGGTGTTCTCTCTGCAGCTGCTTGGGAGGTCTGTACCATTCACTGCAATGTATTCCGCACGCTTCTCGCCACATCAGAGGTAGCGGTAATACCCGTCCGCATACCGCTACCTCTAATCTTTATGAATTGACTACTTGTTACTTTTGTTATGATAATCACTGCCCCAGGCGGTGATTTATCACTCTGCTCGCGAATGTCGGCTTTTCATGCGGAAAAAGCCTTTATGAATATAGATTTTGCTGTGTGGTCGGTAAAGTGAGCCGTTTTCAGCATATCCGCATGCGGGAATGCTTTATGAATCGAGGCCATAGTCTTCAATTGTCTTCCATAAGTTAGGATAGTCTTTGGAAGATGTTTTTTTTTTTTTGAGGAGGGAAGGTGTATTTGATTATGTAGCAACCTATGAAAAGTAAATTTATAGGCATCCATTACAAAAAAAAATCCAGCTCATTCACCTTTAGAGGCTGGGGGGAGGGGGGTGGTAGGAGCACTTTTAGAGGCTGGGGGGAGGGGGGGGGGGTCGGAGCACTTTTAGAGGCTGGTTGAGGGGTCAGCACTTTTAGAGACTGGGGGTGTGAGTGCTTTTACTTTTAGAGGCTGGGGGTCTGGAGGGGGGGTTACAGCACTTTCACTTTTAGAGGCTGCTCTGGGCCTCGGAGCACTTTTAACCAAAGGAGGAGGGGGGGGGGGGGAAGATCGGTGTTTGCCACAGTTTTACAATTTTTTTTTTTAAAAATAGAGGCTGTGGGTTGGAGCATTTTTACTTTTTTTTTTCCAACCAGAGGTTGGGGAATGGCAATGTTGAGGGGGGGGGGGGGGGGGCACGGCAGATGAAGGATTGTACAGGGTTTGGAGCACTTTTTCTTTTTTAAAACAAAATGGAAGCTGGGGGGGGGGAGTTGGTCAGATCACTTTTACTTATTTCAGCAAAATATGGGGGCCTTGAACACAGAACAAGCTGAAAATGCTCCATGTTATGTGACAGAAATCACAATTCTGTCACAGCACTGCATTTATCATGTGGTAGAGGTAGGTCTAATTATGTGAGGTAAAAGGCATGCAAACACACACCTTATTTCACTTCAGAATTCAAGTGTGAGGTATTTCACTACTAAATACCACACATTTTTAGTAGAAAATTGCCACATGAATTACCTCATGAAATTACATGAGGTAAAACTTTACTTGAACTACCAGAATTCAAAAGTTGATTTCCCTCATGAGGTAAACCCAATTCCATGAGGTAATTATTTACTAAACGCTACCAGAATTGAGCCCAATGTGTCAGTTTCCCGATTAAAGTGCACTGAGCACCCAGGATAAATTTTTTTTACAAAGGGCCAGAAATTGGGGGGAGTGCCATTACTTACCTACAGTGGGCTGCTCCTCTAGCCCCCTATCCATGTGGCATGCGCCATGACCGTCCACAGTGACGGACAGTTCAAAGATTCCACATGTGGAGCGCGCTCATGTCTGCAGCAATGCATACTGGGAGATGTAGTCCACAAATGTGAGTACAGAGATGTACTGCATTGCATATGCCAGGAGTGCACTCCAAAGGTGGAATCTTTGAACAGCCAGTCACTGCAGACACTCATGGTGCACTCTACATGGACTAGAGGCTAGAGTAGCAACCCTCTGTAGGTAAGCAATGATACGACCCCTGGCCTCCCAATAGCACTTATGGGGAAGTTTAATGGGAAAAAAATGTATCCTGGGTGCTCAGTGCACTTAAAGGCCTGGCCTTTCATACCGGTCAATTGTTGGCCAGGGTTGAGCAGGGAACTCTAAAAATTAAATTGCTGCCATCTTACATCCATCAGCCATTCTGATGTTGGTGGTCTGGCTAGTCAGACTAGTCCCACTGATGAGCTAGATACTACATTTTGGAAGGAAAAATAAAAGATTTCTACTGTTTGAAGGGTATCAGAATTATTATTACAGGCATGGCCAGTTAAGTAGGGAGTAGTACTGAAAATCTGTTCATAGCTTGTCAGTAAATTGTGCCAGTGGCTTACCTAGGGAATTTGACATCGAGTGTGTCGATGCAAATTTTGGGATTTTTGGGTAAAAGGAGTCGTCAGGATGTGGACGGAGCTAACCGTTATGTAACTCTGTAAACTATACAGTGGGGGACAAGATGTCAGTGCTATATACATACACAATAATAATAATGGTAGGATATTAGATGATTAGATTGTGAGCTCCTCTGAGGACAGTGAAGTACATAGCTAAGTGTACATTATGTTTATTGCTTGTATAAAGGGTATTGGTCCTTTCTTTAGTGTCTGACTTGCCACAAGAAGCACAAGAATTCTGTATATGTTTCGGCCAGAACCTGAAGTTTGGCCACTTCGGGTTGTGGGTGGTCACTTCGGGTTCTAGCCGGTCAATGTGCGAAGTGGCCGCGGTGGTGCGGCCAATGTTAGAAATGAGCCAAATCTTGGCGGCTCCGATCATTCTCCCCGATGCTGGCTCCGCCCCATCCTCCCTGCTAGCGGCTTTCGGTCAGCTGGAGACACACGAGTCCCCCCCCCCCTCGAGTCGTTCGTGGCTGCAGGAAAGCAGAGCAGGGAGCACTGCAGACATTGCTTCTGTCAGCACCCGCTCTGCAGAGATGAACGAATTCCTGCTTTCCTGCCTCTTCCTTCCTGCAGCCACGAACGACTCTGGGGGGGATGCATGTGTCAGAAGCCGATAGCAGGGGGGCAGGGGGTGGAGCCAGCGCCGGGGAAAATGATCGGAGCCGTCAGGATTCGGCTCATTTCGGACACTGGCCGCAGCGCTGCGGCCATTTCGCACATTGACCAGCCAGAACCTGAAGTGGTCAGCCACAACGCAAAGTGGCCAAGCTTCAGGTTCTGGCCATAACATATATAAAAAGGAACAAGAAGTGAGAAACATATGGAGGCTGCCATATTTATTTCCTTTTAATCAATACCAGTTGCCTGGTCATCCTGCTCATCTTTCTGGTCGATGACGATCATGATGGCCACACTTGTTTTATGAACCTTGTGAGATGGGCCCCAAGGTTGTGAAGGTCAGCAAGGGGAAAAGGTGTGAACATTGCGGAGCCCCATAACAGTTTTGCTAGGAGGGTCCCATGAATTGTAGTTACGCCACTGCTTTGTACAATGATATTTTAAGACAAGGTTTTAGCTAAATTGTTTTATGCCTCCTAGTTGCTCCCTTATTGCCTTAAGAAACGGGCTTCTCCACGAAACACGTCACAAAGCGGAGTGTGTGTCAAAAATTATTGTATTGTATTTCTTGAATTGGACCAAACGTGCCTTCTGATGGGAGTAATCCACCACTGCCTTCCATTTTTAAACTGTTTCTGGGCTCTTTTTTTACACTACACCAAATTCCGATTCGATTTCAATAGAGATGGGCCGAACCTCCGATTTGGGTTCGCGAACCTCCGCGGCCAAGTTCGGTTCGCGAAAAAGTTCGCGAACCACAATAGACTTCAATGGGGAGGCGAACTTCAAAATTTAGAAACATTTCTACTCGCTGGAAAAATGATGGAAATCATGTTTCAAGGGTTCTAATACCTGAAGCTCCACCCTCCTCCTCCCTCCTACCGGAGGGAGGAAGGTCTCTTCTGCCAGGGAATTTCCAGTATTTCAAAAGCCAGCTTACATACCGTGGCTGGGGATTGAACCCAGGTCTCAGTGTATGGTAGGTAACTAACATATCCATTATACCACCAACACTACTAGCTGAAACTAGCCTACTATGTACCATTTATGCTCAATCCAAGAGAAAAATTAGACAAGACAAATAACATTTATATCACGCTTTTCTCCTGTCGGACTCAAAGCGCCAGAGCTGCAGCCACTAGGGCACGCTCTATAGGCAGTAGCAGTGTTAGGAAGACTTGCCTAAGGTCTCCTACTGAATAGGTGCTGGCTTACTGAGCAGACAGAGCCGAGATTTGAACCCTGGTCTCCTGTGTCAGAGGCAGAGCCCTTAACCATTACACCATCCAGCCACTGCTTAAGGATATGTAGCCAGGCATGGCCTTGCCTTTTGTGTTCAACAGTTGTCCAAAGAGAACCCCAGATAGCCAGGTAGATTCATCTCTCTCTCTCTCTCTCTCTCTCTCTCTCTCTCTCTCTCTCTCTCTCTCTCTCTCTCTCTCTCTCTCTCTCTCTCTCTCTCTCTCTCTCTCTCTCTCTCTCTCTCTAGTAGGGATGGCCACCGCTTTCCGCAGAATTGTATTTTTGCGCATAAATGGATTGAGCATAAATGGTACATGCTAGGCTGGCTTCAGCATGTAGTACAGTGCCACTGTACACTGGCACTGTGCCACTGTGACCATCCCTACTAGAGAGAGAGAGAGAGAGAGAGATGAATCTACCTGGCTATCTGGGGTTCTCTTTGGACAACTGTTGAACACAAAAGGCAAGGCCATGCCTGGCTACATATCCTTAAGCAGTGGCTGGATGGTGTAATGGTTAAGGGCTCTGCCTCTGACACAGGAGACCAGGGTTCAAATCTCGGCTCTGTCTGCTCAGTAAGCCAGCACCTATTCAGTAGGAGACCTTAGGCAAGTCTTCCTAACACTGTTACTGCCTATAGAGCATGCCCTAGTGGTGCTTTGAGTCAGCCAGGAGAAAAGTGTGATATAAATGTTATTTGTCTTGTCTAATTTTTCTCTTGGATTGAGCATAAATGGTACATAGTAGGCTAGTTTCAGCTAGTAGTGTTGGTGGTATAATGGATATGTTAGTTACCTACCATACACTGAGACCTGGGTTCAATCCCCAGCCACGGTATGTAAGCTGGCTTTTGAAATACTGGAAATTCCCTGGCAGAAGAGACCATCCTCCCTCCAGTAGGAGGGAATAGGTAGAAGGGTAGAAGGGAGGTGGAGGGAGGAGAAGCCTACAAGAGGCTAATTAAACTCTCCCTAGCAGCTGTCCCTTAACTAATTAGTATAGGCAGATGAGTGAGTCAAATGGCACAAGGACCTTGCCTTGTATAAGGGGGGGTGGGGCTCCAAGAGTGAGTGCAGTCTGATTGGCAACAATGTGCCTGCTGACTGTGATGTAGAGGGTCAAAGTTTTGCTCAATAGAGCATTATGGGGCGAATCGAACTTCCGGGAAAGTTCGCCTTTGGCAGGCAAACGCGAACCACCGAAGTTCGCTGGGAACCGTTCGGCCCGACTCTAGATTGCAATGCAGTTTTAAAAAGTCCTGCATGCTGTGTTTTTTCACCTTGTGTTCCTAGCATCCAGTGAAAATTTCTTCAGAATCGCCTTCAGATTTGCAGTGTAAAAGAAGCCTTTAGTATATTTTATGCTGTTTTATGGTGCCTCTGTTTTTCATCTCATTTCTGCATTCTCCCTTAATGAGGTTTGCAAGTCACAGAGACCTACTGAGAACATTATTCAAATCCAGCTCTTGTAAAATCAAAATATTAGGGCCAATTTACATTCATTTCAGACTGCGTAATTTAGATATCAAGAACTTATTTTTGGTTTATATTTTGGCAGATTAAGCTAATGGAACTCATAGGGTTCTTCAATTGCTGCTCCCGTCCAAACTACCTTAGCCACTTGATCAGTAATGGGGTTACCGGTATGTGCGTATGAGTGGCAAACAATTTATTGTTCTGATCATGGATATATTTACCATTCTTCCATCATCATTACTGTTAAATAAAACATACTCCCTTGGTATTTTAAATGATGTTCACGGAGTTCAGTAGTATTCTAGAACAAAAAGATTAGACTTAATTGAACATGTATGAGGCTTAGAAGGAACAAAATGTTTTTAGCTGTTAATATAAATTGCTTTGCAATAAGAATGTTTCACCAACCGGTGCAATGGGAACTTTTGGGGGGAACTTCTGCTGTTGAATTTAATGAGAGATGTGATAGATATTAAATGTATATTTTGTATTTGCAAAGGATAATCATAAAATACATTTTAGTTACTCAGACATTTTAGCTGATTTTTTTTTTCATGAAATGAAATACATGCAGCAATGCATTATTGCACAGTATGTGTGTGGTAACCAATGTAACTGTGACTAAGTGGTTATATAGCTTCTGTCATCAACTGATTTCAAGTAGCAGCCACAAGAAAACTATCCAGAGCTCTAATTTGTTCAGCAAACTTTAAGGTGCTTCTATACTTATAAATGTAAATGTGCTAACACTGGCCCTTGATCAATAATGCTATATATCTGCATTTATTACTTTAGCCCCATTTTATAATGCAGTTATATCATATCAGTATGTACAGTGTAAGATGTTATTGTGTGTTTATACTGACAATAATGTAGCTAGAGCTTACATTTACCCTGTGCTCCAACCACCTCCTTCCCTACTCTCTTATTTGTTTCACTACTTTTCCTTCCTTCGCAGGTGTTATCAGCACTTCAGTGCATAGTGAATATGGAAGTACAGACTAGTGATGAGTATTTTTTTTTTTTTGTATATAAACAATATGAGTCACATTTTAATATTCTAAAATGGACTTAAAACAGTAATGCAAGTATATTACTGATCAGAGGCTTGCTTTACGAACACTTAAAGGAAACCTAAACTGAGAGGGATGTGGATGTTTTCTCTTAAACGATACCAGTTGCCTGGCAGTACTGTTGATCTCTTTGGCTGCAGTAGTAATTGAATCACACACCTGAAACAAGCATGCAGCTAACAACAAAACTTTTCACATTTCACATAGAGTTGTCGCGAACCGCAGATTTTGGTTCGCGAACCTCGAACTCGAACACGCGAAAAAAAGTTTGCGAACATGCAAACTTTTAGAACTGCCATACACTTCCATGGGCAGGCAAACCTTCAAAACTACAAACACTAATTGTGGCTACTAAAGTGATGGGAAAGATGTTTTAAGGGTTCTAATACCTGTAGGGGGGCATGGCGGAGTGGGATACATGCCAAAAGTCCCGGGGGAAAAAAATCAGGATTTTACGCACAGCAGGGTTTAAGGGCAGAAATCACATTTTGCTGCTAAATTGGAGGCCTAAAGTGCTTTAAAACATCTTGCATGTGTATACATCAATCAGGTAGTGTAATTAGTGTACTGCTTCATACTGACAGACTAAACTCACTGTGTAACACACCGCAAACAGCTGTTTGTGTAGTGACAGCTGTGCTGGACTGGTGCGCACCATGGCGGGAGTGCAGGTGATGGCGGTTTTCAGGCCCATATGGTCGGGCTGAGGTAGCTGAATGACAGAGCAACAGTGGCTGAGTGTCCAGCTGATCGAATTTGGTCTGTCCACAATGAAGCAACGCCCTTACTATCTATCTTCTTGGGTCAGGTGTGCCCCCCAACCCCAACACACTCATTTAGTCGGTCATTGCTTCATTGTGATATGCAAGACCCTTCACCGCGGCAAGGTAATGATCATGAAGGGGAATTGACACATGTACAGGCCTTTTTTGTTGTTGCAGCTGCAGTGCAGCCAGAAAAATTAGGCAGGCATGTTCATGCACCAGAAAAATTAATATAGCGGCCGCTGCTAGCAGCGGCCTTAAAAATTAAGGAATCCGCATAGAGTCCTGGACCCTGTTGGTGGTGGTGGAGAAGGCAGTCAAGTGGTCTGCAGGCAGAGATGCTGTGTGGGGACTGACTTAGTCTTGGGGCAGGCAGTCACATGGCGTGCAGGCAGAAATGCTGTGTGTGGGGACTGACTTAGTCTTCGGGCAGGCCTGACCGTGCTTTGCAGACTAGGCATCTGTGGTCAGATGGACCCTTGACCCAACGCTGTGCCAGAGAAGACACCACTTGCCTTTCAACATCACGGTACAGTTTGGGTATCGCCTTTTTTGAGAAATGATTGCGTGATGGTATCTTACACTGCGGTATGTGGCTTTGGTTATGTGTGCTGCTTTTCCTCAGGTGGTCATCCCATTGCAGTTTGTGCTTTGTAATCATGTGCCTTCGTAAGGTAGTTGTCCCTACACGGGTCTTGGTCTTTCCACGGCTCAATTTTCGGTGGCAGAGAGTAGAGATGACATTGCTCTCATATGAGGCAGACACACAAAAAATTTCCACACCGCTGAGCCCTGGGATGTTGGCACTTTGGTGTTGGCTGCTGATGGAGTGTTAAGTGGGGTGTCAGAATCAGAGCAGGAGGAGGAAGATATGTCACGTTTCTGTGCGGAAGCTGAGGAAGATGAGGTGTTCTGTGTTAAATAGTCAACTACATCCTGACAATATTGGGGGTTGATGGCACGTGCCTTCTTCTGAACACTGTACTTTGGTCGAGGGTCACACGAAATCACGACAGCGCGACCTTGAACAGACCTGCCAGGTGGCTTGCCTCTGGCTCTGCCTCTTGTTTTGTCCATATTGGGGGGGAGAGGGGGGTGAAGTGAAAGGTATGCCCTGTCTTGACTAATACAATGTGCGGTTACACAGGGGCCGGGAAAAGGTGACTGCTGGTACAACAATGTGCGGTTACACAGGTGCAGTGAACAGGTTGCAGTGACTGCTGGTACAACAATGTGTGGTTACACGGGTGCATTGAACAGGTTGCAGTGACTGCTGGTAGAACAATGTGTGGTCACACGTGTGCAGTAAAATGAATGCACTGACTGCTGGTATATAATACAATGTGCGGTCAATCACAGGTGCAGTTACAGGTATGCACGGACTGGTATTACACAATACAATGTGCAGCTGTCACACACAGGTGCAGTGAACAGTTATGCAGTGACTGGTATACTATATAACACTGCGTGCTGTCACGCACATGAAGAGGCATGCACAGTCCGACTGGTATTACAAATGTGCAGCTGTCTGTCACACTCACGGGTTCAGTGAAAAGGTAGGCACTGAATGTGCTGGTCTTCTTCAAAGATGTCACAGCGATGAAGTTCTATAGAAATAGATGCATAAAACCATCAGGAGATGCCCCCATCAGGTGTGAACTCACCGGATCAGAAGACCACCAAGGCCAAGTCTCGCATCTGGGGTATTGGCCACCCCACAGCCTCTCCGGCAAGCCTCTCTCCACACGCCCAGGTCTCCCGGTAGGATAACACTGTCAGTATGACAAAACAAGGCTCCTCATCGCGTAAAAGTCCAAATAAAGTTTATTGCACGTTTCAATCTCAAAAATGTCCATAGGACACAGCAGCAATCAGTTACAGGTCAGCTCTATACGAGCCAGTGGGGAATGCGCTGGGCAGAACCATATGTTGTGTTCAAATGGCCTCCTGTCGCTATCCCCTATCCTGTATAATGAACCCACCAAAAAGTATAAAAAGTTTTAAAACAGCAGCTGCGTGTGAGCTCCAGCCTCGTCCGACTGGCAACACACGCTTCACGTCACGCCGTAGCTCCGCCCAACGTTTCGTTGCTACGGCAACTCATCAGGGGCACGGAGCTACGGCCATCGGCGTTCTAAATAGTGGAAAGGTGGGAGGTCCAGTGCACTCCAACCAATAGGCAACCATCCCTTCAGCGCCTGCGCATATCTGTACACTAGCTCGCTCAATAAGCAGCGTTTCCGCCGCGCTAATGGCCGCTCTATGACGGCTATCAAAAGGTCAGCTCTGCGCCTATACTCCATGAATGCCCACACAGTGAGCAGTGGTGCTGCAGCGCAAAGCAGCCGCCCAGGCGGCTATGAAATAAACAACATTATGTAAATGCCCACTGCATGCCCCGTACATAGCAGTTTCAGCAGATTCCACCTAAACACATAGTTTCTATAAAATAAAATAGAACAGACAGTTCTAATGCTCAAAAAAATGGTAATTAAAATTAAAATTAAAATTAAAATTACACTCATTAAGCAATATGATCCCCACATTCCCATACGATTACATGCCTATTCAAAGACAGTGTTTAAGATACAGTGATAATGATGTATTATTACAGAGGATATTTAAAGCCATTAGGTTCTCTCATAATGTAAAAACTAAATTAGCTCATGATGGTGGGGCAAATGCCCAATTAACTGTTATTAATAAAGCAATTTAAATCAATATCCACATTATGGCCCCCAGGAACCAGAGTATTAAGCTTATGTATCCACTGTGTTTCTTTCTGGGAAATGGTCCTCTCTTTGTTACAACCTCTCCATCCTGGCACAAGCTTTTCTAATCCACACATCTTAAGCGATTTAATAATACATCCATGGTGTTCCCCCACATGTTTAGACAAATTGTGTTGTTTAAAGCCTTTTCCTGAGTTGTAAATATGCTCCCCCCATCTCTTGTATATGGCTCTAGTGGTGCGGCCTACATATTGGAGGCCGCAATCACACCAGACCAAATACACAGCGCAAACAGTGCGACAGGTAATGAACCCCTTAATCTTAAACAATCTTCCGGATACAAATGACCTAACTTCCTTCATTCTTGCTGTTAACCCCTCTTCGCAAGCCCTGCATGTCCCACAGGGGTAGAACCCATCTTGCTGCCAGGGGTTAGACAGCTGTTTAGGGGGGTTCACACAACTGGGTGCGAGATGATCTTTTAAGTTGCGAGCCCTACGGTATAGAAATTTTGGTTTTTCAGGTATCACCCTCTTCAAAACGGGATCAGCTTTAAGTAGCTCCCAATGTTTTTTGATAACACCCTCCATTTTTCTGTGCTGCTTATTAAAGCCTGTTAAGAAACCAAAATCAAAGATATTATTGGACCCTTGAGGTTTAGAAATAAAGGTGACAGGCCTCTCCAAAATAGCTACATCCCTTCTGGTTTTTTCAATCTCTGCAGCGGAGTACCCCTTTTCCCGAAATCTATTGGCCAACATAGTTGATTGTTCATTATAGTCATCAAGTGTGGAGCAGTTCCTTCTCAATCGCAGGAACTGCCCTCTAGGTATAGCCCTCATCCATTGCGGGTGGTGGCAGCTCCCTTTGGGAATATAGGCATTCCTGTCAGTTGCCTTAAAATAGGTTCTAGACCACAATTCAGAGCCATGTTTATATATTTCCAAGTCCAAGAAGACAATTGATTGTAAACTACACACAGCATTTAATTCAATATTCAAATCATTGATGTTAAGCATCTCAATATACGATGTAAATTCTAACTCTGTCCCCTCCCACAGTATGAATAAGTCATCAATGAATCTGGACCATTGTCTGACCTTGGCCGATTCAGGTTTAAGTAGCATGGCCTCTTCCCAGACTGCCATAAAAATATTCGCAAAACTGGGGGCATACCCAGCCCCCATCGCACAGCCCCTCTTCTGCACATAATAACTACCTTCATGCCAGAAGTAATTATGTTTCAAGGCGTATTCTAGAAGCTGCACGATAAATTCACATTGCTCTGGTTTCATTTCAGTTTTTTCAAGGTATTGTTTCACTGCCCATATCCCAGGCTCGTGAGGAATACATGTATATAAGGAGGACACATCAGCAGTACCCAGTAATGTTCCCTCAGTAACACTAATATGCTCAATAATCTGCAGCGTATGCTTAGTATCACGTAATAGATGTGGAATATGCTTTACAGCAGGTTGTAGCATGTAGCTTGTAGGATGACATGCTACAACCTGCTGTAAAGCATATTCCACATCTATTACGTGATACTAAGCATACGCTGCAGATTATTGAGCATATTAGTGTTACTGAGGGAACATTACTGGGTACTGCTGATGTGTCCTCCTTATATACATGTATTCCTCACGAGCCTGGGATATGGGCAGTGAAACAATACCTTGAAAAAACTGAAATGAAACCAGAGCAATGTGAATTTATCGTGCAGCTTCTAGAATACGCCTTGAAACATAATTACTTCTGGCATGAAGGTAGTTATTATGTGCAGAAGAGGGGCTGTGCGATGGGGGCTGGGTATGCCCCCAGTTTTGCGAATATTTTTATGGCAGTCTGGGAAGAGGCCATGCTACTTAAACCTGAATCGGCCAAGGTCAGACAATGGTCCAGATTCATTGATGACTTATTCATACTGTGGGAGGGGACAGAGTTAGAATTTACATCGTATATTGAGATGCTTAACATCAATGATTTGAATATTGAATTAAATGCTGTGTGTAGTTTACAATCAATTGTCTTCTTGGACTTGGAAATATATAAACATGGCTCTGAATTGTGGTCTAGAACCTATTTTAAGGCAACTGACAGGAATGCCTATATTCCCAAAGGGAGCTGCCACCACCCGCAATGGATGAGGGCTATACCTAGAGGGCAGTTCCTGCGATTGAGAAGGAACTGCTCCACACTTGATGACTATAATGAACAATCAACTATGTTGGCCAATAGATTTCGGGAAAAGGGGTACTCCGCTGCAGAGATTGAAAAAACCAGAAGGGATGTAGCTATTTTGGAGAGGCCTGTCACCTTTATTTCTAAACCTCAAGGGTCCAATAATATCTTTGATTTTGGTTTCTTAACAGGCTTTAATAAGCAGCACAGAAAAATGGAGGGTGTTATCAAAAAACATTGGGAGCTACTTAAAGCTGATCCCGTTTTGAAGAGGGTGATACCTGAAAAACCAAAATTTCTATACCGTAGGGCTCGCAACTTAAAAGATCATCTCGCACCCAGTTGTGTGAACCCCCCTAAACAGCTGTCTAACCCCTGGCAGCAAGATGGGTTCTACCCCTGTGGGACATGCAGGGCTTGCGAAGAGGGGTTAACAGCAAGAATGAAGGAAGTTAGGTCATTTGTATCCGGAAGATTGTTTAAGATTAAGGGGTTCATTACCTGTCGCACTGTTTGCGCTGTGTATTTGGTCTGGTGTGATTGCGGCCTCCAATATGTAGGCCGCACCACTAGAGCCATATACAAGAGATGGGGGGAGCATATTTACAACTCAGGAAAAGGCTTTAAACAACACAATTTGTCTAAACATGTGGGGGAACACCATGGATGTATTATTAAATCGCTTAAGATGTGTGGATTAGAAAAGCTTGTGCCAGGATGGAGAGGTTGTAACAAAGAGAGGACCATTTCCCAGAAAGAAACACAGTGGATACATAAGCTTAATACTCTGGTTCCTGGGGGCCATAATGTGGATATTGATTTAAATTGCTTTATTAATAACAGTTAATTGGGCATTTGCCCCACCATCATGAGCTAATTTAGTTTTTACATTATGAGAGAACCTAATGGCTTTAAATATCCTCTGTAATAATACATCATTATCACTGTATCTTAAACACTGTCTTTGAATAGGCATGTAATCGTATGGGAATGTGGGGATCATATTGCTTAATGAGTGTAATTTTAATTTTAATTTTAATTACCATTTTTTTGAGCATTAGAACTGTCTGTTCTATTTTATTTTATAGAGACTATGTGTTTAGGTGGAATCTGCTGAAACTGCTATGTACGGGGCATGCAGTGGGCATTTACATAATGTTGTTTATTTCATAGCCGCCTGGGCGGCTGCTTTGCGCTGCAGCACCACTGCTCACTGTGTGGGCATTCATGGAGTATAGGCGCAGAGCTGACCTTTTGATAGCCGTCATAGAGCGGCCATTAGCGCGGCGGAAACGCTGCTTATTGAGCGAGCTAGTGTACAGATATGCGCAGGCGCTGAAGGGATGGTTGCCCATTGGTTGGAGTGCACTGGACCTCCCACCTTTCCACTATTTAGAACGCCGATGGCCGTAGCTCCGTGCCCCTGATGAGTTGCCGTAGCAACGAAACGTTGGGCGGAGCTACGGCGTGACGCGTGTGTTGCCAGTCGGACGCGGCTGGAGCTCACACGCAGCTGCTGTTTTAAAACTTTTTATACTTTTTGGTGGGTTCATTATACAGGATAGGGGATAGCGACAGGAGGCCATTTGAACACAACATATGGTTCTGCCCAGCGCATTCCCCACTGGCTCGTATAGAGCTGACCTGTAACTGATTGCTGCTGTGTCCTATGGACATTTTTGAGATTGAAACGTGCAATAAACTTTATTTGGACTTTTACGCGATGAGGAGCCTTGTTTTGTCATACTGACAGTGTTATCCTACCGGGAGACCTGGGCGTGTGGAGAGAGGCTTTCCGGAGAGGCTGTGGGGTGGCCAATACCCCAGATGCGAGACTTGGCCTTGGTGGTCTTCTGATCCGGTGAGTTCACACCTGATGGGGGCATCTCCTGATGGTTTTATGCATCTATTTCTATAGAACTTCATCGCTGTGACATCTTTGAAGAAGCGCTTACTGATTTCACGATTAATTGACTGTTAATGCTTATACACATTTTGCAGGAGCGCTCCATATGAAATAAGTTTATGGACTTTGATTATATGTGATAGATCTCACACCCTTTTTATCTGAATTGCACTTGGAATGCCCTTATAATACCAGTGGCTTTTTTGCCGTGATACTGCTCGTTCTTAGCTGGTTACATGTGTGCTGAGCGCAGCTTTACTTGTATAATTTGTGATTCACTGAATGTGCTGGGCCTTGCACAGTATAGCAATTAGCAAGGGCCAACTGCGACACACAGGACTGAATAATGCAGTGTCAGTGGCACACAAAAAAAACTTCACAAGAACATTAGCTCTGAAAAAAGATATTTTTGTGGTGCTCTTCAACAACAAATATCAGCTAGGAGCAAGCTACAAGAGCCTAACTAAGCTTTCCCTATGTCTACAGCAGGTTCCTCTCCCTTCTCTAATTACTGCAGCCACACCGAGTGAGTGAGATAATGGCCGACGCAGCTGCCTTATATGGGGGGGGGAGGGCTCCAAGATGGAGTGCAGCCTGATTGGCTGTCATGTGTCTGCTGACTGATGCAGAGGGTCAAAGTTTAGCACAATGATGTAGTATAGGGGCGGGTCGAACTCGCCATAAAGTTTGTGTTTCGACGTGAACGCGAACCACCGAATAAGTTTGGGACAACTCTAATTTCCCACTACATTTTACTTTTATTAAATTAAATGAAAATAAATTAATACCTCCTTCCCCCTCCCTGAAACCCCACCACCACCACCCCCATAGTTACCAAAATAAAAACACTAGTTTTAAAAAAAAATTACAACATTTAAAAAAAACTCATAAAATTGTTACATTAGGGACTCCGCTTTTCTACAATGTATGGCATGAGAGGGTATATTACTGTTATATTTGCATATATGGGGTTGTAATTAGCGACAGATGCAAAACTGAAAAAATGCACCTTTATTTCCAAATAAAATATTGTAGCCATACATTGTACTAGGGACATAATTTAAACATTGTAATAACCGGGACAAATGGGCAAATAAAATATGTGGGTTTTATTCAGAGTAGCACTTTTTTTTTTAAACTATAATGGCCAAAAACTGAGAAATAGTGAATTTTTTCTTTATTTTGTCCTTTTTATTCCTGTTAAAATACATTTAGAATAAAATAATTCTTAGCATAATTTACCACTCAAAGAAAGCCTAATTGGTGGCGGAAAAAAAAAAAGGTATAGATCATTTTGTTGAGACAAGTAGTGATAAAGTGATAAAGTTATTGGCGAATTAAAGGGAGGAGTGCTGACAGGTGAAAATTGCACTGGTCCATTAGGGTAAACCCTTGGGGGTGAAGTGGTTAAAATACATTTTAAGCATTTTACAATTGAAAAAAAAACCTAAAAGTTGGTGAAAAAAAGTGCTATCAAAATTATTTTCAGTCTTTTCTTGCTTGCTGGTGTTTTAAAAGGCACTTTCTGACTAGGTGAGAAAATATAAACTAGGAGAAAATTTAGGAGAAAGGCTGAATTCCATATGGACCTTGGTGTCATAAATCTGTAGTTTTAAAATCCGTAAACAGTAACATCTTCTTCTGACTTAAAGGGGAACTGAAGAGAGAGGTATATGGAGGCTGTCATGTTTATTTCCTTTTAATCAATACCAGTTGCCTGGCAGCCCTGCTGGTCTATTTCTCTGCAGTAGTATCTGATTAAAACCAGAAACCAGCATGCAGCTAGTCTTGTCAGATCAGACTTATAAGTCTGAACCACTGAAACACCTGATCTGCTGCATGCTTGTTCAGGGGCTATGGCTAATAGTATTAGAGGCAGAGGATCAGCAGGGCTGCCAGGCAACTGGTATTGTCTTAAAGGAAATAAACATGACAGCCTCCATATACCTCTCTCTTCAGTTCCCCTTTAATGGGGCAAACTGAGTTCTCCATTAATAGGTAACACATGACAATTTATCTTCCTGATGCTATAAACAGAATAAGATGAGGGTCTGCTTTGTGTGACTGAAGTTTAACGCCTCATCTTTTTATCTATTTGTATAAGGCACTTTCTATTTAGGCTAATGTCACTGAAGTCTTTTGCTAGTGTTTCTGTAGGCTCTTGGCTACCTCTGATCAGATCTATGTGTTCTCACACTCCAGCTATTGCAATATTCAGTGCCAGGGAAAATCTGAAAAATATTGCATTGTCTGCAAATTGCAAAGAATATAATGACAATGATGCTGAGTAAGCAGCCCTCTGAACGGATTTTAAAAAGAAAACTATTTTACATTCCGACGACTTGCTGACAAGTAACTTCAATATAGTTTAGTGTAACCAACTTGCTTTTGTAGTGGAAACATATGCATCCCTGAACACTACTAGCTGTGCATCTGGACGTAAAAGGTTATGGGGCACTGGCAGAAATTTACCAGAATCATGGAAAACTTTTTCAGTTACAGAATGTTATTATCCTGAACGCCCATTTTAAAGGTGATAAACACACAAACTAACAAGGTCTCAGCAAATAAGCTCTGCAAATAGATACCCGACCTCTCAGTATGCAAAGATTTATAAACTACGATTACATACAACATACAAAAACATGCTGTAATGTAATATTAAAGACAGTAACTGTTCTTATTGTCTTTGTGAAAAAACTGACAGCAGCAAAAGGGAAAAGATTCTGTGGACTCCAGAGATTGTATGGGATGAGGAAAATGCCTGCTGACTAAAGGTGCCCATTAACGGTGCAAATTTTATTGAACAATCATATTTTTGAAAAGGTCATTCAGAACAAAAGAAAAGATTGTATTTACAGTATTTTTCGGTCTATAAGACACTCCTGACCATAAGACACATCCAGGTTTAGAGGTCACAAGTCAGGAACTCCCTGCATTTGGACTATAAGGCGCAGTGACTTTTTCCCCCCACTTTTGGGGGAGAAAAAAAGTCTTATAGTCCAAAAAATACAGTAATTAATTCACAGCATTAAAAATCCAGACTATTCGTGATTTCTATAGCAGCTGAAATATCTGTGGAGTAATGCAGTCATTGCAGAATCGATTGGGCCCACCAGCTTCTGTGTTTTCATACAATGCAATCTGTATAATCTGATTGAAAAAAACAATCATTTTCAAATGACAGTACCATTAATGGGCACCTTAAGACAGCACAGAATGCCAGAGTGCCTCTATGTAAAGAAAACAACAAGATTAGTCGGCTGATGTACTAATATAAGCAAAGGATCCAATCCTTCTGTCAAGACATCTGTCAAGCAACAAATAAAAAATAGACTAATTAAGTATTGCTAAATTTAGGTGCGAGTCCCTCACACTTGGAAAAGAGTGCTTTGCAAGTGTTGAGAGGCATTTGAGTGGTTCATGGTTTGGGGGAAGGGCTATGAGGGCTATGAGGATAGGGGGTGGTTCCTCCTTTTGGCTGTTTCCTTTGCCTGTTCATCTTACCTAATGTCTGATTATTAGTTACCGGCAGATACAGGCTGGCGCCTAACCATACCCCCACCACCATCGAAGGTAGGTGATTGTCTATGGTTTTATTGAACATAGAATAAAATAAGTTATCATTAAGGGGTCAAAGCGTAAACATAATCTTTTTTATATACAGTATAAGTTTAAGCAAGTTTATTGAAAAACAATAAATTGTAGCATAGGTGAGATTCACGGAAGCTACTTGTTGTGGTGCAAAAAGTTTAAATGTAAACATTTGTTTCTGAGAAAGCATAGGGGACAGTTTTAGAAATAATTATACAATTTTAGAAACTATTAATTGTTAAATAATGGGTTATAGTAGTCAATAAAGTTGGTATGGAAATGAAAGTTAAAGATAACAAGTGATATAGTTGTTTTATATTTATGTGGAGCCCTTTTATAAACTACTAGCTGATTGCCTGGAGTTGCCCGGGTATGTATTTGGCTGGTGTTGGCTCTGCATACTTTTTCTAACCCTAACACACAATTACTTAATGACCAAGTTTGTGAGCTTTGCTGTCTTTGGTATCAATAATTTGCATTGAAATTAAAAAATCAGATTGGCTGTTTGTGGCTCCACACCCTTTTCTGAATTTGAACCCCAGTCACCCAATAACCAACTGTACCAGGTTTGAGGCCTGTGCCATTAACAGTTCAAGAATGGTAGCAATTAAATATTCCCCTTGAAAAGCAATAGGTGGAGCCTAATTTTGTAGGCTCCACCCACTTTTCTGAATATTAATCCCAGTCACCCAGTGACCAACTGTGCAAAGTTTAAAAACCCTGCCATTAACAATGTAAGAATGGCTGCAGTTTACATTTTCCCAGTGAAATTTGTATTTGTCTCCACCCACTGATGACCCGGCGTTGCTCGGGTATGTATTTGACTGGTGTGGGCTCTGCCCACTTTCTAACTCTAATGCACAAACACTCAATGACTAAGTTTGTGAGATTTGGGGTCCTTGGCATCAATAATTTGTATATTCCCATAGAAGTTAAACAAATCAGATAGGCCGTTTGTGGCTCCGCCCCTCTCCAGCATTTGAACCCCAGTCACCCAATCAACAAGTGAATTTTGATTGGCTATTATAGGCTCCACCCACTTCCCTGAATATTAATCTCAGTCACTCAGTGACCATCTGGGCAAAGTTTGTGAACCCTGCCATAAACAGTGTAAGAAGGGCTGCAGTTTACACTTTCCCAGTGAAATTTGTTTTTGGCTCCGCCCACTTTTTGTAACCTGGACACAAAGGTCACTACTCAATGACCAAGTTTGTGAGCTCTGGGGTCCTTGGCATCAATAATTTGTATTTTCCCATGAAATGAAACAAATCTGATTCACCGTTTGTGGCTCTTTCCCCTTTTCTGAATTTGAACCCCAGTGACCCAATGACCAACTGTACCAGGTTTGAGGCTTGTGCCATAAGTGCAAGAATGGCAGCAATTTTAATATTCTCCTTGAAAAGTGACATGTGATTTTTGATTGCCATTTTTAGGCTCCTCCCACCTTTCTGAATATTAATCCCAGTCACCCAGTAACCAGCTATGCTAAGTTTAAGAACCCTGCCATTACCAGTGAAGAAGGGCTGCAGTTTACAATTTCCCAGAAAAATCTGTTTTTAACTCCACCCACTTTTTGTAACCTGGACACACAGTCACTACTCAATGAGCAAGTTTGTGAGCTTTTGGGTTCGTGGCATCAAAATTGTGCTAATGGAAGCAGTTTATCCAGCAAAGAAATCTGGCTGTTTTTGGCTCCGCACCTTTACTGAATTTGAACATTTTTGCATTTTATCATTGAAATTAAACAAATCTAATTGGCTGTTTTTGGCCTGATCCCTTCAGAATTTAAACCCAAGTCTCCAAGTGACTGACTGTAGCAGATTTTAGGCCTCTGCCATTAAGAGTGCATGAATGGCAGCAATGTAAATATTCCCCTTGAAAATCAAAAGGTAAATTTTGATTGGCTGCTGTAGGCTCCACCCACTTTTCTGAATATTAGTCCCAGTCACCCAGTGGCCAATTGTGTCACGTTTAAGAACCCTGCCAATAACAGAATGGCTGAAATCAATCTAACAAATCTGATTGGCTGTTTGTGGCTCCACCCCTTTAGTGAATTTGGACCCTAGTCACTCAATGACTGACTGTATCAGGTTTGAGGCCTCTGCCACTAACAGTGTGAGAATGGTAGCAATGGGAATATTCCCCTTGAAAATCAATAGGTACATTTTGATTGGCTGTTGTAGGCTCCACCCACATTTCTGAATATTCATCCCAGTCACCCAGTGGCCAATTGTGTAAAGTTTGGGAACCCTGCTATGTTAAAAATGTAGTTGTTGGCACCGCCCACTTTTTGTAACCTTGACATACAGTCACTCAGTTATCAAGTTTATCGGCTTTGGGGTCCTTGGTATCAATACTTTGTATATTCCCATTGAAAAATAAACAAATCTGGCTGTTTGTGGCTCAGCCCCCTTTCCGAATTTGGACCCCAGTCACCCAGCGACCAACTGTACCAGGTTTGAGGAATCTGCTTTTCACAGTATAAGAGAATGGTAGCAGATGAAATATTCCCTTTGAAAATCAAAAGGTGAATTTTTATTGGCTGTGGTAGGCTCCACCCACCTTCCAAAATCTTAATCTCAGTCACCCAGTGACCTGTTATAATTTAAGTAGGCCTCAGTTATTTGGACTGAGTTAGTCAAAAAGGCTTGGGGAGCAGACCTGCCCTTTAAGGGGATTTTCTCTTAGAGAGAAAATCTGCAGTTCTGTCAGAACCAGAACATACCAAGAAGCTGTTCTATGGACAAGGCCACAGGTCTCCCTGACCTGTGCATGTACACCACTAGAACAGTAAACATCAGCCATATTTACTAAACACCAAATTCTTTGTAAGTGGGGCAGAAGCCTCATTGAATATTAATCGAGTAGGTGTGTATTATGACACCACGAGGGGGCTCAGCCAATAGTCGTGGCGAAGATGAGATCACATTTAACTCTTTCCTAGTCGGTATTAATAACCGGACGAGCTGACAAAGGGGGTTCTCTGATTCCTGCTATGCTTCAATACCGACTGGGACCTCTAAGTATGTTCATTCCTTTCTGTAATCTGATATGATGTATGCTGTACATAGGTAGTCTAGTGTAACATAGAGTAGATATAAGAATACCTGACTAACTTCCGCAGGGAGTTAGGCAAGAGCTGTAACGCCCAGAACCATTAAGATCTGCTTTGCTTGCTAGGATATGATGAACTGTATCTATCTGTATATCTGTTTCCTGAATAAACTCCGTAAACATTGAAGAAGTCTGAGAAAAGTCTATCTCCTGCTTGCTGTGTGAGGAGTCGTGTTTGCAAACTCTTGCTGATGAGTTTGCTGGTGCCGAAGCAAAAGGTGATTTATTACAATTGGTGCCGTGAACCCAGCGCTGTCTAGCAGAAAAGGCAGGCAAGGACCGGGCCAGATGTCAGTCTGTTATCTAGTTTTCCAGGACTTCCACAGTAACAAGCGGAGGAGACGCTGAGACGCTCGCTAGAAACTTATCGAGAAGAGATAAGTGGTGCTGCCAGGCTGCGAGGAAGCCGGGCGCACGGAATGACGTTCGAGTAATTACAGTGGCGAAGGTTCGTGGACTGAATAATATAGGTGTGATTGTACACACGCCTAACGCCAAAATCCAGATCGTGGGCTGTCCCGGGCGGCGGCTTGGGTGCAAGTGCCGTAGTGGTGTCGATCTGCTGAACGAAGGAATCAGTAGCCCGAGGGGGTCCAGAACTTCGCAAGCAAAACTTGACCAATGCTGTAACGGACGGTCATTTGGGGAGAACGTCTCAAGACACTGGCAAGTATAATGTTTCATTTGTTTAATTCCAATGCAAGTGTTTGGTATTACATGTTGACAGTTTGTTCCAGCAGTGTTTTCTCTCTAAATTTTCCAGTGGGTGTTCTTACTGGTTTTCCTGAGTTGTTTTTTTTTTCTCTCTCTCTCGGGTTGTGCTAGTGGCTGCTGCGTGCAGTTTCAGGTTTCTTTTTTCTTTCTCTTTCTCCCGCGTGTCACAGCGTGAGTCTGGGAGGTTTGCCAGATATGGGTGTCCCCCGCAGGAGAGATAAGGTGGGGCTAAGGCTTTCGAGTAGTAGAGGGGGGGAGAGGAGAAAGAGAGAGAGGGAAGTGAGAGAGAGACAGCTGTGAGTTTTAGTAGGAGTTAATGCACGTGTTAGCTGTTGCATTATGTTTTCTTTCTTTCTTCGGTGAGCTGGGGAGACAGGAATGCACAGCCCATGGCTCTGGGTCGCTGTGACAGTAGGATGCAGGTTATAGCTACAGCTGAGATAATGGGTGAAGTGCGACTGTACTCTGGCGTGTTCTTTTCAGGCAGCATGGTTTTTTTTCCCTGTCCATAGGGGTGTTTCTGAGATGTTCTGCAAGCTAGTCCCTGTCAGGGCTGCTAAAAGGTTAAATGTTCACAGCACGCTCTAGTAGTTCTGAGCCATGTCTGAGATAAGCAGATGTTTGTGTAGGGAGAGAGATTCCTCGTCACTGGGGTTCCTTAGGTCTGATAGCATTTAGGATTACAGCTGTGACGAGGTTTGTCTCAAGTTATGATGCTATGTGTAACTATGCATAAAATGTTTGTTCTGTTTGAGTTGTTTTTTTCTACAGGTGCATAGGATTAAGAGGTTGCTATGGGGGACTGACATAGCAGCCATCTTGGCTGGCATGCCATGACTCAACATGGCGTCGTAATTCTGAGAAAGCCACTCCCATCTTCATGATGTATCAGGAGGGGAGGGGGCGGGAAGCGCCCACTGATAGGCATGCCCCGATGGCAGGGGGAAGGATGTGCTGGGGGGGATCCCACGTCACAGCTGTGCACAAGGCGCCGTGCACGGAAGCTGCTGGTGGGAGGGGGTCCAGAGTGGGGACAGAAGAGAGATTCTACTGAGTTTCTCGGCTTCCAGATGATTTCCTCAGAAGAAGTCTGGGCACAGGGAGTGTCCGCATACGGGAGCCAAGCAAGTTGCAGGCTCACGGATAGGAAGTGTTTCCCAGCTAGGAAAACACGTATAAGTCAGATAGTCCCCAGGGAGTGATTTGCAAGTGCAAGTGCAAGTGCTGCGCAGGTCAGGGAAGTATCTGTACGGGGTTGCTTATGGGATTATTCCTTTAATTGAGGCACCTTAAAGTGCAGTGCAGCATGTGTTCCCCATAGAGATAGGGGGACAGTGCATAGTTGGAGAGGGGGAAAGGAAAAGAGAGAAAGAAAGGAGTTGACCAATCCAGGTGTACTCGCTGCAACGGCAGAGTGTTTGTTTCGGGGGGTTTTTTGTGTCAGGGACAGGACCAGAGATTGACAAAGATGTCATTGCTGGGCTGTTAGCGTGTTTTTCCTCGCCCACCGATTGGTCAAAAATATATATATTTTTTTCTTTCTCTTCTTTTCTCCAGCTCTGATTCAGTTTAGCACAGAACAGAACTGGAAGCAGTTCAAGGGGCAATTATAGGGATGCAGCAATTGCCATTTACAGAGTGACAGTGTATCAGTACAGTGTTTGCCATTTGACTACCTACCAAGGGGGCATTCAGGGATCTGCATACAGGCATTTGACGCTGGAATGCTTAGCCCGGCACCCTGTGTAGTTTAAGTGCAGAGTGCTCCTTCCTACAGGGAGGCAGCCATTTTTTTGTTGTCTGGGGGTAGTGGCACGGCAAACATTGATCAGAGGGTACAACACACAGAACTTCTAGCAGAGCGGGTGTCGCAATGAGGTTCTAGATAAGTAAATGCGAAAATGAGTAAGAGCATTGCAGGCTCACCTGCAAAGCAGCAACAGGTATGGCATCCGTAATCTGTGCATGCGACGGCCGCGTATGTACAGAAAGGGGGGGGGGATGTGGAAGGAGCCTGCAATGAGGTGAGAGCTTCCAAAGGTGAAGTCCGCGGGAGCATATTTTAAACAGGTAAGTACTGAGGATAGTACTTAGGTAGGGGAGAGAGGTTGTGACTCCAATCTACCAAAAAGAGTAAACAGAGTTCATGAGAACCATAAAGCAACGAGATCAATTAAGGTATATATTGATCAATTTAAAGTGTACAGAGTACAAGCCGCAGGGCGAATCCCAAATCACTAATAAGAATTGATTTGTTTGTATTTCAATTTCAGGAGTTGGGCAATATGGAATCGAGACAGCTGCAGTGCTGGCAGCAAAGATGGAGATGTCAGTCGGATAAGCGAAAGGTTCCAGATGCCAATCTGAGGTTGGAGAACAGCGGGATTCCTGAAATTGGAAAGAGACTTAAACACGAGATTCCTAAAATTGGAAAGAGACTAAAACACAAGATTCCTGAGATCGGAAAACGACTAAAAAAACGAACTAAGCAAAGCATAGTGCAAATTGCTAATGTTTTTCTTTCCCAAGGTGGTGCTTTTATAATGAAGAGTACCGTGCTGATGGTGATCCTAGGTTGCCATTTCGTCCTAGGAGAACGAAGAGAGGACATTCTCATGTATAATAAGGGGTTAATGAGAACACAAGTGCCAGGTGCAGACAAATTTCATGGCACAATGTGGGTGAAAGGTCTGAAAGGTCAGGTGTGCTGGAAGGGTGACCTGAACGGCAGTGTAAACCTGCTATTGAATGTCACACTCCCAGAATCGATGCACCGATCCAAAGTTTTGTTAAAAGGTACATTGCATTACAATGGGTACATGCAAAAGGTGGAGTGTGTGATTCAGGGGTACCTTGTCTTGGTTATCCAGAGTGAGATGGTTCCAGATTGGAGAGGAACGAGCAGGAGGCGTCAATTCTCCTGCCGGAGAGACGCGGGGGACATCACACTCTGGAACTACCAACAGAGAGTGCCTCTGAAACAACTATACACATGTAAAGGCTGGAAAGCCGAGGGTTGGTGGTTCTCGAAACAAGAAGTACAAATCGAGATCCAGCCACAGTCTCAGGGGACCAAGAGGGTGGGGAGAGCAATCCCGAGCAGGGGAGGGTCCACACAGGTAACATCCTCACTACAGGGGTCCCAACATGAGACAATACCACACAGTCCATATTCAAGCACTTATCCTCATGCTAGATGGGTAAGTGAGGAGGTACTCTTAATCGAAAGATTGCAGAGAGTACATTCTTCCCGACCTAAGGTACGCATTTTGCCTCAGAACATAAGGGGGCAAAGGTCCAAGCAGGACAGTTGGGAACATCGTTTGTCATTGATATGCTAATCAATTTCCCAGAAGAAAGAGTACCTACCGTATTCTTCTGGGGAGGGCCACAAGGGTTAGCATGGGACGTGAGTTGGATGGATCCGGGGACTTTTTGGAGTAGAGAGGTAGAATCCTGGGATACATCAGGTAGCACCCTGGGGACTCTCTATGACGGAAGGGTGATGGGACTAAAAAGGGGGAGTTTAAAAATAGCGCCTTTAGTCCGGGAGGATGAAGGACCATGGACATATGGTTTTTGCATCCCACAGTCCCTAGAGTTTAAGGGTCTGAATAGATCTTGCATAATGAGAAGGGGAACCGTGACAGTAAAAGTGGGGGTTCCCACAACGCCTAAAGCTCAGGTAGTCACCCTGCCAGGGACTACTCAGAAACCCCACCTACCGTCATGTGAGACACATCAGGTTGTAAAAAGTGGCCCTTTCCAGTTAAATCAACTGAGGGCGACTCCAGTTATCATGGAGGCCCAGCTTCAATTGATCACTTGGCAGATTAACTTAGAAGAGTGGGTAATATCTAATATATACCCTAACTGCAGCACTGTCACTGCCACCCTGGTACAGGCTTTTATGTCATGGGCACATTCCACAGGGAATAGCGTAGCCAGAAGAAGGTCCCGAGATTTAGCAGATACACTCTTGGGAGGAATGGGCGCTGGAATGGGGGTAGCAAACAGTGTAGACATAGAAGGGATGACAGAGGTCATTCAACTAATAGGCACATTGGGACAACAGAATGTGGGTACCCAACACCATCTGAACTTGGTTTTGGAACAGTTAACGCACAACACCTATAGAGTTCAGGGGTACACTCAAAGGCACATTCAAATAATTCTTCAGAAGATGATTGAACATGCTAGGGGTACTGCATGGGAGACAGCATGCCTGTCAATGCAGACCGAGTTAACAGCAGATTTTAAGATAATGGCTCAAGCCTTATCAGAAGGTAAAACTCCTTTACAGCTGAGACTTGACAAGGAGCGATTTGTCGATTTTCCGGGGGAATAATCTTTTGCATGGAGGCACCGAGAGGTGTGGATAAACAAATGGATGGGGTGTGACAATTTTTTATGCACCGCTACTTCCTTAGTTCCGACCGGTGGAGAAACTCAGGTAGTTTTTCCAGTAGTATCCCTGGGTACACCTGTTTCCTCAACACATGTCTTACACCATGACCTGAGAGGTCAACGGTTTTTGGTGCTAGACGGGGAGGTGAAACAAGTAGATTTGTCATCATGCTGGCAATTCTCAGAGAGGTACCTGTGTTTGCCGCGAGGCAAGTCCGATTTAGTGAGGAAGCCTGCTGGCTCAATAACACAGAGTGCACAGCTGCCATCCAAAAGATCCCTCCTAATGCCAAACCAATATCTCCAGTGGCTGAAGGAAAAGTGTGTTTTTTAAACATGAGGTCTAATGACACATTAATTGTACATTTTCATAATTGTTCCGATAGGGTTGATCTATTAAGGGGAACATATTGTGTGAGTGGAGATCCCATACGGATCAAGTCATCCAGGTTTGACTACGTGATTCCTCAAATTGTTAGGAGAACTCTAAAGTTCAAAGCTCCACAGGAGGTGCCCATCCTGAGGGATAACACGCCATGGGACAAATGGGTACAGATTTTGACACAAGATCACACTTTGTTAAAACGGTTAAACAAACAGAACACTAAATTAGAGGTGATATTTTGTGATGATCAAGGTGATTTATTATTGGCTGTGGTAGGCTCCACCCACCCTCCAAAATCTTAATCTCAGTCACCCAGTGACCAACTGTGCAAAGTTTGAGGACCCTGCCATTAAAGAGAACCCGAGGTGGGTTTAAAGAATATTATCTGCATACAGAGGCTGGATCTGCCTATACAGCCCAGCCTCTGTTGCTATCCCAAACCCCCCTAAGGTCCCCCTGCACTCTGCAATCCCTCATAAATCACAGCCACGCTGCTGACAAACAGCTTGTCAGAGCTGGCTGTGTTTATCTCTATAGTGTAAGTCTGCTGCTCTCCCCACCTCCTGCAGAACTCCAGTCCCCGCCTGCATCCCTTCCCTCCCTGCTGATTGGAGGGAAGGGACGGGGGCAGGGACCGGAGCTATGCAGGAGGCGGGGGAGCAGCTGAGACTGACACTACAGATGTAAACACAGCCTCACAGCACAGCTGTGATTTATGAGGGATTGCAGAGTGCAGGGGGACCTTAGTGGGGTTTGGGATAGCAACAGAGGCTGGGCTGTATAGGCAGATCCAGCCTCTGTATGCAGATAACATTCTTTAAACACACCTCGGGTTCTCTTTAACAGTGTAAAAATGGCTGCAGTTTATATTTTCCAAATAAAAGTTTTTTTGGCTCCGCCCACTTTTTGTAACCTTGACACACACAGTCACTGAATGACCAAGTTTGTGAGCTTTCAGGTTCCTGGCATAAAAAATATGTGAATGGAAGCAGTTTATTCACCAAGGAAATCTGATTGGCTGTTTGTGGCTCCACCCCTTTAGTGAATTTGGACCCCAGTCACCCAATGACCAACTGTAGCAGGTTTGAAGCCTCTGCCATTAAAAGTGTAAGAATAGCAGCAGTTTAAATATTCCCCTTGAAAATCAATAGGTGAATTTTGATTGGCTGTTGTAGGCTCCACCCATTTTCTTGAATCATAATTGTATTCACCCAGTGACCAAGTGTACCAAGTTTGAGAACCCTGCGATTAACAGTCTAAGAATGGCTGCAGTTTACATTTTCCCATTTAAATGAATGGCTGAAATTTGATTAGCCAATCAGATTTGTTAGATTGATTTCAGCCATTCTGTTATTGGCAGGGTTCTTCTGGCTTGATTACTGTGAGAATGGCAGCCTTTTACATTTTTTCCATTGACTTGAATGGGTGAAATCTGATTTGCTGTTTGTAGCTCCGCCCACGTGTGCAGGGGGGCCGCGAGACCCCCAGAACATATCATCCCAGGTAGTAAGAGATCTGTGTACCAAATTTCGTTCAAATCGGTCAAGCCGTTTTCGCGTGATCGCAGCACATACATACACACACACACACACACACACACACACACACATACATACACACTTCCGATTTTATAAATATAGATGTAGTTCGTTTTAAACACAGAAAAGATTTGCATTGATGTGAATGGAGCACCCTTTTTAATAGGTGCTATTATAACGTTTTACCCACTAATAGTCCGTATTCTTCTGTTTTCATACAACAATGCAGATTATATGTGATTCCAATGCTCTGGGAATAACGAGCAGAATTATAACCTTTGATGACTACAGTGGATACCTTAGTCTGCAGAATTGGAAGATTGGAAACCTGTTGTTAGTAACCTGTTTATTTTACCTCCAATGTTACAATTTGCAGGTTTCTGCATGTTTTAGGTTTGATTATGTTACTTTTTCTTTGAAGCTTGGATGCACTTGTGTAAATTTAACAAAACGTTAATTTAAAAAAAGAAAGAAAATGACAGTGCCGGAATTAAGAATACCTATATACACCCCTTTTTTTTGCTTTTATAACAAGTAACATTCTTTTTTACGTTCTATTACTTTTATTGATTTACAAAAACTAGGAACAGTTAAAATTTGAAATTGGTTTCTTTTACAAATGAATATATACAATGCAACACTAGGGGGCCCAAGTTTATTTCTTTCCAACATTTTGATATACAACGTGCATTTTTTTCAGTTGCAGTGTAAAAATAAATCAAAGATCACAGCTACCCTGCAAAGCCTGTGTAGTTATTCTATATTGCTACACCTAGCTCACAGAAATATAATGTGCTTAGTTTGTGGAATTATTTCATAGGAAATACTTTGTGGCCACAGTCAGCATATTCTAATTGAAGTAACAGAGATTGATGAATAATTAGACACTAACCTGACAGCTGAAAAAGTGAGGCACAAAACCATGTAAATGGTGGACAAGACTTCCTCCCATTTACAATTCAGATTTCAGAGACAGTAAGGCCTTAATACACAGCTAAATGGCAAAGCTGCAGCTAGCCTATCACTTTACAGGAGCTCTGTCACAGGCTTCTGCAAAACAGCCACATACATGGAATTTGTGTTTTACTGGCATACTGTATGATACTACATATAATATATTTATACACTGTATATATAGATACACAGACACACACTCAGGTGTGCACAAGGTGTGCAACACTTATCTTCTTGCCGTTATGTAGAACACAACATATCTGAAAGAATTTAAGAAGATAATAAGAATAGAAAGCTATTTAAAGAACGTCTGAAGCATAATTAAAGAAACAAAACAAATCAGATACTTACCTAAGGAGAGGGAAGGTGCTGGGTCCTATAGAGCCTTCCCGTTCTCCTCCTTCAGATTTAGTGTAATATACGAGGCAGCTGCAGCGAACAGCACCGCCGCTGCAGCTGCCTCCATGCGGCCATCTGTCCGTCCGGTGTCCAGGACGCCGAGGACGGAGCCTTCTTCTATGCCGGGGGTCGCCTTAGCGCATGGGCGCGCGCACAGACGGTACTTTTATGCGGGGAGGAAGGCCGTCAGCTGACCTGCTGGTCGGCTGACGTCAGAGGATTCCCACGGCGCCCAGGATTGGCTGCTTCTGGAGGGGCGTGCCGGTGGGGTCTCCTCTGCTTCTTAAGCCTGCGGGCTTCATTCTCTCACTGTCTGTTGTCATGAATACTCTGCGTGTTAGCGCTCAGACCTTAGACTAGATCCCAGGTGTTGATGCTAAGGATTTCACACCTAATCTAGGATTTTGCTACCTTGTCACTGTTGTATTGTTTAGACTAGTTCCCGGGTGTTGATGCCAAGGACTTCACACCCAGACTAGGATATTGTATTGTATTGATCTCCTGTGTATGACTCTTAAGCTATCCTCCTGACTCTGATCCTGCTTTCCGATCCTGTACCTTTGTCTATCTGTCTTGTTGCTGCTGAACCCTTGCCTGATTACCAACTACTCTTTTGTCTCACGATTCTGTACCAATACTTACCTCTCTGTTGCTGAACTTCTGCCTGATTACCGATTATTCTCCTGTCTCATGATTCTGTACTGATACTTACCTCTCTGTTGCCGAAACTTGCCTGTCAGACCATTCTACTCATCAGTGGGCCCTCGCCACTGGTGAGGTGCTAGCTTTACCAGCGCCTCTGGTGAAGTTATTATCTAGTGCAGTCCTGGTTGTGTCTCCTAGGCTGCAGTACAGTCTGACTTACCCACTCATAGGGTGATCACTCGGCTGCAGTACAGTCTGACTCGCCTGTTCCCAGTTAATCACTAGTTCAGCACTAGTTGTATTTCACTTGGCTGCAGTACATCCTGAATCACCCGCTCCATGAGAGATTCGGCCTCTTCGGTATTGTTTTCTCCAGCCTGCTGGAGCTTGTGCTCTAGTGCACGCTCAGTGTACTGACAGTACCTCACCAGCCCCTCTGGTGAGGTCTCTCAAACTATTAAAGTTACGGTTGCACCTAATCTTTACACTCTCAGATCTTTGTCTGCTATACTGGTATTATTGGTGATTCTGCAGATCACACATAATCAGGTATAGCGTCTGCATTGTTGGTGATTCTGCAGATCACCACATAATCAGACATCTGAGCTACTACACAAGACCGTTACTTTTAGATTCTCTTTAAAGTATACAACAAATAAAAGGCAACGTAATGCTGATTTAAAATACAAAAACAGAATTCCATTAAGCTTAGTTTTAATTTAGGAACAACATGTAAATGTACCCAACAAACACACCCCATTAGTCTGGCATTGTGTTTTTGTCATGCTGCCGTTGTGCACAATAAAAAAAATACTTGTGGAAAAAAAGGTCATAGCTAAAAAGTCAAAACTGTTCTGTCCATAAGGTGAAATCAACCTCTAGGTGTGACGTGGTTAATATACCAGCATTGACAAACTGATATCAATTCTAAAATAAGATTTTGCTGACCATCCTTGTCTTTTTATAATGCCAGCAGTTTCAAACCAGAGAAAAATTCCTTCAAATTTGTATTGATTACAGCCCACAAACAATGGCAAAACAGATGCAAATATAATGATAGACTCTGTGAAAATCTGACATTAGTAGCACAGAAATCCATGCTCACAGTGTGTTGTCTGCACTGCTGGCAGCACGGGCGGCAGGAATTGGCCTGACATCTCAGAGTGTAGCAGACAGCTGTTAATCATCATGCTGATATGACTCTAAGCTGCCCTCATCCTGTGTGTGTATTCATCTACCACACTGAAAGGTTAATGTTGGAAAATATGTAAATTATACATCAATGTATAAACCAAGATATCTGGCCAAACTGGACAGTAATCCATTTTATGAAGTAAAAAATTACGATGAATAATGAAGTCTGGCTGTATGAATTACCTGCTATACTGTTGATATATTAGCAAAAGGCAAACAGAAGAATTACACATCTTACCAGTTAGCTGAGATGGCAGGTTCAGTTCTGAACACCCCCCTCCCAGGTTCAGTGCTACCATATAGGTAAGGGGGGGCAATTGCCCCAGGACCCCAGAGTACATAGGGGACCCCAAGTGTCCCCATCACCTCCTCTCAAAATGATTCACAGCTGCTGACTGCTTGAGCCATGTATGGAATTTTGTTGAAGGGACAGAGCACTGGGCAGCAGGGGGAGGGAAATATACATTACCTGCTATGGGTGCTTGTGTTTTGGCTTCAACCAGCGCAATACCACAACCCATTGCCATGGCTTCCCGGATGGCAGCAACAGTGTCACTCTACCTATGATGCAGGGTGGGGGTGGCGCCATATGGTGCCTGCCATTAATGTTAGTAATACTATATCCTCCAGGGAATATTGTGTGGGGGGGGGGGGGGAGGGGGGGATTGGGGCACCACTAAGCCAGCAGTGAATACTGTGTGAGGATGGAGGAGAATTTGCACCAGAAATAAAGGAGACCATAATGCCACATAAAAGGGGGTGTAGGGGCCCCCAGGTTAATTTTGCCCCGGGCCCTATCACAGCTAGAACCGGCACTCCCCAACCTCAACTTTGTTACAGAAAAAAACAATTGGAGTAAAACCAATCATAATGCTATGTGTCATTCCATAGAGTGGAGCTGCATAGCTACCACCAAAAATGGCAAATAGAGATGTTCAGTGAGATGTAAATAAGTATGACTTGCTTGAAAATTGTATGCAGCTTGGAAATGGGCCAACCAAATACACATCCTGTTCTGACCACCCCACCCCTAAGTGTGGCAAAGAGCATGAAACACACATCACATAAACCTCTTAACCCTCAAATCCTGGTCTCATACTTACAGCATAAATAACTCTTAATTTGCTAATGCTGTTATCTGCTATTGATTTGGGTACAAATGGAGGATATGTAGATACACATTATATGCTCCTTAAAGCACACCTGAACTAATAAAAAATTATTTAGCTGTACCTTGGGCTTCTTCCAGCCTCTCATAATCTAAGTAGCGCCTCAGTTACTTTGGCCTCCATTCTGCAGCTGTGCATGGCAGTCATGGTCGAGAGTTTTCTGCGCATGTGCAGTTCAAAAAGAATTGAGACGGCGCATGTGGGAGCGTGATTGAGCATGCTTCATTGTTGCGACTCAGCCGAGTCAGAGCTTTTAAAGAGGGGTGACAAAAGCATGATAGAGGGGGGGCTAAAGGAACTGATAGGCCACTTAGACTTTGGTGGGCTGGAAGAAGTCCCAGGTATGGCTAAACCTTGAGAGTTTTTTTTTTATTTAGGTGTGCAAGAAGCAGAAGTGAGACCCTTGCCACTTGCTCAAATCGATCACATTCTTCTCTAGGAACTCTCCTTGAGAAGAATTTGAGTAAAGCAAAAGATCAACTCTAGAAGTGAGTGTGCTAACTTCAGAAAACACAGTTTGTGGCACAATAGTTCCAGTATTCTTCACTTTGTTCGTGTGTAGAGACGGAGCAAAGGCTAGCTATGATGCTAGCACTAGTCTAGTTAATTTAGACATGTTTTATGCTAAAGTGAAAGAACTCCAGGATAGCAGCTAAGTAGACAGTTTAATATATATGTACATGAGATCTCTCAGCTTCTTTTCTCTCTTCAGTCATTAAGGGTGTTCTGACTCTGTGACCTCATGGCTTTTAGCATGTCAGACCGTGACGTAAGTATATTCACAGCTTCCTGAACACTGTCTTTCCATCTTAACCTTTGCTGCCCCATACTCTATTTCCTCTATTTTCTTTTCCCAACACATCGGTCTTACTTTCTGAATCTTGGGTTCCAATTATGATGGCCTTTATAATTTCTTAGAAAACCACATTGCAAAACCATCAACAAGACATATTTTTAGTCCACTTGTCAAAATCATATTTCACTATGAAAGGATGTTTCAGTTTTAGTATCTTGTCCAGATCTGTCTGAAATTTCCTCTCAAGAAGAATCTGCAAATCTTCAAGCCTAGAATAAAAAAAAACTCCTTAAATACTTCCCCATTAATTTACAGGGGTCAACTGCAGCACCTGCAAATATGTGAAGCCTGTCACAAGTCTTCAGAATACATAGCCAGGTAGGTCACCCAGTTAATCATTGTCCTATCAGCAAGTTGCATTACAGAAAACTGCAAAGCTGATGTAGAAAACAGGGGGTATCACCCTGTCAAGGTGTACAGTGTGTGTCAAGACATTTGGAAAACGTGAGACTGCCTGTAAAGAACACCAAATAGAACAGTTCATATTATTATTATTATTTTAAAAGGTTTACTTTTTGCTAGGTTTTCTTTTTAAGCATTTTCACGTACTTGTTGATGTTGTCTAGCATGTGAACATGCAAAAAAATCTATAACCCTGTGACAGTGTTACATTTATGTCTGACACTGTGGCCTTTTCCAGCTGAAGTAAGAGTAATGGTTTTCTCTTGTCTGCTACGCTGCCTTGATTCAACAAGAGGAATAGCACCATGAGTTGCCCAACGTGTTTTATTTGAGTTTCATTAATATAATTTGAAATACTTAAAGGGAACCTTAACTCTAAAAAAAAAAAAAAAAAGAGTTTTACTTATCTGGGGTATCTACCAGCCCCCTGCAGCCATCCTGTGCCCTCCGCAGTCACTCATGGCTCCTCTGGTTCCCCGCTGCCAGCTAGTTTCGTTTTTGCCGACTGGGAGTTGTCCGACCGCCATGTGTATGTTTTTACGCATTCCTGGTGGTGCAGGAAGCTATTGCAAACTTCAACAAGTAAATTTTTACGCATTACGGGTGTAATGCACCCGTAATGCATAAACATTTACTTGTCAGCAATAGGTTGTTTGGAAACAGTGATGGCTGCAAAAGGCTGGCAGAAGCCCCAGGTAAGTGAAACGCTTTTTTTTTTTTTTGTACATACTTAAGGTTCCCTTTAACCTCCTTTACGGTGCATTTCTGTCTGGAATTATGAGTAAAAAGCGATACATTTTTTCCAAGAATTTTAGGCCTCCAACTCTTAAGTAGAGATGGCTCGACCCTCCAATTTTTGGTTCGCGAACCGCGAACGCGAACTTCCACAACTTCCGCAATAGACTTCAATGGGGAGGCGAACTTTGAAAACTAGAAACACTTATGCTGGCCACAAAAGTGATGGAAAAGATTTTTCAAGGGGTCTAACATCTGAGTTTTTGCATGGAGGAGTGGGATAGACGCCAAAAGTCCCAGGGAAAAATCTGGATTTGACGCAAAGCAGTGTTTTAAAGGGAACCTTAACTGCCGTGGGAAAATAAATTCACTTACCTGGGGGCTTTCCCAAGCCTCCTGCAGCCGTCCTGTGCCCGCGTCGGTCCTTCGGTGCCCTCCAGTCTCCCTCCGCCGCTAAGTTTCGATTTCGGACGACTGCCAGTCGTCCTGGGGCCTCTTCCGCATTCCTTGTCGTAAACTGCAGTAAAGCGCGTCCTCATGACGCGTTTGGCGTCATGCGATGACGCGTTTGGCGTCATGCGGACACGCTTTACTGCAGTTTACGACAAGGAATGCGGAAGAGGCCCCAGGACGACTGGCAGTCGTCCGAAATCGAAACTTAGCGGCGGAGGGAGACCGGAGGGCACCGAAGGACCGGCGCGGGCACAGGACGGCTGCAGGAGGCTTGGGAAAGCCCCCAGGTAAGTGAATTTATTTTCCCACGGCAGTTAAGGTTCCCTTTAAGGGCAGAAATCCCATTGAATGCTAAATTGCATGCCTAAAGTGCTTTAAAAAATCTTGCATGTGTATACATCAATCAGGGAGCGTAATTAGAGTACTGTTTCACACTGACACACCAAACTCACTGTGTAACGTACCGCAAACAGCTGTTTGTGTAGTGACAACCGTGCTGGACTGGTGTGCACCATGGCGAGAGTGCAGGTGATAGCCGTTTTCAAGCCCATATGGTCGCCAGGCTGAGGTAGCTCAATGACAGAACAAAAGTGACTGTCCAGCTGATCAAATTTGGTCTGTCCACAATGAAGCAACGACCTTATTATCTTGGGTGTGCCCCCCCCCCGAAACACTCATATCGCCATTGGTCATTGCTTCATTGTGATACGCAAGCCCCTTCACCCCGGCAAGGTAATGATCACGAAGGGGAATTGGCACGTGTACATGCCTTTTGTTTTGTTGTTGCAGCTGCAGTGCAGCCAGAAACATTAGGCAGGCACACCACAAAAACTAGTATAGTGGCCACTGCTAGCAGCGGCCTTAAAAATTCAGGAATCCACCTGAAGTCCTGGACCCTGTTGGTGGTGGCGGAGAAGGCAGTCAAGCGACCTGCGGACAGAACTGCTGTGTGGGGAGCGACTTAGTCTTGGGGCAGGCAGTCACACAGCGTGCAGGCAGAGATGCTGTGTGTGGGGACTGACTTAGTCTTCAGGCGGGCAGTATCCCTCCGGGATCCATGCCTCATTCATTTTGATAAAGGTGAGGTACTGAACACTTTTGTGACTTAGGTGACTTATTTTCTCAGTGACTATGCCTCCAGCTGCGCTGAAGGTCCTTTCTGACAGGACGCTTGAGGCAGGGCAAGACAGAAGTTCGATGGCAAATTGGGACAGCTCTGGCCACAGGTCAAGCCTGCACACCCAGTAGTGCAAGGGTTCGTCGCTGCTCACAGTGTCTACATCCACACTTAAGGCCAGGTAATCTGCTACCTGCCGGTCTAGGCGTTGGTGGTGGGTAAATCCGGAAGGGCTAAGGCGAGACGTTGGACTAAAGAATGTCCGCATGTCCGACTTCACCATAAGATCGCTGGAGCGTCTTGTCCTTGCCTGCGTGGACATGGTAGAAGGATTACTGGCAGTGGTACCTTTATTGCATTGTACTGTGACATCACCCTTAAACGCATTGTAAAGCACAGTTGCCAGCTTGTTCTGCAAGTGCTGCATCCTTTCTGCCTTCTGGTGATTTGGAAACATGTTCGCCACTTTGTGCCTATACCTAGGGTCTAGGAGCGTGGCCACCCAGTAATTGTCATTCCCTTCGAGTTTTTTTATACGGGGGTCCCTCAACAGGCTGGACAGCAAGAAATACGCCATCTGCACAAAGTTGGATCCAGATGTACTATCCATCTCCTCTTGCTCTTCCTCAGTGATGTCAGGTAAGTCCTCCTCCTCCCCCCAGCCACAAACAATACCACGGGAACGTTGAGCAGAACAAGCCCCCTGTGACGCCTGCTGCGGTTGTTCTTCTGCCGCCGCCTCTTCCTCCTCCTCCAAAGAAACACCTTCCTCATCATCTGAGTCTGACTCCTCTTCCCCACACGACTCTTCCTCCTCCTCTTCCCCCTCTGTGCAGGTGTTGAGGAAACATCTGGTTCTGATGAGAATTGATCCCACAATGCTTCCTCCCGCAACTGTTCCTGTTCACGCTCCTCCACAGCTTGATCCACCACTCTACGCACGACATGCTCCAGGAAGTAAGCATACGGAATCAAGTCACTGATGGTGCCTTCACTGCGACTCACCATGTTTGTCACCTCCTCAAATGGCTGCATGAGCCTGCATGAATTTCTCATGAGTGTCCAGTTGTTGGGTCAGAACATCCCTATCTCCCCAGACTGTGTCGTCCTACTGTAGTTGTAGAGGTACTGGGTGATGGATTTCTCTGTTCTAGCAGGGGAGAGAACATAAGGAGGGTCGAATTCCAGCGAGTCGGGCTATCGCAAGTCAGGCGTCTCACCGGCAACTTGTTTCTCTGCTGAATATCGGCAAAGCGTGCCATGGCCGTGTAAGACCGCCTGAAATGCCCACACAACTTCCTGGCCTGCTTCAGGACGTCCTCTAAGCCTGGGTACTTTCACACAAATCTTTGAATGACTAGATTCAGCACATGTGCCATGCAGGGTACATGTGTCAGCTTTCCCAAATTCAAAGCGGAAATGAGATTGCTGCCGTTGTCACACACCACGTTGCCGATCTTCAGCTGGTGTAGGGTAAGCCACTGATCCACCTGTTTGTTCAGAGCAACCAGGAGAGCTGCTTAAATGTGATTCTCAGCTTTGAGGCAAGACATGTCTAAGATGGCGTGACACCATCGTACCTGGCATTCAGCATAGGCCCTGGGGAGCTGGGGCTCTGTAGCTGGAGAGGAGATCGCAGCACCAGTAGAGTTGAACTGCGACTCAGCCAAGGAGGAGAAGGATGACGACGGCGAAGAGAATGTAGCAGGAGGAGAGGAGGTGGCTGGAGGCCTGCCTGCAAGCCGTGGAGGTGTCACAAGTTGGCCCGCTGCACAGCCACGTACTCCATGCTTGCCATCGGTCACCAGGTTGACCCAATGGTCTGTGTAAGTAATGTACCTGCCCTGACTGTGCTTGGCAGACCAGGCATCCGTGGTCAGGTGGACCCTTGACCCAACGCTGTGGGCCAGAGATGACACCACTTGCCTTTCAACTTCACGGTACAGTTTGGGTATCGCCTTTTTAGAGAAATAATTGTGGCCTGGTATCTTCCACTGTGGTGTCCCAATGGCCACAAATTTACGGAAGGCCTCAGAGTCCACCAGCTGGTATGGTAACAGCTGGCGAGCTAACAGTTCCGCCAAGCCAGCTGTCAGACGCCGGGCAAGGGGGTGACTTAGAGAAATTCGGCTCAAAGATTTCCTTCACAGACACCTGGCTGCTGTGGGCAGAGCAGGAACCGCTCAAGGTCAGAGGTGGAGTGGAGGAGGGTGGCTGTGAAGGTGCAAGGGAGAAAGCGGCTGAAGATGCTGCACCTGAAGGAGGAAGAAGAGAAGGAGGAAGAGGAGAAGGAGGAAGAGGAGAAGGAGGGTGGCTTTTCTTTTGTGTGCTGCTTTTACTCTGGTGCTCTTCCCATTGCAGTTTGTGCCTTTTCTGCATGTGCCTCCGTAAGGCACTTGTCCCGACGTGAGTGTTGGCCTTTCCACGGTTCAATTTTTTGTAGGTAGAGAGAACAGATGGCATTGCTCTGATCTGAGGCAGACACATTAAAACATTTCCAAACCTCTGAGCCCCTCTGGGGTGATGGCACTATGATGGCATCAGCAGCTGACGTTGAAGGGCATGTTGGCTGGCTGTCCATAGGTGGCGATACATGGCGCTGGACACCGCCACCAGCTGTTTCTGACGACGAGCTCCCCCTGCTTCTTTCAGGAACTCGTCTCCTCCTACTCCTCTCTGACTCCCCCTCTGAACTGTCCCACTTTTCATCTAGTCTATTGGGAACAAACGTGGCATCCGTATCATCGTCATCATCATAATCATCCTGCCCAGCTTCGCTTGCCTTAGACACCTCCAATACTGCACCAACAGCAGGTACTTCATCATCCTCCTCTCACATGTTACGTCTATAGTGTCGCCTAACTCAGACATATGAGGTGGTGTAACTTGCTAAGCGCCTTCATCTGGTTGTAACAATAATGGCTGTGCATCAGTGATTTCCCCACCAAATAACTCCTGCAAACTGTCAAATGCAGTGGATGTGGTGCTTGTAGTAGCGCTGGTGGCTGCGGAAGATGAGGTGTTCTGTGTTAAATAGTCAACCACTTCCTGACAATCTTGGGAGTTGATGGGACGTGCCTTCTTCTGAGCACTGTACTTTTGGTCCAGGGCCGCACAAAATCACATCAGCACAACCTCGCACAGACCTGCCGGGTGGCCTTCCTCTGGGTCTGCCTCTACCTCTGCCTCTACCTGTTTTGTCCGTTTTTTCCATATCGGGGGGATGAATTGAAAGGTATGCACTGACTTGACTAATACAATGTGCAGTCACACAGGTGCAGTTAACAGGTATGCACGGAGTGGTATATCAGACTGCGTGCACTCACGTAGGTAGGTGGGTGCACTGAACACAACAGGTAGGTATATGCAGTGATGGGTATTAGTAATGTGCACCTGTCACACACACGTACCGTGAACAGGTACAGTGACTGGTGGTATAAAATATCACACTGCATGTGCTCACGTAGGTAGGTAGGTGGGTGCACTGTGAACAACAGGTAGGTATATGCAGTGATGGGTATTACAATGTGCACCTGTCACACACAGACACGTACCGGACAGGCACAGTGACACTGCGTGCGCTCACATAGGTAGGTGGGTGCACTGTGAACAACAGGTAGGTATATGCAGTGATGGGTATTACAATGTGCACCTGTCACACACAGACAAGTACCGGACAGGCACAGTGACACTGCGTGCGCTCACATAGGTAGGTAGGTGCACTGTGAACAACAGGAAGGTATATGCAGTGATGGGTATTACAATGTGCACCTGTCACACACAGACAAGTACCGGACAGGCACAGTGACACTGCGTGCACTCACATAGGTAGGTAGGTGCACTGTGAATAACAGGTAGGTATATGCAGTGATGGGTATTACAATGTGCACCTGGCACAGTAGTAATAATTATACCACCAAGGGGCCAAAGGCCAGCTGCGACTGACTGACAGGGCTGTATATAATGCAAGTGGGCCACACACACACAAAAAATAGATCACAAGAACAAGATTAGCTCTCAAAAGAGCTGTTGAGAGGTGCTTTTTTAGCAATAAGAATCAGCAAGTAGCAAGCTAAGAAGCCTACAAGAGCCTAACTAAGCTTTCCCTATAGGTCTCTGCACAGATGCTCTCCCTTCTCTAATTACTGCAGGCACACGAGTGAGTCCAATGCCTGACGCTGCCTGCCTTTTATAAGGGGGGTGGGGCTCCAGGAGGGAGCGTAGCCTGATTGGCTACAATGTACCTGCTGACTGTGATGTAGAGGGTCAAAGTTGACCCTCATGATGCACTATGGGGGTGAATCGAACTTCCGGAAAAGTTTGCGGTTCTCCACGAACGCGAACCACCGAAGTTTGCCGGGAACCGATCGCCGGCAAACCATTTGGGCCATCTCTATTCTTAAGTCATAATTCACCAAAATATGCCAGAATAAAAGCCTGGTAGACATTCTGCATATAAATAAAAGACTGGAACACAAATTTGCTGATTTTAATAAATTTATGAGTAAACTTTAAAAATTGTGAAACCGTGCAAATATGGCAAGCAGAGAGTAGTCAAAATCCTGGCAGACGTCAGTAACAGTAATTGGCTATATTGTCATCCTGTGCTTTCAAATGAGCTTATCTGCCATCTCTGCCATGGCAGTCAGGTGACACAGGGGAGAGATAGAATTATAACTTGTGATTAGAGACAAATGAGGAGAAATTAGAAACGCTAACATACGTTACACGTGTGTGTATATATGTGTATATATATATATATATATATATATATATATATATATATACTCTTTATATAAATATATATATGTATATATATATATATATATATATATATATATATATATATACATATATGTGTGTGTGTGTCCTGTACTTTTCTTGTGTGCAGCTTTCTCTTTACAGGTCTCTAGGTGGCGCTGTTTGGTACAAAAAATATACAAACAGGGCAAGGGCTCTTCAGGTCCACTTTAAAATGTTGTCCTGCCCCGTGACGTCACGCTGCACTGCCGCTCTGATTGGCTGCCGAGTCCCCGTAAGAATAGCGAAGACTTGGGGATCCCGGCAGCCTAAAAGATGCCACTGACAGCCGTGGGGAGAAGCCTGGGTCCTGCTGCTCATCGCAGATCGCGCGCGGGACCCAAAAAACAGACATGAGCGGCAGTGTTTTGCCAGCCCGACCTGAGCTTGGGCTTACCGCTTCTAGCTCCTGAAGAGGAGCCCGAGCTCAGGTCGGGACTACCGCCAGGGAGGATAAGTAAACCACTGAAAATGACCCGAAAATGTAAATTTCCAACATTTCATCCCATGCACATGTTGTGCTTGGTGGAAATCATATTTTTTGTAAGAAACAAATCTGCTTTTCTAATGGCTCAGTTTAACTCAGTTTAAATAAAACCAATACTTCAAGTGTCTCCCCAAAGTGTAAGCAAGTGAGGTATAGTGGGATGCGAAAGTTTAGGCAACCTTGTTAATAGTCCTGATTTTCCTGTGTTGGTTGTTACAATAGTTACATAGTTACATAGTTATTTTGGTTGAAAAAAGACATACGTCCATCGAGTTCAACCAGTATAAAGTAAAACACCAGCCTGTTCCCTCACATATCCCTGTTGATCCAGAGGAAGGCGAAAAAACCCTTACAAGGCATGGTCCAATTAGCCCCTAAAGGGAAAAATTCCTTCCCGACTCCAGATGGCGATCAGATAAAATCCCTGGATCAACATCATTAGGCATTACCTAGTAATTGTAGCCATGGATGTCTTTCAACGCAAGGAAAGCATCTAAGCCCCCTTTAAATGCAGGTATAGAGTTTGCCATAACGACTTCCTGTGGCAATGCATTCCACATCTTAATCACTCTTACTTTAAAGAACCCTTTCCTAAATAAATGGCTAAAACGTTTTTCCTCAATGCGCAGATCATGTCCTCTAGTCCTTTGAGAAGGCCTACGGACAAAAAGCTCATCCGCCAAGCTATTATATTGCCCTCTGATGTATTTATACATGTTAATTAGATCCCCTCTAAGGCGTCTTTTCTCTAGACTAAATAAACCCAGTTTATCTAACCTTTCTTGATAAGTGAGAACTTCCATCCCACGTATCAATTTTGTTGCTCGTCTCTGCACCTGCTCTAAAACTGCAATATCTTTTTTGTAATGTGGTGCCCAGAACTGAATTCCATATTCCAGATGTGGCCTTACTAGAGAGTTAAACAGGGGCAATATTATGCTAGCATCTCGAGTTTTTATTTCCCTTTTAATAAAAACTCGAGATGCTAGCATAATATTGCCCCTGTTTAACTCTCTAGTAAGGCCACATCTGGAATATGGAATTCAGTTCTGGGCACCACATTACAAAAAAGATATTGCAGTTTTAGAGCAGGTGCAGAGACGAGCAACAAAATTGATACGTGGGATGGAAGGTCTCACTTATCAAGAAAGGTTAGATAAGTGAGACCTTCCATCTCACGTATCAATTTTGTTGCTCGTCTCTGCACCTGCAGAGATTAAATATATCATATAGGAGACACACAAAGTGATATTTGAGAAGTGAAATTAAGTTTATTGGATTTACAGAAAGTGCGCAATAATTGTTTAAATAAAATTAGGCAAGTGCATAAATTTGGGCACTGTTGTCATTTTATTGATTCCAAAAACTTTAGAACTAATTATTGGAACCTCAAATTGGCTTGGGAAGCTCAGTGACCCCTGACCTACATACACAGGTGAATCCAATTATGAGAAAGAGGTTTGTTTTTTTTGTAAATTGTTTTTTATTTAAAAAAAAATTAAGTATACAAAAAAGCAAATTTTACAACATACAACTTATTTTGTGTAACATAGAGTCTAGTAAGTGGTTTAGTAAGGCCTCAGAGGAAGAATTAAAGTACAAAACATCAACATTGCACACCTCAATACTGTAGAACATTCTGTAAATACTGAAGTACAGGTCAGAAGAGAAAGAGTATTTAAGGGGGTCCATTGTAAGTTCCCCTCCTCTTTTAATTTTCTCTGAAGAGTAGCAACATGGGGGTCTCAAAACAACTCTAAAATGACCTGAAGACAAAGATTGTTCACCATCATGGAGGAATACAGAAGGCTTTCTCAGTGATTTCAGCTTGCTGTTTCCAAAGTTAGGAACATATTGAGGAAATGGAAGACCACAGGCTCAGTTCAAGTTAAGGTTCGAAGTGGCAGACCAAGAAAAGTCTCGGATAAACAGAAGCGATGAATGGTGAGAACAGTCAGAGTCAACCCACAGCCCAGCACCAAAGACCTACAACACCATCTTGCTGCAGAGGGAGTCACTGTGCATCGTTCAGCCATTTGGTGCACTTTACACAAGGAGATGCTGTATGCAAGAGTGATGCAGAGGAAGCCTTTTCTCCACCCACGGCACAAACAGAGCGCTTGAGTAATGCTGAAGCACATTTGGACAAGTGAGCTTCATTTTGGAATAAGGTGCTGTGGACTGATGAAACTAAAATTGAGCTATTTGGGCATAACAAGGGGCGTTATGCATGGAGGAAAAACAACACAGCATTCCAAGAAAAACACCTGCTACCTACAGTAAAATATGGTGGTTGTTCCATCATGCTGTGGGGGTGTGTGGCCAGTGCAGGAACTGAGAATCTTGTCAAAGTTGAGGGATGCATGGATTCCACTCAATATCCGCAGAATCAGTGACAAAGCTGAAGCTGCTCCGGGGCTGGATCTTTCAACAAGACTACAACCCTAAACACTGCTCAAAATCCACTAAGGCATTCATGCAGAGGAAAAAGTACAACGTTCTGGAATGGCCATCTCAGTCCATTCTTAGTCATTTTGTATTGAATATACATGATTTCTATATCTGCAATATCTGCACATGCTTTTTCTATTTCCAATGCCACCGTTAGGAAAATCTTTAATCTCTTAATATTACCACTTTTAAGTAAACCTGACATTTCCAGATCATGTTATTTGGATGTGGGCCTCAGTAGCCACATAATACAACGCAATGTAAATAGCGGCTATACAGAGCAGAGGTGGTGGGCTTGGCTCCTGATAGACTATTACTAGCTAATTGGCTACTGTATTTCTTACATTGAATTCTAATCAATCGGCTATTAGTAGCCAAATGGCTAGTAGTTTGGCGCTGGGTTGTTAGTTTTAGATTTTAGGAGGGGGGCTAGTACTAAGCACTAGAAGGGGTAGCTTAGTGTAAGGTATTACTAGGGGAGGGTTAATGTGAGCACTCGGTAAGTCAATAGGAAAACATTGTTAAGAACAGATCACTGATATTTTCACTATTGGCAGCACACGGTGAACCACTCACCAGTCAGTGTCGCTTCATGTACGCTGTCATTTCTTCACACATACAGTGGCTTGCAAAAGTATTTGGCCCCCTTGAAGTTTTCCACATTTTGTCATATTACTGCCACAAACATGAATCAATTTTATTGGAATTCCACGTGAAAGACGAATACAAAGTGGTGTACACGTGAGAGAAGTGGAACGAAAATCATACATGATTCCAAACATTTTTTACAAATAAATAACTGCAAAGTGGGGTGTGCGTAATTATTCAGCCCCCTTTGGTCTGAGTGCAGTCAGTTGCCCATAGACATTGCCTGATGAGTTCTAATGACTAAATAGAGTGCACCTGTGTGTAATCTAATGTCAGTACAAATACAGCTGCTCTGTGAGGGCCTCAGAGGTTGTCTAAGAGAATGTTGGGAGCAACACTACCATGAAGTCCAAAGAACACACCAGACAGGTCATGGATAAAATTATTGAGAAATTTTAAGCAGGCTTAGGCTACAAAAAGATTTCCAAAGCCTTGAACATCCCACGGAGCACTGTTCAAGGGATCATTCAGAAATGGAAGGAGTATGGCACAACTGTAAACCTACCAAGACAAGACCGTCCACCTAAACTCACAGGCCGAACAAGGAGAGCGCTGATCAGAAATGCAGTAAAGAGGCCCATGGTAACTCTGGACGAGCTGCAGAGATCTACAGCTCAGATGGGGGAATCTGTCCATAGGACAACTACTAGTCGTGTACTGCACAATGTTGGCCTTTATGGCAGAGTGGCAAGAAGAAAGCCATTGTTAACAGAAAAGCATAAGAAGTCCCGTTTGCAGTTTGCCACAAGTCATGTGGGGGACACAGCAAACATGTGGAAGAAGGAGCTCTGGTCAGATGAGACCAAAATGGAACTTTTTGTCCAAAATGCTAAACGCTATGTGTGGCTGAAAACTAACACTGCACATCACTCTGAACACACCATCCCCACTGTCAAATATGGTGGTAGCAGCATCATGCTCTGTGGGTGCTTCTCTTCAGCAGGGACAGGGAAGCTGGTCAGAGTTGATGGGAAGATGGATGGAGCCAAATACAGGGCAACCTTGGAAGAAAACCTCTTGGAGTCTGCAAAAGACTTGAGAATGGGGCACAGGTTCGACCCTAAACATAAAGCCAGGGCAACAATGGAATGGTTTAAAACAAAACATAGCCATGTGTTAGAATGGCCCAGTCAAAGACCAGATCTAAATCTAATCGAGAATCTGTGGCAATATCTGAAAATTGCTGTTCTCAAACGCTGTCCATCTAATCTGACTGAGCTAGAGCTGTTTTGTAAGGAAGAATGGGCAAGGATTTCAGTCTCAAGATGTGCAAAGCTGGTAGAGACATACCCTAAAAGACTAGCAGCTGTAATTGCAGCAAAAGGTGGTTCTACAAAGTATTGACTCAGGGGGCTGAATAATTATGCACACCCCACTTTGCAGTTATTTATTTGAAAAAAATGTTTGGAATCATGTATGAGTTTTGTTCCACTTCTCACGTGTACACCACTTTGTATTGGTCTTTCACGTGGAATTCCAATAAAATAGATTCATGTTTGTGGCAGTAATGTGACAAAATGTGGAAAACTTCAAGGGGGCCAAATACTTTTGCAAGCCACTGTAATTCCACTTTTGAAGATGCATAGCTGGAGTTTCCATGTCAAAACCTTTATCAGTTGGTTATTTACAAATTACACAGTATTAATCAGAGCTCATTATTTTATACAAATAAAATATAAATGTTGCAAATATAATAGACTTCACAACTGTACAACAACCAAGCAAGAAGCAAAGTCTCTCAGGTAAAGCTCTCTCTGTGCTAGGATACTGACAGCCTGAAAACACAGGATCAATCAGTGCTGCACTCAGGCCAGACCATGTGATGTGATACTGGTTGACTGTGTTCAAAATGTAGTACCACTAGGGCCACAAAGATAATTCACCACCGGCTAATTAGGGGATAAACCCTCCTCCCCTGGACAGTTAATGAGTCACCAGATGCAGTAGCCTCAGTTGGCCGAATAATGCCTGAGGCATGTAGGCCACCACTCGCCTCGCTGGCAATCATTCCCTCTTCCACGTCTCCTGGTCACTTGCCACCTTCAAAAGATTAATGGAAGCCTCGAATAGCATAAACATATAATTTATTTCTTTAGGAGAAAAAGCTATGTGGATCAGACCCTACTTGCCACCACACCTTCAGAAGAGTAGTGGAAGCCTCAAATAGCATAAAAATACCCTTTACTTCCTTAGGAGAAAAGCTAAGTGGATTGGACCCGAGGTGTCTATTACAAGGTTTTCTTTTTCTCAGCTTGTCATGACAGACTCTGTCTGAATGATGGAGGATAGTGGGGGTTGGAGGGTTAAATACTCACCTGTCTGACATCCTCCCCCCAGGCAGGTTATTGCTCCTCCCCCTCAAAGAATGGGCCCTGGTACAGCCCGCCCCCAGCTTGGCAGCCACAGCTTGAATGGTGGCTGTTGAGCTGGGGGCTGGACTGCAGCCATGCAGGTAGAGGTTCGAGAGTCTTCAGAAACATGACCGCCACCACACTGCTGAGGAGTGGGGCGGAGCATTACCTCTTCTCTAAAGACATCAGGTTAGGTATGTATTTAATACCAGGAAAAAAACCCTCCCCCTTCTGTCCTCATTTAGACAAAGACTGTCATTACAGGCACTGTTATTTTTAACCTTAACCACTTGAGGACCGTGGGCTTTACCCCCCTTAAGGACCAGGCACTTTTTTTCCATTCAGACCACTGCAGCTTTCACGGTTTATTGCTCGCTCATACAACCTACCACCTAAATGAATTTTGGCTCTTTTTTTTGTCACTAAAAAAGCTTTCTTTTGGTGCTATTTGATTGCTGCTGCGATTTTTACTTTTTATTATATTCATCAAAAAAGACATGAATTTTGGCAAAAAATTATTTTTTTAACTTTCTGTGCTGACATTTTTTAAATAAAGTAAAATGTCTGTATACATGCAGCGCGAAAAATGTGGACAAACATGTTTTTGATTAAAAAAAACCCATTCAGCCTATATTTATTGGTTTGGGTAAAAGTTATAGCGTTTACAAACTATGGTGCAAAAAGTGAATTTTCCCATTTTCCAGCATCTCTGCCTTTTCTGACCACCTGACATGTTTCATGAGGGGCTAGAATTCCAGGATAGTATAAATACCCCCCAAATGACCCCATTTTGGAAAGAAGACAGGCATAGTGAGAGGCATAGTGAGTTCATAAAAGATATTATTTTTTGTCACAAGTAAGCGGAATATTACACTTTGTGACCCAAAAAAAAAAAAAGTTTCCATTTCTTCTAACTTGCGACAAAAAAAAATGAAATCTGCCACAGACTCACTATGCTCCTCTCTGAATACCTTGAAGTGTCTACTTTCCAAAATGGGGTGATTTGTGGGGTGTTTACTGTCCTGACATTTTGGGGGGTGCTAAATTGTAAGCACCCCTGTAAAGCCTAAAGGTGCTCATTGGACTTTGGGCCCCTTAGCGTAGTTAGGCTGCAAAAAAGTGCCACACGTGGTATTGCCGTACTCAGGAGAAGTAGTATAATGTGTTTTGGGGTGTATTTTTACACATACCCATGCTGGGTGGGAGAAATATCTCTGTAAATAACAATTGTTTGATTTTTTTTTTACACACAATTGTCCATTTACAGATAGATTTCTCCCACTCAGCATGGGTATGTGTAAAAATACACCCCAAAACACATTATACTACTTCTCCTGAGTACAGCGATACCACATGTTTGGCACTTTTTTGCACCCTAACTGCGCTAAGGGGCCCAAAGTCCAATGAGTACCTTTAGGATTTCACAGGTCATTTTTGTTTCAAGACTACTCCTCGCGGTTTAGGGCCCCTAAAATGCCAGGGCAGTATAGGAACCCCACTAATGACCCCATTTTAGAAAGAAGAAACCCCAAGGTATTCCGTTAGGAGTATGGCGAGTTCATAGAAGATTTTATTTTTTGTCGCAAGTTAGCGAAAATTGATTTTAATTGTTTTTTTTCACAAAGTGTCATTTTCCGCTAATTTGTGACAAAAAATAAAATCTTCTATGAACTCACCATACTCCTAACGGAATACCTTGGGGTGTCTTCTTTCTAAAATGGGGTCATTAGTGGGGTTCCTATACTGCCCTGGCATTTTAGGGGCCCTAAACCGTGAGGAGTAGTCTTGAAACAAAAATGACCTGTGAAATCCTAAAGGTACTCATTGGACTTTGGGCCCCTTAGCGTACTTAGGGTGTAAAAAAGTGCCACACATGTGGTACCGTCGTACTCAGGAGAAGGAGTATAATGTGTTTGGGGTGTATTTTTACACATACCCATGCTGGGTGGGAGAAATATCTCTGTAAATGACAATTGTTTGATTTCTTTTACACACAATTGTCCATTTACAGAGAGATTTCTCCCACCCAGCATGGGTATATGTAAAAATACACCCCAAAACATTATACTACTTTTCCTGAGTACGGCGGTACCACATGTGTGACACTTTTTTGCAGCCTAGGTGCGCTAAGGGGCCCAACGTCCTATTCACAGGTCATTTTGAGACATTTGTTTTCTAGACTACTCCTCATGGTTTAGGGCCCCTAAAATGCCAGGGCAGTATAGGAACCCCACAAGTGACCCCATTTTAGAAAGAAGACACCCCAAGGTATTCCGTTAGGTGTATGGCGAGTTCATAGAAGATTTTATTTTTTGTCACAAGTTAGTGAAAAATGACACTTTGTGAAAAAAAACCAATAAAAATCAATTTCTGCTAACTTTTGACAAAAAATAAAATCTTCTATGAACTTGTCATACACCTAACAGAATACCTTGGGGTGTCTTTTTTTCTAAAATGGGGTCACTTGTGGGGTTCCTATACCGCCCTGGCATTTTGTGGGCCCAAAACCGTGAGTAGTCTGGAAACCAAATGTCTCAAAATGACTGTTCAGGGGTATAAGCATCTGCAAATTTTGATGACAGGTGGTCTATGAGGGGGCGAATTTTGTGGAACCGGTCATAAGCAGGGTGGCCTTTTAGATGACAGGTTGTATTGGGCCTGATCTGATGAATAGGAGTGCTGGGGGGTGACAGGAGGTGATTGATGGGTGACTCAGGGGGTGGTTAGAGGGGAAAATAGATGCAATCAATGCACTGGGGAGGTGATCGGAAGGGGGTCTGAGGGGGATCTGAGGGTTTGGCCGAGTGATCAGGAGCCCACACGGGGCAAATTAGGGCCTGATCTGATGGGTAGGTGTGCTAGGGGGTGACAGGAGGTGATTGATGGGTGTCTCAAGGTGTGATTAGAGGGGGGAATAGATGCAAGCAATGCACTGGCGAGGTGATCAGGGCTGGGGTCTGAGGGCGTTCTGAGGGTGTGGGCGGGTGATTGAGTGCCCTAGGGGCAGATAGGGGTCTAATCTGATAGGTAGCAGTGACAGGGGGTGATTGATGGGTAATTAGTGGGTGTTTATGGTAGAGAACAGATGTAAACACTGCACTTGGGAGGTGATCGGACGTCGGATCTGCGGGCGATCTATTGGTGTGGGTGGGTGATCAGATTGCCCGCAAGGGGCAGGTTAGGGGCTGATTGATGGGTGGCAGTGACAGGGGGTGATTGATGGGTGGCAGTGACAGGGGGTGATTGATGGGTGATTGACAGGTGATTGACAGGTGATCAGTGGGTTATTACAGGGAAGAACAGATGTAAATATTGCACTGGCGAATTGATAAGGGGGGGTCTGAGGGCAATCTGAGCGTGTAGGCGGGTGATTGGGTGCCCGCAAGGGGCCGATTAGGGTCTGATCTTATGGGTAACAGTGACAGGTGGTGATAGGGGGTGATTGATGGGTCATTGATGGGTAATTAGTGGGTGTTTAGGGTAGAGAACAGATGTAAACACTGCACTTGGGAGGTGATCTGACGTCGGATCTGCGGGCGATCTATTGGTGTGGGTGGGTGATCAGATTGCCCACAAGGGGCAGGTTAGGGGCTGATTGATGGGTGCCAGTGACAGGGGGTGATTGATGGGTGATTGATGGGTGATTGACAGGTGATTGATAGATGATTGACAGGTGATTGACAGGTGATCAGGGGGATAGATGCATACAGTACACAGGGGGGGGGGAGGTGTCTGGGGGGGGGGGTCTAGGGAGAATCTGAGGGGTGGGGGGGTGATCAGGAGGGAGCAGGGGGCAGTTTAGGGAATAAAAAAAAATAGCGTTGACAGATAGTGACAGGGAGTGATGGATGGGTGATTAGGGGGGTGATTGGGTGCAAACAGTGGTCTGGGGGGTGGGCAGGGGGGGGGTCTGAGGGGTGCTGTGGGCGATCAGGGGGCGGGGGGGGGAATCAGTGTGCTTGGGTGCAGACTAGGGTGGCTGCAGCCTGCCCTGGTGGTCCCTCGGACACTGGGACCACCAGAGCAGGAGGCAGCCTGTATAATACACTTTGTAAACATTACAAAGTGTATTATACACTTTGTATGCGGCGATCCAGGTGCTAGTAACCCGCCGGCGCTTCCGAACGGCCGGTGGGTTACAGCGCGAGGTGGGCGGAGCCAGTCCCCGGCGGCCGATCGCGTCACGAATGACGCGATCGCGCCGCCCATGCCCCTACAAGGACCGCCGCCTCTGTGCATGTGGCGGTCCTTGCGGGGTCCACTTCCCGGCCGCCTCTGTGCGTTGGGCGTCACTTTATAGCCAAAGAGAAAGTACCCAAATTATGCAGCACCAAACCACTCCTAATAATTGTCAAAAGATATAACAAACTTTATTGGAAAATAGGTTAACAGCATTAAAAATTCCTAAAAATCACCATAGGGTGATGGCAGCGATGAACGGAGTATTAAATAACAGGATAATACAATAATCACAAAACCTAACAACCACCTCTATAAGTAAGTGTTACAATTTACATCAATCAAAAAAGGGCATAATATTCTAGTGAAGTCAATACACAGTGCAGGTATATGATATATTGCGGAACAGGTTGCACAATATAAATAGAGTCCATAGGAAAAATAAAGAAAGGTGCAAACAAGGGTCCCTAAGGATACCAGTATCTTAAAAGTATATGTCCAATGAACCCAAACATTTGAACAAGAAAAGCCCGTGCACAGGCAAAAGAGAAGGCGCAAGACTTACGAGGTGGAAGAGGGAAGAAACCGTGTCACCGCTGCACGCGGTGACACGGTTTCTCCCCTCTTCCACCTCGTAAGTCTTGTGCCTTCTCTTTTGCCTGTGCACGGGCTTTTCTTGTTCAAATGTTTGGGTTCATTGGACATATACTTTTAAGATACTGGTATCCTTAGGGACCCTTGTTTGCACCTTTCTTTATTTTTCCTATGGACTCTATTTATATTGTGCAACCTGTTCCGCAATATATCATATACCTGCACTGTGTATTGACTTCACTAGAATATTATGCCCTTTTTTGATTGATGTAAATTGTAACACTTACTTATAGAGGTGGTTGTTAGGTTTTGTGATTATTGTATTATCCTGTTATTTAATACTCCGTTCACCGCTGCCATCACCCTATGGTGATTTTTAGGAATTTTTAATGCTGTTAACCTATTTTCCAATAAAGTTTGTTATATCTTTTGACAATTATTAGGAGTGGTTTGGTGCTGTATAATTTGGGTACTTCCTCTTTGGCTATAAAGTGATTCCCTAATTGCCCAATTAGCACATTCCCCCCAGTTCATTCATTTTTTGATTATTGGATGGTGCTTGTCCTTTACTGTTGCTTACATATAATCTGTGCGTTGGGCGGTCGGGAAGTGGTTAACCACTTAACATCTCAGTCGTTTTCAGCTTATGCATCCGAGCAATGTTCACCTCCCATTCATTAGCCTATAACTTTATCACTACTTATCACAATGAACTGATCTATATCTTGTTTTTTCCACCACCAATTAGGCTTTCTTTAGGGGGTACATTTTGCTAAGAGCCACTTTACTGTAAATGCATTTTAACAGGAAGAATAAGAAAAAAAATGAAAAAATGCATTATTTGTCAGTTTTCGGCCATTATAGTTTTAAAATAATACATGCCTCCATAATTAAAACCCACGTATTGTTATTGCCCATTTGTCACGGTTATTTCACCATTTAAATTATGTCCCTATCACAATGTATCGCGACAATATTTTATTTGGAAATAAAAGAGCATTTTTTCCGTTTTGCATACATCACTATTTACAAGCTTATAAAAAAAAAAATAGAGAGAAATATTTCATCTTTACATAGATATTTAAAAAGTTTAGACCCTTAGGTAAATATTTATGTTTTTTTTTTTATAGTAATGTTTTTTTTGTTTTTTTTCATTAAACATTTTATGTGGGCATTTTTGGGAGGGTGGGATATAAAAGTGTTTTATTTGGGGAAATATTGGTGTATTGTAATGTTTTTGGGTATTTACTTGTAGTTTTACTTTTTGGCCACAAGATGGCAATCTCGATTTTTTTTACATGACGTCACTCTAAGCGTACAATGTATGCTTAGAGGGACACAGCTTCAGAAAGAGCGAAGCTTCCGAGAGAAGCTGTCGCTTTTTTAGCGGGGGAGAGGAATCAATGATCGGGCTCACTAGCCCGATACATTGATTCCGTGGCTACCGACTCCGCGGCTGGGAGTGCGCGTGCACGCGCGCGATCAGCCGCGGGAGCGCGCGGGAGCGCGCCTGTCCTCCTTGACGTTTTTATACGTCAAGGAGGACAAAGTGGTTAAAGTGGTCTAACACCCAGCATTTCAACTTTGCTTTAAAATATTGCTTACAGCTTAGAAACTATTATGCTAGATTTTTTTTTTAACAGAAATTCACTGAATGGGTTAAACATGACATTTTAGTGTTGCATTTAGCTAGAAATCCGCATCAGTGCTGATGTTTAGATGCAAATGTATCTATTTACAATGTAAATAAACAAACACCTCTCTGAGAGAGCACTGAGGGCTTCCCAGACAGGATTTTCAGAGGTCTATTTGCATTCCAAACAAAGATACATTTGTATCTAAACCTCAGCATGGACGCGGATTTCTAGCTAAATGCAAAACTAAAATGTCATGTTTAACCCATTCAGTGAATTTCTGCTTAAAAAAAAAATCTGGCATAATAGTTTCTAAGCTGTAAGCAATCTTTTAAAGCAAAGTTGAAATGCTGGGTGTTAGACCGCTTTAAGTACTCACCATTCTGGTCTCCAGACTAGTGTTGGGCGAACACCTAGATGTTCGGGTTCGCGAACGTTCGCCGAACATCGCCGCGATGTTCGGGTGTTCGACCCGAACTCCGAACATAATGGAAGTCAATGGGGACCCGAACTTTTGTGCTTTGTAAAGCTTCCTTACATGCTACATACCCTAAATTTGCAGGGTATGTGCACCTTGGGAGTGGGTACAAGAGGAAAAAAAAATAGCAAAAAGAGCTTATAGTTTTTGAGAAAATCGATTTTAAAGTTTCAAAGGGAAAACTGTCTTTTAAATGCGGGAAATGTCTGTTTTCTTTTCACAGGTAACATGCTTTTTGTCGGCATGCAGTCATAAATGTAATACATATAAGAGGTTCCAGGAAAAGGGACCGGTAACGCTAACCCAGCAGCAGCACACGTGATGGAACAGGAGGAGGGTGGCGCAGGAGGAGAAGGCCACGCTTTGAGACACAACAACCCAGGCCTTGCATGAGGACAAGAAGCGTGCGGATAGCAATTTGTGTTTTGTCGCCATGCAGTCATAAATTTAATACAGATGAGAGGTTCAATAAACAGGGACCGGAAACGCTAACCCATCACAGATGTTCATTGTTCATGTTACTTGGTTGGGGTCCGGGAGTGTTGCGTAGTCGTTTCCAATCCAGGATTGATTCATTTTAATTTGAGTCAGACGGTCTGCATTTTCTGTGGAGAGGCGGATACGCCGATCTGTGACGATGCCTCCGGCAGCACTAAAACAGCGTTCCGACATAACGCTGGCTGCCGGGCAAGCCAGAACCTCTATTGCGTACATTGCCAGATTGTGCCAGGTGTCTAGCTTCGATACCCAATAGTTGAAGGGTGCAGATGGATTGTTCAACAACACAGCTATGCCATCTGACATGTAGTCCTTGACCATCTTCTCCAGGCGATCGGTGTTGGAGGTGGATCTGCACGCTTGCTGTTCTGTGTGCTGCTGCATGGGTGTCAGAAAATTTTCCCACTCCAAGGACACTGCCGATACCATTCCCTTTTGGGCACTAGCTGCGGCTTGTGTTGTTTGCTGCCCTCCTGGTCGTCCTGGGTTTGCGGAAGTCAGTCTGTCGGCGTACAACTGGCTAGAGGAGGGGGAGGATGTCAATCTCCTCTTTAAAGTCTCCACAAGGGCCTGCTGGTATTCTTCCATTTTGACCTGTCGGACTCTTTCTTCAAGCAGTTTTGGAACATTGTGTTTGTACCGTGGATCCAGAAGGGTATAAACCCAGTAATTGGTGTTGTCCAGAATGCGCACAATGCGTGGGTCGCGTTCAATGCAGTCCTAGGCCGAAGAGGTCATAGCCTAGGGTCACAAAAACCTGTTTATTTGGGCTATTTCAATGGTAGTGATTGTGACGTACATAAATCTCAGCCATGGCCGTTAGCAACGTCTGAATTTCACAAAATGTCTCATGCAGGTAGAAGACATATTGTTAGACTTGGATTCCAAAGATGGGGTCCCTACATCTCTGCAAACCAGAGTTACAGGGGTCCAAAATTGGTAAAATCCCCCATAGGCTTTCATTGGGCCTACTATTTACCGTTCCAAAATCTCACACCATTTCAAAGGGCAATGGCTCAGCAGTGGCAAAACTCACCAGTCATGATCACCCTAAGGGTCCCTACAATGCTAGAAAATTTGGTACTGCTGAGCCATTGCCCTTTGAAAAGATGTGAGATTTTGAAAAGTGAAATAGGGAGGCAATGAAAGTCTATGGGGGATTTTACCAATTTTGGACCCCTGTAAATCTGGTTTGCAGAGATGTAGGGACCCCATCTTTGGAATCCAAGTCTAACAATATGTCTTCTACCTGCATGAGACATTTCGTGAAATTCAGACGTTGCTAACGGCCATGGCTGAGATTTATGTACGTCACCATCACTACCATTGAAATAGCCCAAATAAACAGGTTTTTGTGACCCTAGGCTATGACCTCTTCGGCCTAGGACTGCATTGAACGCGACCCACGCATTGTGCGCATTCTGGACAACACCAATTACTGGGTTTATACCCTTCTGGATCCACGGTACAAACACAATGTTCCAAAACTGCTTGAAGAAAGAGTCCGACAGGTAAAAATGGAAGAATACCAGCAGGCCCTTGTGGAGACTTTAAAGAGGAGATTGACATCCTCCCCCTCCTCTAGCCAGTTGTTCGCCGACAGACTGACTTCCGCAAACCCAGGACGACCAGGAGGGCAGCAAACAACACAAGCCGCAGCTAGTGCCCAAAAGGGAATGGTATCGGCAGTGTCCTTGGAGTGGGAAAATTTTCTGACACCCATGCAGCAGCACACAGAACAGCAAGCGTGCAGATCCACCTCCAACACCGATCGCCTGGAGAAGATGGTCAAGGACTACATGTCAGATGGCATAGCTGTGTTGAACAATCCATCTGCACCCTTCAACTATTGGGTATCGAAGCTAGACACCTGGCACAAACTGGCAATGTACGCAATAGAGGTGCTGGCTTGCCCGGCAGCCAGCGTTATGTCGGAACGCTGTTTCAGTGCTGCCGGAGGCATCGTCACAGATCGGCGTATCCGCCTCTCCACAGAAAATGCAGACCGTCTGACTCAAATTAAAATGAATCAATCCTGGATTGGAAACGACTACGCAACACTCCCGAACCCCAACCAAGTAACATGAACAATGAACATCTGTGATGGGTTAGCGTTTCCGGTCCCTGTTTATTGAACCTCTCATCTGTATTACATTTATGACTGCATGGCGACAAAACGCAAATTGCTATCCGCACGCTTCTTGTCCTCATGCAAGGCCTGGGTTGTTGTGTCTCAAAGCGTGGCCTTCTCCTCCTGCGCCACCTTCCTCCTGTTCCATCACGTGTGCTGCTGCTGGGTTAGCGTTACCGGTCCCTTTTCCTGGAACCTCTTATATGTATTACATTTATGACTGCATGCCGACAAAAAGCATGTTACCTGTGCAAAGAAAACAGACATTTCCCGCATTTAAAAGACAGTTTTCCCTTTGAAACTTTAAAATCGATTTTCTCAAAAACTATAAGCTCTTTTTGCTAAATTTTTTTTCCTCTTGTACCCACTCCCAAGGTGCACATACCCTGTAAATTTGGGGTATGTAGCATATAAGGAGGCTTTACAAAGCACGAAAGTTCGGGTCCCCATTGACTTCCATTATGTTCGGAGTTCGGCTCGAACACCCGAACATCGCGGCCATGTTCGGCCCGAACCCGAACATCTAGATGTTCACCCAACACTACACGTGACCCGTTCGGCCAATCACAGCGCTAGCCGAACGTTCGGGTAACGTTCGGCCATGCGCTCTTAGTTCGGCCATATGGCCGAACAGTTTGGCCGAACACCATCAGGTGTTCGGCCGAACTTGAACATCACCCGAACAGGGTGATGTTCTGCAGAACCCGAACAGTGGCGAACACTGTTCGCCCAACACTACTCCAGACACATGATTACTGCAATACTTCAAGTCACCACAGACCCCTAAGTAGCCTGCTACAGCTCATTGCATTTCCCATTAACAAATCTGATGATTCAGTTTGATTTAACATGCACTGCTCAAGTCTAATTTAAGTTTTACCAGAATCTGTATTTCATACTTAGCCAAAGCTAATAAAAACGTTACTTTGAAATAACTTGGACTAGTGGCTTTCTTTGCCTTTCCCAAGATTCTGAAATTGTTTCAGTAGACCTTTACAGGATATGCTACATAAAAAAACACAGTGGAGAGGAAAGCATTGCAGAAAATATTTTTTCCTGACAATTAAACACAGGTGTACACCGCCAAAATAAAGTCTCATTTAAATCTATTGCTGTGTAATGTGCTCCATCTGCTTGGAAAAAGCTGGGGAGATGTAGAAATTTGGCTCTCATGTACCCAGACCCTTAAATGATGCTCTGTTCTAAGGTTAACTCAGTATAAATTACAGATCTACAATTAACATTGTAATTTCTTCTTTGCTTTTTTAATTTTCTTTAATAGCGTTATTTGTCACTTCTGCAACAACTGTATGCCTAAATGTGTCATTATAAAATACTATATTTTTCTAGTTTTATTTTAAATGTCTTATTCTACTACTGTATGGAAAATTACATAAAAGTTCTCTGAATATTTCTACCCAGGAACAAGGATGTAATAGCGAAACAAGAAACTTTCTACACATTCCTTGGTCCTGACCTCAACTTAAAGGACAACTGTAACAAGAAGTATATTGAGGCTGCTATATTTATTTCCTTTTAAACAATACCAGTTGCCTGCCTGGCAGACCTGCTGCTGATCTTAAAGGAGTCATCAGGCAATATTATGTCCCCCCGATCTACTTACCTAGGGCTTCCTCCAGCCCCTTGCAGCTGACATGTCCCAGCTGCTGGCCAGGGATCCCTGCACGGTGCAGAGGCCGCCCTCAAGGTTGTCCTTACTGCGCCTGTGTGAATTCCATGTTGTCCGTGGCGAACTGCACAGGCGCAGTAGTTCTGCACCTGTGCAGTATGCCGTGGACAACGTGGACTTGATTGACAGTGGCGCTTCACGCAGGCGCAGTAAGGATGACCTCGAGATCGGCCTCTGCACCGTGTGGGGACCCCGGGCCAGCGCCGCGGCTGAGAGTGGAGCTGGGGTGTGTGACATGTCAGCTGCAAGGAGCTAGAGGAAGCACCAGGTAAGTAGATTGGGGGGACATAATATTGCCTGATGACTCCTTTAATGGCATCAGTAGTGTCTGAATCATACCAGAAACAAGCATGCAGATAATCTTGTCAGATCTGACAACAATAATGTCAGAAACACCTGATATGCTACATGCTTGTTCAGGGTCTATGGCTAAAAGTATTAGAGGTAGAGGATCAGAAGGAGTTTAAAAGGAAACAAATATGGCAGCCTCCATATCCCTCTCATTACAGTTGTCCTTTAAACATTTCTGGAGTAATGTACAATTGTGGATTAAAAAATTACAGTTTATAGTGTTCCAATGACACCTGAAACCTTCCTATTTACATCATATCAATTTAACTACCAGAGTTTACAAATAAAATCTCTTCTTGTTCATTTGATGAATGCCGCCAGAACCGCTATTCCAATATTTTGGAAATCAACCACTGCTCCAGCAATTTCCCAACGGTAGTCCAAAATCTGGGTTTCTAATGTCAAAGGCAAATATGATAGATTTTTATTATTTGCCAGTTAGAAGGGAAATGGCAAACCTTCTTACTCTGTGTATTGTACACTGTACATTATGCATTAACATCAATAATAAATAGAGGCTGTTAAGATTGCAGACATCATTGACATCTGGCTATTAAAGACTGAAGGGCATGAGTGATGAAGATAACAAGGAATTAAAGAATCTCATTTTAATTAGACAGATAAAAAACAGGATTTAGCTCTGCAGAAGTTCACAGTGGAGCAGATGTATACTCAGACATGTCTTGATAAATGATTATGTAAAAAACAATAATAATGTGATGTTGGAAATATTGCATATCAACATTTACTGTATGTAAAAGTGTCCCAGTACAGTATAAAAATGCAGTTGGCATACTGGACTTAATGTAAACCTCTGTACATTTTGACCTAGTCCCAAATAATGATACAATTGGATCTGAACAATCCTCCGTCTGTCATTTTGAAAAGACATTTTCAAAGGGTGGGGTGAAATACAGGCTAATTGTTTCAGAGGCAGAATAGAAAACTAGTAAGCATTCCTCCTGTACATTTCACAAAAAGATTCAAACACAGAAATCTAATTCTTAAAAAACAGAGCTGGACAGTAAAGGAGCAGCATTTGGAAACAGAAATTCAGAGACAGCGCCAGCTATTGCCTCCAGTGTCGTTTCTCACTTAGTAAAAAGTGACAACAAACTTCTTCCAGCAAAAATAAAAATGATATGTTTGATCTGTTTCGGAAAACAAAACGTGAATTTGGAACCTGCAAAAGCTGACAAAGCTGATGCCGACGGAATGAATGCAAGCCTATGAGAACAGATAGTGTCCGTTCTTACTAGGCTTGTCACTCCAATACGTTCCTGCTTTACTCACCTGTCTTGTCTCCGCCGATGCTGACACTGTCTCTCAGCTTCACTGCGGGGGATACTCGGTATGTAGATCAGAGTCCCAACAGAAGCAGGATCCTATAGGATTGCAATAAAAAAAAACACAAAAAAAACCCATACAATGAGAATTATCATTGGTTCATTAAGAGAAACACTTGCTTTATCTATATATTGTTGTTGATGGCCACACTAATGTTCCCTTTGCAAATCCATAAACTCATCGCTTCCTCTTTCTGATCACAAAATTCACTTTGCCCTCACTTTCTGACATAAAGCTAGCAGCTGCACACATTTAACAAACTTTAACTTCTGACTTTGATTCTGTTGCTCCTTCCTCAATTTTTGGTGTCAGTCTCACCTGGTGTCGCTACTGCCACAGCACTCTTGACAGCCTCACCTGTTGTTGATCTTGCCCGTTTGGCTGCGTAAGGATGTGCGCATGCACCTGCCATTAGGCGTGAGTTTTATGTCCATGGCTGAAGGTGTGTGCACGAATGTGCGGCGCAGTGTCAGGCTTTGCATGTATCTGTGCATACACGGTGTACAAAATGACACAACAAAGCAGCTTTTCCTTGCCCATAAAAGGTTTATTCACTCAAGTGCTGATACCTCTGCCATCTAGTGGTTATGCTAGACCCTGTGTGGCTTACTTATCCAACCCTGATCCTGAGCTCTCCTTCCTTGACCCAGCTTGTCTGATTACTTATTGATCTGTTACTCTATAGGTGCATACACACGCACTACTAAATGCAACGACGCTCAGCGGATCGTTCAGAAACAGCCTTATCAGTCCACCCACAGCGCGTACACACGAGCACACTGTCGGCTAAAGACCGCCCAGCGGGAGGGTCCGGGGGCCCCGTCGTTGCATTTAGTAGTGCGTGTGTACGCACCTTAATGCCGGCTTTCTCAACTAGGGTTCCCTGGAACCCCAGGGTTCCTTGAGTACTCTGCAGGAGTTCCTTAGTATTTTTCCTCACTGTGGGGGTTGGGAGTATGATAGGGAGCACGCTATAATAGGGATTACTGTAAAAAGCATTACATCCAGAATAATAATGAGCACATTAATAAAAAGCACTAGAATAAGGACACATTATAATTAAGGGCACTGTAATAGGGGGTAGTAACATAAACAGCCACCTGCCAAAAAAAATTCAGGGGTTCCTTGAGATCCAAAAATTATTTGCAGGGGTTCCTTGAGATCCAAAACGTATTTGCAGGGTTCCTCCAGGGTAAAAAGGTTGAGAAAAGCTGCTCTAATGTGACCTCCACAGTTATCTGGCACCTACATTTAAGCAATTCCTCATAATACCAATACTCAAGAAACCTTGTCTGGACCCCACTGCCATACCAATCTACAGTATGGCTCTATCCCTATTTTTTCCTTCTCTTCCAAACTACTTGAGCAACAAGTTTACTCAGATTTGGTGCATCACCTCACCACTAATTTCCTGTTTTATCACCTTCAATCTGACTTTCACATTAGTCACTAAATGGAAAAAAATCCTAGTCAAAGTGACACACAACTTATTGGCAATTCTACTCTGTATTCATTCTTCTCGATCTTTGTTCAGCTTTTGGCATAGTTGATGTTCTTCTGCTTCTCCAAATCATCTCCTCTCTGGGCATTCAAGGTCTCCTGGATTTCCTTCTACCTCACAGTTAGGATCTTCAGGTTTGCACATTCTGGTCCTATCACCAAGGCTTGTTCCTTAAGGCAGCCATACACTGGTCGATTGCCACCAGATCGACCAACAGATAGATCCCTCTATGATCAAATCTGATCACAGAAGGATCTAATGGCTGCCCATACACTGCAAACAGTTTTTGAATCAATTTCAGCATGAAACTTGTGGAACTGCCGCTACCCCCTGCTTCACTGGCCAAACCCATTACAATACCGCTCCGCCGGCGCGAGTACCAGGGTCCCCACAGTCTAATTTCTTCCAGCATACTCCATCTTGGCTTCACTTCCTGTCCCGTCTTGTCACAAACAGAAAGTTCAAACAGTAGAGCGCCCTCTACTGTTTTACTTCGCTTTCTCACAGGACAGGAAGTGAATAGAAGACGTCGGAAGAAGTGAGAGACAGCAGGGACCCATGGACTCACGCTGGACAGGTGATGTATTGCTGCGTCGGGTCATCACCGTATCGAATGACGATAACGACGCGTTCCCGACCCACCTGCGGTTGACCTAATTTTTCCGCCTGGGCCGATCAACGGAATCGATCGATTTTGGATGAAAATCGGTCAATCGGTCTGCATTTATCGATTTCACATCAGATTCAAACACGGTGATCGAATCTGCTGTCTATCAGCAGGAAATCGCGTTCGTGTATGGGCACCTTTAATCCTCTTCTGCCTGTTCTTATGTTCTCAGTTATTTTATCAGCTCATTTGGCTTATATTATCACTTATAGCTGAAGACACCAAAATCTATCTCTATGTTCCTGATCTAGCTACACAGCTCATGTCCCTGACTATCTTAAAGCTATATCCTCTTTCATCTCCAGCTTTGTTAAGCTCAATATAAACAATCAATTATGATAACACGTCTATGACCCCTGTTTCCCAAGCTCTTTGCTCATAATGCCTCTTTTAATTCTCTTATTCAAACATCTCATCAACACATTAACCAAATCCTGCTGCTTACACCTAAAGAACATATCCTGCATTTGCCCCTTTCTTACTCAAGACACAACTAAACTAACGTGTGCATACCACACTTACTATCTTTAGATACAGTTTAAAAACTCACCTCTTCAGCCAGGCATACCTAGAACACTCTTACTAGGAGATCGGCCACTTACTATCACCTTGTACACCACCTCCCCTTACCTATTGTTCTATAACCTTTTAGGATGGACACTAAAAATGACAGTGCTTTATCTCATGGTATGTTTATCACTGCTGTGTAATGTTTACACATTTTTCACCCTATGTGTAAAATCCACTAGCTGGCCTGTTTTTATTTCTGAATTATCAGTATCCCATCAGTGTTTTGTAACTGTTTAAATTTTGTATTTCCTATTGTACAGCACCAAGGAAGATGCTGGCGCTAAATCCAAAATAATAATGTGTAATTAATCCACTTACTGAAACACTGCATTTGTTGTTGGTCTATTCTTACGACAGGAGAGGTACATTGTCCTGCAGAATACTCTAATATCCATGACAAAAGTACATTTCTAAGAGTTTTTAAAAAAGACAAACACTTATATAGCGCTTTTCTCCTGGCAGACTCAAAGCGCCAGAGCTGCAGCCACTAGGACGCGCTCTATAGGCAGTAGCAGTGTTAGGGAGACTTGCCTAAGATCTCCTGCTGGCTTACTGAACAGGCAGAGCCGAGATTCGAACCCTGGTCTCCCATGTCAGAGGCAGAGCCCTTAACCATTACACTATCCAGCCACTAACGTGCTTAGTTATGTGACAAGTCACAAGAAGCTGACCAAGTGATATACTTTGAACAAGTCCATCTAATATACAGAAACATAAAATGCATAAATACAATGGCAATAGATACATAGTTTAGTTGGAAAAAAAAAAAGACATTCGTCCATCAAGTCCAAACAAAAATTTGCTGTTGACATGGCTATACTAAATAATTACAGTAAACTCAGCAATCAGGCAAATAGTAGGCTTAGATCTCTGTGTTATATGCAAGTGTCTTCAATTTAAAAGAAAAAAAAAAGGTGAGAACTGCACATTCCCACCACTAAATACAAGAAAATGGCAACATAGGTGTAAAACATAAAAGTGAATTCTGTAGTGATTCAGTCTGATCTGTAACACTGTGATCTTCAGTACATGCACTGGATTCTCGTTAATGCCTGCTGTATATTTTATTCAATGATTTCGAAGAGTTTTGGTAGTCTATCATTAATATTTATAGTACATATGAATCACTATACCTCATGATTCAGATGCTTTAAAATGTTCTCATGACTTTTGTCACCTTTTCCTTTTCTGATCTTATTTTATTTAATTCATTTTCAGCATCATTCAAGTGCAAATGAGCTGACGCTGATACAGGCTATTGAAAGGTTGATGCTTTATTTCTTACCTTATTTTTAATACATTGAGTTTCTGGGCATATACTTGTGAACTTATTTTTTTGAACGTTCATGCACATAAACAGATGGGAATTTGTTCTCTCTCAGCTATTGTCCTCAAAATTATCCTCCCTCTAAATCTGGTCCCCTACTTTAATACGTGCTTCCCTTATGCCATTAGGCTTTACACATACACCAAACACAGCTGTGGCTCTCACTGTAAGTATGAGACATTCTACCACCACAGCTGACTATTGCTATATATGACATACTTGAAATCTGATTTACATATCTTTGATCTGTTATGTACAAATGTAGAAAAAGTTCAGATGGCAGGTAATGCAGACCAATCCGGTTCTTAGCTATTTCTTTTTGCGCATTATTAACTATACCAACCAAATAACACTAAAGTATTCATTTAAAAAAGTTGGTGTTTAATCTCACAGTTTACATATAATCGATATGAATGAAGAAAGGATGAAAAAGGTTAAAAATGATCAGATAACATTGTCTGTATCATACACAATTGCACGCTTACACTGCATGCGCCGCCCACCACCGTTCATTGCAGGTGCCAATAATGAGGCCTCCCTAATAAGAACAACCACTTTTATTGCTCTGGAACTGAGCCAGCTGACTCTGTTTCCATACACAGGACAGAGTCATTGAGGGTTACTGTGCAGTGCAACTCCTGTCACGCAAGGCTTGTTAACGGTGGTCAGCCACTTATGGCAATAGTGCTATTTCCATGTGTGATCCTAGTAAACCATAGGTCCAGGCTCGATGGTGGTGGCAGCAGCATGCCTGCACAGGCCAGTATCAACTATGCAGTTTGGTCACTTCTAGACCTCTGTAAGGGTGTGGGTGGCATTACCTGTGCCTAAGTACCTCCCAGTTACCAGGCAATCATCAGCAACAGGAAACACACAGCACAATGGCATAAGTTCTTGAACCCAGTGATTAAATATGTTTTTAAGAACTATAAAAAGCATTTTACCATAGGACCCCCAATCAAAATAATTTATATATTTAGCTACTCTGATGCAAATTTTGGTAGGAACACCTTAAACTTGAGTTCAATGTTCAAACCTCTCGGGGATAATTAGTCAAACATATAGATTGGCCATGCTTCTTTTTAATATAGGGTCCTGTCAAAGCTCCCAATGCATGTGGAGATGTTTAACTCATAAATTCCAGAGAATTTAAAACCTGCCATAGATCTATCATGTGTAGTAATGAAGTGTTTATACAAATCAAGTAGATCTATGTAGTATGTAAAAGGTGGCTTAGCACAGGTGAAGAATGTAATTGGATGAACAAACATGCACATGTTGGATAGCCCACATCTGCCCACTGGTAGGGAGTCGGCTAGATAGACAGTTACCACCACCAGACCGTATACAGTATATTCCAATTTTACCAAGAAAGCATGTAAATTCTTCAGGCCGTCACAAGGGGTCCAGAACCCACTATGTTGGCGATCCTTTTGTCCATGCGGATCACCCCCAACGTCAGGATAAAATGTCCCTTTATGTCTCCCAGTGGAATCCAAATTAGGTAAATAGTCTCACAGGTTCAGAATCTCCCTAAGCATGTTTGTGGGGTGTTGTTGCTACTGTCCTGTTTAAATAGGAATAAGCATGAGGCACTTAGAGATCGAACCTCCACGGTGGATGGAGGTATGTGTTCCTGCCAGCTCTGCTGCCACTGATAGATGCTGGAGGGGGGCGCTGAGGGGAGAAACCGATGGGAACTGTCCTCCCTCCCCGCTGATGTGTGGCCAAGCTCTCCCCTCATGCTGTGACCCATCCGTCCTCAGTCAGTGTTGCATTGTAACGAAATACAAGCACATAATGCAGTGTAGACAGGCTACAGGGTAGAATGGACCCATTGTTTTAAATTGGGATGCTCTGATTTTTGCCACTGTAGTGTACAACTCTCTGAGAAACACATTTTGCAGACAATGGATGTGTTGTAATAATGGTATTACTTTTGTACTTAGCTGCAACAAAGAAAGACTGCATTGTGTTAAAATGCAACGCAATATGGTAACTCCGGGTACTCTCTGGGCTGCCCGTAAGGCTGTCCTGAGGGGTCATGTCACTGCCATTGCCAGACAGAAGCATAAAGCATGCTGTGCTCAGATCTCTAAATTATGTAGTGAGCTGGTTGCTCTACATAAGAAACATATTTCTAATCTTACTAGTGCTTTACGCGATCAGATCAGAGCTAAACGCTTGGAACTTGATTCCTTCTCTGACTCTCAAATTGACAGAGAACTTATTTGCTTTAAAACTAAATTTATTCTTCATGGCAATGCTCACTCCCGTATGTTTGCTCGAAAATTAAATCAGACTCAGAAGTTGCCCCATGTTTATAAATTGCGTGGCCCCAGGGGCCACCTTGTCTCCCATCCTGATGCTGTTAAAATTTTTGAGGGGTTTTATGGTAAACTATATGCTTCCTCTACCTCTCCCCCGGTTATTTATGTAAGGGAATGGCTAGGCTCGCTGCCACTTCTTAAATTGGCTGAAGACCCGGTCGAGGCTCTAGGTACGTCTATTACTGATGAGGAGATCTGTCAGGCCATTCAATCTTTGAAGAACTCGAAGGCTCTTGGTCCTGACGGCTAAACGGCCTTGTACTATAAGACGTTCAGCCATATTTTGCTTCCTCGCTTGAAGGATTTATTTAATTCTATCATGAACAGAGGTAATTTTCCTGATGATATGCTTCAAGCTACTACGTCCCTTATTCCCAAGCCAACATCTGATCACACACAACTTACTAACTTTAGGCCGATTTTGGTCCTCGATAATGGCATAAAACTTCTCACAAACATTCCCAAACAGGTTTTATTCCTGGTAGACAACCTACTCTCCAAGATCCCTGGCCCAATGGGAAACGTTTAGTCCTTTTGAGTCTTGACCTGGTCAAGGCCTTTGACTCCATGTTATGGCCTTATAAGTATACAACTCTAAGTCATGCAGGTTTCCCTAATTTGGTTCTGGCAATGATTCAGGCCCTTTACCAGGATCCCAGGTGCTAACTCTTCCCCTATCACTATGGATAATAGTGATAATGTACGCTGATGATGCCCTTATGTTTGTCAAACAGTTCACAGTACACTTCTATGCCTAATCTCTTAAATACCTTAGCCTCCTTTTCAGAGTTATCAGGACTCCATGTAAATACTCATAAGCCTAATAGGCTATGCCTATCAATTTTCCTCCGCAGGTTTATAAGGTCTATCAGGCTAACTTTCCTTTTGATTGGTCTCTGGACTATATCCCATATTTGGGCATTAATTTGTCCTCTACATACTCATATTATACACTGTTCAAACATAACTTCCCTGGGTTATTTGCTTCTGTACTTACCACACCTAGGGATTGGAACGTATATAAAATAAGTTGGTGGGGCAGAATGGCTGCTTACAAGATGACCCTTTTACCGAGGCTCTTATATGTCTTTAGTGAGCTTCCTGTAATGGTTTCAAGATCACTACTAAACTCCATTAAGAGTCAAATTCTTACATTTATATGGAACAGACGCCCTCCCAGGATAGCACGTTGTTCCCTGCAGCGGCTTAGACATCTGGGGCTCTAGGCCTCCCAGATCCATGGCACTATTACCTCTCGTGTCAGTTTGCACATATTGGTCAAATGGTACTGACCTGCACATTGCCCTCTATGGGTTAATTTTGAAAAAGATTCTATCACCCCTTATAATATTCAGGCCCTCCTTCCCTCTAAGCAGAATTTAAATAGCCCCATTTCTACTTTGAATGGGGTTGTCTCCTTTTGTCTCTCCATCTGGAATAGGAAATTTGCCCAATCTCTCCCCCCCCCCTCCCCCTTCCCCTATTTCAATAATCCCGTTGGTCAGGAATCCTGATTTTCCCCCTGCTTTTTATAATCCAGTTTCATTTTCATGGTGGGTGGTGAATGGTTTTTATTTTGCTAAAAGGAATCTGGATTAATTACCTATTTGTACCTTTTGAACACCTTAAATGTACTAGAGATGTCACTAAGTCAGAACACTTTAGATATCTTCAAATTAGGCATTTCCTACGCCCTGTGAGCCTCGGTAGAAGGGTTGATTCCCTTTCTATTTTTGACAGACTTTGTGGTGAGCGGTTGGGGGGAAGGGGTACTATTTCTCTCCTCTATGAGGACATGATTGTTGCACTGGCATCCTCCAAACCTAATTATATCCTAAAATGGGAGTCTGATTTGGATGTTGTTTTTCCCTTGAAGCTGCACAGGATTTTCCCTTCTCACTCTCCATCTTGTTTTCGTGGTTGTGGTGGTATGGGAAGTCTGTGCACATCTTCTGGGATTGAGCGGAGGCTCAAGCCTTGTGGGAAAGGATGTTTACCTTATTTCATGCGGTTACCTCAATTAGTATTTCCTGCACCTCTGCTCAAGCCTTAATATATGCTTATGCCCCTGGTGTTCCCATAGCTTTTAAAAGGTTTTATTATGCTTGCCTCTTGGTCACAAGTTGGGAGATTGCCTTTAATTGGAAGTCTCCTACTCTTCCTCATGCCCAAATTGAACAATGCCTACATGTCTTGATGGAAACTAACAGGCTTGCACATGCTATTTCTGCCTCCGATGAGAAGTTTCAGTACAACTAGGCAGTATGATTAACCTACAGTCGTTTGGATCTTCTCCTTAGAGCATGAGCCCCTTTTCCCTATGGGATGGTGTTTTAGTTATTTTGTACTGAGTAGCCTCTTTATCTGCCTGTAATGATGTTCTTTTTTTTTTTTTTTTTTTTTTCCTTGTTTCTGTTTTAAGTCTGACCTATACCGGGTATGCATTGTTCTCCATTTTGTTGTCTTCCATCCATTTAAATTGTAGGTATGAACATATTTCCCACTATGTGGATTTGTATTCCACTGATTGTACACTGTTATTTGTACTGTATGCTACCTGTGTTCACTTTTTCTATCCTCAATAAAACCGTTTGTAAACTGAAATGCAATGCAAAGTAAACTTAAATGTGAAAAAAATTGCTAAGGGAAATTATGTATAGATCAATCCCCCTTTTCATTGAAACTGTAGGACCATATCTCACAAAGATATGCATAGAATTAGTGTTCTCTGGAATCAGATTCATGGATTGCAGATCAAAGCCAATCTATATCTTTAAACAGCATTCAAACTCAAAGTTTGTTTAATTGAACCCTGAGAAGAAAAGCATTTGACTGTACAGAAAGTGGCTTTCAGCATACAAATGTAATGCTGTGTCTGCTCTGATCTCTCTAAGCAACCATTGTGACCTGTCTCTGTGGGTATTTCCTGAGAATGAAGGGTCATTCCATCTCCATGAACTGCGCCTGCTGATCTACTGTTTTAATTATAAGCAAATGTTTATGTGAAAGTGTCTTTTTTGTCTGTGCAAGTGTGCATATACATATTCTGCTCATCTTACATTTACTTATGTATTATACATGTAATAAATACACTCACATAGACCATAACAGAAAATAGCTTAATGTGTAACTGTCGGGCATAAAATCAACTCTTTATTTTTATCGGGTAAAAAGTAATAAGGATGCTAACTAGGCAATACAAAAGTTAAAATCACTATTCCTTTTCTTGTTGATGAATGATCATTCCCCAGTTTACCTGACTCTTGTTTGGTACACACAAAATTTGGTACACAAAAAGGAAGTTGCAGGACATGCTGGGTTGTCCTTTTTTGCTTCTCTATTTCCCCTAAGACTTAACTAATGCAATATGATTGGCTGAAGCCTCTTTCCCTCCTGTTTTTCCCTTCCCACACCTCTGTTCCTCTTTGATTGGCCAATACTTCTCATGCTGAGACAATGCACTTTCTATAGTGAAGGGCAGGCAAAGCAGGCAGAGGAGAATAGGGCAGGAAATAACATCAGGATTGGCTTCAAAATAGCCACACTTAAAATGGGAAATGCTAAGAAGGATTTTCAATTTTTTTACTGTAGAAAAATCGCTAAAATCTAAACGTGGACAGCGCAATACATACGGTATGTTATGTAAGTAGAGCAAGTATTTATCTACTTGTATATGTGCTTTTTTCTGAGATAGTATGGCTGACAGCTCCTCTTTAAAAGCTTCAAAACAACAAACAGGAACTAAAATAATTGCTAACCTTTGCCAAATGATTGGCAGAATCAGGGCTATAGGCTGAGCTATGGTATGTGTCAAGGATCTGGGGGGGTTATGCATGTTTTCCTTTGGTGATTTTTTTTTCTTTTGGCACATCACCCTCCCAGTGACGTGACTGCCCGATACTTCTATTTAAACTGAGCTCAGGTTGCTGATTTCAGTATGCATGGCTGCTTAGCTGGATTTATACTTTTAGTGCCCCTAGGCCAGCTTTCTTGTTGCCCATCTTCCACGTGCAGCAGTTGCCCTCCCATTCCATGTGCCTCATCCATATGAAACATCCATGCACAGCCGCCCCCCCCCCCTTTTTTTCTATATACAGTGGTTTGCAAAAGTATTTGGCCCCCTTGAAGTTTTTCACATTGTGTCACATTACTGCCACAAACATGAATCAAATTTATTGGAATTCCACGTGACAGACCAATACAAAGTGGTGTACACATGAGAAGTGGAACGAAATCATACATGATTGTAAACATTTAAAAAAAAAAAGAATAACTGCAAAGTGGGGTGTGTGTAATTATTCAGCCCCCTGAGTCAATACTTTGTAGAACCACCTTTTGCTGCAATTACAGCTGCCAGTCTTTTAGGGTATGTCTCTACCAGCTTTGCACATCTTGAGACTGAAATCCTTGCCGATTCTTCTTTGCAAAACAGCTCCAGCTCAGTCAGATTAGATGGACAGGGTTTGTGAACAGCAGTTTTCAGATCTTGCCACAGATTCTCGATTGGATTTAGATCTGGACTTTGACTGAGCCATTCTAACACATGGATATGTTTTGTTTTAAACCATTCCATTGTTGACCTGGCTTTATGTTTAGGGTCGTTGTCCTGCTCGAAGGTGAACCTCCGCCCCAGTCTCAGGTCTTTTGCAGACTCCAAGAAGTTTTCTTCCAAGATTGCCCTGTATTTGGCTCCATCCATCTTCCCATCAACTCTGACCAGCTTCCCTGTCCCTGCTGAAGAGAAGCACCCCCAGAGCATGATGCTGCCACCACCATATTTGACAGTGGGGATGGTGTGTTCAGAGTGATGTGCAGTGTTCGTTTTCCGCCACACATAGCGTTTTGCATTTTGGCCATAAAGTTCCATTTTGGTCTCATCTGACCAGATATTAGCTGTGTCCCCCACATGGCTTGTGGCAAACTGCAAACAGGGCTTCTTATGCTTTTCTGTTAACAATGGCTTTCTTCTTGCCACTCTTCCATAAAGACCAATTTTGTGCAGTACATGACTAATAGTTGCCCTATGGACAGGTTCCCCCACCTGAGCTGTAGATCTCTGCAGCTCGTCCAGAGTCACCATGGGCCTCTTGACTGCATTTCTGATTAGCGCTCTCCTTGTTCGGCCTGTGAGTTTAGGTGGACGGCCTTGTCTTGGTAGGTTTACAGTTGTGCCATACTCCTTCCATTTCTGAATAATCACTTGAACAGTGCTCCGTGGGATGTTCAAGGCTTTGGAAATCTTTTTGTAGTCTAAGCCTGCTTTAAATTTCTCAATAACTTGATCCCTGACCTGTCTGGTGTGTTCTTTGGACTTCATGGTGTTGTTGCTCCCAATATTCTCTTAGACAACCTCTGAGGCCGTCACAGAGCAGCTGTATTTGTACTGACATTAGATTACACACATATGCACCCTATTTAGTCATTAGCACTCATCAGGCAATGTCTATGGGCAACTGACTGCACTCAGACCAAAGAGGGCTGAATAATTACGCACACCCCACTTTGCAATTATTTATTTGTAAAAAAATGTTTGGAATCATGTATGACTTTCGATCCACTTCTCACGTGTACACCACTTTGTATTGGTCTTTCACGTGGAATTCCAATAAAATTGATGCATCTTTGTGGCAGTAATGTGACAAAATGTGGAAAACTTCAAGGGGACTGAATACTTTTGCAAACCACTGTAGTTCCCTTGTGCAGCAGCTCCCCTTTCTATATGTTGATCCCATTTAGCAACTTCTCTTTTCAATTTGCAGCCTCCCCCTCCTTATTCAGCAATGCCTCTTGCATGTCCAGCTGCCCCTCTTTAATGTTTAGCCTCCCGTTGGGCTGCAGCCGCCCAAGGCCAGGGTCTTTGTGGCCTTCCCAGAAATCCGGCCCTGAGCATTGGGTCTGACCATCAAACGTGGACTGTAAAAGACAGGGAAATGGACACATCTGGCATGTTGTTTTACTGTTGCGACTAATCCTCTAACATTAAAAATCTGGTCATATGAGTTTACTATATCCAGAGGTTTACTATATCAGAGTTCACTATAACAAGCTTCTACTGTAATTTGACTGTTTCAATTTTGCAGGGTTTGGGTAATGAAGCAGGTTGGTTCGGCGCACGGCACTCAGTGAAAGTTTGATTATGATTATTATTCTGTCCCATTACTTTTGGTCCCTTAACAAGTAGGAGGCACATATGCAAACTGTTGTAATTTCTACACCGTTCACCTGATTTGTAAATACCCTCAAATTAAAGCTGACAGTCTGAAATTAAAGCACATCTTGCTCGTTTCATTTCAAATCCATTCTGGTTGTGTACAGATCCAAAAATGTTTAAAAAAGTGTCAACGTCCCAATATTTATGGACCTGACTGTATATTACACACTCAAAACAAACACAAAAACATGACAGAAGAGGGGAAGATTGTGCTGCTCATTCTGCCATACAATCTAAAAGGCAAGCAATTTTGAAAATTAAAGTTTGCCAGGAATATATATATATATATATATATATATATATATATATATATATATATATATATATATATATATATATATATATATATATATACAAGATTAAAGCAATGTACTTTATGCATCAGTATAATAACTAATGCTAATCATATCAGCTGGCTTCCATTTTCCATGCACAGTTATAATGATTCAAATACTGCATGGAATACTTAAAATGACAATATTTGACCATTAAAATACCTTGTGATCTTTAAAATTCCTTATGAGATAATGCACCAGTCACATACTGTATACCTGGTACAGTTTCAAATGCCCTCCTCCTCTATTAATCACTTATTCACCTGAGAGGGGGTGGAATCTGGTGGTCCCCCTCTCAAATATCACCCCTTCCCCCTAGGGACTACATGGTAGTCAAACTCAGTGCACCGCCTCCGCTATCTGAGCCACTACCAAGAGTTCAGCCAAACTCCATGCCCTGTAATATACAGGGCGTAGCAATAGGGGGTACAGAGGTAGCGACTGCATCGGGGCCTACTGTAGTATTGGTCCTGTGCTCATATTTATTTATTTATTTTATTTATTGTACTTCCAAAGCGCCAACATATTTCGCAGCGCTGGACATTAGTTTAGGTTACAGACAATATTTAGGGGTTACATACAACATTAAGACAATACAGGAATACAAGAAAAAACAGATCACGCAGCACAGTATGAGTACAAGGTAATGCTTAGTCACTGGATGGGAGCATGGAGATTAGGCAAGTTAGGTTCACTCAGATGCCTAGCATGGGTACACAGTAATGGAGGTGCATGATGAGGTAGGACACAAAAGGAGGAGGACCCTGCCCAAAGGCTTACAATCTAGAGTGAGAGGTAGGGACATGAAAGGTAGGGGACCAGAGTTCAGCTGCGGGTTTAGAGCACTTATGAGGGGTAGTAGGCCAGAGTGAAAAGGTTAGTTTTGAGGGCCTTCTTGAAGATGTTGAAGGAGGGGGCTGCCCTAATGGGTGGAGGTAGGGAGTTCCATAGTGTTGGAGCAGCTCTTGAGTTGTCCTGGAGGTGTGCATAGGACTGGGTGATGCGGGGGGCAGTCAGGTGAAGTTCATTCGAGGAGCAGAGTGAGCGGCTAGGTGTGTACCTCTGAGAAAGATCGGAAATGTAGGTTGGTGCTCATAATAATCACTTCTGTAGATGCTTTGAATATTAATAATCATTAACAAGCTGTTCCCCATACCCTTCTTGCACCTCTGACACTGTAGTTACCATTGGCAGGTTTTGGTGTGCCGTATCACTTGTTATGTATAGAGTGCTTGGGGGCCCTATGTAAAACTTGCATCAGGGCCCAGAGCTCCTTAGCTACACCACTGGTAATATAAACTACGCACCACTATCACTGCAATTAACATTGCGGTCTATGGCAGCGCCCAAAGTACCAGCCGACCGCAGGTGCCCAAATTCCCTGCGTCATCTGTGCGTACCTTGGAAGTGATGCCTGATGGAAATCTAACACTCAGACTAAACATCAGATTTTATAGCAACAAGCAAGCATCCTATTCTGCTTGCAGAGCTACCTAGGCACATTCAGCCATTCAAATGCTCGTGCTTGGATGGAATATTGAAATGCCCTTCTCATATAGTGAACATATAGTGAGCAGAAAATGTCCTGAGTCCCCTATAGATAGCACATATATCGCCCCAGTTTTGCAAACTCTTTCCCCGTTGTCAGTGGAAGGGAGCCAGTGAAGTGACAATTTAAAATGACAAGTGAAGAGAATGTTGGGTACATTCTGCATTGGATCTTAATCTGTTATCTGGAAATCTTATGCATATAGTTTCACTCATCTTAAGGTATCCATTTTTAAAGCATATCAAGAGTGAACTCTGGCAACAGGCATGGAGACAAAGTAGTACACCACAAGTGTGACAATGGAGTAAGTGCAGCAGGAGAGAAGGCTTAGGTTTCTAAGGCTTTTTAGGGGGACTCTAGGGATAACTAGATTATTAGATCATCATGATCTGAGTTTCTGAGGTGTGGTGCAGCTGCAAGAAATCTTTCACATGTATATAGTTGCACTCATCTTGGAAAATCCATGCCTAAATCAAATGTCAGCAGGCTATTCTTGAAAAAGATTTTCCATTTTATCGGCAATCATTGGAGTGAGAGAAGAAGGGGTGTTATGTGGCAAGAGCCGTCTTGGTTTGTTAACAGCCTGGCAGCAGCATTCTGCACTAGCTGTAGGCAGTGTAGGTCCTTATTTGGAAGATGTGCAAAAGACAATAGTCCAGCCATGAGGTAATGAAAATGAGAACTAAGGTTGGCATATTTTCTGCAGGGTGAGGTGTTTTGCAGGGTCCCTTAGGTGAAACAGCAACAGAGATTTGTTTACTGAAGTTTAATTCCTCAAAATGAATGCACCCAAACCACACACATAACCATAGCTATGCTTCCTATCCCCAATAATGCTGATTGTAAGTGGAATCAGTATTATCATTTTGGATTTACACAGCGCTAGCATCTTCTGTGGTATTAAACAACAGTGAATACACAGTTATAGTTATACAGTTACAAAACAATGATACATAGAATACACAAGTGACACATAAAAAACAGGACAGCTTATGGATTGCACATAGAGGTGGAAAATATGTACGCACAGCATAAAAAAAATAAAATAAACACCAGGGGAGAGAGAGACTTGTCCATTTGAGCTTATATTCTATGGGGCTAAGGGTTAGAACAATAGGTAAAGGGAAGATGTGTACAAGATTGTAGTGTAGTGGTCAAAGACTTGGTTGTCTTAGGTAGTATTATGTGGTAGTTTTGAGTGTCATCAGCGTACAGGTGATACTGAAAACCAAAAGACTTGATGAGCACAATACATGCATGAATGCAATTTCATGTAAGTGTTCCCAACGCATGATGTGTTACAGCGTAGATGGCGGGTACAACACAATAGAGCCCACATGCGTTGTGGGATAGAATGTTCCCCGCTGTGCTACCTTCGCAAACACACCAGAGTGCGCCACTACACTGTGAGCGGTAACTGCATGTATCACACACTGTTTGCAGTGTGTCATAACCCGCAGCACTGTACATAGTATGAATGAGCCCTAAATATAGAAAAGAGAAAAGAAGGGATGGAAGGATTAGACCTTGGGTATTTTAAAAATGAGGGGTGCAAGGAGGAGGTGGTACCAAAATGAGCAACTGTAAAGGTAGGAGGAAATTCAGGAGAGCAAGACCCTAACTGCCCAGAGAGAAGAGTGTTTGGAGAAGTAGAGGCTGTCCGCTGTTTCAGAAACAAAGGAGATATCGAAAAGGCTGAGAATAGAGTTGTTTTATTGAAAGCTGCTGACCTTAAATAACAAGAACTTCAGTTTTGTCAGCCTTTGGTTTTATCCACTCCTGAAATTCGATTTAGCAATTGTCTATGGTTGGCATAAAATCTGTCACACCTAGTTTTAAGGATGTTTATAGGTGGGTGCCATCAGCATAGCAGTACAGAAACAAACAGTAACTCATTCCTCTGTGTACAGTGACAAGAAGTGGAACCTATCTACATGGTACAACTCTAGCCCGACACCGACTTTTGTTACAAAAAGGTGATACATTTGGCATTTCTTTCCCACAGGCTGTGATCAGAGACTTCTGAAAAGCTTTCCAGGCTCTATAGCAGGGGTGCCCACACTTTTTCGGCTCATGAGCTACTTTAAAAAATTATCGAGCCCGAGAGATCTACCAACATGTCTCCCGCCCCTCCCCCCCCAATTGCAGCATAATTGGGCAGCTGCAGAATTCCCCCCCCCCCCCCCCATCCTGATTTCTAAAGCAAGTCGGCAAGCATCAAGTGTAGATAGGATTAATACTGTACTTGTATGTCCAATAATACAAATCAAGTACTGACAAAGGTTCAATGCACATGCTAGCTGGTATGCTGCATTTGGATTCCTTTGAACTGTTTACAATACGTTATCCGAGTCTCCTTATCAAATAGGCTCCATTATTATCTCATCACACATCAAAGCAGTCCTACAAACACATTTGTGCAAACATCTCAGTGTGCTGCTGGCTGGTAAACTAATTACAGTGTGATCAGCCAGCAGCTGCAGACCTATGTCAACCAGGGTGAGACTTCTGTGTGTGGATTCTCTCACCCTTCTCTGCAGGTAGCTCTTGGCTTCTTCTAATGACCTTCCTAGTCTCCCTTCATCTCCTCCTGGAGCCCCGTGCAACACGCCGTCTCCAGCATTTAATCCTCCCCGCTGATTCCTCTCTGTGCATCCTGGAGGGGAAAGGCCTCAGGCTCTTACTAGCTGTTCCTCTCCCTTCCTCTCCTCTGGCTGTCACGTGCTGCTCTGCATAGCGTACCAGAGCAGCACAATTAGATAGTAGCAGGTGCTGCACTGACAGCGTCTGGTGCCCTATTTTAAAATACCTGTCCGCGATCTATCCAGCAGTCTTTTGCGATCGAATGACGGCTCTCCCTACTGCCGCTAAACTTCCCAGCAACGTTAAATACTATTTTCCCTCCGAGTTGTCAGGGTATGGCGGTCGCCGGAGCCCCAAATTACTGCTGCCATGGCGGTGCCCAGCTTTTTTGCTCAGCGCCGCAGGACAAAATAACCTGCTTCACAGATCAAATGTCTTCATTAGGCTTGCACAGTAGGTTGTTATGACACATGCAATACCTCAGAATCTGCACAGAAAGTCTGAGAAGTCAGCAGATACCTCACCCATAAATAGAGACACAGTTCTTGCACTTTCCTGATGAGGAAGCAATTTTACAAGCCTATAAGAAATTGAGGGTGTTTCCACTAATAAAAACAAGATTGTACTTTTCCAGGATTTCTTAGTAACAGTAGCTAAAATAAGAAAAGAGTTAACCTGCAAACTTTTAGTAGAAAAAACATTCAGATGTGCTGTAATACACCTAGCTGAACAGAAGATTTCCCTCAATGAAGAAACACAAATCTTTGAAGACCCCAAGACAGCAGTAGTGCAATTAAAAAACTTTAGGTCGGGAGATTAAAAAACATGAGGGAATGCAAATTTGACTACGATCATCCTGAGGCTCGAGAGATCTAATTTAATGTAATACCAAGGGGACATTAATTTTAATGCATGACTGATTAAAATGCAACAAAAGTTAATATTTTTGATTTCTACAATGCTTGATAATACAAGGTTTTTTGTTACAGTTATCTTATAATATGACCAAACTTTAAGCCCCATCTAGACGGAGCGATCCAGCGGCTCGATTAGCCGCCGGATCGACTCTTCCGCATCCCCGCGCATACCCGCCGCATCTCCGCTCAGCCGCGCGTGCGTCGGATTCGATACCGCCTCGTCCCCGCCGGCGCCACTTATCTTCCGCTCAATTCCCCGCTATTGTACGCTCGCGGGGGTCGAGCGGGGAATCGGCCGCGGCAAGATCGGACCTGTCGGATCTTATCAATCGAGCCGAATTAGCGGCTCGATTGATTAGTAAGATCGGCACGTGTAGACCCAGCTTAAGAGTCCAGAGGTCTTTACAATGGCTGTAGTAATTCAGTGTTATTGCAGATTGGTGATCCCCAATTAGGGAAAAGTTATGGGTTATAATACTGTTAAAAAGTAGAGACGATAAAAAGGAGGGAAGGATCAAAGGGAACCTAAACTGAACATAAAAATAAGAGTTTAACTTACCTGGGGCTTCTACCAGCCCCGTGCAGCTACACTGTGCCTGTGCCATCACAGAAGGATCCTCTTGTCTCCTACAGCATTTTTGATGATTTAGCAAGTCAATGGCCACTGTGCCTGCGCTCTCGGTCCCGCTTCCATTGCCAGGAGCATCCTGCGCATGCGCAGTATGAGACAGCAGCAGGTGGAGTTGGTGGTAGCAGAATAAGCTGTGATACTTGGTGGTTGGATTACAGCATTAATTAAATTACATTATGACAGCAGCAGCAGAAGAAATTGGTGGTAGCAGAATAGGTTGTGGAACCTGGCAGAGGTAACATGGCTTTAATTAAATTAAACAATGACAGCAGTAGCAGGAGGGGTTGGTGGTAGCAGAAAAGGCCTTGGAACCTGGCGGTGGGATCACTGCATTAATTAAGAGAATACTCAAGCAGCTCGGGGTGACCCAAAACCACTAGGAAAGTATAGGGGACCAAAAGAAACCAAAAAAGCCCTCCTACTAAAAAAAACCCCCAATGCTTAGTGTGGTTTTCCTTCTTAAAACAGAAGGTATTTTTAGATAATTTAGATTTAAGTGTGTAACTGTGTTTACCAAAATGCAAAATGCTGAATATGCAAACGATCTCTTTATGCCCCTGAAGCCAGGTTTACAACCAGAACCTCTGTTTTAAGAAGGCAAAGCATGCTAAGCATTAAGTAAAAGACATTATGACAGCAGCAGAAGAAGTTGGTGGTAGCAGAATAGGTTGTAGAACCTGATGGTGGGAATACAGCATTATTGAATAACATGTCAGCAGCAGCAGGAAGAGTTGGTGGTAGCATATTAGGCTGTGAAACCTGGTGGTGAGACCACAGCATTAATTAAATAAAATAATGACAGCAGCAGCACTAAGGCTAATTTCACACCAGGACGTTGTGTTAGAGGGGGCGTTAAGGTCGCATAACGTCCCCCTAACGGAACGCCTGGTGGTGCTGGATCTGGACGTCAGAGTGAGCCGCGTTGTGCAGCTCACTCTGGCGTCAGTGGTGCCGTGATGCGCACTCTTGTGCGCATGCGGCATCACGTGGTCCCGCTGGCCAATCGCTGCACAGAGCGGCCGCTCCAGGAAGTAAACACTGCACGTCACAACGTGCAGTGCATATTAATTAGCCATGTGCCTGGCCGCTCTCCGCTCCTCCCCAACGTTAATGAGCATGTGCAAGCAGTCTAACGCGGCTCAGCCGCGTCTAAAGTACTGCATGCAGTACGTTGCCTTGTGACGCAGCGTTACAATGTAACGCAACGTGGGCACTGTGAACAGCCCCATTGATTTTTCATTACTGTGCGGTGGGCTGCGTTACAGGCTGCTCTAACGTGCGCCTGTAACGTCCCACTGTGAAACCAGCCTAACAGCACTTTCATTGTTTGTAAAGAATGGCATTACATGGAGTGTGCCCTCCGACTCTCCGAGAAACCCAAAAATCAGACACCTGTGGCAGTAGCAAGTTACAGGCAGCGGTCATGAAGCCACAATTGAGCTCTCACCACAAATTGGACAGAACATTTTTCAACCCAGACACCCCCCATGGCAGCGAGTTAGCAAATGTATGATGATGGATCAGGCAGGCAGACACCTGTGGCAGCAGCAGGTTCCAGGCAGTGGTCGTGAAGCTGCCGTTGGACATCACAGTTTTCTACACAGACCGGTGGAGGTATCAAAGAGGTACTGGGACGTGAAATTCCTATGCTGGCACATTCGCTCCAACATTGCCAGGGTGGAGTTCACTGGCGAACTCAGGGGGCTATTCCGGGTGTCTGGAACCTCCCCCCTGCACTGAGCTGTGTATTCAGCCAGGGAAGCCTGCATAATATAAACAGCCTCATTCTCCCTCCCTTCTTACTTCTGGTGCCTCCCTCCAGCTAATAGAATGAGAGAGGCAACCGAGCTTCCCTCACAACCCTCACAAGAAGATGCAGCCTGCAGTGAGAGAATGTTGATTATGGAGTCCTGGACTCTCCACAGCACAGAAGTGTCAGACATGATGAAATTAGAGTGCAGGCAAGCTGGTAAATATGCACAGCATGATGCAGAGCTTGCCTGGACTCAGGGTCTGTGGGCAAACATCTGTCCGGTCTCTCCCCATTGTTATAATGACTGCATGTGTGGGTAAGGTGTTTAACAAGCTGAAAAGTTTTTGACAGTCCCTAGACTCCAGGAGGGCTTCTTTCTGACTTGTGTGAGAGACTGACAGGGACAGGAGTCAGATTACAGGCAAGTAGCCTGTGTGATGTGGGACAGCAATACAGATAAGTTCTCTGCTCCATCTCAAAATGACAATAGCAATCGCTAGCAATTTGTGAGTGTGATTTTGTGAAGTGATTTTCAGAGCGATTTTTGAATGAATTGCTCAAAAACATACTACATGCAGTATACCTGCGATTTTGAAAAAATCACAACGCTGCTGTGGGAACACCCACATAGGGTAACATTAGCCAAGCGCTTTTCAAATCACTGTTGATTTGAAAAACGCTCAGAAGCACTCTTGGTGTGCACCAGCCCTCCCTCATTCACCTTTGTTTCCCTCTTCCCCTAGAGCTGGCTGTGTGTTCTTGTCATACAGGAAAGCTAATAAAAGTGCAATCCTGGTGAGGCAAAATATTATTATTTAGTATTTATGTAGCGCCGACATCTTCCGCAGATGCATATATCCCTGCATCATATGGGTATCGCTTGCGCTATGTGAAACTATGTAGCATATTCCACTGAATTGTCCAAACTAAGTCTATCTCCCGTTCCTCTCTTGGGGAGTTGTTCCAGCGCTGTACCCCGTTCACATTTGCTGCTACCAGAAGCCCTCAGAAACACTAGTGTCCTTGAGTACTTCCAAAGATAGGCAGCTCCGTAATACACCAGCGCACTTTTGTGCATGGGCAGTATGGAGCCACCTGTATTCGGAAGCACTCGGGACATACGTGCTTCTGGACCTTTCAGGAACCCCCCCCCCTTAAAAATCCTGCGTTTGCCCCTGGAGTTCCACCACCTTGGACAGTCACCAACGAGTCTGTGGGGTGGAAGGCCCTGGCGCTGTTGCAGGTTGGACAGCAATGTGGTTGCAATGAGTGAGCGGTGGAAATGGGCCACAAGTTTGCATGCCCTTTTCAGCACAGCATGCATCTCCGTATAAGTCCGCAAGAATTTCTGCAGTATGAGGTGTGCCGTGTGACAGGATACATGGCTGAGATCTCCATCACAGAGGGCAGCGATCAGTTTGGAGCCATTGTTACAAACCCCCTGCCCTACATGGGGGCCTCTGGGGTTCAGCTACCACTGCACCTGCTCCCGGAGGATGGCCAGAATGTTTTTGGCAGTCTTTCTCTGGTACCCCGGGGACACCAATTGCAGCAGTGCTTGGCAGTGGCAGTGCTTCACTTTGCTGCTGATGCAGGCATGCTTGCACGGTGTGCCCACAGTTGTGGAGGGACTGGATCATCGGAGATTGTGACTGCCTTTCCCCTGACCCCGAGGGATGGCACAGCCAGCTGTGCTGCTACGCCAGTTGCTGAGCCACTCCCCACTTCCACAATGGTGACCCAGTGGCAGGTGGGCAAGTAGCGGCCCTGTACAAAGCAGCTACTCCATGAGTCCATTGTGAGATGAACTTTGTCACCCACAGAATGATCAAGCGCATGGGACACTTTCTACATTATGAACTCATGCAGTGCTGGAATAGTAATCCTGGAAGAATAGTGATGGCTGGTGATCCACCTCTCATCCTGTACTGCAGCAGATTCCGCATATTGGTCCCCTCCTCTACAAGGGAGTAAGGCAGGAGCTGGGAACAAAAAGCATGAGCCAGAATCCTGTTCAGCTTGCGGATGCGCCTGTTTGTGGGAGGCAGAACCTTGGTCACAGGAAAGGTCTCTTGGCTCAAGGGCTGTCGCTGCACAACATAGGAAGCTATGGAGAGTGCTGAGGAGGGTGCTAGGGAGGCTACTGAGGACTGGCTGGCATTACCAACCTCAATTTGGGAGGGAACAGTGGAGGTTTGAACAAAATAGCCAAAATGCCTTGAACCTCTATGCCTCTCCTCCTAGCTTTCTCCACAGTAGCTGAGCGCACACTGGCTAGCGACAGACCAGCCAGGGAGGTGACATCTCTGCTCCTCCTGCCTCTGCCTCTGCCAGATGTTGTAAATTATACAAAACCTTTTAATCAACAGTAAATGTGTGTACATGAAATGTGTAGTGATTTAAATGGTGCAAATTGAGTTGACATCAAACAGAAGCAGTGAGATGCAAGTGCGGATTGAAACCACTGTACCTCTAACCTAATACCTCAACTAATCAAATAAACTAAAACTCAACCTAATAGGTCATCTAAATACTACTTAAGAAAAGGTAAGTAATGCACACGAAAAGACAAGTACTTACATTTGACCTGAACTCTTGCACTGTACAGAAGGAAAACATATAGAAATGCACCCTGTATGTACTTAGAGAATTTATCTTGTCTAATCCCAGAGTGCTGGAATCACAGCGCAGGAGATTTGGACACAGCCGGTGCCACCATAGACCGTAATAGGAATTATGGCAATAGCGGCGCACAGTGAGTGACTTCAGCATTGTCAGAAGACAGAACTTAAGTTACTTTTAAAACACTGTAATTCGGCCTCCAGCAATAGCTGGAAGCCGAATTACATTATTCCCCACTATCCATGTGGACCTAGAGGGGGAATAGTATTTAGCGCCGCCGGGAACTTGTGCAGCAGCAGGATAAGCCATATACTGGCTGTATCCTGCGTCCAAGTCTCCCGGCGGCGAGATCACAAGGACGCTCTAATCCCCCCTCATCTGTGACTAAGCACAAGTTGTAATTTGATCCCTTAGCTGTGTTACCTGACTGCCACCGCAGAGAGCTCATTTGTATACACAGGGGGCCTGATTCACAAAGCGGTGCTAACAGTTAGCACGCTGGTGAAAAGCCCTTTATCACGCCTAAACTCAGTTTAGGCATGATAAGTTTAGGTGTGATAAGTTTAGGTGTGATAAGTTTAGGCATGATAAGTTTAGGTGTGATAAGTCTAGGCATGATAAGTTTAAGCACCAACTGCGTTAGCACCGCAGTGCACAGCTGATCAAAGGTTTTGCGCTAGTAAAGTCTGGTGCACTTCGCATAGAGTTTAATGGCGCTGCTTTGCGTGCGGGACTTTGCACGCTATCTACACTTATCTAAACTTAGCATGCCTAAACTTATCACACCTAAACTTATCACACCTAAGCTTATCACGCCTAAACTGGATTTTCACCAGCGTGGTGCAATGGTTATCATGCCTAAAGTCTCTAACTGGGTTAGCACCGCTTTGTGAATCGAGCCCTATGTCTGCTACCATGAAACAAGGAAGTAGACAAACTGCAGATGTATTGCAGGACATGTATCAGCTGTAACAAAGTAATGTTTTTCTTTAAAAGTTATTGTGCTGTTGTGCATATCTTTTAGAGCAGAGATGAAGTTCCTAGTTCAGGTCCCCTTTAAACCGACACACGTAGCACAGAAAAGCACAATTTATTAAAGACACTTAGCACACAAGTAATTGCACAGAACATTTGTGAAAGCAAAAAAAAAAAGCATCCACGAGAGACAAGACAAGTGCTTTACCACACCGAGCATAAGAAAGCAGAAAATATTTTTTGTTTAACAAAAAAACCCACTAAGGCCCAGTGCACACTGAGTGGTTTTTGATGCGATCCACCGGCCGCATCCGCCTGTCAAACCGCTCGGTTAATGTATCTCAATGAGATGGTGCACACCAGCGGTTTGAGGATTGTAGGAAACCGCAAACGTGCCTCCTGCTGCACGTTTGCGATTTGCAGAAGCGTTTCTGCCTCAATGTAAAGGATGGGAGAAATGCAAACCGCTCTGAAAAACTCTACTTCAGAGCGGTTTGCCAGGTGTTTTTGTTACAGAAGCTGTTTAGTACAGCTTTTACTGTAACAATTTGTGTAATCTGCTACACAAAAACGCAGCCAAAACCGCTAGGCATGTTTAGAAATCCGCTCTACACATGCCTAGAATCGCTCTGAATCTGCTCCAAAAATCGCTAGCGTTTTGCAGACCTGCTAGCAATTTTGGTGTGCACTGGGCCTCGTTGTCAGACAAAAAGCGGCTTGAGTATGACAAAATACAAGGCAACTGCTATGATACAAAGCACAAGTGCTATGACAAAACTACAAAAAAAGCAAAAACAAGAAATAGCACACAGAACAGCACACAGAACATACCTAGCAAATAAACACTGACTATACAAGCTAGGCTAAACTAATATTAACTACACTAAGTACACTAGTACTAACTAACTTGCAGCTTATAGCTCGAAAACAAAGCAAGTCCCTGACCTCTAACTGCAGCTAAACCTAGGAAAACTCTCTGTAAAGTAAGATTTGCAGAGTGATTTTAACTGCTTACTTTTTCACTGGAGTGGTCCTTTAACTTTTCTCTTTGTACATGTACAAGTATAACAGAAAATGAGAGTATTGATGAAGTTTTGAAATAGCAGCTTCCTGTCTGCACTCTATCCTTTCATTTGGAACTGAGATACAATGTGTTTTTTTCCTTTTTTTTTGGCACACCCACAGTCTCTCCAGCCACTTGACATTTGAAGAAACAAAAAGGCTCATTATATCCTATGAAACGTGTCATAGAACATTTTACCCCAAAATATTTTAAACATCCAAAGTCTACAGACTTAACAGCTGCTTTTCTGAGTACCCCAAGCAACGAACACACTGGCAGAATGTTCTTTCATGATGGGAAAGTGACAGAGCAGCTCTCCTCCACCCACATTGGAGACCAGCTGCACCTGTGACTCCGGGCTCCACACACACAACTCAGACACCAAGGCGGTTAGTCGGGGCGCGTGTTACAGAAGGAAAGCTGCTGCTAGTAAGGAGGAATGCTGCCAGCTGCCTCTCCCCCACAGCACATCGTTAACAGCTTCTGTTCATTTCCCCACACCCCCTCCTCTCCCACATCAGCCTCCGTATCAGCAGCCCCAGAAGTAGCTGCAGGCTGTACAGAGCACTGAACTACCAGAGGAACTGCATGGAAGCTTCCCCATGGACTGCTAATGAAAGTACACAGATTGAGAGCACTTCCCTATGAACTACTAGTGAGCACTTCCCCATGAGCTGCAGGTGAAAGTACATAGAGAGAGAGCACTTCCCTATGAACTACTAGTGAGCACTTCCCCATGAGTGGCTGGTGAAAGTACATAGAGAGGGAGCACTTCCCTATGAACTACTAGTGACATTACACAGACACTTCCTTATGAACTGCTAGTGAGAGTATAGTGAGAGCACTTTCCCATGAGCTGCTAGTAAGAGTGCAGAGTGAGAGCGCTTCCCCATGAATTGCTAGTGAGAGTACAGAGTGAGAGCACTTCCCCATGAATTGCCAGTGAGAGTGCAGAGTGAGAGCGCTTCCCCATGAATTGCTAGTGAGAGTGCAGAGTGAGAGCACTTCCCCATGAATTGCCAGCGAGGGTACAGAGTGAGAGCACTTCCCCATGAATTGCTAGTGAGAGTGCAGAGTGAGAGCGCTTCCCCATGAATTGCCAGTGAGAGTACAGAGTGAGAGCACTTCCCCATGAATTGCTAGTGAGAGTGCAGAGTGAGAGCACTTCCCCATGAATTGCTAGTGAGAGTACAGAGTGAGAGCACTTCCCTATGAATTGCTAGTGAGAGTGCAGAGTGAGAGCTGTTAAAGGAAATAAACTTACTCAATGAGACTCCTCCATTTCGTGCCAATGAAAATGAAATCTTTATTCACTCAGCTGAGGACCCTTTTATTTACCAGCATTTATTAAAGGAGAAACAGGCTAGCTGCAGCCCGGCTAGTCACAAAAGGGTGGAGACTTCCTCCACCTGTTGATCTTTATACCCCAGTTAACATGCTAATATATTCCTCCCTCCAAACAGTCTGTAATCCCATGAGTCCAATGAGCAATGTCCAGTTTCTTCTTTTGGGTGGGTCCGGTCCTCCTCTGTGTCCTTCATAAATGAATAGAAAGTCAACAGGAAAGAGAAATATTCTGACATCAGTTCCTTGGTTCATTCCTCTCAAAGTCATATCCACCTTCAGAAAACTAGTTTAGACTGCCCTTCCCAACATCCTGCCTCAGGGCCTGGCACAGAATGACACTGAGGGGGGAGGGGAGGTGCTGTGGAAAAAACATGAGACTGCGCACAGTGAATAGTTCAGAGGAAGAATACATAACATATATGTGATATCGTGATAATTCTCTGGTTAACAATAATCCTTTTACTTAAAGTGTCACTCTAACACAATAATCTAATCTTGTGCATGTGGCTATAAGGATATACATAAAGATTAACAGATTAATTATAAAATTCTTTCCACATTTCCCTCCTGTTTATAATTAATACTGTGGGTTGTGGCTTGATTATATATGAATATCAAAAGGAATATTTACATTCACATTTCTGTGCTTATGCTTACTTAAGCCTCAGGTATCTGCAAATGTGTCTCCACTACAGGGGTTAGAGGTCCAAGCAAACACAGCCTTCTATTCCCCTTTGCTGCAAATGGGTATGCACTACAGCAAGTCAGGGCATAGAAGTGAAATGCTCAAAAACAAAAATCAGGCTCTGGCCGTGAGCTGGAATTATTGCCTCACACGTTGGCCTGGCCATCTCCCTCCAGCATATCATCATAATCTCCTCCCAAATCACCGTATGCTTCTTCATCATGCTGTGCTAAGGCTGCATACATAGTAATACTCATATGCTTATCTATCAACCTTGCAAAAAATGTTCTCAGCATTGGAAAAATACAGCAGGCTAGTAGGAACAGAACCATAAGAACAGTTAGAAATGCGATACCAAAACTCTGAAAAAATGAAGTCCAGCTTCCAAACCAGTTCTGTAACCAGTCTGTTATTGGGTTTGAAACACCTGAGTTTCGTTTCAGCTCTTCGGATAGGTCTTTTAACTGCTGAAGAGTCACTGTCACTTTTCCATCAGGGGATGTATTATCTGGAATGTAGGTACAACATTGTTCCCCAAAAAATTCACATACACCCCCTTTCTCTGCCAACAGCATATCTAATGCAATTCTATTCTGCAGTGCTGTTAATGATGTTGCTTTCAGTTGCTCTGCCAAACCTTCGATAGCATCTCTAGTATAATTAACAAATCTTTGCTGATTGTAATAAATGTAATTAATCCAATCTACATTTTTGTTAACTGTTGGCCATAGGAAAATGGACTCAAACCCTGCAGCAATTTGGTTCCTAGCCTTGAACTCGTCTGGCACCCCTCTGGGGACCCCTATCGCATCAATATATACATATGGGTCCAAACTCCCTTTTGGTGCCTCCCTTTTACTCCGGTGTACCTTTTTATCCACCAAAATTTTAAAGGACTCATAGGGCAATATAGTGACATGTTCTATCATCCAGACAGGGGCACACAACCCTTTCCATTCTGGTGGCAATGATGATTCTGCTTTGTTGGGTTCACAAGTCCACCAAGTATCTTCTAACTGCCATTTTGTTCCTAGGCTCAACCCTTTATCATCGGTTATCTCCATTATTTCTCCACAATACTTGATCATTGGATGGTTACTGGGGGCAGATCTATTATAGCACGTAAGATTGCTGGCTGTAGCAAATGCACGCTGCGGCGTGCCTGGTACCTTCATACGGACTCTCTCTGTGGTACAGTTCCGTGGTTGATTCACACTTATCATACTTTGTTTCATACATTCTAATTCAGACCCACTCGCCACTACTGATACCAGAGCAATCTGCGGTCTAGCCGCTGCACACACAATACAGTCAGACACATTCACTCGGTATATTCACTCGGTTTGCAGTAAAAATTGCCAAAGTAATCCAAAAATTAAAAATTCCACCGGTCACTAAAACTTTATCACTAGTCACGTTCATCTTGTTAATACTGTCCGGTGGGGATGGGTCAGTAATCTCTTTGTCTATCCTGTCATTGCTGTTCAATGGAGGTCGTATTGTCATTGTCATTCCAGGGCTCTTCTTCTTCTTTAAAAATGCTATGGCTCTAACCCAACTTCCCCTATGTAGCCTTTTTAGGTATCCGTTCCCCCTTTTTTTATCTCCTTTTCACCATGGTTCAAGATAAAGAACTACAGCTGTGCCTTAGGAAGAATCCTCTAATATCTTCCCACAGCCTTTGAGATCGTGGTCGCACTGAGGCTCAGGCAAATGTTCCCGTCGCCTCAGGATCTCAAATTTCCGCCCCTCTTTACCCCGTGGTGCTAACTATCAAGAACAGATTGGATCTGGCTACTGTTTTAAAAGGAAATGACCGCTAAGCGTTCTTCTTGAGCAAGATTCAAACAACATTTCTTCTGTTTCAAAAACACCGAAGCTTCATGTGAGTGTTCGTAGCAAGCTGTGGTTCTGGATCTTTTAATTAATCTGGATTCGGAAGGCCCATGTGCGCCCTCTTGCAATGGCTCAAATGTTCCCATGTGGTTTTATTCTAATTTAGCCACTATTTTTATTCTAATTTAGCCACTATCCCTCCTGTTGACACATGTAAGACTCATGTGTCATCACCACAAATAAATTGGACAAAATCAGTCAAAGGAAGGTTAGTAGGTCAGCAGAGTACAGAGCGACCTGTAGGTAAAGTCTTAGACTGTAAGTCAGCAGAGGGAGTTGTAGTTGCATATGTCAGGACTGCCAAGTCGTTGCCACGGGAGATGAGGGGACTGGGATGTTGCACACATGTGAATGGCCAGTGTTGTGGGAGCCCGGAGAACATCCATGGTCTGTGGGACGGGTGGGCTCCTCAGTTGCAGACACCTAACCCTGCGGACGTCACTAAGCCACAAACGTATGCATGATGGGAAAGCATACAGACTGTTCGTGAAAACAGTGGGGGACGGAATCCCATATAACAGGGTAAATAATAAACACACAGCTTGAGCAGAGACGCAGAAAGAAGCTTATCTATTCCACGATGTTCTTCAGCTCACTACTGTAAGACCAGGACAATCATTGGTGTATTCCCTCCTATGCACATAGAACTGATCCACAAAGATTTGTTAATTGCCCTGCGGACAAGTCACTGCGCGCAGATGCGGATGGGAGAAACATCCTCTGGTCAATAAACAACACAGAAAACAAAAGTACAGGGGCTAGGGTGGTGCAGCTTTTTTGGACAATGAAGACGTAAATGCCCAAGCAAACTGGCTGTGCAGCATAGGCGGGGGGGGATGGATGGATGGAGCTGGTGGGATTGGGCTGGTGGGGGTGCGGTGGGGCTGGTGGGGGTGGGGTTGGGCTCTTGGCAGAGAACTACGATCATGCATCCCTCTCTGCAGTCCGCCATTAGACAAGGCTTTGTAGTCAAAATATTTTTATCAAAGTCATTTTACTGAACTCCTTCTAACATATCCATGAACTATAAAAATTTAATCAGGTGTCAATCAAAACGGCCAATCAATCGATGACAATGACCCACATACTACAGCAATGCAGCAATCAATTGTTCCCAGAAGCAAAAAACAAAAATCATCATATTTACTCTTATAATTGAAAGTAATATCTGCGGGGTTTCTCCTTTTTTTTTTTTAATATCCCGCATTCTGGGTTTCATAAAATATATACATTAACTTCTTGCAAACAAACCTTTCATCTTGCTACATGCATTCTCTCAAATCACTCCGTTCCGCTCCAACACACATACACACATCTAGGCTGGGATTAGTTGTCCATGAGGCCTCTTGCCCCCTCCTCAGAAATATGGGCGTAACCCATACCTTCACACAAATCCCAGACAGAAACTCCACTCGAATTTCACAAAATTTAACATTACAAACAGACAACTGCAGACAGTAAAAATCACTTTTAAATTTCCAATCTTCAGACAAACATCAGACAGGTAGAGTATAAAACTTATACAGACATTTATATACTGTGGAAACTACACAAACAACAAACAGACAGACAAACAGCAGCTCATAACTTGTGGATTTCTCCTATAGCCCCCCTCCTCCTCCTCAGCTGGATACTTCCCCTGGGAGCTCTGGTGATTTAGATTTCAGAGCTCAGAATTCCCAGCTTCACATCTTACACACCACAACGTAACATTCTATTTTCATCAATAAATTCACTTACTCAGTTGCCTTCAACTAGGGCAGAATTAATACCCTTAACCATACTTTGTCGCTGTTGACCTCGGGCCCTTTGGGGGCAATGCCGGGCCAGGTGATCTTTCGACCCACATTCAAAACATTCTCCGCGTTCTCTGCGACCTTCAAAATCCTTAGATCTGCGCTTTCGTGGGCGTGTGAAATGCCCATTATCATTCACATAACAACCATTCTCATCACTGCAATCATAAACATTTGTGGCAACTTTCTTCCCCTTCTTTACCTTTTCTTTGATAACACGTTCAGCATGCCGGGCATATTCTAGAAAATCATTCAGTCTGCAAGTTCTATGGTTAACCATATGCTTTGTCACAAACTTGGCCACATCCTCTTTCAAAGCTCTGTGTACGGCAATTTTAAGTTGTTGTTCGTATGGGGAATCTACTGTTCGGTCAGCAGGAGGAGCTATGCCACTATGTCTGTTGAAAATCTCCACTACCCTGGCTACTACTAACTCATCCACTCCCTCCCCATCTTTTTGGGTGATGATGGAAATCTGGCCCCAATCAGGTGACGTCTTATACTTCTCCCTAGCCCTGTCGAGTACAGCATCATATCTTTGAATCAGATCAGCGCTGTCCCAGACCAGAGGTTTAGGGGGAACAGGTGGATCTCCTGTTGGATCTCCTGCATCAAAGGGGTTCCAGGTACCAGCTACCATGTGCCAGTCTGTTTGGAACTTCCCTCTAAGGACCCTCTCACATTCCAACCCGTCTAGGCCATAGCTGATACGGAGGTTTTTCATATCCCTTATGCATGTATCTATGTCTTCACGATGTGAGGGTATGCCCTGTAGAGCTTCCTTCACATCGTTATCTGTCCATGGCCTATAAACCCTCACAGCCTCACCTCCCGCAGGGTTTGGCATCTGAATCATGGGCATAGTAGTTGCCTCATAGGCAGGGGCTGTAGCCCGCAGGTGCACATATGGTGGGGGTAGTGGTGGATATACTTGTGAAACGTGCACCCCTGCCTCCCCCTCTATCTTCTTTTTGCTGGCTCTCGTCAGCACTCCCTCTCTATCTGTTCCTACCTCCAAACCTCCCGTGGCCCCCCCTTCCTCCTTTTGCTTAGTTCCACCTCCCTGTGGGGCCCCATCTGCGTCATGTGGGAGGGCCTCAGCCTGGTCTAGGACTGGTACGGCTTGGCCCTGGGCTGGGGGAGGGATCTGGGGGTCTTGGCGTGGAGTGCATGTTACCACTTCCAGGTTTTTGTTCTTTTTTCCTAACCAATATGTATTCACCTGTTTCTGCCTCTTATGCGCCTCTTCTAGCCATATTTTAGCTTCTGCTAAACCAAACCGACCTTCTAGCTTCCTGTCACTTTGTGCTTCACATTTAATTTGAGAAACGAGTTTCTTGCACCCATCAGGGTGAAGGTGTCCCGAAAAACCAAATTTACTCCTCCACAGGCTACAATATTTTACCCAGCTTTTGTTCCTCCTGCGCATGACATATTCATCATCAGTTGCTTTAATTTTGCCTGTACCTTGCCCCATTCTCAACCTCCCTCGTTCATACACTTGTTTTGAGAATTACAATGTCAGCGGTCTCGTCCCTGAGATGGATTTGTAGAGTTACGTTTCTACCTGGCAGAACTACGTATCTGCCCGTCGGGAGCTGCAGCGGAGACCGGATTCACTCAGTGTGATGAACTTCTGCATGAGGGTACCCCTGACTAAAATACAGAAACAACCTGTGATCTAGATCCACTCCGATATTACTGCCTGTTACGCAGCTGTGTTCTATTGCAAAAACTTACAATTCCGCTGAGGCACACAGTAGCTCAGGAAACTGACCACAGATTGTGTCATGCAAAACAATATAACAACACATCAAAACTTATACTCTAATTTTGCGCAGCCCTATGTATGAGAAGTTACAGAAATAAAAGGTAGTACTTACAATTTAAGAAGCTTTCAGGACACCCGAGAAGTTTGTTTTAGAATCCTAAGCAGGCGATTTCACCGACCTTGGCTGAAGAAGTCTCACGGTTCGAAATAAACCGTACGTCACAAAGACGTGAGCTCTAGTTGCGTTTGGCCACCTGTTTTTGAAGGAAACGTAGTCCCGGTGGACTTTCACCAGCTTTTTTATCAGATTCGCCAGTCGCAAACGCGCTCCTAGGACTCACCTCTCTGTGACTATAGGTTTTCCGGTTCGATGAAGACCAGATGTTAAAGGAAATAAACTTACTCAATGAGACTCCTCCATTTCGTGCCAATGAAAATGAAATCTTTATTCACTCAGCTGAGGACCCTTTTATATACCAGCATTTATTAAAGGAGAAACAGGCTAGCTGCAGCCCGGCTAGTCACAAAAGGGTGGAGACTTCCTCCACCTGTTGATCTTTATACCCCAGTTAACATGCTAATATATTCCTCCCTCCAAACAGTCTGTAATCCCATGAGTCCAATGAGCAATGTCCAGTTTCTTCTTTTGGGTGGGTCCGGTCCTCCTCTGTGTCCTTCATAAATGAATAGAAAGTCAACAGGAAAGAGAAATATTCTGACATCAGTTCCTTGGTTCATTCCTCTCAAAGTCATATCCACCTTCAGAAAACTAGTTTAGACTGCCCTTCCCAACATCCTGCCTCAGGGCCTGGCACAGAATGACACTGAGGGGGGAGGGGAGGTGCTGTGGAAAAAACATGAGACTGCGCACAGTGAATAGTTCAGAGGAAGAATACATAACATATATGTGATATCGTGATAATTCTCTGGTTAACAATAATCCTTTTACTTAAAGTGTCACTCTAACACAATAATCTAATCTTGTGCATGTGGCTATAAGGATATACATAAAGATTAACAGATTAATTATAAAATTCTTTCCACAGAGCGCTTCCCCATGAATTGCTAGTGAGAGTACAGAGTGAGAGCACTTCCCCATGAATTGCTAGTGAGAGTGCAGAGTGAGAGCACTTCCCCATGAATTGCTAGGGATAGTGCAGAGTGAGAGCGCTTCCCCATGAATTGCTAGTGAGAGTACAGAGTGAGAGCACTTCCCCATGAATTGCTAGTGAGAGTGCAGAGTGAGAGCACTTCCCCATGAATTGCTAGTGAGAGTACAGAGTGAGAGCACTTCCCTATGAATTGCTAGTAAGAGTGCAGAGTGAGAGCGTTTCCCCATGAATTGTTAGTGAGAGTACAGAGTGAAAGCACTTCCCCATGAATTGCTAGTGAGAGTGCAGAGTGAGAACGCTTCCCCATGAATTGCTAGTGAGAGTGCAGAGTGAGAGCACTTCCCTATGAATTGCTAGTGAGAGTACAGAGTGAGAGCACTTCCCTATGAATTGCTAGTGAGAGTGCAGAGTGAGAGCGCTTCCCCATGAATTGCTAGTGAGAGTACAGAGTGAGAGCACTTCCCCATGAATTGCTAGTAAGAGTGCAGAGCAAGAGCGTTTCCCCATGAATTGCTAGTGAGAGTACAGAGTGAAAGCACTTCCCCATGAATTGCTAGTGAGAGTGCAGAGTGAGAGCGCTTCCCCATGAATTGCTAGTGAGAGTGCAGAGTGAGAGCACTTCCCCATGAATTGACAGTGAGAGTGCAGAGTGAGAGCGCTTCCCCATGAATTGCTAGTTAGAGTTTAGAGTGAGAGCGCTTCACCATGAACTGCCAGTGAGAGTGCAGAGTGAGAGCGCTTCCCCATGAATTGCTAGTGAGAGTGCAGAGTCAGAGCACTTACGCATGAATTGACAGTGAGAGTGCAGAGTGAGACCGCTTCCCCATGAATTGCTAGTCAGAGTGCAGAGTGAGAGCGCTTCCCCATGAACTGCCAGTGGGAGTGCAGAGTTAGAGCACTTCCCCATGAATTGCTAGTAAGAGTGCAGAGTGAGAGCGTTTCCCCATGAATTGCTAGTGAGAGTACAGAGTGAAAGCACTTCCCCATGAATTGCTAGTGAGAGTGCAGAGTCAGAGCACTTCCCCAAGAATTGCTAGTGAGAGTGCAGAGTGAGAGCGCTTCCCCATGAATTGCTAGTGAGAGTGCAAAGTGAGAGCACTTCCCCATGAATTGCTAGTGAGAGTGCAGAGTGAGAGTACTTCCCCATTAATTGCTAGTGAGAGTACAGAGTGAGAGCACTTCCCTATGAATTGCTAGGGAGAGTACAGAGTGAGAGAACTTCCCCATGAATTGCTAGTGAGAGTGCAGAGTAAGAGCGCTTCCCCATGAATTGCCAGTGGGAGTGCAGAGTGAGAGCGCTTCCCCATGAATTGCTAGTGAGAGTGCAAAGTGAGAGCACTTCCCCATGAATTGCCAGTGAGAGTGCAGAGTAAGAGCGCTTCCCCATGAACTGCCAGTGGGAGTGCAGAGTGAGAGCGCTTCCACATGAATTGCTAGTGAGAGTACAGAGTGAGAGCGCTTCCCATGAACTGCCAGTGAGAGTGCAGAGTGAGAGCGCTTCCCCATGAATTGCTAGTGAGAATGCAGAGTGAGAGCGCTTCCCATGAATTGCCAGTGAGAGTGCAGAGTAAAAGCGCATCCCCATGAATTGCTAGTGAGAATGCAGAGTGAGAGAGCTTCCCCATGAATTGCTAGTGAGAGTGCAGAGTCAGAGCACTTCCCCATGAGCTGCTAGTGAGAGTGCAGAGTGAGAGCACTTCCCCATGAATTGCCAGTGAGAGTGCAGAGTGAGAGCGCTTCCCCATGAATTGCTAGTGAGAGTGCAAAGTGAGAGAGCTTCCCCATGAATTGCTAGTGAGAGTACAGAGTGAGAGCACTTCCCCATTAATTGCTAGTGAGAGTACAGAGTGAGAGCACTTTCCTATGAATTGCTAGTGAGAGTACAGAGTGAGAGAACTTCCCCATGAATTGCTAGTGAGAGTGCAGAGTAAGAGCGCTTCCCCATGAATTGCCAGTGGGAGTGCAGAGTGAGAGCGCTTCCCCATGAATTGCTAGTGAGAGTGCAAAGTGAGAGCACTTCCCCATGAATTGCTAGTGAGAGTGCAGAGTAAGAGCGCTTCCCCATGAACTGCCAGTGGGAGTGCAGAGTGAGAGCGCTTCCACATGAATTGCTAGTGAGAGTACAGAGTGAGAGCACTTCCCTATGAGTTGCTAGTGAGAGTACAGAGTGAGAGCGCTTCCCCATGAATTGCTAGTGAGAGTGAAGAGTGAGAGCGCTTCCCCATGAATTGCTAGTAAGATGCAGAGTGAGAGCGCTTCCCCATGAATTGCTAGTGAGAGTGCAAAGTGAGAGCGCTTCCCCATGAATTGCTAGTGGGAGTGCAGAGTGAGAGCACTTTCCCATGAGCTGCTAGTGAGAGTGCAGAGTGAGAGCACTTCCCCATGAATTGCCAGTGAGAGTGCAGAGTGAGAGCACTTCCCCATGAATTGCTAGTGAGAGTGCAAAGTGAGAGCGCTTCCCCATGAATTGCTAGTGAGAGTGCAGAGTGAGAGCACTTCCCCATGAATTGCTAGTGAGAATGTAGAGTGAGAGCGCTTCCTAGATGAATTGCTAGTGAGAGTGCAGAGTGAGAGTGGCAGTAAACACAATGCTATATAGTGTGGGTGTGCGGTGTACACAGAGTGGCAGTAAACACAATGCTATATAGTGTGGGTGAGCGGTGTACTACTGTTCCCAGCAGCGACACAATGACTGGGGGGACCCTGGCTAGCCTGGCTGGGGAGAGAACTACCCTGTCTGCCTACCCAAAGCTAAACCCACAGACAAATGGCGGAGAAATGACGTGGATCGGGTATTTATTTACCCGAACCACGTGACCCGTTCGGCCAATCACAGCGCTAGCCGAACGTTCGGGGAATGTTCGGCCATGCGCTCTTAGTTCGGCCATATGGCCGAACAGTTTGGCCGAACACCATCAGGTGTTCGGCTGAACTCGAACATCACCCGAACAGGGTGATGTTCTGCAGAACCCGAACAGTGGCGAACACTGTTCGCCCAACACTACCTGCATCCAGTCAATCACCTTGTGGCTTCAGTCCCCACATGGTGACTGGCTGGCTGCAGGGCTACTGCAAATTAATTAGGAAGTGAAGGAATGATCGCTGGGACAAGGTAATGTATGCCTATGCACACATCCTCCCTCCACCTAATCCTACTCCCGTCACCCCCGCTGCCTTATACTCTCCCCCTCCGACCCCCGCTGCCTAACACTAGCTCCCCTGCATTGCCACTGCTCCACCAACAAATGTATCATAAAACGCAATTTAGGGTTTTAATGTATTTACATTGAAACTGTAAATAGCATTTTATGATACATTTATCGTTGGAGCGGTGCGCCATTTTTCAACCTGCTGCTTTTTTAACTGTACCCAGGACATTATACTATGACTATGGTAAGATTAGATTGTGAGCTCTTCTGAGGGACAGTCAATGACAGGACTATGTACTCTGTAAAGTGCTGCAGAAGATGTCAGTACTATTTGAATGCATAATAATATTATAGGACGTTATACTATGAATCTTTTTTTATATTTACATTAAAACGGTAAATAACATTTTATGATACATTTATCGTTGGAGCGGTGCACCATTTTTAACTGTACCCAGGACATTATACTATGACTATAGTAGAATTAGATTGTGAGCTCCTTGAAGGACAGTCAGTGACAGGACTATGTACTCTGTAAAGTGCTATAGAAGATGTCAGTGCTTAATAACTACATAATATTAATATGGTAAAACATTAGACTATGGCCATGCTAGGATTAAATTGTGAGCTCCTCTGAGGACAGTCAGTGGCATGACTATATACACTGTAAAGCGCTGCAGATGATGTCAGTGTTATATAAATACATAATAATAATAAAAATATGGTAGGACATTAGACTATGACAATGATAGGATTAGATTGTGAACTCCTATCAGAAATGTCAAGAACATGACTAAGTGCTCTGAGAGAGCGCTTCACAGATGAATTGCTAGTGAGAGTGCAGAGTGAGAGCACTTCCCCATGAATTGCTAGTGAGAGTGCAGAGTGAGAGCACTTCCCCATGTATTGCTAGTGAGAGGGCAAAGTGAGAGCGCTTCCCCATGAATTGCTAGTGAGAGTCCAGAGTGAGAGCACTTCCCCATGAACTGCTGTTAAGAGTGCAGAGTGAGAGCGCTTCCCTATGAACTGCTGGTGAAAGTACATAGAGTGAGAGCACTTCCCTATGAACTACTGGTGAAACTACACAGACTCGGAGCACTTCCCTGTGAACTTCTAGTGAAAGTACACAGTGTAAGTACACAGGCAAAGATTTTACAATCTAAATTGTATTATAGATGGTCCACTTAACCATGTACACAATGCTTCATAACTATCACCCATAGGGATCGGTACTTGGGTTACAGTTTTGGCTACAAGCTCATAACAGAGGGAGAAGAGGGAAGATGGCACAATATAATATGAGATTGCTTCCAGCAGGCGGGGTGAGAAGGGGACCAACATGTTCAACTGTTGCTGAAAGATCAGGCGTTTGCAATGTAAATAATGATTTGATAGGAAATTCCACCATGATAATGGAATGATTAGATTGTGAGCTCCTCTGAGGACAGTCACATGACTATGTACTCTGTAAAGTGCTGCAGATGATGTCAGTGCTATATAAATACATACAAATAATAATATGGTGGGACATTAGACTATGGCTATGGTAGGATTAGATTGCAAGCTCCTCTGAGGACAGTCAGTCACTTGACTATGTACTCTGCACAGCGCAGCAGAAGATGTCAGTTGTATACTGTATGTATATATAATAATAATTTGGTAGGACATTACGGGGCAGATAAAAATGGCGCACAGCACCGAGGGTAAAGAAATGGCGCCGCATTGACTTACATTATATAACGCTATTTAGCATTATAAGTGTTAAAAAATGGCGCATGCAGGGTGACTTACACTTATAACGCTAAATAGCATTATAAGTGTTAAAAAAATGCAGGGGTCTAGAGTTAGGCAGCGGGGGGTCGGAGGGGGAGAGTATAAGGCAGCGGGGGTGACGGGAGTAGGATTAGGTGGAGGGAGGATGTGTGCATAGGCATACATTACCGTGTCCCGGTGACCGCTCCTTCACTTCCTCACTTAGTTTGCTGTAGTCCTGCATCTAGTGTTGGGCGAACATCTAGATGTTCGGGTTCGGGCCGAACAGGCCGAACATGGCCGCGATGTTCGGGTGTTTGAGCCGAACTCCGAACATAATGGAAGTCAATGGGGACCCGAACTGTCGTGTTTTTTAAAGCCTCCTTACATGCTACATACCCCAAATTTACAGGATATGTGCACCTTGGGAGTGGGTACAAGAGGAACAAATTTTTTTAGCAAAAAGAGCTTATAGTTTTTGAGAAAATAGATTTTAAAGTTTCAAAGGGAAAACTGTCTTTTAAATGCGGGAAATGTCTGTTTTCTTTGCACAGGTAACATGCTTTTTGTCGGCATGCAGTCATAAATGTAATACAGATGAGAGGTTCCAGGAAAAGGGACCGGTAACGCTAACCCAGCAGCAGCACACGTGATGGAACAGGAGGAGGGCGGCGCAGGAGGAGAAGGCCACACTTTGAGACACAACAACCCAGGCCTTGCATGCGGACAAGAAGCGTGCGGATAGCAATTTGCTTTTTGTTGGCATGCAGTCATAAATGTAATACAGATGAGAGGTTCCAGGAAAAGGGACCGGTAATGCTAACCCAGCAGCAGCACACGTGATGGAACAGGAGGAGGGCGGCGCAGGAGGAGAAGGCCACGCTTTGAGACAAAACAACCCCGGCCTTGCATTCGGACAAGAAGCGTGCGGATAGCAATTTGCTTTTTGTCGGCATGCAGTCATAAATGTAATACAGATGAGAGGTTCCAGGAAAAGGGACCGGTAACGCTAACCCAGTAGCAACACACGTGATGGAACAGGAGGAGGGCGGCGCAGGAGGAGAAGGCCACGAGTGGGTTTTCTTTGGTGCTCCACTGTGGCCTGTACGTGAACCGTCAGGGGAAACACCTCTTCCCTTGCCCCTCCCTCTTTCACAGGATTTCTTCTTCATTTCACTTATCCTTAAAGTACACGCTGACTGGCAGCAGTACAGTGGCAGTACAGAAATGCTATACAGTGGCGGGTGAGCGGTGTACTACTGTTCCCAGCAGAGACACAGAGTGGCAGTAAACACAATGCTATACAGTGGTGGGTGAGCGGTGTACTACTGTTCCCAGCAGCGACACAGAGCACAATGCTATACAGTGGTGGGTGAGCGGTGTACTACTATTCCCAGCAGCGACACAGAGCACAATGCTATACAGTGGCGGGTGAGCGGTGTACTACTGTTCCCAGCAGAGACACAGAGTGGCAGTAAACACAATGCTATATAGTGTGGGGGAGCGGTGTACTACTGTTCCCAGCAGCGACACAGAGCACAATGCTATACAGTGGTGGGTGAGCGGTGTACTACTATTCCCAGCAGCGACACAGAGCACAATGCTATACAGTGGTGGGTGAGCGGTGTACTACTGTTCCCAGCAGAGACACAGAGTGGCAGTAAACACAATGCTATATAGTGTGGGCGAGCGGTGTACTACTGTTCCCAGCAGCGACACAGAGCACAATGCTATACAGTGGTGGGTGAGCGGTGTACTACTATTCCCAGCAGCGACACAGAGCACAATGCTGTACAGTGGTGGGTGAGCGGTGTACTACTGTTCCCAGCAGAGACACAGAGTGGCAGTAAACACAATGCTATATAGTGTGGGTGAGCGGTGTACACAGAGTGACAGTAAACACAATGCTATATAGTGTGGGTGAGCGGTGTACTACTGTTCCCAGCAGCGACACAATGACTGGGGGGACCCTGGCTAGCCTGGCTGGAGAGAGAACTACCCTGCCTGCCTACCCAAAGCTAAACCCACAGACAAATGGCGGAGAAATGACGTGGATCGGGTATTTATTTACCCGAACCACGTGACCCGTTCGGCCAATCAGAGCGCGTTCAGGTCCGAACCACGTGACCCGTTCGGCCAATCACAGCGCTAGCCGAACAATCGGGGAACGTTCGGCCATGCGCTCTTAGTTCGGCCATATGGCCGAACAGTTTGGCCGAACACCATCAGGTGTTCGGCTGAACTCGAACATCACCCGAACAGGGTGATGTTCTGCAGAACCCGAACAGTGGCAAACACTGTTCGCCCAACACTACCTGCATCCAGTCAATCACCTTGTGGCTTCAGTCCCCACATGGTGATTGGCTGGCTGCAGGGCTACTGCAAATTAACTAGGAAGTGAAGGAACGATCGCTGGGACAAGGTAATGTATGGGGGGGCTCAGCGCACCTCTGATTGGAGGCCATTCGGAGGCGGCCTGGTGTTGCGCTGATCCACCTTTTGCGCAATTTTCAATTTTCGACTTTATTTGATTAGCCGCACCCAGGCTATGCATATACATAGGTTAGGGTTTAGTTAGTGTTAGGCCCCTCCCATGGAGGATCGACTTCTTCGCAGTGGGAGGGACGAGTACTTAATAGGTTGCATGCAAGCTGTTACAGGAAACTAACATCCTCCTCTAGTGGTAGACAGGCCATGTGTATGCTCGGTGTGTATTATATCCCACAAGTGGGGCTTGCACTCTTTTGCAGGTAGGCACTTGCCTGTTTTTAAGTAGCGCTGTTCATTTCCTTGCTATGTACTAAGGTAATGTATGCCTATGCACACATCCTCCCTCCACCTAATCCTACTCCCGTCACCCCCGCTGCCTTATACTCTCCCCCTCCGACCCCCGCTGCCTAACACTAGCTCCCCTGCATTGCCACTGCTCCACCAACAAATGTATCATAAAACGCAATTTAGGGTTTTAATGTATTTACATTGAAACTGTAAATAGCATTTTATGATACATTTATCATTGGAGCGGTGCGCCATTTTTCAACCTGCTGCTTTTTTAACTGTACCCAGGACATTATACTATGACTATGGTAAGATTAGATTGTGAGCTCTTCTGAGGGACAGTCAATGACAGGACTATGTACTCTGTAAAGTGCTGCAGAAGATGTCAGTACTATATGAATGCATAATAATATTATAGGACGTTATACTATGAATCTTTTTTTATATTTACATTAAAAAGGTAAATAACATTTTATGATACATTTATCGTTGGAGCGGTGCACCATTTTTAACTGTACCCAGGACATTATACTATGACTATGGTAGAATTGTGAGCTCCTTGAAGGACAGTCAGTGACAGGACTATGTACTCTGTAAAGTGCTGTAGAAGATGTCAGTGCTTAATAACTACATAATATTAATATGGTAAAACATTAGACTATGGCCATGCTAGGATTAAATTGTGAGCTCCTCTGAGGACAGTCAGTGGCATGACTATATACACTGTAAAGCGCTGCAGATGATGTCAGTGTTATATAAATACATAATAATAATAAAAATATGGGAGGACATTAGACTATGACAATGATAGGATTAGATTGTGAACTCCTATCAGAAATGTCAAGAACATGACTAAGTGCTCTGTAAAGTGCTTCAGAAGATAGCGCTATATAAATACATAATAATACATAATAATAATATGGTAGGACATTAGACTATGACTATGGTAGTTTTATTTTAGATTGTGAGCTCCTCTGTGACAGTCAGTGATAAGACTATGTATTCTGTAGAGTACTGCAGGGAATGTAAGCGCTACATAAACAATACACAATGATAATAATAATAATAATAATATAAAGGTGGCCATACATCAGGCGACTTGGTGGCCAATCGAGCATCTGATTTGATTATTATAATCTGATCGTATTAAATTCTATGCCGCCAAGAGCATGCCCGATCGACGATGTGACACATTTTCTGGCCGAAATTGGTTGCATGTATTGAGCAGACATGCTGCAAGATGTAGGGCTGATTTGCTAGACTGGATGCACGGTGATAACGGCGTGTAATATTGGGATGAGTGAAGAACATGATGGAACCCCCAGTGCTGTGCCCCAATGCAGTATACTATACCTGTCTATCGTTAGCTCTGGACTCCATCTTTATAAAGGCTCCCCAAGTGGTTGCCGGCGTAACATGGGTATGTGTATGACGTCACACCCACGTATATGCCAGCAACTACATGTATGGGGACAGAGCACAGCTCCAGCTATGGACAGGTAAAGTATACTGCACTAGGGGGAACATTTTACACTAGGGGGCCAGCACATTTCATGCTGAAATCAATCAGGAATTGGCCTGTGGGGTATGGGCAGGCAACAGATCTCTATCCAGTCAGAGAGATATCTGTCTCTTGGTCAATCTGCCCATACATCGTCTAATGTATGGGCACCTTAAGTGGTTAGCGTATGTTGGCACTGTGCACTAATGCATTTAGCTTGCTGTGTAATGTGTGTACAGGATAAATTGCATAACTGTATAAGCTGCTCAGCACAATTATTACCTGTATATATTTTGTGTTTAGTGACCCTAGATCTGGTCACTGTGGCTGCAAGAGGAGGGGGAGGGCTGTGCAGGAAGGGGAGACCATCAGGGAAAGTGGATAATACCGTATTTACTGGTGCTAGGCAAGGGGGGCTGACTAGGGGGACTGCAGCAGTAACACTGGATGCTGAAAGGTATGCCTTTGTGGAGCTCAGAACTGTAGGACTGACCCAGGATGAGGGACAGGACTCAGGGAGTCGGTACAAAAATCATCCGACTCCAACTCTTGACTCCACAGTTTATAAAACCTCTAGAGATGGGCCGATCCTCCGATTTCAGGTTTGCTATAGACTTCAATGGAGAGGCGGACTTTTGGTGGCCAGAAAAATGATGGAAAAGATATTTCAAACGGTCTAAAACCTGGACCAGAGACATGGTTGAGTGGGATACATGTCAAAAGTCTCAATAAAAACCCTAGATTTGATACAAACCACTGTTTAAGGTCAGAAATCACGATGAATGTTCAATTGCAGGCCTACACTGCTTTACAATATCGGGAAGTGTATTCCCCTCCTCCCCTCCGGAGGAGGAGAGTCTCGTCTTCCAGGGAATTGTAGGATTTCAAAAGCTTGCTCACATACATTGGCCGGGAATCGAACTCAGGTCTAGTGCTTGGTAGGCAGCTCTCCTCACCGCTATACCACCACCAACACTACATGCGGAAGCCAGCCTAGCATGTACCACTATGATATATCCAAGAGAAAAATGAACTTGCTTAGGGAATTGTAGATGTCAAAAGCCAACTCACATACATTGGCCAGGAATCAAACCCAGGCCTACCACTTGGTAGGCTGCTATCCTAACCATTATACCACCAACACAACACACTACAATGCTACATGCTGAAGCCAGCCTAGCATGTACCATTATGATATATCCAAGAGAAAAATGAACTTGCTTAGGGATTTGTAGGATGTCAAAAGCAAACTCACATACATTGGCCAGGAATCAAACCCAGACCTACCACTTGGTAGGCTGCTATCCTAACCATTATACCACCAAAACAACACACTACAATGCTACATGCTGAAGCCAGCCTAGTAAAACGGCTGGAGAACTGTAACGATTGGTGTCAGCACGCAGAGAGAATCTGATTATTGGTGATCTGCAGTATCACTAAGAATACAGATATATACCTGATTATTGATGATCTGCAGAATCACCGATAATACAGATATATTGCTAACCTCTGGACACCTGAAGCATGTAAGTGTTTGGTGTAACAGTAGTAATTGGACCACCGGTAGCAGGTGGTCCAATGAGTAGAGACAGACTCCACTGCAGTCAAGGACTCCAGGAGAAGGAGACCCTGACTGATGTGCAGCAGTGCCCCCTCTTCGGAGCAGGGGGCCCCTGCAGGAATGCTGCGCACCCAAGGGGTGGGTGACAGCCAGAAAGGTCGGGCAGGCCGGGTCGGCAATACACAGACAGATAAAGTACAAAGACAGGAAGCTGATTCGGTATCCAAGGCAAGCAGGGTTTGGCAACAGGTAATCAGAAATGCAAGGTACTGAATCAGAAAGCTGAGGGAAAGTCAGGAAAGCAATAAGTCATAACAGATATCAAACAATGCCTAGTCTGGGTGTGAGGTCCGTGGTCTCTACACCCTGGAACTAGTCTGATGTATAACAGAATGATAACACAAGTTCCCTAGTCTGGGTGTGAGGTCCGTGGTCTCTACACCCTGGAACTAGTCTGATGTATAACAGAATGATAACACAGGTTCCCTAGTCTGGGTGTGAGGTCCGTGGTCTCTACACCCTGGAACTGGTCTAAGGAATAACACAGATGATACACAGTATTCCTAGTCTGGGGTGTGAGGTCCATGGTCTCTACACCCTGGAACTGGTTTAAGGAATAACACAGATGGTACACAGTATTCCTAGTCTGGGGTGTGAGGTCCGTGGTCTCTACACCCTGGAACTGGTCTAAGGAATAACACAGATGATACACAGTAAACTGGCTAAGTGTGGATTCCCAGGTCCACCTGGTTCCACCACACTGAAGGATCTGACTAAGGTCTGAGTGCTAACACATAGGTATTCGCAACGCCAGACAACCAGCAACTGAACAGCAAGAGATATATATATAGTAAAGCGCTCCACAGCGCCGCCCAGCTCCCATCAACCAATCACCTGCTGAGCTGGGATCAGCTGACCGCCTCGATCAGCTGACCCTTCTCCTATTGGCATAAAGAGCCTGTCTTGCGGCGCGCGCGCGCGTAGCTCTCCATCTGTGCACTACTAGGTCCAGGCAAACCAGAAGCATGTTGCTGTGGGGAAACCGCCACTCTGTGCGCGGATTCCGCCGCCTCACTGTCAGAACGCGCGGCGGTTTCTCCGCAATCCTTCGCAGTACCCCCCCGAGGAGTGGACTCCGGACACTTTCCACCAGGCTTCCCAGGATGTAAGTCATGGAACTCTTTCTTTAATTCTTCCGCATGCATGCGACAATCTGGCACCCAAGATCTCTCCTCTATGCCATATCCCTTCCAGTGGACCAGATACTGCACAGAATTCTGTACCAGGCGAGAATCCAGAATCTTTTCAATCTCATACTCTGGTTGGTCATCCACCAACACAGGGGGGGGGGGGAGAGGAGTCCACCTGTACTGCTGGTTTCAACAGGGACACATGGAACAATCTCACACCTTTCATACTGGGTGGGAGATCAATAGCATACGTGACTTTATTGATTTTCTTGGCCACTGGAAAAGGTCCTATAAACTTAGGACCCAGCTTGGGTGACAATTGTTTTAAGGCCAAGTGATGAGTGGACACCCATACCAAATCTCCTGGAGAGAATCTCCACTCTACAGACCGATGTTTATCGGCCTGCTTCTTCTGGGTTTGGAAAGCTTTCCCTAGGTTCCTCTTAACCATTCCCCAAATCTCTTTCAGAGCCCTTTGCCAATCCTCCAGAGCTGGGAAAGGAGTAGATGCGACCGGCAAAGGAGCAAACTTAGGTGATAGCCTGATGAGAATGCGAGTTCCATGTCTAATTGGTGGCAAAAGGCCCTCCAAAATTTTGAAACAAATTGGACTCCCCGATCTGACACTACATTTTTCGGAATGCCATGCAGCCGGAAGATGTGCAGGATGAAGAGATCAGCCAATTCCTGGGCTGAGGGGAGTCCTTTCAAAGGGACAAAGTGTGCCATCTTACTGAAAAGGTCCACTACCACCCAAATGACTGACTTGCCTTCAGACCGAGGGAGTTCACCCACAAAATCCATGGAAATATGAGTCCAGGGTTCATTGGGGACTGGCAAGGACTGTAAAGTGCCAACGGGGGCCTGACGAGAGGGTTTACTCGCTAGGCGGCAGCGTTTCCCGACTTCCTGGGGCAATTCTGCACTCTATGACCCTCCTCTGTACAGTACAAACAGAGCTGTTCTGTTTTCCTGCGATTCCTCTCTGCCCGCGTTAATTTGGACTGACCAATTTGCATTGGCTCAGGTGGCGGTGAGGCCGGTGGAGAAGTGGTATAGGAAACATATCTGATTCGGTCCTTACCACGGGTCTGTCTTTGATATCATAGTCGACGATCAACCCGCACTGCTAAAGAGATTGCTTCCTCAATGGTTTTTGGTTCAGGGTATCCCAACATCAATCCAGAGACTGCGTCTGATAACTCTGATAGGAAACAATCCAGCAATGCAAAAGCCCCCCACCTGGCCGACACCGACCACTTCCTGAACTCCGCTGCATAAACTTCCACAGGATCCTTGCCCTGGCGCAAGGTTTTTAACTTCCGCTCCGCGGTAGAGGAAATGTCTGGATCATCATAGATTATGGCCATGGACTTAAAAAACTCCTCAACTGACCTGAGTGCTTCATGCCCTGACTCTAAATTATACGCCCAGGTCTGAGCATCCCCTGAGAGTAAGGTCTTAATAAAGATAATTCTCTGTGCCTGTGTTCCTAACAGGTTAGGCCTCAGTTCAAAATATGACATTACACTATTCTTAAAATTCTAAAAGTCAGATCTATGGCCAGAAAACTTTTCAGGTACAGACATTCTCAAGTCTGTAACAGGAGGGGATCGCAGTGAATTTACAGTAGTCTGAAGGACTTGTAGTGACCCAGATAAAGCAGAGATCTGGGCCTGCTGACCGTCCATCACTCTGATGAGGTTTTCCACCGAGGTGGTGAGTCAGGCGCGGAGCTAGGGGGGGTCGGGGTAGGACAAGTGCCCCGGGGCGCCTGGTCCCCGAGGGCGCCCTCAGCCTGGCTGAGCTGCGGGGGGTTTTTTTTGCGGCGGAGGGGAAGGGGAGCAGCGCAGAGAAGAGGGAGAGCTGTGTGGACGGTGGGGAAGGGGGGCCATCTCCTCCCTCCTTCCCTCACCTTAGGTGCTCTCCCTCCCTCGCTGTCCCCTCCAATGTCCTCCGGGTGGCTGGCCTGGCAGCGGCGGGCGGAACTCACCTCCGTCTCGCTCCAGCGCCGGCCGGAAGTTCGGGTGCGCAGCCGCTGCTCAGTAGTGGCAGATCCATCCGGCGCTGCGACGAGACGGAGGTAAGTTCCGCCCGCCGCTGCCAGCCTGAGCCACCCGGACATTGGAGGGGAGAGCGAGGAAGGGAGAGCAGCTCTTCTCTGCGCTGCTCCCCTCCTGCTGGGGAGGGGGACACCTGACCTGGCTACCTACTCTGGGCACATATACCCCTGCCTACATATACTGGGCATATACCCCTGGCTACCTACTCTGGGCACATATACCCCTGGCTACCTACTCTGGGCACATATACCCCTGCCTACATATACTGGGCATATACCCCTGGCTACCTACTCTGGGCACATATACCCCTGGCTACCTACTCTGGGCACATATACCCCTGCCTACATATACTGGGCATATACCCCTGGCTACCTACTCTGGGCACATATACCCCTGCCTACATATACTGGGCATATACCCCTGGCTACCTACTCTGGGCACATATACCCCTGGCTACCTACTCTGGGCACATATACCCCTGCCTACATATACTGGGCATATACCCCTGGCTACCTACTCTGGGCACATATACCCCTGGCTACCTACTCTGGGCACATATACCCCTGCCTACATATACTGGGCACATATACCCCTGGCTACCTACTCTGGGCACATATACCCCTGCCTACATATGCTGGGCATATACCCCTGGCTACCTACTCTGGGCACATATACCCCTGGCTACCTACTCTGGGCACATTTACCCCTGCCTACATATACTGGGCATATACCCCTGGCTACCTACTCTGGGCACATATACCCCTGGCTACCTACTCTGGGCACATATACCCCTGGCTACCTACTCTGGGCACATATACCCCTGCCTATATATACTGGGCATATACCCCTGGCTACCTACTCTGGGCACATATACCCCTGGCTACCTACTCTGGGCACATATACCCCTGGCTACCTACTCTGGGCACATATACCCCTGGCTACCTACTCTGGGCACATATACCCCTGGCTACCTACTCTGGGCACATATACCCCTGGCTACCTACTCTGGGCACATATACTCCTGCCTACATATATTGGGCACATATACCCCTGCCTACATATACTGGGCATATACCCCTGGCTACCTACTCTGGGCACATATACCCCTGGCTACCTACTCTGGGCACATATACCCCTGGCTACCTACTCTGGGCACATATACCCCTGGCTACCTACTCTGGGCACATATACCCCTGCCTACATATATTGGGCACATATACCCCTGCCTACATATACTGGGCATATACCCCTGGCTACCTACTCTGGGCACATATACCCCTGGCTACCTACTCTGGGCACATATACCCCTGGCTACCTACTCTGGGCACATATACCCCTGGCTACCTACTCTGGGCACATATACCCCTGGCTACCTACTCTGGGCACATATACCCCTGGCTACCTACTCTGGGCACATATACCCCTGGCTACCTACTCTGGGCACATATACTCCTGCCTACATATATTGGGCACATATACCCCTGCCTACATATACTGGGCATATACCCCTGGCTACCTACTCTGGGCACATATACCCCTGGCTACCTACTCTGGGCACATATACCCCTGGCTACCTACTCTGGGCACATATACCCCTGGCTACCTACTCTGGGCACATATACCCCTGCCTACATATATTGGGCACATATACCCCTGCCTACATATACTGGGCATATACCCCTGGCTACCTACTCTGGGCACATATAGCCCTGGCTACCTACTCTGGGCACATATACCCCTGGCTACCTACTCTGGGCACATATACCCCTGCCTACATATACTGGGCACATATACCCCTAACTACATATACTGGGTACATATACCCCTGGCTACCTACTCTGGGCACATATACCCCTGCCTACATATACTGGGCATATACCCCTGGCTACCTACTCTGGGCACATATACCCCTGGCTACCTACTCTGGGCACATATACCCCTGCCTACATATACTGGGCATATACCCCTGGCTACCTACTCTGGGCACATATACCCCTGGCTACCTACTCTGGGCACATATACCCCTGGCTACCTACTCTGGGCACATATACCCCTGCCTACATATACTGGGCATATACCCCTGGCTACCTACTCTGGGCACATATACCCCTGGCTACCTACTCTGGGCACATATATCCCTGGCTACCTACTCTGGGCACATATACCCCTGGCTACCTACTCTGGGCACATATACCCCTGCCTACATATACTGGGCATATACCCCTGGCTACCTACTCTGGGCACATATACCCCTGGCTACCTACTCTGGGCACATATACCCCTGCCTACATATACTGGGCATATACCCCTGGCTACCTACTCTGGGCACATATACCCCTGCCTACATATGCTGGGCATATACCCCTGGCTACCTACTCTGGGCACATATACCCCTGGCTACCTACTCTGGGCACATTTACCCCTGCCTACATATACTGGGCATATACCCCTGGCTACCTACTCTGGGCACATATACCCCTGGCTACCTACTCTGGGCACATATACCCCTGGCTACCTACTCTGGGCACATATACCCCTGCCTATATATACTGGGCATATACCCCTGGCTACCTACTCTGGGCACATATACCCCTGGCTACCTACTCTGGGCACATATACCCCTGGCTACCTACTCTGGGCACATATACCCCTGGCTACCCACTCTGGGCACATATACCCCTGGCTACCTACTCTGGGCACATATACCCCTGGCTACCTACTCTGGGCACATATACTCCTGCCTACATATATTGGGCACATATACCCCTGCCTACATATACTGGGCATATACCCCTGGCTACCTACTCTGGGCACATATACCCCTGGCTACCTACTCAGGGCACATATACCCCTGGCTACCTACTCTGGGCACATATACCCCTGCCTACATATACTGGGCACATATACCCCTGGCTACCTACTCTGGGCACATATACCCCTGCCTACATATATTGGGCACATATACCCCTGCCTACATATACTGGGCATATACCCCTGGCTACCTACTCTGGGCACATATAGCCCTGGCTACCTACTCTGGGCACATATACCCCTGGCTACCTACTCTGGGCACATATACCCCTGCCTACATATACTGGGCACATATACCCCTAACTACATATACTGGGTACATATACCCCTGGCTACCTACTCTGGGCACATATACCCCTGCCTACATATACTGGGCATATACCCCTGGCTACCTACTCTGGGCACATATACCCCTGGCTACCTACTCTGGGCACATATACCCCTGCCTACATATACTGGGCATATACCCCTGGCTACCTACTCTGGGCACATATACCCCTGGCTACCTACTCTGGGCACATATACCCCTGGCTACCTACTCTGGGCACATATACCCCTGCCTACATATACTGGGCATATACCCCTGGCTACCTACTCTGGGCACATATACCCCTGGCTACCTACTCTGGGCACATATATCCCTGGCTACCTACTCTGGGCACATATACCCCTGGCTACCTACTCTGGGCACATATACCCCTGCCTACATATACTGGGCATATACCCCTGGCTACCTACTCTGGGCACATATACCCCTGGCTACCTACTCTGGGCACATATACCCCTGGCTACCTACTCTGGGCACATATACCCCTGGCTACCTACTCTGGGCACATATACCCCTGGCTACCTACTCTGGGCACATATACCCCTGCCTACATATGCTGGGCATATACCCCTGGCTACCTACTCTGGGCACATATACCCCTGGCTACCTACTCTGGGCACATTTACCCCTGCCTACATATACTGGGCATATACCCCTGGCTACCTACTCTGGGCACATATACCCCTGGCTACCTACTCTGGGCACATATACCCCTGGCTACCTACTCTGGGCACATATACCCCTGCCTATATATACTGGGCATATACCCCTGGCTACCTACTCTGGGCACATATACCCCTGGCTACCTACTCTGGGCACATATACCCCTGGCTACCTACTCTGGGCACATATACCCCTGGCTACCTACTCTGGGCACATATACCCCTGGCTACCTACTCTGGGCACATATACCCCTGGCTACCTACTCTGGGCACATATACTCCTGCCTACATATATTGGGCACATATACCCCTGCCTACATATACTGGGCATATACCCCTGGCTACCTACTCTGGGCACATATACCCCTGGCTACCTACTCAGGGCACATATACCCCTGGCTACCTACTCTGGGCACATATACCCCTGGCTACCTACTCTGGGCACATATACCCCTGGCTACCTACTCTGGGCACATATACCCCTGCCTACATATATTGGGCACATATACCCCTGCCTACATATACTGGGCATATACCCCTGGCTACCTACTCTGGGCACATATAGCCCTGGCTACCTACTCTGGGCACATATACCCCTGGCTACCTACTCTGGGCACATATACCCCTGCCTACATATACTGGGCACATATACCCCTAACTACATATACTGGGTACATATACCCCTGGCTACATATACTGGGCATTTATACCCCTGGCTACATATACTGGGCACATATACCTCTGGCTAGATATACTGGGGACACATACCCCTGCCTACATATACTGGGCACATATACCCCTGGCTACCTGTTCTGTGGACATCTCTACCCCTGGCTACCTGTTCTGGGGACATCTATACTGCTGGCCACCTATTCTGGGGACACCTATAGACCTGGGGCTACCTATTTTTGGGCAAGCACTGCTGTCAGATTGAGTGTATTTTGGGGAACTGCTGCCAGGTGAGAGGTGTCTACCATATTAAGGGGACATTCTGCCTATTTATGTGAAATGCTGTCTATTTATGTGCCTCATGACTGCTGAATTTGTCTTGTTGGGGGCCTCATGGTTACTGAATTTGTCTTGTTGGGGGCCTCATGATTTGTTGGGGGCCTAAAGATCGCTGAATTTGTCTTGTTAGGGGCCTCATGATTGCTGAATTTGTCTTGTTAGGGGCCTCATGATTGCTGAATTTGTCTTGTTGGGGGCCTCAGGATTGCTAAATTTGTCTTGTTGGGGGCCTCATGTTTGCTCATGATTGCGGAATTTGTCTTGATGGGGGGGGGGCTCATGATTGCTGAATTTGTCTTGGAACATGCTGGAAGGTTCATACTGAGGGAGGGTGGGTGAGCGTGAGCCTGCTAACCTCCATGTACATTTGAAGGGGCGTGACCAAATGTGGAGTACCCATAACCACGCCCACATTTGGTCACGACCCTTCACCTTAGGGGGCGCATTAATAGTCTTTGTCCCCGGGCGCTGAAAACCCTAGCTACGCCTCTGTGGTGAGTGTGTCAAGACGACTGCTAAGTGCGTCCATATTGGTTTGGTCTGGCATTCTGTAACGATTGGTGTCAGCACGCGGAGAGAATCTGATTATTGGTGATCTGCAGTATCACCAAGAATACAGATAAATACCTGATTATTGATGATCTGCAGAATCACCGATAATACAGATATATTGCTAACCTCTGGACACCTGAAGCGTGTGTTTGGTGTAACAGTAGTAATTGGACCACCGGGGTAGCAGGTGGTCCAATGAGTAGAGACAGACTCTACTGCAGTCAAGGACTCCAGGAGAAGGAGACCCTGACTGATTTTGCAGCAGTACCCCCTCTTCGGAGCAGGGGGCCCCTGCAGGAATGCTGAGCACCCAAGGGGTGGGTGACAGCCAGAAAGGTCGGGCAGGCCGGGTCGGCAATACACAGACAGATAAAGTACAAAGACAGGAAGCTGATTCGGTATCCAAGGCAAGCAGGGTTTGGCAACAGGTAATCAGAAATGCAAGGTACCGAATCAGAAAGCTGAGGGAAAGTCAGGAAAGCAATAAGTCATAACAGATATCAAACAATGCCTAGTCTGGGTGTGAGGTCCGTGGTCTCTACAACCTGGAACTAGTCTGATGTATAACAGAATGATAACACAGGTTCCTTAGTCTGGGTGTGAGGTCCGTGGTCTCTACACCCTGGAACTGGTCTAAGGAATAACACAGATGATACACAGTACTCCTAGTCTGGGGTGTGAGGTCCGTGGTCTCTACACCCTGGAACTGGTCTAAGGAATAACACAGATGGTACACAGTATTCCTAGTCTGGGGTGTGAGGTCCGTGGTCTCTACACCCTGGAACTGGTCTAAGGAATAACACAGATGATACACAGTAAACTGGCTAAGTGTGGATTCCCAGGTCTACCTGGTTCCACCACACTGAAGGATCTGACTAAGGTCTGAGTGCTAACACATAAGTATTCGCAACGCCAGACAACCAGCAACTGAACAGCAAGATATATATATAGTAAAGCGCTCCACAGCGCCGCCCAGCTCCCATCAACCAATCACCTGCTGAGCTGGGATCAGCTGACCGCCTCGATCAGCTGACCCTTCTCCTATTGGCATAAAGAGCCTGTCTTGCAGCGCGCGCGCGTAGCTCTCCATCTGTGTGCACTACTAGGTCCAGGCAAACCAGAAGCATGTTGCTGCGGGGAAACCGCCGCTCTGTGCGCGGATTCCGACGCCTCACTGTCAGAATGCGCGGCGGTTTCTCCGCAATCCGTCACAGTACCCCCCTCCGAGGAGTGGACTCCGGACACTTTCCACCAGGCTTCCCAGGATGTAAGTCATGGAACTCTTTCTTTATAACCTTGCCTTTTATAAGGGGGGGGGGCCTCCAGGAGTGAGTGTAGTCTGATTGGTGACAATGTGCCTGCTGACTGTGATGTAGAGGGTCAAAGTTGACCTTAATGGAACATTATGGGGGCGAAACGAACTTCCGCAATAGTTCGCTTTCGCTGGCAAACGCGAACCATCCAAAGTTCTCCTGGAACCGTTCGCGGGCGAACCGTTCAGCCCATCTCTAACTCCAGGTACCCAAAATGGCTTCGAGCCTTTGATTCAGACTCCTTAGTCTAATACTTACCAGGGCTGTGGAGTTGGTAAAAAAAATCTTCTGACTCCTCCTCAGTCTATGAAACCACTGACTCCGACTTCAGGTACAATTGCTCAGACTCTACAGCCCTGGTAATAACAGTTTACTGAGGAAAGGTGGCCTGGCTGAGGGAGATAGAGGTGCACACAGTGACAGGCAAGCCAGAAAGAGAGCCCTTATACACGCTGTGTGCAGCCATATAGTGCTCTGCTACACAGATACATCACTGTCCACAGTACCCCGTCCCATAGAGCTACTTGTCCGACGCCATCCACTAGTGTTGTCCGGATCATGAACGATTCGGATCTTTGATCCGAATCTCTTTTGTGAGTCGAATCATCAAAATGAGTGATTCGGATCACAAAAGGGGCAGGGCCAGGAGCGACACGCCCCCTCTCAGCGGGCAGCGGGGTCCTGGAAGCAGAGCAGAGATGGATCGCTCTGTTGGAGGGGAGCCAGGGACAGGTAGATGAGAGAGGGGACATGGGTGCCACTGCCAGATATGTGTAGAGCACACATACTGGATGAAATGTGCTGCACTGCTCTAAACAGCTGCACTTCACTTTTGGGAATGCTTTGGGGAATGCTTTCTTTCACTGTGCGAGGTTTGCATTCAGAGTATACAGATGAACATATAGGTGAAATATATATGTAAAGCATGATTGCAGCATGTGGGTATTGTGTGCAAGCAAACATTTCTGCTCCCTGCTCATCCCTCCTCTGTCCACTCCCTGTCCTTTGTCCATCTTCTCCCCTTCTCTGTGTGTCCACCCCCCCCCCCCCCCCCTTCTCCTGTCCTGATAGTCATTTCACCCCCGAATGCTTCGGTAGTAAAATGATCCGAAATTCGGATCAAAGATCCGGATGTTTTCAATGATCCGATTCGAATCATCCGGATCATTGAAAAGATCCGAACTTCGCATCTCTATCATCCACAGCTTACTTCCTTGAAATTCCCGGTCTCCTCTGCTCAACCCTTTCACTAGGGAGGGGGTGCTCAGGAAGAGAATGCAGAGACTGGAGGAGAATGACTGTGGAGAAATGTTACACAGTCGCTCCGCTCAGTCAGTCTGCTGTCAGCTCTGCACTGATTATGATGAAGTATCATGTGCCCTTGGTCTCCTCCTGCTCAGAGACATGTGCACCCCTTTGCTCCCCCCAGGCTAAGCCTCTGTAAACTGCTAGTGAAAGAACTACACAGAGTGACAGCACTTCCCCAGCTTTACAGAAAAAGTTGTCAGACGGGTATAAGCTGCCTGCAGGTTAATGTGGGCACCCATGTCCCTTTCCCAAGACAGCCCATAGTTTGTGTAGCGGCCGCCCTTGCACCAGTGGATGTAGAGAGCTGTGGGATGACTTGGGATGTGGTTGTGCACTGAGCGATCTGGCCCCTCCTGTACACAGAGCAAGGGAATTCCATTCTGTGTTCAGCTCCAGGCGTGACATCAGCTGAGAAGATCATCTGGAGGGATATAGGTTACATTGGTGCAGCTGATGAGAACACAAGCCATCAGTGGCCATCACATGATAAAGCTGTGTCTCTCTATTTATTCCACACAAGGAGATTGGAACAGTTGATGGCAGGAGATCTTGCTGGATCTGTGTCACTTTCTAAGGGGTCATTCAGGCTGGCTTATTATTACTGCTATCCTCTGGTAGGAGATGGTGCTCTGTAACCTCGTGTGAGAGAGAGCTGCGACTTTCCATCACAGGCAGAGCACTCACTCACTCAGCACTCTGCACGCAATCAGCCGGGGATGCTGCATCTGAACACAAGGCGGGCTGCTCCTTGACAGAAGGGGGCAAAGTGGAAGCCTGATCTAATTTGCTAAGGGGGGTGAAGAACGTCGCGAAAGGAGTTTCCCAGGGAGAATATGAGCAGGCTCAGCAGCAAGCATCACTCAGCAACATCTGACTACCACGCTGCTTTTCTGCTAGAGCTGCGCCTCCTCTAACCTGCCTGGCAGAGAGCAGCACACCTATAGGATCCGTCTTCTCCCCATATATGCCTTGCACAATGTCTTGTCTGCCAACTTCGCCTGGCTTCTTCATCTGACACACAGTCCGCCTGAACGCTGTGAGATTTCCTATTCTAGGAGGCGCAGCTCTGCCCTTTGCATGCACCCAGAGCGAGCAGCTCTGCCCTCTCTGGCCACCCCGGCGATGCCATGCCCCGCAACCATAGTGGAGGCGATGAGGGAGGCTCTGGGCTCTGGATAAAGAGCAGCTCTGGAGGGAGAGGACGGGGCAGAGAGCGCTATTACGGCATGAAGGATGTGGAGTCCGGCCGGGGCAACAGGGTGCTGCTGAACTCCAATAGAGGCGATGGCTTGCTGCTGCTGGGGACAGGTGACTCTGCCAGGGGCGCAGGGGGCAGCCTGCACGAGAGCCGGAGGGGGAAACAAGGAGCTCGCATGAGCCTATTGGGGAAACCGCTGTCTTATAATAGCAGTCAGAGCTGCCGAAGGAACGTCAAGTACAGGAAGCTTCAAAACTATCTGTACAACGTGCTGGAGAGACCCAGGGGCTGGGCTTTTGTCTACCACGTCTTTGTGTGAGTAAATAACAAATCATTCTTTGTTGACTTTCCTGAGCAATGCTTTGTGACGGCTGTCAGTCACGGCTGGAGTGGAGTGATTGTACATGCTGTGGAGTACAGTTGCTCTTCTGCTTGCTAGGTTGTTTCAAGAGCTAGATGTGCACCTGACCTGAACGGATTTCTGTACATCTACATAGTGGAGTCATAGCCTGCTGCCCTCTTCAAGTGATTAGTATGTGCTGTAAAAGTTGGTGTTAATGAATGCAACTAGGTGTTTGTAGGATTTGTGTACAATGACACCAACAGGTAAACCTCCTGTACACTAATCGATGTATTTAATTGATTAGATGTGGGTTTCAGTAGAATCAAACCCAATATATTTTGGAAGAGGCTATTCTTATTTCATTTGAGGATGGGACTAAAGCCTAATACACACCTTCAATTTTTATTGGCTGGTGATTGGCCAATTTTACTGCTTTTATGCTTTACTGCTTCCATGTAGTATGATGGTTTAGCTAAACGATCTTTTTATAATATTCAAAATCTGTTGTCCCTCATACTACATAAAGGTGGTAAAATTGACCAATCAAAATTGGATGTGTGTACCAGATTTATGCTGGGTACACACATTAAAATTTTTATGCACGATAGATGCATCCGATTGATGAATTCCCTCATGTCCGATATTACTCCTGATGGATTCTGCTCTCGATTTCTCATAGAAGTGAATGGAAAAATATAAGAAAAACGAATGAAGATAAGAGAATCGAGCAGAAAAATCGATCGGTTGGGAAAATCGAGCGGAAAATCGTAATGTGTGTACCCAGCTTTAAAAGAATTCTGAAGCGACAAACATAATCTATTGTTACTCACCTGGGGCTTCTTCCAGCTCCCAGCAGCCGTCTCAGTCCCTCGCCGCAGCCCTGGTCCTCCTCGGTCTCCCCGCTGGCCGCCTGTAATGATTGTGCTGTAGTTGTGCGCAGGCACAGTACGCACCAGATGACGTGGTCACGCAGGCACTCGGTGACCCCGCCGGGGGGTTGCCATCATTATGTGCAGCCAGCGGGGACACCAAGGAGGACCAGGGCTGCAGCAAGGGACTGAAACGGCTAATGAGGAGCTGGAAGAAGCCCCAGGTGAGTAAACAGTATTTCATCCTCTCTCGCCTCGGAAGTCCATTAAGCCACGGTCAGCCAGTGGCCATATAGTTTTGTTCTACATCGAGCGATACAAAGCTAGCAATGACAGCATTCTGATTGATATTCCATCAAATATCCCCATGCAGTGATGTAAGGTGTTGGTCCAGGTTAACTGTTAATCCCACAGAAATATGGATTTTTTGATCAAGCAAAAATCTAATAGTGTATAGGAGGCATTATCAGCAGTTGTGTAATGTCAGCATCAGCCTGATATTCATACTAGAGAGTCAAAGGAATAGATTATTTAGGTAACCTTTCATGTTACATAGGCGGTGGTATATTGCATGAAGATTGTACAATCACATTACAATATGTGCAGCCTGCATAAAGGCCTGTTTGTACTTGCAACAATGGCCATCCATTGGGTTTTTTTTGGACTGAATTTTCCCATAGAAAAATGGTGTTTTGGTATCTGCTAGTCTGTTCTGTGGTGAAGGGTGGTAGAGAGGGAGCTGAAGTGAGCTGCCACCACCTGTGGCACTGGCAATACATAACAATAGCGACTGGTCAAGGGTTACAAGTGTGCATGGGCCTTGGGATTAGAGCCATCTGGATGAAGGTGATCAGTGGCCTCCCAGGTTACTCTGGGAATGTGCAGACTCTCAAGACTGTACAGAATTCTAGGCATACAGTTGCTGATGTTAAAACTAATCTAGTAAATTGAGCACATTAACTATCAGTATTATGGTGGCCATACATGGTACAAATGTTTAATTTTTTTTCCTGATTAGATAATTTTGTTCGATTACTCCATTAGATAGCATATAAAGATTTTTCCAACATGTCCAACATTTTTCTTGATTGAAAAAAATATTATTTTTTACTTTCATTAGATTCAATGGTTTTGGTCGAATAAATGGGAAAATCGAACTTTAACTTTAACCATTAGACTCACCATATACTATGCAATCTTGGTTGTTCAATCTTACCACATACATGTAGTGTACGAGCTTATCAAAATCTTTTCAAATTATTTTCAATCTGTTGGCCCATGACTACATAGATGTGATAAATCTGTACAATAAAGATTGTATGGTGTGTGGCCACCCTTATTAAGGTTATAACACCAGCCACCTGTGTAACTAATGTTTCTTTCAGACCAGTTGCGTAACTTCTCAGTTGTAGATGGATGTTTCCTGAGTGGCCAGCAGTAGTACGTCAGCTATGAGGGCACACACACAGCTGGCTGCACTTGTTATCCAGCGTAGGCTAGGCCTGCACTAAGCCATGTGTTATATCTGCTGAACATGCTTTGGAAAGGAAGTCCACTTGTTTGAGAGAAGTGAATGAAGTTTCTGAAATAGTAATAGGGCGTGATAGAAGCTTATTATCCAGCACATAATTAGATTTCTGTTTGTGGGTAAGAGAGGCCGGAAACCACTAACTGTTGCTGGTGGGCTTTGTGACTCACAGTGCACTTTCAGAAAACAGCCAGAAAGGAGGCAGCCTGAATTTACTTCTTAGTCATATACTTCTGCTTTCAGGGGTCTTTATCAGCAACTGTTTATTATCAGTGTAAATTTGGTTCTATTTATGTGTTCCGGATGATTGATGTTGCAATCTTTCCTTTCATGCTTCCACATTGTTCTTGAAGCCTTGCCTATTTCTGACAGGATTGCTGCAGATTTCAGCATTGTCACGTCTGTGTCCATGATATCGTTCTGTGGACTGTTATTTGAAATGATAAACAAGGTAGTGTTGTCCAGTAACATGGCTGTGTTCCAGCTGTCCAGTTTATTCCAGTACCATCTTACAATCTTTCTGAGAGCTCTTGTTTCAGATTTGCTCCAATGCGGGATAAGGGAGCTCCCATTTATAGTATAGTAATCAATAGGTTTCTTCCTGCCTTCCTTGTTTTGTCATTTGAAATGATGCGCCAAGCAGCTGCTGTACGCTGAGCACCTGCTGCTGACATGAGGAGCTTGCAGTGTGTGGAGTCCTCAGCACTTCAGCCTCAGCATTATAAAGCTCAGCCTTCCATCTCCTTGCCAGCATACGCTATGAAGTGTATTTTCAGTGTTTAGATCTTCCTAAGGGAAGTGATGACAGAGAAATACTTGTGATTTTGGAAGGCTGCACTGGACCTCACAGCATTCTAGTGGATGTATTTGAGTTCCTGTATAAACCTGATTGGTTACATTGTTTCACTGGTATCTATCACATGCACACATCAACAAGTCACAGGGTCTATATGTAGCAATGTTGTGGGCTGACAAGCTTGCTTATATATTGGATATATTTGTATGGACTTGTGTTTTCCATGCTCTTAAACTGAGGCACAGGATATCTAAACAGTTCGCACAAACCCGATATCTTGTCCTTTTGTGCCCTCATGTGACCTGGAGTGTCCCCGAAGACAAACCCTAACCTCACCCTATACCTAACCCTGACCTTCCCCACCGCCTGTACCTAACCATACCGCCTTCTTGTGCTGTGTTCCTGTGACAGCCCTGACTTCAGCTTTATACACAACCCTAAAGTGTACCTTAAGTGAACAAAAACTATTAAACTGTCTATGCCTTTTGAGCACAGTCCACACTATTTACATTCAACCTTATTTTTACATTAAGGTCCATACCGACGGCAAGATTGTTAATTTCTATTGACTTTAGCAAAAATACGAATGATCGTTCGTGATCCTTAATGATGGCCGATCTCAATGAACAATCATTTGCAGTTTGTCGTCCGTCTTTAGCGCATTTTTGTTAAACAAGGGTTGAAACGAACAATCATTGGCCAAAATGAGCAATGAAATCTTGCCATGGGTATGGACCTTAATTTATTTGAATGATCATTTTAACAGCCATTTTCACCCCTTCATTTGCATTATGCTGATTGTGAAGGATAGATCGGGGAACGATCGTTCGTTGGCAGAGTTCTCCGATCTAATCTTACCGTGAGTACTTTGCTTTATGCCTCATTAGCTCGGTTATTTCATGTTTGAGCTTTGCTATTATGACACGTCCAATGCAATGGACACGTCTGAATGGGTGTCCCATTGCATGGAAGGTGACAGTGTATGTGCTGTCACTGTCCACGGCACTCCACAAGTTTATGTGCAAACCTCGCCTTAATTACTTAAGCTCATGGAAGAAACTGAGTGATCCAGGAGAATATATTCAAAGAGTCTTTTTGGCCTCACTTGCATCATATCAGACCATGCTAAGGGTGTCAGGAAAGTTAGGGAAGCAGTGGCAGCTTGCTCACAGTCACATGTACGCACTCTCAGTACCTGTATTGCTGCAGAATTAATTCCAAGGCTTTCCCGGAGGCTTGGAAAGTGCTATTAGTGTCACACACAATATGTTTATATTCTCTTGTGCTGAGGGATGAGCTCCATTTCTCAAGATGAAATGGTTCTGAATAATTTGCATGTATACAATTAGAATACATGCTAGAAGTAATTGCATTAGAATATGGAAACATTAGGTAAAATAACCTTTGTATAAACAATTGATCTATTACATTGCAGCCAACAATCCTTGTCCTATAAGGCAGGCATGTGATTTCATTACTTCTGCGTCATCTTTTCACCTAGTCAAATATTTGATTGTGGGTCTTCTTGTAATTGCCTTGTAAGTGAACAGGCGAACTGCAGGATTTGTAAACGTACAGCTAAGGTTACATGCATAGGAATGCAATAAAGCAAATGCAATATTCATGTAATATTGTTATCAAGCATGAGCACACAGCTCTTCAAATATGTTTGGGGTTTTAAGCAATAGAAAACAAGGTCAAGCAATCTGATGCAATGTCAATGCCAAGTTTGTGTACAAACCATGAATTATTCTATTTCCTGATTTCATTCATAAGATCTTTACTGCATGTGGTGTTTATCTTTGTCTAAGTTGTTACATTCCTGTTTCTACAGTCTGCATCTACTTAAAGCACACATAAAGTGAGAGGAATAAGGAGGCTGACATATTTATTTCCTTTAAATAGAGCCTGAGGTGAGCTCATATATATAAAAAAAAACTTAGGCTACCTGATCTGGGAAGCTGAGAGGATCATGTAGCAGCAAAAACCGCTCCCCGCCACTTCTGTGGGGCGCACTGGCCCACTTTCACTTCCGTGAACCCTGGGTCACAACATTGGAATGAGAGACTGTGTCTCTCATTTATAGTGTGCAGGAAGGCGGGGAAGCGGTAGGGGGCATGGCCAGGGAGAGAGAGCTACCCAATGGCAGCTCTGGAAACCCTGCAGGAACACATTTTAAACAGGGAATCCCTCTCCCCTATGTTTACCTCTGAGAAAGCGACAAATATTGTCGCTAATCCCGAGTGGCTATAGCACGGCAGTGTGTGTGTGTGTGTGTGTGTGTAAGGGGGGGGGACAGAGAGTGGCGGTGTGGACACACACACACAGCCATGTCATGAGGCAAAGAGCATGCCTCTGTGTCCCATCTTCCCTCCCACAAACCACCTTGGGTTCTCTTTAAAGCAATACAATGGCCTGGCTGTCATGCTAATCCTCTGCCTGTAATACTATTAGACATAGACCTTGAACAAGCATGCAGATCAGGTGTTTCTCGGGTTCCTTTCACAAGGGCAACTGGCAGGAGGTGAACTTACTGCCTGACAGCTGCTCTCTTGCACCGGACGGTAGCTTGTTAGCGCTCAGTACTGGCACTGGACAGGTGCCCCACCCCCATGGAGTGAGATGTCAGCGTGACTGCAGCCATGCTCAGACTTGATAAGTCACAGTCCTTGGGTAGTGACACGCATGGTGTTACTACTGCTGCAATTTGGTTGCATTTTAATTGCACCTAAATTGCACTGGCCAGCAGCAGATGGCAGACTGCATTGTTTGGAAAACGCTCAGTTTAGGCCTAAATGAAAGCTGACTGGATTTGTTGCATGCTTGTTTCAGATATGTGTTTCAGACACTGATGCCAGGAAAATCAGCAGGACTTCAAAGCAACTGGTATTATTTAAAAGGAAAAAAATATGGCAGCCTCTATATACTGTACCTCTCTCTTCAGGAGTACTTATAGTGTTGGTGCTCTATAATACATTTTTCACCGGAAATGTGGCCTGCACTGCTGATTGGGCATTGGTAACAAATAATAATGGCATATACATGGATCAGCCAAAACATTAAAGCTTCAGTCAGTCAGTTCAGCCTCTCAGATTTGCCATTGTCAATAAAGCTGAATAAGGGACTATGCCATTACTCACTCAGGTTTTCTATTGCAGCTGTTCCATAGGAATTCCCTTTTGAAACATTATGTCATGTAGCCTGGAGATCCCTCCAGCAAGCATGTAGCTTATAGCACAGTGGATGTTCCCCAGCTAGAAAGCAGCTATCACCTCCATTGAAGAGCTGCTGACAAATTAACTATTTGAAGACAACACTGGAGTTTAGGCAATTTGATCATTTATCAATTTCATTATGAAACTCCCCTGTAGCTGCAGTGCTGGCCACAAACAGTTAGCCTTTTCCTAGCAGAGAGAGGAGGTAAGAGGGGTCAGGTGATCAGTACTGAGAGTGGTTTGTGCCTCCTCTTAGCTCCTCTCTGGTTGCTTCATGTGGGTGATGGTGGGATGGGGGTAGAAGTTGGAACAGCTCTCCAGTAAGATTACACCTTCATCTCAGTAGGGCAATGGGACGACAGGAGCCAGCCATCTACATAAGTGTAATTTATTTGTAGCAAAAAGTACACACATGCAATGCACAAAATATTTTCAGTTGCTAATTAATGCATATGTATGATTTTATGCATTAAAAAGGGAGTCTGAACAGGGGCTTTAAAAAAACCTGACTTATATTATGTAGACCCCTTTTTTGCCACTAAAATAGACCTGACCTGTTGATGAATGGATGCAATAAGACCTCTGGGGGTGACAGAGGTCTTATGGCGTTAGATCCTTCGAGTTTTGTGGTGTTTTAATACACTTTTTTTTTACCCAGCACACCCACAGATGATCAATCAGATTGAGATCTGGGGAATTTGGAAGCCAAAAAAATGTGATTCATTACACCAGGCCACGTTCATCCTTTGCGCAGTCAGTTTTTACACTTATGTGTCCCATGTAGGCACTTTCAGCAATGTACTGGGTTCAAGGTGGGCTCCGGGATTGGTATATGGCTTTCAGAGTCAGAATCTGTTTATTCGCCAAGCAAAGACAAGCTGCTCCATGCTGCGCATGCTTGTGGTACGGAGCGGCCCGTCTTCGGGAGTTCCCGAAGACTGCCGAAGCCTCCAGCTGCAGAAGAGAGAGCAGTCTCCGACCCATAAGTTGGAGACTGCTAATGGGGAAGCCAGCAGCGGAATGCGGGGAGGGTAGGAGTAACGGAAAGGCTCTATAGGACCAAGAGCCTTCCCTCTCTTTAGGTGAGTATCTGTTTTTGTTTTGTTTTTTAATTGGCTTTAGACTTACTTTAAAGAGAACCCGAGGTGGGATTTAATTATGTTACTGGGGCACAGAGGCTGGTTGTGCACACTAAGACCAACTTCCGTTGCCCCATGGTGTGACTCCAGGACCCCCCTGCGCGCCGACATACCCCCCGCAGTGCTGGCGACATGCAGCGTGTCGCCAGCACAATGTTTACCTATGCGCTGTCTGTCAGCGCCGCTCCCCCGCCTCCTCCGCATCGGCGCTACCCGCCCGTGTCCCTTCCCTCCCGCTGATAGGAGGGAAGTGACGCGGGCGGGTAGCGCCGATGCGGAGGAGGCGGGGGAGTGGCGCTGACTGACAGCGCATAGGTAAACATTGTGCTGGCGACACGCTGTGTGTTGCCAGCACTGCGGGGGGTATAGCGGCGCGCAGGGGGGTCCTGGAGGCACACCATGGAGCAACGGAGGCTGGTCTTAGTGTGCACAACCAGCCTCTGTGCCCCAGTAACATAATTAAATCCCACCTCGGGTTCTCTTTAAGGGCTTACATTTCAGGATATAGAACCAATGTTAAAGAGGTATTAAACTCTGACATGACATTCAATAAAAGTGTGTTTTCCTACTTTTATCACCCATACGTTGTCATATTTGCTTTTGTGCACAGGTATTATAATTCTGTAACGATAGGTGTCAGCAACCAGAGAGAGAATCTGATTCTTGGCGATCTGCAGTATCCCCAAGAATACAGATATACCTGATTATTGGGGATCTGCAGAATCGCCAATAATCAAATATGACTAACCTCTAGACACCTGAGTGAGTAAGTGTTTTGGTGCAACAGTAACCTTTGAACCACCGGGGTAGCAGGTGGTCCAATAAGTATAGAAGACTCTACTGCAGTCAAGGACACCTGGGAGGGAGTCCCAGACTGACAAGGAGCAGTGTCCCCTCTGTAGAGCAGGGGACCCCTGCGGGAATGCTGAACACCCTGAGGGAGGGTGACAGCCAGAAGGTCAGACAGACCGGGTCGGCAACAGTGTATCAGATATGCAAGGTACCAAATCAGAGAACAGAAGAATAGTCAGGAAAGCTACAGGTCATAACAGGTATCAGAAAGATCTAGTCTGAGGTGTGAGGTCCGTGATCTCAACACCCTGGAACTATGCTAGAGAATAACAAAGATGATATACAGTATTCCTAGTCTGGGGTGTGAGGGCCGTGATCTCAACACCCTGGAACTATGCTAGAGAATAACACAGATGATATACAGTATTCCTAGTCTGGGGTGTGAGGGCCGTGATCTCAACACCCTGGAACTATGCTAGAGAATAACACAGATGATATACAGTAACTGGCTAAGTGTGGATTCCCGAGTCCTCCTGGTTCCACCACACTGAAGGATCTGACTAAAGTCTGAGTGCTAACACAAAGGCATTCGCAACGACAGACAACCAGCAACTGAACAGCAGGAGATATATATAGTAAAGCGCCCCACAGCGCCGCCCAGCTCCCATCAACCAATCACTGACTGAGCAGGAATCAGCTGACCGCCCAGATCAGCTGATCTTCCTCCTATTGGTATAAAGAGCTTGTCTTGCAGCGCGCGCGCGCGTAGCTCTCCATCTGTGTGCACTACTAGTTCCAGACAGCCCAGACACATGGACACGGGGAAATATGCAGAAACTCCTTCTAAAGCTGGGAATACACCATGAGATTTTTTGGCATATAGATGGTTTGATAGGCAATTTCCAATTTGTCCGATCTGATTTTCGATCATTTTTCTGATCATATTCTCACAGAAGTGAATGGAAATCGATTGGAAAATTGACAGTAAATCTGCTGCAAAATCTCATTGTGTATTCCCAGCATGTGTCCAGAACACAGACAGCAGCTCAGAAATAATTATCGGGTACATTACAATATAAATACACCAGTTATGAATAAAATGCAATGGCAGCTTTCAGAGCAAATAAACTATACTTTGGGAACTTGTAATTTCGAAAAGAATTTGTGATGAATAGCGGAAAAGCCGCCGCGTGTTCTGACAGTAAGGCGGCTGATTCCGCATCTGATGCGGCGGTTTGCCCGCATCAGCATGCGTCTGGGTTATCTGGAACTAATGGTGCACATGGGAAGAATGGTGTGGGGGCCGCCGCATGTTCTGACGGTAAGACGGCGGATTCCGCGTCCAGTGCGGCGGTTTCCCCGCAGCAACATGTGTCTGGGCTGTCTGGAACTAGTAGTGCACACAGATGGAGAGCTACGCGCGCGCGCACTGCAAGACAAGCTCTTTATACCAATAGGAGGAAGATCAGCTGATATGGGCGGTCAGCTGATTCCTGCTCAGTCAGTGATTGGTTGATGGGAGCTGGGCGGCGCTGTGGGGCGCTTTACTATATATATCTCCTGCTGTATACTTTCCTGACTTGCTGCAATTAAGTAAACACAAGATAATGTTATTACCAGTTCGGATTTGGCTCTCACTGCAGGGAGCTATCTATTGAAAAAGTAAGTCCTGTGTTTAACTAATTGAATGCTGTTCTGCGTAAAAAAAATGTAGTAGTGTATTATGTGCTGTAAATAATTTTTTAAAGCAATGAAGAAATGCTGGGTTTTATACCAGTTTAAGTATTCTGAATCCATTGGTTACAAACTTGTGTTCTCTTTGGACTCGATCAAAGGTGCAAAAAATTTTTACATGAGCCCTCCTCCCTTTTATAATACAGTTTCTAATAAACATGTGTCTTTTTTCTTATAATAGGTGATCTTAGTTCATAATATTTATTTTGCTTCAGCATTTTAGTATATTCTATGGGGTTTTGGTTTAAAGCCATGTTTCCTTTCTTTTGTTTTATTTTTCTTGAAATCTATAACTTATCCTTTCAACAACTTTGCATTCCTGAGTTTTTACTCCTGACAATTTTGGCTTTACGGCTGTCTGGCTTTTGATACAGCGTTTTATTACTTATGCCATCAAAGTAATACATATATTGTTTTTTAGGGCAACCTAGACTTTCTTTTGGTAATATTTTTTCCAAGAATTGTTTAACTTTATATGCATTTTATAGGGGAAAATTAGGAGTAAACACAAATATTTTTTTTTCATGTTTCACCCTTCCTAATATTCACATAACAAGTGTCACAGTTTTAAAACACCTCAAAATACATTATTTGGCTTGTCCTGGTTAAAACAATACCATATATGCCATATTTCATCACTAGTTGGACATGTAGCGTACCATTATCGCCATCCTGTGCATTTGGAGCGATTGTATGCAATCGCTAGGGCGCACAGTTTGGGGACTGCAGTGCTGTACAATTGAATTGCTAGGCAACAACATAGCGATGCATCAATGCAGCATTGGGTGCCTGGTCGCATCTGGGTGGCAGCCATAATTGGTGTCCACAAATCTTAAGGACAATTAGATGACGCAAGGGGTTAACTAGTTAGGTAGACGTTAACAATTCACTATAGGGACAAAAAGAAAACAATTTACTTTTAATGGGACACTGTCACTTTAACTAAAAAAAACAACTTTAAAAAAAAAAATTCATGACTGATTGCTGCTACGGCAGCAATCACTCACTACTGGGTGGGTGCGTGAGCTTGTGCACATGCAGCAGCAGCAGGGCGCGTGCATGCACGCACAGGGGCATGCATGCACGTGCATGCTGGCGGTAGCAGCAGCTTTTAGTACAGGACGTGAGTCTCAAGTCTTGGAATCTTTAGAGTAGAAGATTTGGACATGAGATTCAGGTCATGGAACCTGCACCAGTTAATTTTCTATTTGTACTCGCTCTCTGACATATGGTTTCAAATTGTTGGGGGTGTTTTGATTATAGTTTTGTTTGCAGCAAGTATCTGTCAAAGGATGAGGCTACATTCACAATGGGAGTTGCAAAAACAGGAATGCAACAGCACTGTAAAGTCACACCCCACGTTATGCACGCATTGTGTCGCATAGAGTAAAGCATACCGTCAATGAAAAGTATGCTTCACTGTCACTGTTAACACAAGGATTATGCGGTAATGCACTCATGCAGTGCATTTGGATACCACACTCTGTTAGATTGCGTTGAAATGCGTTTATACTGTCTGCTGCTACGGACTCGGTGTGAGGCCTAATATGCATTGATAAAATGCAAATATAATGAAAGAAAGTGCTGTTACAAGAACTGCAGCAGGCTAACCCTGACCCAGTCGCAGACAGGGAGTCTGTTTATATTGGAAAGCTCTCACCCGTCCTGTAGTAGATGTCTTGTTACAAGAGAAAGTGCTGAAAGGAGTCCAGCTCCATTTGGCTACAACAATAATCATGTTTATCGTGCTCTTAGGAGGACATTACCATCAAAAGTTTGCTTGAAGAGGAACTGTAACCAAGGATTGATTTTCATTCCAATCAGTTTCTGATACATCCTTTCCCATGAGAAATCTTAGATCCTACTACCCACACTAAGCTACACTGTCCCCACTACTTACTATAAGCTACACTGCCTACACTAAGCTACACTGCCTACACTAAGCTACACTCCCCCCACTACCTACACTAAGCTACACTGCCCCCACTACCTACACTAAGTTATACTGCCCCTACTACCCACACTAAGCTTCACTGCCCCCACTACTTACACTAAGCTACACTGCCTACACTAAGCTACACTGCCTACACTAAGCTACACTCCCCCCACTACCTCCACTAAGCTACACTGCCCCCACTACTTACACTAAGTTATACTGCCCCTACTATCCACACTAACCTACACTGCCCCACTACTTACACTAAGCTACACTGCCTACACTAAGCCACACTGCCTACACTAAGCTACACTGCCCTAACTACCTACACTAAGCTACATTGCCTCCACTGTAGTACTGTGGATCTTGGGCTGCTGTGGATTTGGCACGATGGAGTCTTTAAGTCCATCTGTATGGTCTGGCTCAGAAAGTGGCAGGGCTGCACTGTGCTGCCAATGTACTGGGTCCAGGCAGCGGCACAGAAAACAGGGTCCAGGTCTCTCATTAGTGGAGAAGCAGTGACAGTGGTGGGGGAGCTGAAGCTGCTCGTCACATGGGCCATCAGCTGGAGCAGCCCACATGGCGCAACACTGATCACAGTGTGAGTGCCGCTCATCAGCCCTCTTGAGTGAACATGCAGGTGAGAGGCAGCCTAGCGGGGGTCCAGGGGGGATAAAGGAGGGCTAAAATAGAGTCCATAAAAAGGTAAAGAGTCGGAGCCCTATGGCGCCATCTTGGGTAGGGTAGCTACAGTCAGGGAGAGCACTAGTACTAAAACCAGAGCCCCATCAGGGGTTATCTGTCAGGGGGAAGCATGATGTAGGACTTAAAGCCCACAGCTGGATGGGTTAGTGCTTCCACTACATCCTGCACCTGCTGGTAGGTGACACCTGGCCACACATTTGCACTGTAAGAGGCACTGACTTCCCCCATACACTTTTAGGGGAGGAAAAGTGTGTCTGAAAAATACGGTAGCTATTTTCAACCCTACAGTAGCCTTTTCCCCCCAAAAGATCTGTGCTGTTTTGGATTTATTAAAATAATTTCTTCCCGTGAGTGCGAGCATATGACTGCAATAGCACAAAATCTAATTCACTTATGTCTCAGCAATCCTTCCTGCGGTTTGCTATGCAGTACAGATGAATTTCTCTGAGACACCTCAGAGCCATTAATCTCTGTGCACTGCCATATGCAGAGAATTTCTGTAAGAAGCTGACAATTAGATTCCCAGCCTTGAACTAGTAATTCCTCCTGTTATATAACACCACTGGAAATTATCACCACACACCCGAGCAACCAACTTTGGCCCGACATCTTGCACCAGGCACATCAACTAACGTGACCAATTTCGTCCTGAAATTGGTCGTATCGGCCTGCACTTGGCGGCACCGATTTTCAACCAATTTGATAATAATGAAATTGGTTGGTCGATAGGCCGCCAAAGTCGCCTGTTTTTTGGGCACTTTTACAGTTTTAGCCCCACTATCCCATCTAAAAGACTGTTTCTTTAACTTTCTGTGCTGTTTTGCAGTTTTACACATTGATAGTAAACAGTGTATTGTTCTGTCATGCTTGTAGGTTTGTTTTTCTGCATATTTACAAAGCCCACTGTTCACATGAAATTTTCCAGTCATTTGTTCATAAGCGATGTGAGAAAGAGAGAACCAGCAAATCATGTACGCACTGTCACTCGAAGAGGTAAACAGCACAAGCTCAGCCTGCTGTGACAGCCAGTCATGTTTATACAATACCCTGTAGTTGTTTTGCACCACAGAATTTTCTTAGTAGAAATAACACTAACATATTACTTTTATTAGGATGTGCTATTTTAATACATCCCTCATTGTTACATTCTCTAAAGTAACCAGGTATAGTTGCCCTAGGCTACAAGAATCTGACATTGCAAATGTCCCTAGTTCCATTTACAGAACAGCTTTGTGATAAAATGACATTTTCTCCAATGTCACATTCATTTCTGCAAAGTTACTCAGCTTTCCCTCGGTAACAGTGAATGTGGTCTGTGGCACTTGCTCTTTATTCATGGTGTATCCCTCCAATACTTGTTCTATTCCCTGATGGAACGCCATGCATAGATGAGCAATGACTCCAAATACAGGGAGTCCAGCAGAGACGCTAAAAGCCTGCAATTGTAATCTGGAAATGTTGGTATTTATCAGATCTGATTTGTTATAGACCTTTGGCTGGTGTACCCTCCACTAGAGGCTCAGCTTAACATAAAATAATAACAAAAAAGCACCTTGTCATGTCACTGTACAGAATATTGGGCAAAATGTGTTTTTAATGTCTGCTATGTGTAGTTGTAGTGCAGAGATGAATGGTATGTATATGAAATATATAGATTGGTCATTGCTCTATCTCCTATAAGGGCTAACTCACAAAGTTTTGCTGTTGAAATATCTCACCTTGTTAATTTACTCACAATTTATCTCTACTTAAAGAGACACTGAAGCGAAAAAAAAATATGATATAGTGAATTGGTTGTGTACTATGAATAATTACTAGAAGATTAGCAGCAAAGAAAATATTCTCATACTTTTATTTTCAGGTATATAGTGTTTTTTCTAACATTGCATCATTCTATAATATGTGCAGATTACACAACACTCAGCATTCAAAATGAGCAGTCTGTGAAGTAATGACCTCTCCTCTAGCAGAGGAAAAGTAAATAGTCCAGGAACAGTTGAGATAATAAATGTCAGATAACAGCCCTCTCCATGACTAACTTAGTCGGAGAGCTTAATGGCTTGTTTGCATAGAGATAACAACTGGAGTTTCTCAACTCTTCCTGTACTGGAAACAATTACACTGATGTATCTGATCTTAATGTTTTATGTCTTAGCTGTGCTACACATACAAATCAAAATATCATCATTTTGTTCGCTTCGGGGTCTCTTTAAATTACTTAACTCATAGTTCATCTCTTCTTATCTAACTTAACTTATGATTTATCTCTTCTTAACTGACTGAACTCATGGCTTATCTCTCCTTATTTGACTTAACTCGTGATTTATCTCTCCTTATCTGTTAATCTCATGATTTATTTCTCTTTATTTGTTTATCTTATGCATTAGTTTTCCTTAAAGGAGTTATCTGCCAAAAAAAGCCCCCCCCCCATCTACTTACACGGGGCTTCCTCTAGCCCCTTGCAGCCGACACGTCCCACGCCGCAGCTCCTCTCCCAGCTTCAGGCCTGGGGTCCCTGCCAGTGCAGAGGCCAACCTCAAGGTCATCCTGTACTGCACCTGCACGAGCGCAGCTGTCAATCAAGTCCACATTGTCTGGAGTGTACTGCGCAGGTGCAGTAGTTCTGCGCACAGTAGAGGACAACCTCAAGGTCAGCCTCTGCACCGGTGGGGACTGCGGACTGGTGGATGGGAGCGGAGCTGTGTCGCTGGAAGTGTCGGCGGCAAGGGACCGGAGAAAGGCTGATAACTCCTTTAAGGTGAGTACACACTTTGATGGATGTTGCCTGTCTTGGATTGAGACCTGATCCCTTTGGGCGACATGGCTGGGCTGGTCTACACAGACACGGGTCAGCTGTGTAGCTGATGATGCATACTGTTCCTATGAAGGGGGGAGGAGGGATGTCAGAGCGCACATGTGTGGTATCATATGGCGGGTGGGAGAGCGATGTGCACAAAGAAATCAGCCATCCCTAAGGGTGAGTTGATCCGCTGGGCGTATAGCTTGTGCGTCGCGAGTCAGGGATTGGGCGCCTCTGTATACATGCTTGATTATCGACTGAGGCGGTCGTTATCGGCTGACTCAGCTGTCTTTAGTCAAGCATGTGTATGAGGCTTCACAGTTAATGTGAAGAATAAGTAAGCTTAGTGAATCAACCCCAAATGTCCTTTAATGTAAATATACAGCATATACTGTGCTTGCTTTGCTGCACTTCATTGAAGGAAAGTAAAATTCAAAAAAAACAATTAAAACTTCTGTGGTCAAGCTCCATAAAGCTCTATAAAAAGTGTTTTATTTTAAGAGGCAGAACTATCTCTAAGTAATATATGTGATAATGCTGCATACTAACGGGCTACCCATTGTTGGTGGGAGAACTGTGCATAGATGTCCTGCCATGTCCCTCCAACTCACAGTCACACTCTTCTTACATGTGACCACACACCCACACATGCTGAGCCTCAGTACCAAAGCATTAGCCAAATGGTGGTTACATGTGGGCGCTGAAATTAAAAGATAAGCAGGGCGACAAAATAAATCTATCTTTACTTATCTGGGGTTTCCTCCAGCCCCTAGAAGTCACGTGTGTCCCGCTGGCAGCCTCTGAAGTATTGCCGACCCCCAATGGGTCAGCATCTTCTGCGCATGCCCAGGCCCGAACGTGCCCACAAATGCACAGAGGACACCGACCTATTGGAGGTCGGCGATACTTCAGAGGCTGCCAGGGGGAACTGGTAAAAGACTGGAGCTGCAGCGAGGGACGCACGTTACTTCTAGGGGCTGGAAGAAGCCCCAGGTAAGTAAAGATAGACTGATTTTGTCGCCTCACTTATTCTTTAAGTTAGCTCTCATTCAAATTCTTGAGAGACCCATTGGAGCCCTGTTTTACAGTGCTGATAGGGTTTTGAGTCTCCCTGGTATGCCTTACTACTGATACAAAAGGTGGGGTTCAACTTCCCAGTATGTACAGAATGCTTTACATACCCTAATTCCTTTGGATACCAGAAACCAGGGCCGGGCCGAGGCATAGGCTGGAGAGGCTCCAGCCTCAGGGCGCAGTGTAGGAGGGGGCGCAGAATTCATTCAGCTGTCATTCGAAATTGTGTTTGAAGCAGAAAGAAATAAGAAAAAGGGATACATAGCAGTGACTGAAAGCCAGATAACTAGATATTAAGGTGTTGGGGAGGTTGTGGGCCCTGTGGCGCCTCTTAGTCTAATAGCAATCAGTGTGTGATGGCTGGGTGGGAGGGATGGGGGGGCGCACTTTGGTGTCTCAGCCTTGGGTGCTGGAGGACCTTGTCCCGGCTCTGCCAGAAACATATTATTTTGCTTTTAAAATGCTAGAGATACTTATTAGCTCCAGTCTGGCCAATACCATCTGCATCCAGTTCCCATTTACAAATGCTTTATAACAAAAAAAAGTTAGATAAATATTTTCTATAAAATGTTATGTTGTCTTGCAAGGCAGGTTATAGATTTCAGCTGTACAGCAAAGACTTCGGCAGTTACTGTAAATCCTGGCAATTAGATTTGTTCTTTTCAGCACTTTAAGGTGCTGAAATGCCATAGTAAGAAATAAGACACAGGAATAGGTCAGAATGTTGCTGTGGACTGATGATCACTTCCTTCTGCTTTTTTTAGTAAATGTGAAAGCTGCAGGCAGAATTCCTGTAGTCAGGGTGTTAGCATGCATGACGACCCATGTTTAATGTCACCTCCTGGCTGCCACAGGCCTTCTGTGTATTCCTGGCCTCTCTCACAGCCAAGACTGTACAGCTGAACTAGAAATGTGATGAGAATGTGTGGCTTAAAGCTGCCTCAGACTCATTATAAAGCAGAGGTGTAGTGGATAAAATGGCCTTGGTTGATACTGTATAAACAGAGTGTAAAAGTGCACAGAAATGCACAATGGTGGACAGTTTGGAAGTTGATTGCTGAACGTACTGAGCGCTGCATCTGTTTCTTTAGGAAGGGGAGGAGGGGAGATGGTATGGCACAGGACAGAGTGGCTTCCTAAAGAAGAAGTGAGGAAGGGAACAGTGCACTAGGGGCCGCTGTCATTTAAATATCCGGTATTATGGATCTTTAAAGAAGCTGAAGAAACGCCTTTGCACACACACTTGATTTGCTATTTGTTGCTGCCTCAGCCGAGTATACTATATGTGTAGGCACCTGAAACCTGCCACCTTCTTCACCAGAAAAGAGGTGTGCACTGCTAAGGCTACTTGCTCACTATATCATTGTGCATCCAGAAAAATAGGATCGCAACGGTGATCAAAAATCGCATTGTAAATTTTCAATCTGATGCAACACATACAGTGCAGCATACGGTCCATGGACTTATGTTTGTACCATACCCAGTGCTGGCCATGTCCCTCAGTAATGCATCGTACCGCAAACATGCCAGTGTGAAAGCACCACTGGAATATAATTACATCGTGTGTTCATGTGATTGTATTGTCCATTGCACTCAGGCACTAGGGACATCATGGGAAAAGAGCCTTAGGGACCTATTTGTAAATTAGTGGTAATGTGATAACAGATAGTAACTTCTTTGATAATCATTTTTTTAATCAGATCTCCCCTTTAAGATTACTACCTTATAAAAGGTTGGTGTTCAATGCTTTCTTCCCATCGATAATTAAAGTTTCAATCTGTGGATCTGTTCATTTGAGAAAAGCTACAAGGTACAGTCACTATAAAAACCAACAGCCAATTACTTGTATTTCAGCTGCAGATTGTAACCTTTTCAAATAACAATTGTCAACAAAGTATGTGAGCAACAGTTAAAGCTATAGCATCCTCCACTTCCGAGGTGGTAATCGCCATGTGTTAAATGTTTATAACTATAGTGATCATTCCATTACTGCTAACAAAGGATACCCGAAGTGACATGTGACATGATGAGATAGACATGGGTATTTACAGTGCATAGCACACAAATAACTATGCTGTGTTCCTTTTTTTCCTTCTCTGCCTGGAAGAATTAAATATCAGGTATGTAAGTGTATGACTCAGTCCTGACTCAGACAGGAAATGACTACAGTGTGACCCTCACTGATAAGAAATTCCAACTATAAAACACTTTCCTAGCACAAAATGGCTTCTGAGAGGTGAAAAGAGATAAAAAGGGTCAATAGTTCATAGATTTTAGCTCTGGCAGGTCACCAGGTTTTCTTTGCAGGAAAGTATGGTGTGAGGTTAGCTTTAGGAAACTTTGAGCACTTTTATTAAAAATAAATAAAGGACTTCTCCATGAAGCAGCGTACATAATGAGCAATTGATTGAAAACAAATGTTTGCTTTGCCATGAAGTCTCATTTCTTTCTAGTGATTTGCAGGGGCTGCTACTGTTTTCCCACAATGCTTGGTAGTCATTTATGTAGTGTGTGGTTAGCATTAATGTCCTTTGTGACTCTAAAGCAGTAATTTTGTTTTTATTGGACTTGTTTCTCCTTATACGCAAATACTATTTGTTTATTTTCATTTCCTCTACTTTTCGCACACCATAAATAAATGCTTCATCTTTTTTATGGAAGCATATGGGTCAGTAATGGCTTGAAGCGCTGTCAGCGCTAACATTTGCTTTGCTTATTTGCTATAGGAGATGGATTGAGCAGAAAGTGAGGCACAGGAGAACGTTGTGCTCTTCATGTTACTAGTGAGTGAGGTGGCCATTACAGACCTGGTGATACAGGCAGCCAATGAATCACTAGTCAACAGCAGCTGAAATTATACATAACTACGAAGTATCTGAAAAACATCTCTGACTGGTGGAAGATGTTCTCTACAACCCAGTTTCCGTTTTTTACTTTTGTTACTCTTTTATACCCATATCCCTTCTTCTCAGAGCAGGATCATCCACCAGGAAACCTAGGCAGGTGCTTGAGGCCTAGTGGGTGTCAAGAGGCCCACCTGTCACCTTCTTTGCCCTCTCTTAACTACTGCTTAAAAAAAGGACCACAAGAGGGTGCCAAGTGTACTACCTTACCTAGGGCCCTATTACATCCTAATCCATCTCTGCTTCTTCCATCCTCAACTTTCCCACAACTGTACAACAACCAGAAGAAACACCCTTCACCCACCCTTCCCAGCAGACTGTATGGATCCACATCACTGTAGTGCTGGGCCTGCACTGCTCTAAAGCTGCCCCCATCCCTGAGCTATACTTCCCTTTCATAGAATGGAATGGGAGGGAGGCTGAACAGCAGGCCTGACATGCTCACGAGCCACCCCAGTACATTCCAAGAACATTCCTTGGTCCTATAATGCCACACCACTGCTACTGCATCTTCCCTGTGCTGTCAGTAAGTGACTGTAACCGGTCAAAGAACTCTCAGGTTTGGATGAGGTGGTAGTAAATACCAGGGATATTGGTAGCAATATGGTGCATTGTATTTTGTAATGAAGAGATGTGTAAACTTTCTGTGAAGAGATGTGTAAAATACAGTTGTCGCTTAAAGAGACACTGAAGCGAAAAAAAAATGATGATATTATGATTTGTATGTGTAGTACAGCTAAGAAATAAAACATTAAGATCAGATACATCAGTCTAATTGTTTCCAGTACAGGAAGAGTTGAGAAACTCCAGTTGTTATCTCTATGCAAACAAGCCATTAAGCTCTCCGACTAAGTTAAGGTGCCCATACACTCGTCAGATTGGCAGCAGATAGATAAGAAATGCATCTGATGATCTATCTGATGCGTTTTTAGAACATTTTTTACCAGGATAGAATTCCAATAGATTTCATTTTGAAATCTATTGAAATTCGATCTGATGGCATTTTTTTGCCATCAGATTTCCATTAAGGCCAATGCAAACTGATAAGCAATCTCATCAGATCGACCAAAATTTTCCACCCTGCCAGTTCGATGGAAATCCATCGAAATCGATCGAAATTGGCCATCGATCGGTCGATTGGCCAACCGATTTGCAATCGATCGATCGATCGGGATCGATCGGTCGGCCTAGAAAATCGGCTGAGTGTATGGGCTCCTCAAGTCGTGGAGAGGGCTGTTATCTGACTTTTATTATCTCAACTGTAATTGAACTGTTTACTTTTCCTCTGCTAGAGGAGAGTTCATTACTTCACAGAATGCTCTGAAAGACTCATTTTGAATGCTGAGTGTTGTGTAATCTGCACATATTATAGAATAATACAATGTTAGAAAAAACACTATATACCTGAAAATAAAAGTATGAGAATATTTTCTTTGCTGCTAATCTTCTAGAAATTATTCATAGTACACAACCAATTCATTATATCATATATATTTTTTTCGCTTCAGTGTCTCTTTAAACAAGTGTTTGAATCCAGGATGCCTTTTCAAGTAAGAAAATGAAGCAAAGGCAGCGACATTCCCTTCCAGCTCTCCCAGCTCTGCAGCTGTCCCTCCAAGAAATCTTGGACGGCATTGTCATCATTAATAATCCTGTTGAGTAATACACAGACAGAACAAGTTACAGAGTTACTGATTAGTTTAGATAACACATGTATGATGTTTAATACAACAATGTTGTAAGGCTTTTGCAAAGAAACATTGTATATTTTGATATTTATATATAAATCAGTAAGTAGGCCATTAAATAGGCTTCCCTTTGTTTTGAAAGTATGATTTTCACATTCCATTTGATTTATGCAAACATTCACAGCAATAAAAGAGAATACTTACACTGAACAATAAACGCCTGTTCTGCTGAGATTGATATGATAGCAAAACACACACTGAAGTCTCATCATCTTATAGTTAAATATGCACCTACTGTATATAACAGCTGCCAAGGAGCCTCGGCATTTAGTATTCCAGGGTTATAAAAGAACAATAGAAATAAAATATGGATTTCTCAGCTATAACATGCACAAGGTTGCCACGGTGATTTGATTTTGAACTTAGAACACATGACTACAGCATATCTCTGGGGGACATTGGCCAGATCTGTCGTCCAGCACAGAGAGCAAAACTAGAGCACTGTGCGACACTATGAAAGCAGCTAGATTTATAAAGCTTTCCTTGCTGCTCACTTTGTCAAAAGGGTCATAACTCCCTCTTATAGAGAGTCCATGCTATTTGTTTGCTGCCGTTTGTCAGAACTGTGTGTTTTCTGCTCTGAACTGTCAGCCTAAGTGCTTGCAGCTAAATAGTCATTAAAAGGCAAAAGCCTACAACTGTTTTCTTGCCCCTAAACAACCCCTCCGCCTTTTCTTTTCTGGTGCTGAAACTGTCTTCCCCTCGACCCTGCCTCACTACACCCTCCCCCCTAATGGCTAACACTTTACTCCATCTAAACCTAACATAACCCCCCTTGTGCTTAATTAACCCCATCCCCAACTTACCAGTACCATTTTATAAATTCATATTATTAACAATTTGCTCTTTTTATTCACCTTGGTAACAGTAAGCTCAAGTTTCATTTCTTTGCAACAATGGTGCCAGTATTCAGAAAAATGTACTGCTAAGAAATTATCATTTTCCTGTGCATGTAGAGTAATTAGATGCACAGAGTAGGAGCCCTTGTTACTTTCCTACTACATGTGTATCACATATATTGTATTTGTATGTGAACCACACTGTTACCAAGTGATTGAAAACTGACCAGTTCCTTAGCAACTGGCACTCTTTGCTTCCCCCTTCCCCCACTTAAATGGGACTCAATAGTTCAGTGCACTTATTACCATTTTTTTTATTTTTTGTTACGGACTTAGTTCTGCTAGCATTTAAGCCTGGTACACATACTAGATGACACTTGGCTGAGGGAGCCGTTCAGATCCATCTCAGCCAAAAAGGTTTATTTATGTGGGCGGTGTTAAGCATGTTAAATGCTGCATTTTTTGCTTGGTTCACATTGCGCCACAAATGCAACAGAAACAGCAGGTAAGTGCATCCATTCAGGATGCGCTTGTACCTGTTTCACGCTGTTTACATTACTGCCATTTCCATCTGCTGCATTTGCATTGACGCCCTGCAGCTAACACCCTTCTGCTAACTTCCACCACTTTTCCTGTCATTGGCGCCGTCCTCTGCAGTCCCTGTTCAATCCACAGACCAGGAAGCATAGGACTTCCTGTTGGTTTGTAAACAAAGAAAAAAAATGTGAATTCTACCTAGCAACATGGAGGATTCTCATTGGTCCACCAATGAAAACTTTCCCTGATGCAGGAGGATTCCCATTGATTCTTTTGCAAACTGATGGGGTGCACCATGCTTCTGCTTTGCTTGGATTCCCTGAAGTGGACCAAACAGCGGCAGTGGAACTGAAAACCTATGGGACAGGTAAGCCATCTGCATGGCGCACCCAGGGTAGTGTGAACAGCCACTGTTCCCATAAGCTTCCATTGTGTCCATTTGCGGTGTGCTTGTGGTCCAGTCGTGCATAAATTCAGCATGTTGGAAAGTTGCATTTGCTGTCCCGTCCATGTGCATTCCATTCGTGTTCCACTTGACAGTCTAAATGCATCCTATCACTAACATTTACCTTTTGATTTTGCGTTTAATACCATTCCAGAAATTCCAGCATTTTTTTTAGCTCAGTGTGAACGGGCCCTAGCAAGGTCAAACGTCCATGCAAGCTCAGCTTTAAGTGTAAGTACTAGTGATGCTCAAATACCCCTTTTTAAAATTCGAGTTTGGTGGAATTCGAATAGTAAATTATTCGAGGTCAGTCGAATATTCGAGTCGAATATTTTTTACTATTCGATTCGACCTCGGACTTCGAGCTCACTATTCGAGTCGGTATTCGAGCTCATTATTCGAGCTGACTATTCGAATTGGCCTTAAATAGCTTCCAACACTTGTTTTGAGGGTGAATGATGCAAGAAACATCTTTTTTTCCAAGTAACAACAGCAAGTGATTATGTGGGAATGTTCCTTTAAAAAAAAAAAGGTGGAAAGAGAAGTTGTGTCCAGAATTTTGTTCAGTACTGTATATACTTCTTCTTCTTCTTCTTCTTCTTCTTTATCTTCTATATCTTCTTCTTCTTCTTCTATATCTTCTTCTATATCTTCTTCTTCTATATCTTCTTCTATATCTTCTTCTTCTTCTTCTATATTGTCTTCTTCTTCTTCATCTTCTTCTTCTTCATCATCTTCTTCATCTTCTTCATCATCATCTTCTTCTTCTTCATCTTCTTCTTCTTCATCTTCTTCTTCTTCATCTTCTTCATCTTCTTCTTCATCTTCTTCATCTTCTTCTTCTTCATCTTTTTCTTCTTCTTCTTCATCATCATCTTCTTCTTCTTCTTCTTCTTCTTCTTCTTCTTCTTCATCTTCTTCATCTTCTTCTTCTTCTTCTTCTTCATCTTCTTCATCTTCTTCTTCTTCATCTTCTCCATCTTCTTCTTCTTCATCTTCTTCATCTTCTTCTTCTTGATCTTCTTGATCTTCTTCATCTTCTTCTTCTTCTTCTTCTTCTTCTTCTTCTTCTTCTTCTTCTTCTTCTTCTTCTTCTTCTTCTTCTTCTTCTTCATCTTCTTCTTCTTCTCCTTCTTCTTCATCTTCTTCTTCTTCTCCTTCTTCTTCTTCTCCTTCTTTTTCTATATCGTCTTCTTCTTCTTCACTTATTACTCTTTTTCAAATTTTTTTTTAAAGAAATGCAGCTATTTTTGAGCGTAACAAATAGCTGGTGGCGCACGCATGTTGGAAGCGCCATTGTATGTGCTCCCTGGCAGTGGAAACACACAGACAGCAGGAGGTAAATTCAGCAGCAGGAGGAGGAGGATGAGTGTGTGGCAGCAGGCAGTCAATGAGGCAGGCAGCGTGACATAATAGCCCTGGTACCTAGCGGTGATACCAGGGCTGTAAATAAACACAGCAGGCAGGAGGTCCCAGACAGCGGTCGTGCAGCCCACATCGTGTCCAATACACAACTGGGACAACACAGTTTTCAACCCGGGCACCTTAGAAAAATTAAACCTTTTTTTTTTTATGTTTTTTTGGTTTTGTTTGTAAAACAAATTACACAGATATATAGCTATTTTTTGACGTAATAGCTGGTGGCAGAGTGGCAGCAGAATGTAATTCTGTGTACCCTGGCAGTGGGAAACACAGACCGACAGCAGCAGCAGCAGGAGGAATGGAGGAGTAATGTGAGCAGCTATTGTTTGACGTAATAGCTGGTGGCAGAGTGGCAGCAGAATGTAATTCTGTGTACCCTGGCAGTGGGAAACACAGACCGACAGCAGCAGCAGCAGGGGGAATGGAGGAGTAGTGTGAGTGTGGCAGCAGGCAGGCAGCGTGACATAATATCCCTGGTACCTAGCGGGTGATACCAGGGCTGTAAATAAACACAACAGGAGGTCCCAGACAGCGGTCGTGCAGCCCACATCGTGTCCAATACACAACTGGGACAACACAGTTTTCAACCCGGGCACCTCAGAAAAATTAAACCTTTTTTTTTTTTTATGGTGTTGTAGTTTTGGTTTTACAACCAATTACACAGATATAGCTATTTTTTGACGTAATAGCTGGTGGCAGAGTGGCAGCAGAATGTAATTCTGTGTACCCTGGCAGTGGGAAACACAGACCGACAGCAGCAGCAGCAGCAGGAGGAATGGAGGAGTAATGTGAGCAGCTATTGTTTGACGTAATAGCTGGTGGCAGAGTGGCAGCAGAAGGTAATTCTGTGTACCCTGGCAGTGGGAAACACAGACAGACAGCAGCAGCAGCAGGAGGAATGGAGGAGTAGTGTGAGTGTGGCAGCAGGCAGATAGCGTGACATAATAGCCCTGGTACCTAGCGGGTGATACCAGGGCTGTAAATAAACACAACAGGAGGTCCCAGACAGCGGTCGTGCAGCCCACATCGTGTCCAATACACAACTGGGACAACACAGTTTTCAACCCGGGCACCTCAGAAAAATTAAACCTTTTTTTTTTTTTTTTTATGGTTTTGTAGTTTTGGTTTTACAACCAATTACACAGATATAGCTATTTTTTGACGTAATAGCTGGTGGCAGAGTGGCAGCAGAATGTAATTCTGTGTACCCTGGCAGTGGGAAACACAGACAGACAGCAGCAGCAGGAGGAATGGAGGAGTAGTGTGAGTGTGGCAGCAGGTAGGTAGGCAGCGTGACATAATAGCCCTGGTACCTAGCAGGTGATACCAGGGCTGTAAATAAACACAACAGGAGGTTCCAGACAGCGGTCGTGCAGCCCACATCGTGTCCAATACACAACTGGGACAACACAGTTTTCAACCCGGGCACCTCAGAAAAATTAAACCTTTTTTTTTTTATGGTTTTGTAGTTTTGGTTTTACAACCAATTACACAGATATAGCTATTTTTTGACGTAATAGCTGGTGGCAGAGTGGCAGCAGAAGGTAAATCTGTGTACCCTGGCAGTGGGAAACACAGACAGACAGCAGAAGGGCAGTACACAGCAGCCCACTGTAGTTGTAAAATGTGTGGCTGCAGGCGACGTAATAGTCAAAGTGAAACAGGCTGGCTTAGTGAGCAGGAGCCAGGAGGTGGTAAAGGGTGGTAAGGCACATTAACAATGGTTCTAAGTTCCGGCAGCCAGTTCATGTCCCCCTCTCGCCGACAACAGGGGCCAGGAACTCGCCTTCCACCCACGCCTGGTTCATCTTGAGAAACGTCAGTCTGTCCACAGACTTGTGAGACAGACGTGAGCGTTTCTCGGTGACCACGCCACCAGCTGCACTGAAGCAGCGCTCGGACAGCATGCTGGAAGGGGGGCAGGACAGCACTTCCAGGGCGTACTGCGCCAGCTCGCTCCAGATCTCCAGGCGCTTGACCCAATACTCCAATACTCCAATACTCCATGGGATCAACAGGGGCATCGCTGTCAAGCCCGCTGTAGGACCCCATGTAGTCAGCCACCATGCGGGTCAGGCGCTGGCTGTGACCGGAGGAGGATGCTGCTGCATGCACCTCCTCTCTAGTCACTGCTGCCGGAGCCTCTACAGTCCTGTAGGGCTCGTGGCTGAGAGACAGCAGGTTTGTGGGGCGCTTGCTGCTGGATGCAGGCACCTGCTGCTGCCTCTGTGCTGGCTGGACAGTGGGGGTGGAAGGCTGGGGGAAGGCTTCCTCCAAGCGCTCAACAAGGGCCTGCTGCAAGCTCCTTATTTGTTGCGCTGGGTCTCCTCCTGCAGGCGGCAGGAACTGGCTCAACTTCCCCTTGAGGCGCGGGTCCAACATCATGCTGATCCAGATGTCCTCCCTCTGCTTCATCTGGATCACCCTGGGGTCCCTGCGCAGGCACGTCAGCATGTGCGCTGCCATTGGGAAGAGGCGGGCCACGTCTGCTGGCACATCGACGGCAGTGCTGTCCTCCTCATCCTCCTCCTCTGCCGCCTCATCCTCTCTCCACCCCCGCACCAACTCAGCTGCGCTGTGCTGATCCCCCTCATCAGCAGCAAGGTCAGGGACCTCCACCAAGTCCTCCTCCTCCTCCCCCTCAGAGGTGGACTGTGCAGCTGCTTGCCGCTCCTGCTGGTCCAAGGCTGCCGCTCCCTGTTCCAGCAAAGCATCGAGGGCCCTGTTCAGCAGACAAACCAGGGGCACCCACTCGCAGACCATAGCATGGTCCCTGCTCACCATGTTAGTGGCCTGCAGAAAGGGAGCCAGCACTAAGCACACCTGCTGCGTGTGCCTCCAGTCATCATCGGGGACGATGGACGGGATGTTGCTGGTCTTGTCCCTTCTCTGAGCGGCGGAAACAGTGGCCAGGGTAAGGTATTGGTTGACAGCGTGCTTCTGTTCAACCAGACGCTCCAACATCGCCAGGGTGGAGTCGGAACGTCAAGGATCAGCCGATGGCGTGGCAGCTCCAGCTCCTTTTGCACGTCTTCCAGGCTCGCACAGGCTGCAGCCGAGCGCCGGAAGTGACGCACAACGTTCCTTGCCATTTCCAGCAGTTCGCCCATCCCCTGGTAGGTGCGCAGGAACTTCTGCACCACCAGGTTCAGCACGTGGGCAAGACAGGGGATGTGGGTCAGGTTTCCCCTGTCTATTGCGGCAACCAGATTGGCCCCATTGTCGGCCACCACCTCTCCGACTCTGAGGCCTCTGGGGGTCAGCCAAATCCTCTCCTGCTCCTGGAGTTTGGCCAACACATGGGTTGCCGTCAGCTTGGTCTTCCCAAGGCTGACCAAGTGCAGCAGCGCTTGGCAGTGGCGGGCCTTCACGCTGCTGCTGAGGCGGGGGGTTTGGCCAGGTGTGCCGGAGGATGGCAGAGGATCGGAGGAACCTGCTGCAGTTCCCCCGACCCTGCGGGGTGGCACCACCCACTGTGTTGCTGCTGCTGCTGTGCCCGCTGCTGCTCTCCCATCCTCACCCCCTTCCACCAAGCTGACCCAGTGGACAGTGAAGGACAGGTAGCGGCCTGTCCCGAAGCGGCTGCTCCAGGAGTCCATGGTGACGTGGACCCTTTCACCAACCGCGTGCTCCAGCCCTCGCTCCACATTGGCCATCACAAAGCGGTGCAGTGCAGGAATGGCCTTGTGGGCGAAGAAGTGTCTGCTGGGGAGCTGCCAGTCTGGGGCTGCGCAAGCAAGCAGCGCACGCATGTCGCTCCCCTCCTGCACGAGCGTGTACGGCAGGAGTTGGGAGCACATGGCCCGTGCCAGCAAGCCGTTCAGCTGCCGCACGCGACGGCTGCTGGGAGGCAGAGCCCTAACCACCCCCTGGAAGGACTCGCTCAAAAGGCTCTGGCGTGGCCTTTTGCTGGCACGGGAATCAGCAGACACAGCAGAGGAGGCCACTGAGGACTGGCTGCCAGAACAGGCCTCAGTGTCGGCGGCAGGAGTTGCAGAGGGGGGAGGAGCAGTGCGTTTCCGCACTCCTGCTGGTGCTGCTGGAGGAGCAGGAGGGCGGGTGGCTGCTGTTGCTGCTGCTGCTGCTGCTGCTGAAGGCTGTGCAGTGATGGGTGTGGTGCCACTGCCAGCACCAGATGCCTTCAGCCTCTGGAACTCCTCATGCTGGTGGAAATGTTTCGCAGCAAGGTGGTTGATGAGCGAGCTGGTGCTGAACTTTAAGGGGTCTGCACCTCTGCTCAACTTCCGCTGACAGTGGTTGCAAGTGGCGTACTTGCTGTACACTGTGGGCATGGTGAAAAAGCGCCAGATTGGTGACAAAAACAACCCCCTACGGCATGGAACCGCTGCTGCCTGTCTCCCTGTGGTGGTTGGGGGGGGGGCTTGGGTGCGGCTGGTGGTGGTACTGGCAGATGCTGCTGCTGCTGCTGCTGAGCCTGAGACACCAGCAGGCTGGGGGACCTGCCTACTGCTGCCAATGCTTGCAATGATGCGCCTCCTTGCAAGGCCCACAAGCGCATCCTCCTCCTCCTCCTCAGAGCTGCTGATGACGACATCCCCTGGAGCTGGTGGCACCCAGTCTCTGTCTGTCACTGTGTCATCATCATCCTCCCCCTCCTGAAACATGTCCTGCTGGGATGATGACCCCCCAAACTCCTCTCCTGATGCATGGATGGGCTGCTTGACTGTCGCCACAGTCTTGCTGTCCAATCCCTCATCCCCCAAAGTGCCCATCAGCATCTCCTCCTCCAAATCGCCAACAACAGCAGACAATTGACTCATCATGCCTGGGGTCAAAAGAGTGCTGAGTGACAGGTCGGCGACTGACGGTGAACTGGCCTCCTCCCCAGGCCCTGCTGGGCGGCTGCTGCGAACAGGGGTGGTGGTGGTGGTGAGGGTGGAGGCCTCGGATGCAGAGCTGATGGCGGGCTGCTCATCCTCCGTCATCAGTTGCACCACAGTGTCTGCATCCTTTTCCTCAATGGGACGTTTCCGACCCGGCTGGAGGAAAATCGGAGCAGGTGCTACACGCTGCTGCTGCTGTGTCTCTGCAGAGTGAGTTGCAGATGCTCCTGCTAGGCGTCCACGGCCAGTGGCTATAGGAGGAATGTTAGCCACTGACGCTGCTGCTGCTGCGGAACTGTGCATGGTGGCGCGGCCGCGCCCGCGGCTTGCCACAATGCTGCTCCCTCTCCTCCTGATTCCCTTGCTGCCCTTCCCCTTGCCCAAACCGCGCTGGCTGCCACTTCCAGACATCTTCGATGTTTTGGGCGTAAACACAAAAGTTTTTTAAAAGGGCGGGTGAAAAGTGGGGTACTTTAATGGAGTGGGTTGGTGGGCGAGGTGACTGAGTGAGTGTCTAGTACAGTAAGTAAGTAGTAACAGTCAGGAAGTACAACTAGAAGTTACAATAATCAGTAGTAATAATCACAAGGAAATAGAGTGTGTGTACACAGACAGTGAGTGAGTGCACGCACACGCAGGAGCTAGCCTATGAACAGTGACTGAGTGTCCCTACTAGTACAGTAAGTAGTAACAGTAAGTACAACTAGAAATTACAATAATCAATCAGTAATCAGAAGGAAATAGAGTGTGTGTACAGTACACAGACAGTGAGTGCACGCACACGCAGGAGCTAGTAGCCTATGAACAGTGACAGTGAGTGTCCTAGTACAGTTACAGTATATAACTATTCAGAAGGAAATAGAGTGTGTGTACAGTACACAGACAGTGAGTGCACGCACACGCAGGAGCTAGTAGCCTATGAACAGTGACAGTGAGTGTCCTAGTACAGTTACAGTATATAACTATTCAGAAGGAAATAGAGTGTGTGTACACTACAGTACACAGACAGTGAGTGCACGCACACGCAGGAGCTAGTAGCCTATGAACAGTGACAGTGAGTGTCCTAGTACAGTTACAGTATATAACTATTCAGAAGGAAATAGAGTGTGTGTACAGTACACAGACAGCGAGTGCACGCACACGCAGGAGCTAGTAGCCTATGAACAGTGACAGTGAGTGTCCTAGTACAGTTACAGTATATAACTATTCAGAAGGAAATAGAGTGTGTGTACACTACAGTACACAGACAGTGAGTGCACGCACACGCAGGAGCTAGTAGCCTATGAACAGTGACAGTGAGTGTCCTAGTGCAGTTACAGTATATAACTATTCAGAAGGAAATAGAGTGTGTGTACACTACAGTACACAGACAGTGAGTGCACGCACACGCAGGAGCTAGTAGCCTATGAACAGTGACAGTGAGTGTCCTAGTACAGTTACAGTATATAACTATTCAGAAGGAAATAGAGTGTGTGTACAGTACACAGACAGTGAGTGCACGCACACGCAGGAGCTAGTAGCCTATGAACAGTGACAGTGAGTGTCCTAGTACAGTTACAGTATATAACTATTCAGAAGGAAATAGAGTGTGTGTACACTACAGTACACAGACAGTGAGTGCACGCACACGCAGGAGCTAGTAGCCTATGAACAGTGACAGTGAGTGTCCTAGTACAGTTACAGTATATAACTATTCAGAAGGAAATAGAGTGTGTGTACAGTACACAGACAGTGAGTGCACGCACACGCAGGAGCTAGTAGCCTATGAACAGTGACAGTGAGTGTCCTAGTACAGTTACAGTATATAACTATTCAGAAGGAAATAGAGTGTGTGTACAGTACACAGACAGCGAGTGCACGCACACGCAGGAGCTAGTAGCCTATGAACAGTGACAGTGAGTGTCCTAGTACAGTTACAGTATATAACTATTCAGAAGGAAATAGAGTGTGTGTACACTACAGTACACAGACAGTGAGTGCACGCACACGCAGGAGCTAGTAGCCTATGAACAGTGACAGTGAGTGTCCTAGTACAGTTACAGTATATAACTATTCAGAAGGAAATAGAGTGTGTGTACACTACAGTACACAGACAGTGAGTGCACGCACACGCAGGAGCTAGTAGCCTATGAACAGTGACAGTGAGTGTCCTAGTACAGTTACAGTATATAACTATTCAGAAGGAAATAGAGTGTGTGTACAGTACACAGACAGTGAGTGCCCGCACACGCAGGAGCTAGTAGCCTATGAACAGTGACAGTGAGTGTCCTAGTACAGTTACAGTATATAACTATTCAGAAGGAAATAGAGTGTGTGTACACTACAGTACACAGACAGTGAGTGCACGCACACGCAGGAGCTAGTAGCCTATGAACAGTGACAGTGAGTGTCCTAGTACAGTTACAGTATATAACTATTCAGAAGGAAATAGAGTGTGTGTACAGTACACAGACAGTGAGTGCACGCACACGCAGGAGCTAGTAGCCTATGAACAGTGACAGTGAGTGTCCTAGTACAGTTACAGTATATAACTATTCAGAAGGAAATAGAGTGTGTGTACAGTACACAGACAGTGAGTGCACGCACACGCAGGAGCTAGTAGCCTATGAACAGTGACAGTGAGTGTCCTAGTACAGTTACAGTATATAACTATTCAGAAGGAAATAGAGTGTGTGTACAGTACACAGACAGTGAGTGCACGCACACGCAGGAGCTAGTAGCCTATGAACAGTGACAGTGAGTGTCCTAGTACAGTTACAGTATATAACTATTCAGAAGGAAATAGAGTGTGTGTACAGTACACAGACAGTGAGTGCACGCACACGCAGGAGCTAGTAGCCTATGAACAGTGACAGTGAGTGTCCTAGTTCAGTTACAGTATATAACTATTCAGAAGGAAATAGAGTGTGTGTACAGTACACAGACAGTGAGTGCACGCACACGCAGGAGCTAGTAGCCTATGAACAGTGACAGTGAGTGTCCTAGTACAGTTACAGTATATAAAAAAAGAGAAAGAAGGAGGAGCGCTCCTAGTGTGACATCGCTTTATTAAGACAATTGCGCAAATAAAAATTCACTTACTGGATGTAAGTTGAATGCAAACATGTAAAATCCTTAAAAATCCTTCCTTGGCGGTTGCACCTCAAACTACCGTGGCCATCGGAGTCGAAAGGATCTGGTGGAAAGTGATCCTGGATGCTCCCCCAAGGGATAAAACGTATGCTGGCTGCGTTATTACGCGTTTCGGCGTTCCACGCCTTCGTCAGATAACGCTGCCAGCTTGAACAATGTGTGCTTTTATACTCTCCATTCGGAGGGAAATGTATAATGAGGGGTGGGGACTGGGTTATCATGTCCCTCCCTTTTTTTGGGGGTGGTTTTGAATGAACCTGTCTATAGGTGAAGGAATTCTGTCATTCATTTGTGTGTAACAGCCCTGACGTGGGCGTTTGAATTAGGGAGAAAGAGATTGGCTGGAACCCTGTCAATCAGAAAAGGGTAAATTGTAAACATTATGTATAGCCTCAGGGATCTTACCTGCAGTGCGATGGGGCTGGTGGCTACCGCGCAGTGCAGCGGATCGTGCAGGGAATGACTGCAACACTCTTGCTGCTGGGTAAATATGTACGAGAAAGGGAGCTAATTGATTCATCTCTATTTAGAGAAGGACGTTAGGTGGAGGCGTGTGCGGAAGCTAATCCGGCAGGGGGCGTGATTGGGGTATAGTGCTAACCTCCAATATGCCCATTTGAATAGAGGTGGGTGCGGCCTGATGTCCGCATATTCTGCCTATGGCAAGCGTCATGCAAATGTAGTGACCGCTGCCCTGGGTGGTGGGGCCTGGTCTGAGCGTTCGGTGCCGCGTCATCAGCTGCTGTTCGGGTGGCCACCATGGCAACCCGAATCTCGCAGCTGGGAGGGGAAGCATGACGGTGAGGGGACGTCACGATGCGTCCCTTCTGCGGGACGCACTGGTTGGAGCCACGTCATCAGCTGCTGTTTGGGTGGTTGCCATGGTACCCAAACACGCAACTGGAGGAGAACCCGTGGTGGCAGGATAATGGCACAATGCGTCCTTTGTGCGGGCCGCACTGGTCAGGGCGCTGACTAATCACCCCAGCCCATTGAGCTGGAGGGTTGGGTGGCTATGTGGGCAGCGTGAATGCGGATCTATGAGAGCAATGAAGGCTGCCTCCTAGTACACAGACAGTGAGTGCCCGCACACGCAGGAGCTAGTAGCCTATGAACAGTGACAGTGAGTGTCCTAGTACAGTTACAGTATATAACTATTCAGAAGGAAATAGAGTGTGTGTACACTACAGTACACAGACAGTGAGTGCACGCACACGCAGGAGCTAGTAGCCTATGAACAGTGACAGTGAGTGTCCTAGTACAGTTACAGTATATAACTATTCAGAAGGAAATAGAGTGTGTGTACAGTACACAGACAGTGAGTGCACGCACACGCAGGAGCTAGTAGCCTATGAACAGTGACAGTGAGTGTCCTAGTACAGTTACAGTATATAACTATTCAGAAGGAAATAGAGTGTGTGTACAGTACACAGACAGTGAGTGCACGCACACGCAGGAGCTAGTAGCCTATGAACAGTGACAGTGAGTGTCCTAGTACAGTTACAGTATATAACTATTCAGAAGGAAATAGAGTGTGTGTACAGTACACAGACAGTGAGTGCACGCACACGCAGGAGCTAGTAGCCTATGAACAGTGACAGTGAGTGTCCTAGTACAGTTACAGTATATAACTATTCAGAAGGAAATAGAGTGTGTGTACAGTACACAGACAGTGAGTGCACGCACACGCAGGAGCTAGTAGCCTATGAACAGTGACAGTGAGTGTCTTAGTACAGTTACAGTATATAACTATTCAGAAGGAAAATAGAGTGTGTGTACACTACAGTACACAGACAGTGAGTGCACGCACACGCAGAAGCTAGTAGCCTATGAACAGTGTCAGTGAGTGAGTGTCCTAGTACAGTTACAGTATATAACTACAATACAAAATACAATCAATCAGTACTAAAGGACAGCAGAAATACTGGTATAGATGAGAAATAAACAGAGGACAGGAGAGAACAGCTGCCCACACAGGCAAGGCCCTGAGGCCTAAAGCTGTAAGCCTGCAGCAGCTGTCTCTCTCTATGTAACACAAAAGCTACTAACTAAAATACAATGTCTATCTAACTAACAACAATATAGGTGTATATAGGAGGTGTATGTGAGCAAAAACGCTAGGTAAATGACCACAATAAAGCTCTTGCTAAGCCAACGCACAAAGGAGCAGATCTCTCTCTGTGCAAAGTCAGGCAAGGACTGAGAAACGGAACATGGCGGCCGCTATTTATAGGGTAGGGGCTGGCCAGGGTCCCCTTCAGTGATTGGCTGCCTTCAGAGGGCCTGGGAGCCCTCTGATTGGCTCTAAGGACATCAATCTGGGCTATGGCGCTATTCGAGCTCGGTATTCGAGCTTGAATAGCGCTGTTAGCTCGAATAGCGCGAATAGTGAATGGGCTATTCGAGTTCACTCGAATAGCCTATTCGAACAGCTCCAGCTATTCGGAGCTCGAATACCGAGCTCGAATAGCTGAAAAAGAGCTCGAATATTCGAGCTACTCGAATATTCGAGCTCTGCTGAGCACCACTGGTAAGTACACCTACACTTCAATGATCATCCCTCCAACATGTTACTCATTGGAATATAATATGGTATATTAATGTGGTATGTGGAAGTTGGGAAGAAGGTTACATATTATTGGCTCTATCCCTGATCTGTTATTTGGCATAATGCAGGTGACTGCATGTGTTATTTCATTTTAGTAGTAGCAGCATTTCAAATACATTAAGTTTTCTTTTATGCCATCTGTGCAGATATATGCAAATACCTGGTTTCATAAGTGTATTTTTTATAGCTCCATGACTTCCCTAAGTAATTACTGTGTGTCCTAAAGTCCTCTTTTGGAAACTCACAAGCAGCATAACCTGCCTATATTTACCATGCCACTACATACTACAGATTATTAGAATAACTGTAATGGCCCTGCAGTTGGTCACTGCTTCCCTGCCTGTCTGTAATGCTGCATAACATATACTGTAGCTTATAACCTTTGCAGCACTAAATGTTCTCACTAACAAGGCCCTGTTCAACCTAGGTTAATCTGAGGACCTGTCTGGACTTCTTGGTTCATAAACTGATCCATGACAATTCCCACCCCTGCCATTCCTCTTCCCACCTAATCTGGCCACACTGCCCCCCTGTCCCCTGGTGGTAATATCATCATATTACCTTTGCAGCAGTACTGAGGTTAGGCAGATGTCATGTGGGGGCAGGAATGGAAGGGGGAGTAATAGTTGAGTCCATACTTATATTTTGGTCCATCTAGAGTGGCTAAGCATAATCCCATGTATACTTCTGTTCTGACAGATAGAGGGTCAGTGATGCACTGCTGTACTGGATCACATTAAGGCCTCTTACACAGTGCAAGTGATTCCGATTCAGATTCCGCTTTTTAATCAGTTTTTACATCCGATTCAGATTCCGATTTGCAGTTTTCTCCCTGCACACTGCAAATCGAAATCTGAATCGGATGTAAAAACTGATTAAAAAGCGGAATCTGAATTGGAATCGCTTGCAGTGTGCAAGAGGCCTAACACTTCATGCCATGGGCTGAAGGGAACAAATGTGCTTGCACATGTACCTGGGCTTATATAAACATTCTATTTGCACTAACGGTGCACTAATAGTTTATTTATAAACATCCATATTACAGGAAGTGGTTGAAGTAGAAGTCAAAGGAACAGCTTTTTTTTGCTACAGCTAAAGGCTACAGCTAAGGAAACTGCAAATGAGGAAACCCCTCTATTGGCTGCCTCTTATGTTCTTCAGAATTGGAGTAAATAGCCGTGTCTAATGTTAGGCATTTCACAGACCTCTCCTTAATCCTTTTTCTTTCAGAATTGCATGTCTCTTGCCTCTGTTCCTGCACTTAGTATGGAATTTCTCTTTTAGATATGTCTAATGGATGAAACATCTACAGTTGTAAGGTTTTTTACACCACAAAGCCTTAGGGCAACCACAAGTATTTTCATAGACCTTTGTAGTTGCAGAGTTTTTTCTACTGTCTGAGCAGAAGCTCCCTGATCAGGGAATGCCACACAAATCACCTGTAAAATACTTGATTAGTAGCCCAGAACTTGTCACTTCTTGTACCACAGACTGTCTGTGCTATAAGCTGCAGTCCTCTCACAGAGATCCAGTCCGTGCCTACGATCTGAGATATAGGATTTTTCAATCTGAGCAGCAGCACCATCCACACAGACTGGAATAAACTCCATGTATGCCTGCTTTTGATCAAATTATCAAAATTTCAAGACTGGACTTTTAGCTGCAGAAGCCTCATTTCACACAAAAATCTGCAATTTGAGCACTCTTGATTACTGCTATTCTTTTGTTTATTTAGATCTATGCCTGGAGGTGGGTTAAGTCTAAATCACCCACAAAGACAAACAGGGGTAATAGATTACTTCCGTATTCCACTAAATGGTGATTTTTTGTGTGTGAAGACTGCACGACGACCATATTATGGAGGATACAAATCTGAATTCCCTGTAAGAGGAAGCATGATGTTTGCAGAGATGCTTTTGCATTTCATAATCCCCTGGAGCATATTTTTCTTCCCAGGCTCATCTTATATTCCTGGGACCATATCCTTACCAGGCGCCGTGGAGTTCAGCAGTGCAGAGCCTTTCCTATACATCTATTGCCAGTAGTGAGGAGCCACAGCTGTAGAAGGCTGGTTTGACAGAAGAGCTGCTTATATGAGACAGCTGGAAACATGGAATGGTCATACACACAGGAAATCAGGCTGTGTAGCTATCCATATTTTACACTGCAAGAGTGTATAACCCAATGACCCGTAAACATCTGTCCAGCGTATGTTTTACTGCATTTAAGCAGAAATTCCATTCATTTGTATGTGGAAAGGGCACCTGTAGTGTTTGTATTTACATTTCAAAAAAATTTTTATGAAAAGAAAAGCAATGAAATACATAACCATTCTCGGCACTGTCAATATGAAACATATCATAAATATCAACTTCTAATCAAGTAGTAGAAAGATTCTTACGTTTTTTTCTATGTATTATTGTTTCAATGATGAAAAAGATTTATTCCTAGCATGAAATGTCTATTGACTCATATTCTGACATCTCCCCCATTCCCACTTCATATCACTCTGTCATAGTTTAGCTTCTGTCTCCCCACTGATGCAGGTTTTAAAACCTTCTACAAAAAAAAAAAAAAAAAAAAAAAGAATGAATCTATGCACATAGAAGAAAGCAATACTCTGTGTAAATTGCATAGAAAAGGTAATCTGTATATGTAATACTTTAAAAGATATGAATGTGCAGTATGTGGCCTAATGTGCTCAGAACAAGGTCTGATTAGACAACAAAGAATTGCATAACAAGTTAGATGGGGGTATTAACAATTCAATATCCTTAATGGTCTTCCACCACACCCTCAACAAGCTTCATATAACCAAAGGATATGTACTTTGAGGTAACAATCAAGAAACCGATTCGTATTTGCAAAGAATCTTATACAATCTTCCTTTATTAATGCAAAACGTTTCCAATACAATACAGACTTATACAGCAGGTACAAAAATACTGAGTGTTCTTCAAGAGGGATAATTGCAAAAATGCATACAGATCTTAGAGTTCATATGGCATAATAAGCTGCATCATTTTAGGCGACAATGCCAGCTGGTTCGAGTCTATAGCCCATATGCAATTAACTTTTTGCTCCTGAGTTTTTATCTATTTTTTTATATTTAGAATAAATTTAAAGCACTTTGCAATTTAAAAAGTACCAAAAAGTGGGTGGAAAAGGATAATCTAAACTATTTAAAGTATTTTCATGCTCGCTGGTGTTTTAAAAGGCATTTTATTGACAAGTTTGAAAATATGACCTAGGAGAAAACTTTTCATCAGGCCCACAAGAACAGCAAAAATGTGACAAACCAACAGTACATGTATGAATTTAAAGGTGAAATTTATCTCCTCAAGAATCCAAAAAAATCGGAAAAAACGGGTCAATGTCTAGCGATATGAAACCCTGAATAAAGACAACCATCCAGGCAGTCACCAGGATACAAGACATATTGAATCCAGACAAAGCTACCAGAAGCACAGGTGTAAATGTATACAAAAAAATGTATACAAAAGTTTGAGTAACTTTGTCTGCTATTTTGTGTGATTGCAATTAGTATTCAGCGTACTAATTTTACCATTTCGATAGTGTGGTGCATGCTGTTTATTTACTTTTAAAGTATGCTGCATGTTCCTCTTTGTAACAAACAACAAACTTTGTTCACTATTGTTTCCCTCGACTGTACATATTGTGTTTGCAATTTCTTTGTTGTCAAATCAGACCTTGCTCTGAGCACATCAGCACACATACTGCACATTTGTTATCTTTTGAAGTATTACACATTACCATTTGTACATGACAGAGAAAGGCAGGGCGATTTAGGACAAACTGCATCCAAATGACTAGCTGCTTGAGTGAGTAGAGCCTATTAATAGACAACTTGCACACCCTGCATTCAAATCAGATGCACTAAATTACCATTGTTGGAGGGTGTTGGTTTCCACAATAGTTTGCATGCAAATGATTAAGTACTTGACCCTCCCACCATCATGAGGTCCACCTCTGTAGGAGGGGCCCTACCTCTAACTAAATAAAAAACATGCATAAGCATAACCTGGGTGCGACTAAAAGTGAAAGTTTATACATGCAAAAAAAGGTAGATCAGCGCATCACCAGGCTGCCTCTGATTGGTTACCAATAGAGATGCGATGAGCCCCCCTAGAGACAACATATGCACCTTGATTCCAAAAACAGAAGCTCTGCATACTGTATATACTTGCAACTAATGCATATGCAGCGCTTCTGTTTTGGATTCAAGGTGTGTTTGTTGTCTCTGGAGGATCTCAGCACATCTCTGTTGGTACCCAATCATAGGCGGCCTGGTGATGCCCTGATCTACCTTTTTTTTGCATGTTTACACATTACCTTTTGCATACAATTTGTGTGGAATATTGCTTTATTCTATAAGTGTTAATGTACTGTATTCATTCCTCTTGAAGTATTTTGTGTTCCCTGAGGACAGGGATCTCTGTATCTATAGAACCCTGAACTATTGTTACCCGGCACACTTGGTGTACATACCTGATATTACTACCACCATGTCAAAATTGGTGTGTTCCCCAAAAGTATCCTCTATTGATACCACTGTGTTAATTGAAAAGTACCGTTTAAAAACATTTTTGTTTAGTTTGTTTTTTTTCTTCTGTATGTAAGGAAGCTTCTATTCAGTCCATTACAAAAAAGTTATACAATTTCTCTTTAATTGTTATAGATTTGGTCAGTTTCAAAGTAATCCAATCAGCTGAGGCCCTGTTCACACGGACGCTTACTGCTCGTTGTTAAACCGCTGGCCATTCAGTTGAATGAGCAGTGCCTCTACCATTGTGTGTGCGAATGCTGCCTTCTGATCCTGGTTTTTCCAATTGTTTCAGCCGACTCTGGAAGCAACACGCTGCTTCCAGGGTCGCTTACCGCCACATATCCGTGTCCCCCTGCTGGGGTGAAAACTGCTGGAAGTCGACAGGAAGCTGTCAAACGTTTTTCTGCATGCATACAGAAAGCATTTGCCTGACACACCAGCTGAAGCCCGTGTGAACCAGCCCTAGGATGTTTTTTTCCTTGCCACCAAAGACACAATTGTTGCCAACTTTCTACTTTCTTTAGTCACCCTTGTTCCCTTTTTCCCTTTGTTATTCCAAAAAGTGCCCAATCAGGGGTATACTTTGAGGAGTTTGTCTGTAGTATAATTCTCTACCCTACGCCAACAAGATTTAATAACAGCACATTGCCAGAGACAGTGTGCCAAATCTCCTTGTCCACTACCACATTATAATCACATTTTGTAAGCTTGTTTGGGGATATACTGTATAAGAATAGTAGAATTATTTGAGGTACATTTCTCTATGATTGGATGAAGGAATCATTTTTCAAGAATAATTAAAAGCCTTTGATAGCACATTTTCATCCAAATGTGAAAAGTGTGCTTTCTGTTTAGCTATATTATTGGCACATTTTCCATAATCTAGAATTGGTCTAAAAAAGATGTGATATATTATCAGCTGGATAGCATACTGGTTAAGGCCGTTGCCTTTGATGTAGGGTTTGAGCATTTGACCAGGTTTGTATCCTGGCTTAAAGGAGTTATTTCGCAAAAAAAGTAGGCAGTTAAAAAATGTGACAGATGACAGGTTTTGGGCCAGTCTATCTTTTTAAGGGGGATTCTCAGGGCTTTCTTTGTTTTCAACAGCATTTCCTGAACAACAGTTGCAAAATCTAACTGACATAATAGTGTGCAAGTGATTAGGGAGGCCGGCTGGTATCTTGCTATTTTGGCAGTTAAACTGTTGTTCAGGAAATGCTGTTGAAAACAAAGAAAGCCCTAAAAATCCCCCTTAAAAAGATGGACTGGCCCAAAACCTGTCATCTGTCACATGTTTAAACTGCCTACTTTTTTCGCGAAAGAACCCCTTTAAGCTAGTATGTAAAACAGTAAGGAGTCTACGGGCAAGGCTCCCCAATGATCCTGGTTGCCCATGGAGCGTGCCCTTACTTGCTGCAGCCTGAAGTGTTTTGAGTCAGGCAGGAGAAAAGCGCAATATAAATGTTATGTGTCTTGTCTAATATTGAGATATATTGAGAGTTTGGTGGCATTAACATTATGTCTCACGTATTTTCCCAATCTACATCCGATAATTTCTTTAACACTCTTTGGATACAAGGCTGGGTTTCCACTTGTGCCGGCATGCGTCTGCTAGATGTGATGCCAACGCTTATTGGAATGCGGACCATACATTTTTTCCCCACATGCAAACTCGGACTTAGCCTATTGATTTCAATGGCCTTTAAAATTGCATCCAGCAGTCATAAGCCCTATGAGCTCCCAAGGGACAAATGCAGCAATTATGAGACCACAGATGACAAATGCAGTGACCACAACTCATCACATAAAATAATGCAAGAACCATTAACCCCCAAGTGACAAATTCAATAACAGTGAGCTCCCAGATGACTGTGGCCCCTCAAATGACATATCCAGCAGCAGTGATCCCCTAAATGACAAATGCAGCAACCAGATGACAAATGAAGAGACTGTGAGCTCTCAGATGACAAATGCAGTGACTGAACTGCTGGTGACAAATGCTTATGCCCATGAGCCCCCAGATGACAAATACAACAGTCATGAGCCTCCAAGTGGTGCAAATGCAATGTTGGTGAACCCCGAGATGATAAATTCAGTGATCACAAACTCTCAGATGACAAATGCAATGCAACAATCATAATCTCCAAGTGACAATGGTAGTGATGGTGAGACCCCAGATGACAAAGGCAGAAACTAAGAGCCACAGGCAACAAAAGCTTGTGATCATGAGGCCCCAGGTGACAAATGCAGCTACCATGAGACTCAGTTGACAAATGCAGCAGCCATGAGCCCTAGGAGACAAGTCCAGTCGCCATGAACCCCAGATGACAGGTGCAGTAGCCCCCAGGTGACAGATACAGTGACCATGAACCCCCAGATGACAAAAACAGCCCATAAACAGAAAATTCAGCCATGATTATCCCATCTAAAAAGTGTGCTCATTAATACAGATGTACCCTTATGCCTCCTTCATTATGACAACTAGTTTGCCCACTAATAATGTGTAGCCTCCATGGACCATTTTTAATGTGTTCTGTCTGTGTCCGCTTTTATAATTGCATTTTTATAAGTATGGCCTCCTTTTTAATTACTGCAGCCACCGTGGCATCCCGTAAAATTTAGCCCCCGTAAACATTGGGGTTTAGCGACACAAAATAATTACATATCCTCCATTGCTCTACACCCACCTACAAAATAAGTGCCCTCAGTTCAGTGGTGTAAAATATGTATGTATTGTCTGTTGTTCCACTGTTTAAAAAAATGCCCTCATTATCATGAGTGTCCAGTGGTGATAAAAAAGAGCATACTTACCAAGTTGCCCAGTCTAACACTGCATTACTCCTTGATCGAAATACACCGCCGCACCTGAACCAAGCAACTGGCTTCGGGTGATACTGCGGCTCTGCGGTACTCAAGATGAAGATGAAGGGCTATTTTGGCCTGCGATTAAGTGTCATGAAAATGACACAGGACCCTAGGGTTCTACAGAACCCCTGTTGAGAATCCCTGCTTTATAGCATAGGCTGAAGTTCATCTTTAATAGCCATCTATCTATATAATCCCCCACCTTTCTGTGTGCTTCTCACTGTGTGGTTGATGTAGGTCAAAAGAAAAAAACACCTTCAAAATGTTGTTATGTATCCCGTTCCTAAGACATTTATCATAGTTCATTCTACCTACATACAGTACATACTGTGCAGAATATTTGTGGCTGTAGATAATGTTAATACACAGAAGCCTGCACACAGATTTGGAGAGCTAGCGATAAACAAGAGGGGGGTGAAAATACATTTCAGAGAATCTGATGCACCAGAGCAGCATGGTAAACAAGGGTAATTGCCAGCTGAGTTTAAATAATTGTCTGTATGGAAAGGGAGCCAATTTTAAATTGCAAATAGCATATTTGGCAAGTAGGAATGCCAAAAGAACTGAGAAAAACAGCTTTCTTTCTTAATGTGTTTGCCTGAAATGTGCATTGTAGGTGTATTGTATCCTCTCGCTGTTTTCCTGGATGATGTATATTATATGTAGAGCAGCAGCTTGTTCTAACACTAAAATATAGCACGTGCATAAAGACACATTCACCCTCTGCTGCACTTTTTCCATTTCACTTTCTATGGAGCACAATGCTAAAAGCACTGCCGGATTAATCACCTTTGGAATATCTTGATTGAAAGCAGAGCCAAATTGATGACACTTTCTGTTACATTTCAATGGGCAGATTTCCAATAAATTATCCTTGCTAGGATACATGCCTATAACTTGCATGTCTTTAATCCTGTTATCCTAAATTGCTAGCTTAGTAATGTATACAGACGTTCAGCTTGCCCATTTCCAGCTAGGAACAAGTCATTCTATAGGTCAAAATACACAATCCTGTATCTGAAAATGTTCACGTCATAAGAACAAGATGAAGCATGAGTAAACATTAATGGGGTGTTCACTTTTTACGGCAAATGCTTTTTGCAGTGAATAGGGACATTTCTGTTTTCTTGGGGTTACTTTTTAAAAACTTGTTTTTATGTTGCATTTTTTTAATTTGCAAAATTTGCATTGGGATCGAGGCCTGTATTGGATTGTAACTAATTGATTTAGAGAGGGCTGGACTGATTTACTGCGTTCCGAGCAGAAGCCCCTTTCCTAGAAGTCATTCCCTGGTCTGGGTTCTCATAGAATTAATCAGTTCTTTTTATGGGGGAAACAACTAATCAGCAGCAAAAAATCCATAATGACAGGTGACCACTAGTTCTAGATACTCACAGCATTTAGACCAATACTAACCTTAGACTGTTCTCAGCCGAGGCAGCCAGTTGGAGTCACCTTGGCCAAGAATCTATCGTTAATACATATGTTCGCCATGGCCACTTAATGGTCCAGAATGCAGAATCTTGAAGCAATAATTGGCATCCGAGCATATTGTTCTCCTCACCCCACCCATGGAATCCACTCCATCGTGCCATTGTTCCACCTTGGCTGGATAGTGTAATAGTTAAGGGCTCTGCTTCTGACACAGGAGACCTGGGTTCAAATCTCGGCTCTGCCTGCCTGTACAGTAAGCCAGCACCTATTTCAGTAAGGAGTTTCTTGGGCAAGTCTCCTTAACACTGCTACTGCCTACTGAGTGCGCTCTAGTGGCTGCCTCGCAAGCGCTTTGAGTCCGACAGGAGAAAGGCGCTATACAAATACTGCCATTATTATTATTATTATTTCCCCTGCATAGAGACAGAAAGCTTTGCTTGGCAGTTGCCTAACAACGCATCTGTATAACATTTGGTTCTGTACTGGAGGCAGAGCTACAGCGCAAAGCTCTGCCTCCCCAGGCAGCAAAATCCATGACCTGTAAAGTTGTGGAATTTTGCATCAGGATTTTGGGGTGAAAAAACCTTGTTCTGCCGTGCTGTTGCCAATCAGCTCTGGTGTTAATGCTTAACATGTGTGGACATTAAAAATAGAAAATTAATTTGGCTTCAGACTCTCTTTAAGTGATAGAACAGCTGTCCATGGGTACACATACCTATCCTCTCATGACAGAGTAACTTACTAGGTTAGTCAGCAATAGGCAGCAAGCAATGCGCATGCACGCAGTAAATTTCCTATTTAACCACCTAGATCAGATGCTTTGTGAAGTAACATAATGGATGCAGTCTTTATCTGTATTTTTGTAGACATGTTTATTCAGACAAGACACAGAACATTTATATCATGCTTATCTCCTGGCGGACTCAAAGCGCCAGAGCTGCAGCCATTAGGACACGCTCTATAGGCAGTAGCAGTGTTAGGGAGCCTTACCCAAGGTCTCCTTATTGAATAGGTGCTGGCTTACTGAACAGGAGGAGCTGAGTTTCCCCTGGTCTACTGTATTAGAGACAGAGCCCTTAACCAGTCCACTATCCAGTCAGCTGATTAAAAAATAAGAATACACCTTTTAGCTAAATGAAACTAAAAGTATACCTGGAGTGACATGTAACATGATAAGATAAACATGTATGTGTAGTACCAAAGCTACTTGGAACTTGCATCTGGCTCCCCCTTTATTTTCCTGTATGGTTTAATAACCTACGACTACAAATCACAGTTGTTCTGCATTGTTACATTGAAGTAAAAAGGCAACATCATTTTCTCCAATAAATATGTTTTTAAAATCCAAAAAAGTAAAAAGTCATGTCTTTAACTTATTCCAGGCAAGCATCTTGACTACCAAATACATATAGCTATGTGCTTCACCCATTTTTTTGTGGATGCATAAATGCAGTACACACAGGAAGTAGGTCACTTTCTTAAAGCAATTCTGAAATGATTTGCAAAACTTGAGTTACATACTCCCCTATGGGGAGGGACTCTAAGTGCCATATGCAATTCGCTTTTTCTCCTACGTTATCTCCTATGAGATAAGTTTCATATTCTCTTTAAAATGACTTTGAAGCATTTTACAATTGTGGAAAGTACCATTACAATTATTTTGAGCATTTTCTTGTTTCCCAGAAATTTAAAAGGCATTCTATGACAAGGTGCGAAAACTAGGTGAAAAATCAGGAGATAAAGTAAATTGTATATGGGCCTGGATCCCATAGAGCCTTTCCGGTCCTCTCTTCATCCCCTTGTTCCACCACTGTTTCCCATTGAATTTCCACACCTTTGGAATCCTTGGCAAGTGTTAGATGTAGCAGCATCCCCAAGTGCTTCCAAAGACAGGAGTGTCCATACTGGGCATGCGCGAGCCCGGACTCATACATGCACGGTACGGATCCGATCATTTTCAAAGCACTTAAGGACACAAGGAGGGCCTCTGATGTATTCCACTGTGCTGGTTGATTAACGTTACCAGAGCCCAGCAGTAAAATGTCTAACTTATTTTTTGCAAATCACTTTAATGTTATTGAGTGTATCACTTATAGATGGTCAGTCCTACTGGATTAAATCTTAACCCAAGCAATATTTTGAATTGTGTCCTTGGTAATTATATACCATATAGTACCAATGTTTTTGCTGTTGGCTGTTCAGAATTAATTTAGTGTTTATTTAACATATTATAATTAACACACCTGTGGTTCTCCCTAGAAATTAGCACTCTTGCCTGAAGGTTTCTTGTTTGAATAAAACAAATATGAAAATGAAATGCTTGGAAAACATAGTGTCTTTCTTAGCCAGAAAAGTAAAAGTAAATTATTGCACTCATTTTGTGCCATGTAATCCAATGAAGTAACCTTTCACAGCCAAACTAGCGACTGCCTTTAGCATTTTAGCATACGTTTTCAAATTATCTGGCATTGGGAAATATCGTACAACATTTTTCATTGATTTTGATCTTGACCACTTTGGAACTGGTAAAGCCATGAGTGCACTGGCCTTTCCACATGGGATACCCACAATCTGTTCCAGGACACAAGCTTTAACTTCATATTTAGTGGCATCAGTTAACTAAGTCATTATTCTCTATTTTCCACTGGAATCACTAAGCGATAAGATTGAACCCATTCTCCATAATGATCAACTTTTTCCTCGATCTAAGGTAAACCAATACCATAATTTTATGTATGTTAATTAATAATTTCCAGTTCCACATTTATTTTCATAAGATTCCAGGGTCAAAATTGAAACTAGTCCAGTCATTCCTTTTGCCTGGGAGGGCTCTCACATTTTGGTCCATACAATGTTGAATACACCTGTGCAACACTGCTGCAAATATAGTATTGTATTTGGGCACACTTAGACAGTAAGTGGGTGGTTTTATGTTGTTATTTCAAAATTATGCTTTGCGAAAACTGCTTTTCTTATGCTGAGAATACTATATATTTTTGGCATTAACTATATTCTTCATGAGTCAGAATACATAACGCTACAGAACATGTCTCTCAGTGACAACAATGCTTTTGCTAATGTATGCACCAAGTCATCCTTCTCTTTCAGTCCATGTAGTCTTTGTAGAAGTTGGCTCTGTGTTATGATCAGCCGCATGGTAGATTGGAGTGGAGACAGGCCATGAGCTGCTCAATAAAAAAAAGCACAAAGCACATCTCTAGATCAGTACCACCTAGTGGGAGGGTAAAGAACAAGAGCATAAAGGGGTCAACAGAAGATTCATGGAAGTACAGGCCATATGTCGTATTATTGTATCTGCCGCTCCTACCCTGACACCCATAGTTATATTAGCAAACAGAAATAAAATGACACTTTTAATGGATAACATCTTACATACTATAGCCAGCTTCTCTTTTTAGTTGGTGGATAACCTTGGGCAGCATTAGAAAAATACTTTTTCTTTCTCCCTTGGGGAGATTCTGTGTTGCATTATGCAAAAGAAATGAATCTTTCCAGAAGGCAGTGAACACAGGCAGAGGCAAACAACACCCCCCCCTCCCCATACACACACACACACACACACACACACACACACACACACACACACACACACACACACACAGACAAGCAGAGACAGCTTTGGAGACATACTTTAAATATTGTATGTTCTTCTATCCCTGTGGCATTAAATAGCGCTTAAAGTATGCTCAAAGTTAATGCCTACAACACTATCTTTAGTTACTTGCCATGATTCTCACACATTCCCACCTGTAAATATCTATCAATATATTGGTGAAAATCCCCTGAATGGGAAAATGTGCCTCTGTTACTTTCCAGCCTCCAGCTCTGTGGCCGCAGTATAATTGCTGAAGACTCCTCTCTTCACAAGGAGGAATCTCGCACAATTATGCCACGGCCACAAAGCTGAAAACTGGCCTGTGGCTGAGCAGTCCAGGCCTTATAAAAAATGCTGAAGCACTTTTTCCTATTGAGGGGTGGGGAATTTGCAAACATTTAAAGCGAGTGGGTGAGTAAATTAGAGTTTCTGACTGAGCATTATTGCTAGTAATTAGATAGTGCTGTAGAGATAACCTTTGTGCATACTTCAGGTGCTCTTTATTTAAGTGCCATCTCTCCCTAAACTTTAGTGTTGGGCGAACAGTGTTCGCCACTGTTCGGGTTCTGCAGAACATCACCCTGTTCGGGTGATGTTCGAGTTCGGCCGAACACCTGACGGTGCTCGGCCAAACCGTTCGGCCATATGGCCGAACTAAGAGCGCATGGCCGAACGTTCCCCGAACGTTCGGCTAGCGCTGTGATTGGCCGAACGGGTCACGTGGTTCGGACCCGAACGCGCTCTGATTGGCCGAACGGTCACGTGGTTCGGGTAAATAAATACCCGAACCACGTCATATCTCCGCCATTTGTCTGTGGGTTTAGCTTTGGGTAGGCAGGCAGGGTAGTTCGCGCTCCAGCCACGCTAGCCAGGGTCCCCCCTGTCATTGTGTCACTGCTGGGAACAGTAGTACACCGCTTGCTCAGCCACACTATATAGCATTCTGTTTACTGCCACTCTGTGTACCTCGCTCAGCCACACTATATAGCATTCTGTTTACTGCCACTCTGTGTCTGCTGGGAATAGTAGTACACCGCTTGCTCAGCCACACTATATAGCATTCTGTTTACTGCCACTCTGTGTACCTCGCTCAGCCACACTATATAGCATTCTGTTTACTGCCACTCTGTGTCTGCTGGGAATAGTGGTACACCGCTCGCTCAGCCACACTATATAGCATTCTGTTCACTGTTCTGTGTCTGCTTGGAATAGTGGTACACCGCTCGCTCAGCCACACTATATAGCATTCTGTTTACTGTTCTGTGTCTGCTGGGAATAGTGGTACACCGCTCGCTCAGCCACACTATATAGCATTCTGTTTACTGTTCTGTGTCTGCTGGGAATAGTGGTACACCGCTCGCTCAGCCACACTATATAGCATTCTGTTCACTGTTCTGTGTCTGCTGGGAATAGTGGTACACCGCTCGCTCAGCCACACTATATAGCATTCTGTTCACTGTTCTGTGTCTGCTGGGAATAGTGGTACACCGCTCGCTCAGCCACACTATATAGCATTCTGTTTACTGTTCTGTGTCTGCTGGGAATAGTGGTACACCGCTCGCTCATCCACACTATATAGCATTCTGTTCACTGTTCTGTGTCTGCTGGGAATAGTGGTACACCGCTCGCTCAGCCACACTATATAGCATTCTGTTCACTGTTCTGTGTCTGCTGGGAATAGTGGTACACCGCTCGCTCAGCCACACTATATAGCATTCTGTTCACTGTTCTGTGTCTGCTGGGAATAGTGGTACACCGCTCGCTCAGCCACACTATATAGCATTCTGTTTACTGTTCTGTGTCTGCTGGGAATAGTGGTACACCGCTCGCTCAGCCACACTATATAGCATTCTGTTTACTGTTCTGTGTCTGCTGGGAATAGTGGTACACCGCTCGCTCAGCCACACTATATAGCATTCTGTTTACTGTTCTGTGTCTGCTGGGAACAGTAGTACACCGCTCGCTCAGCCAGAGTATATAGCATTGTGTTTACTGCCACTCTGTGTACACCGCTCAGCCAGACTATATACCATTGTTTACTGACACTCTGTGTACACCGCTCAGCCAGACTATATACCATTGTTTACTGACACTCTGTGTACACCGCTCAGCCAGACTATATACCATTGTTTACTGCCACTCTGATTCTGCTGGGAACAGTAGTACACCGCTCGCTCAGCCAGACTATATACCATTGTTTACTGACACTCTGTGTACACCGCTCAGCCAGACTATATACCATTGTTTACTGCCACTCTGATTCTGCTGGGAACAGTAGTACACCGCTCGCTCAGCCAGACTATATACCATTGTTTACTGACACTATATAGCAGACTATATAGCATTGTGTGTACACCGCTCAGCCAGACTATATACCATTGTTTACTGACACTCTGTGTACACCGCTCAGCCAGACTATATACCATTGTTTACTGCCACTCTGATTCTGCTGGGAACAGTAGTACACCGCTCGCTCAGCCAGACTATATACCATTGTTTACTGACACTCTGTGTACACCGCTCAGCCAGACTATATACCATTGTTTACTGCCACTCTGATTCTGCTGGGAACAGTAGTACACCGCTCGCTCAGCCAGACTATATAGCATTGTGTTTACTGCCACTCTGTGTACACCGCTCAGCCACACTATATAGCATTGCGTACTCTGCCAGTCAGTGTGTATATTGCTGGGATCAGTAATACTCCACTCACCGTCAACCACTATATGAGCTCAACATGAGTTCCCCAGAGACCTCCGCTGTGAGCAGCACTCCCAACAACAGCAACAGCCAACGCCCCACGCAAGCTATAACATCCACCCCAGCAGCCAGTGGTCAGCAGCAGCCCTCCCCGGAGGAGAACGTTGTGTCCATCAGTCCGTCGCCAGAGCGATTAATGAGGGCTGCCATTGAGGAGATTATGGGGCCTGATGTGGAGGAGGAGGTCTGGCTCAGGCCAGCATCCCAAGTTAATGTTGAGGACGATGAGGGGTCTGTGTCTGGGGATGTTGGGGTGGCAGAGGTGGTGGGTGGGTCAGACTCAGGAGAAGAGTTGTATGATGAGGATGATGATCGGGACCATCTGTATGTGCCTCAGAGTCCGACCCCGGAAAACATGTTGTATCGTGTGTTTAGGTACTAAAATCTGCGTTCCCTCCCAGTAGTGTTGGGCGAACAGTGTTTGCCACTGTTCGGGTTCTGCAGAACATCACCCTGTTCGGGGTGACTATATAGCAGACTATATAGCATTGTGTTTAATGCCACTCTGTGTACACGGCTCAGCCACACTATATAGCATTGTGTTTACTTCCACTCTGTGTCTGCTGGGAACAGTAGTACACCGCTCACCCGCCACTGTATAGCATTGTGCTCTGTGTCACTGCTGACAATAGTGGTACACCGCTCACCCACCACTGTATAGCATTTCTGTACTGCCACTGTACTGCTGCCAGTCAGCGTGTACTTTAAGGATAAGTGAAATGAGGAAGAAATCCGGTGAAAGAGGGAGGGGCAAGGGAAGAGGTGTTTCCCCTGACGGTTCACGTACAGGCCACAGGGGAGCACCCAAGAAAACCCACTCAATACTGCCCATGTTGTCCAGGACAACAACCCTCACAGATCCAAAAGAACAGGACCAGATAATTACTTGGATGACCTCTCAAGCGTCCAGCAGTGGGTTAAGCAGCACCAGCACATCACGCACGAGGTCCGAGTCCTCAGCCAGTTAAAGTCTGGGCTTTCTTTGAAGACTGCACTGAGGATGTTACCATGGCGATTTGCAAGGTGTGCAAGACCCGCCTGAGCAGGGGGAAAAGTATTAACAACCTCTCCACCACCAGCATGAGCCGCCACATTCTATCCAAACATCCCACTCTGTGGGCAAACGCGGCAGGACAGGCTACCACCAGCAACACTGCCTCCCTTGGGTTCACCAGACTCACCACCAGACCCGCCTCAGCAGCAGCAGTAGCCCAGCCATTGCGTGGTTCACAACATTCACAAACATCAGACGATGCTGACACTGTCACTTTCCGGACTAGTGCTCTTGAGGTCTCCCAGTGTTCATCAAACACAACAACCAACAGCCCTTCGGTGTGCAGCGCTACGGTTGAGTTGTCTGTCTCTGAGATGTTTGAGCACAAGAGGAAATTGCCAGCAAATGACCCCCGGGCCGTGGCAGTAACAGCCAGCCAGCATAGCCAAGCTTCTGGCCTGCGAAATGCTGCCATATCGAGTGGTGGAGACAAACAGCTTCAAGGGCATGATGTCAGTGGCCATCCCACGTTACGTGGTTCCCAGCCGCTACCACTTTGCGCGCTCTGCAGTGCCTGAGTTGCATGAGCACGTGGTCAGCTAAATAACCCGAAGCTTGAAGAATGCCGTTGCCTGCAAGGTTCACCTCACCACTGACACCTGGACGAGTGCGTTCGGCCAGGGTCGATACATCTCCCTTACCGCGCACTGGGTGAACCTTGTGGAGCCTGGCAGCGATTCCTCACCTGCTACGGCGCGGGTGTTGCCCACGCCGCAAACAGCTGGATAACAACAGCAGCACCTACCTCTCTGACTCCTTCTCCTCCAACGCATCTCAAAGCTGTACCTCATCCGGAAATGCTAACCCAGCACCAGCAGCAGTAGGATCGTGGAAGCAGTGCAGCACAGCTGTTGGCATGCGTCAGCAAGCGTTGCTGAAGCTGATCTGCCTTGGGGATAAGCAGCACACAGGGGAGGAAATTTGGAGGGGAATAAAGGAACAGACGGATTTGTGGCTGGCACCGCTGGACCTGAAACCGGGCATGAAGCTAGACACCTGGCACGAACTGGCAATGTACGCAATAGAGGTGCTGGCTTGCCCGGCAGCCAGCGTTATGTCGGAACGCTGTTTCAGTGCTGCCGGAGGCATCATCACAGATCGGCGTATCCGCCTCTCCACAGAAAATGCAGACCGTCTGACTCAAATTAAAATGAATCAATCCTGGATTGGAAACGACTACGCAACACTCCTGGACCCCAACCAAGTAACATGACCGATGAACATCTGGGATGGTTTAGCGTTTCCGGTCCCTGTTTATTGAACCTCTCATCTGTATTACATTTATGACTGCATGGCGGCAAAAAGCATTGCTGCTATATCCGCACGCTTTTTGTCCTCATGCAAGGCCTGGGTTGTTGTGTCTCACAAAGCGTGGCCTTCTCCTCCTGCGCCTCCTCCTGTTCCATCACGTGTGCTGCTGCTGCTGCTGCTGGGTTACCGTTGCCGGTCCCTGTTTATGGAACCTCTTATCTTTATTACATTTATGACTACATGGCGGTACAAAGCATGCTATCCGCACGCTTTTTGTCCTCATGCAAGGCCTGGGTTGTTGTGTCTCACAAAGCGTGGCCTTCTCCTCCTGCGCCTCCTCCTGTTCCATCACGTGTGCTGCTGCTGCTGCTGCTGCTGGGTTACCGTTGCCGGTCCCTGTTTATGGAACCTCTTATCTTTATTACATTTATGACTACATGGCGGTACAAAGCATGCTATCCGCACGCTTTTTGTCCTCATGCAAGGCCTGGGTTGTTGTGTCTCACAAAGCGTGGCCTTCTCCTCCTGCGCCTCCTCCTGTTCCATCACGTGTGCTGCTGCTGCTGCTGCTGGGTTAGCGTTGCCGCGTGGTCCCTGTTTATTGAACCTCTTATCTTTATTACATTTATGACTACATGGCGGTACAAAGCATGCTATCCGCACGCTTTTTGTCCTCATGCAAGGCCTGGGTTGTTGTGTCTCACAAAGCGTGGCCTTCTCCTCCTGCGCCTCCTCCTGTTCCATCACGTGTGCTGCTGCTGGGTTAGCGTTGCCGCGTGGTCCCTGTTTATTGAACCACTTATCTTTATTACATTTATGACTGCATGGTGGTACAAAGCATGCTATCCGCACGCTTCTTGTCCTCATGCAAGGCCTGGGTTGTTGTGTCTCAAAGCGTGGCCTTCTCCTCCTGCGCCACCCTCCTCCTGTTCCATCACGTGTGCTGCTGCTGGGTTAGCATTACCGGTCCCTTTTCCTGGAACCTCTTATATGTATTACATTTATGACTGCATGCCGACAAAAAGCATGTTACCTGTGCAAAGAAAACAGACATTTCCCGCATTTAAAAGACAGTTTTCCCTTTGAAACTTTAAAATCGATTTTCTCAAAAACTATAAGCTCTTTTTGCTAAATTTTTTTTTCCTCTTGTACCCACTCCCAAGGTGCACATACCCTGTAAATTTGGGGTATGTAGCATGTAAGGAGGCTTTACAAACCACAAAAGTTCGGGTCCCCATTGACTTCCATTATGTTCGGAGTTCGGGTCGAACACCCGAACATCGCGGCCATGTTCGGCCTGTTCGGCCCGAACCCGAACATCTAGATGTTCGCCCAACACTACTAAACTTCAGAACGAAAGGTATGATTAAAACCCCCTTTGTACCCATTTGGAGCCCTGATTTCAGTGCAGTTTTAGTGGGTTATGTAGCAAAGTGAAAGGAACATGGGAGGGGAGCAGAACCTGGTCTCTTTGTGGGGCAGATAATAGTGACAGTATGCTTTCATACATCTGAGTGTAAAATCTGTTTGAGGATGCTTCAGACCTTTTCATTTGTGAATTATCTTTAGTCCATTTGTGTTTCCCCCTACTAGCCACCAGTTGGTATTTCCTTACATACTGCAAGCTTTCATAGTAAGGGGAGAAGCAAGAAGCCTGGAGATTTGTGGTCGCCCTTACCTGTGTTGCCATGGTTCTCCCTAAGCTCGGCGGCAGCCTATCAGGCCATGGCTGCCATGCTGGGTGTGGGCCATGGCAACACAGAAGAGGGTGGCCACAGAGCTCCAGACTTCTTGGCGAGCCATCTAGGGAGGTTTAACCTCCCTGGCGGTTAATTTTTTTTGCCAAATAGGCAAAAATCCTTTTTTTTTTAAATTTTATTTTTTTTTGTTTCATGTAAAGCTACCAGAGTGGTAGCTACATAAACACCACTAGAGGGCGCATGTGTCCCTCTAGTGCGATCGTCGCCGGCATCAACAGCAAACAGGGGAACGCGTATATAACGCGCTCCCCTGTTTGGCTTCTCCTGCCGCCATGGCGACGATCGGAATGACGTCATGGATGTCAGCCGACGTCCTGACGTCAGACGCCTCCGATCCAGCCCATAGCGCCGCCCGGAGCTCATTGGTCCGGGCAGCGCAGGGCTCTGGCGGGGGGGCCCTCTTCTGCCGCTGTGTGCGGGCGATCGCCGCAGAGCGGCGGCGATCAAGCTGTACGCGCGGCTAGAAAAGTGCTAGCTGCGCGTACAGCACCCACCAGGGGCTGAGATAACTTCCTGCGCGGCATAGCCCGAGCTCAACTCGGGCTTACCGCCAGGAAGGTTAAGAATAAAATCTCTTTCCTGGGGAATGGGTCAATTCTTTACCTGTTCACCTATCCTATGTTACCAATGAGGAATAAATTAACTATAATGTGTACTTTACTTTAGGCCCTCTTTAAACACAGAGGATTGAGGTTGTTCTACAATCAGGCACTTCATACACAAGTCTATGTATCATCCTTTATTTTAGATAATTATCCGTTCATCAGAGTTTCGGTTATTGAATTAAATGATATCAGAAAAGTGCAATGCAAGTGAATGTTTACCAGTTAACAAAACAACAAAACATTTGCCATTTTATATTTTGTTTTTCTTAATTGTAAAGTTTTTTTTCACTCTGTCAAAACTTACATGAATAGCACTCAATTGTGTTTTCAAATCAGTTGAAGATTTAAGTACAAGACTCAGTGTGCTAAAAATAGGGCATGTTTCAATAGGGAAGCTAATTTTCCACATAGTGTGTAGGTTTGAAATTGCCACTTTTTCAGCATTTAATGGAACAACACATGCAGATGAAAGATCCCATGCTGCCTTCTGTAAATGAAAATTTACATAAATCTCTTCATCCTTACATTATTTCTCCTTTGAATTACAGTTGGGTAGTTGCCATGCGACTCCTAAACTTGAGATTTTTTTTTCCATCTGATCTCTTCACGAACAAAGCATCTTCTAAATGTACTGGGCATCCTTATTTCACTCCAAGTAACAGCAGGCATAAAAGTGTATGTTAGACGTAATGAGCACAGCTTCGAAGGGCATTTGACGCAGTTATTTCCACTGAAGTATGCCACACTTATTGAACATATAGGGAGATTTAAGTACTGTATATATACTGTACCTTTCTCTGCATAGCTTGTGCATTGACAGTTTACTTACATTATACAGCACATTACTTAAATTGGCCCTACACCACACAATTCTGATTGCACAAGGTTGCCCAATTCTATTACATCCATGGAGGAATAATCTGTTCAAAATAAAATCCATCACGTTACCCTTATATTATAGAGGTTTGGTTAAACTGGGCAAAGTTGTATGGTTCAGAATATATCACAAGGTTTCCCAGTGTCTAGAATATTTCAGATTAAGATTGCCATTTTCAGTATTTTAGTTATAGTTTTGGAATAGGAGCACAAAAGAGAAAAAAAAAATATATTTTTTTTAATAAAATAATGCTAGGTACACACAATGCAATTATTTCCAACATGTCCGATCTGATTTCCAAATGCTTTCCCAAACCATTTTCCATTCACTTCTATGGACAGTCGATTGGAAAATCAATTGGAAATCATATCAGACATGTTGGATATAATCAATGTGACAGTAAATCTGTCAGACAATTGCATCATATGTACCTAGCATAAGACTTGCACCTAATTACAATTTCCCAGTATATTTAGAAACTGATCAGAAAAGGAAGTCCCATACAACAGCGAGGACATTGAGATTAAATTGATGGACCCTCGATTAGATTGGATTACAATACTGGAATTTTAACTGTAAATAGTTTGCAATACGCCCTACAATTTTTCATGAGACTGGATACATATCTCTGCCCTTTATTACTAAAAAAGGCATTTAAAAAAAATTTCTATAAATACTATTACCCCCACTTATACTTGTTCTTAATATTTGTCAAGTGAGCTTTGAAAGAGAAGAGTGAGAGTCATTCAAAACCATGTTGTCCTGCCAAAGTTTAATTGGATTTTTGGAAAAACTGCAGGCTTTTTTTTAAATTCCACTAGAGACATGTTCCCACAAGTGCCACTGGCCTTCATAATCATTTTCAAAAGAAAGACAAAGTGTTCTCCATTTTAGCAAAACTCTTGCAAGTCTTGAAATTATAATTTTTGTATCAAACGCTGCTTTATAAAATATGCCTGATCATCTCTTCCAGCTCTTTATTTTTATTATTTATCCTATAAAACAATCTAAAATATATGTGATGTACAGCTGCACGTGGCATCAAATCTTTTTACATTTAGCAAGTTTAGACTGATGTAACAAACATTTTGACTGGTTGAGGTGAGTGAGATCTTTACCTAATAAAATGAAGTCCTAGCCTAGGTGAAAATTGCAATGTAAGGCAGTTGTCTTTGGCAGTTATTAAATTCACTATCAGAAGTCACATTGGTATAACTGTTTTATCATTGGTTGCTAAGAGTTACTACACATCACCTTTTGCAGTCTTATCAAAGCCCGTGAAATATTATCTTTAAATGTTTCTATTTCTAACATTTGTTCAGAAAAGCTTTCTGCTTCCTTGGTGTGCACCTTGCAACACCCACACACTTGCATTTTATCTGCACAGTATGCACAGTGTATGGAACACCTCACAAAATTACATGAAGAAAAGCTATAATACAATATAAACAAAAGGGGATAAATGAAGCATGCTGTGTACAGCACAGAACAGTTCTATTTTTAAGCTCTTATTCTTTCTAATAGAGGGATTTTATACATTTTTCATTAATCTTTATAGTTGGGCATTTATATCCTTTTTGTATTAAATTATATGCACCTCCACAAACACACACTTATTCTTAATGCTGGGAATACACCATGAGATATTTTGGCAGATAGATGGTTCGATAGATAATTTCCGACAGGTCCGATCTTATTTTCGATTGCTTCTCTGATTGATTTCTCATAGAAGTGAATGGAAAATTATAAGAGAAACATTAGGAAAATCGATCAGAGAATCAATCGGACGGTAAATCTACTGAATAATCTCATTGTGTATTCTCATAACATAATATATGTGTGTATATATATATATATATATATATATATATATATATATATTATCCTTTTTCAATTGTAAGATATTTTTAGAACTCTTTAATGACTTTTAGTGACAGCACTTCTGAGGCGTAGAAGTGACGTCACTTCTGGGGGGAGCAATGCTTCTGGCTGTAGCTCAGCTGTAGTGGTCCCGCAAAACAGATTGCTGGCCAAGCAGTCGAGAGTGGTTGGGCTGCCGTAAACACACTGGCTTTACAGCAGAGATAATTGTTATTGGCCGTCACGGCTGAGTGTCATCTGGTGTGTGTACGGAGCTTTAGGTTTCATTCAACCATTTTGTGGGCCTGTTGAGAGATCTCAGTCGGATATATTTTGTGGGAGTTGGACATGCTTTGTGGTCAGGTGGGGTTATGGCTCCCATGCTGGAGACACTTTGGGTGAGAAGCACAACAAGCAGTTAGATACATATCCTTCCTTTACTGTGTGTGTGTTTCTCTCCGTGCCCAGGCTCCTCAAGTATCATTACAGTACACGGCACTTGGGAAGGGGTAGAAAGGCTTTGAGTAGAATAGTACTATACACTGCGGCACACTGAATAGGAACTGTCTACAAATCTTTGACTGCAATACTGTGTATGATTCCTTATCAGTGGCTGAGCAGATGCAGTCATTAGAACAATTGTGCAGAGAACAGAAAGTTTTTACTCTCCATGCCCTTAGTTGTCAGTCTCTCAGGACAGGGGTACATGGGGCTTTTGGGCCCCCCCTGCAGCTGCATCTCTTGCAAGGTCTATTGTTACGCCCCTGTGTAGTGGGGCTGTTTCTACCCTGTATATTAGTGCAAGTCAGTATACAATGTGCTGCATGATATCTAAAGGTGTGTACACATGTCTGATATTTCTGAACAACTTGGCGTTTGAACAACTTGTAGTTCAAACAACAAATCGTTCAGATATCATGTACACACTTACCAGCAAGTTGTTTGATATGCAAATTTACCTAATTTACACGTTGTTTTAACCAACTTGGTAATGGTCAATGGACTGGATAGAACAGCGGACTAGATTAAATGACTGATCAAACGACTTGTTGTTTGAAGGTCTTTTAGTGTCCAACTAATAGACCTTCAAACAACAAGTCGTTTTTACGCATGTACGGACCTAACTGTCATTTGAACGAAAGTTAGTTCACAGATCCGCCAAGTGGATCAGTCAAAACTTCTGCTATCAGTCTAAAGATCGTTTGTACACATGCCAAACTGTCGTCCAAACGACCGGTTTGAACGACAAGTCGTTCAGAAATATCAGACGTGTGTAGATACTATTACTTGTGGTGAACTATTGTGAGTCTTCTTTTAGTAAAGTGGATTAATGAACAGATGCATGGGGTTGAGGATACAGCATATTTATGGATACATGCTATGGGGTTCTCCCAGCAATGTTGAGGGCTACACTGAGGGAACCAAGCAGCATGGTATGACAGAGAAGGACTAGGAAGACTTCAGGAGTTTTTTTTTTCAGTTAAAGTTTCCTTTAAAGGACAACGGAGGTGACATGTGACAGGATGAGATAAACATGTGTATGTACAGTGCCTACCACACAAATAACTAAGCTGTGCTCCTTTTTTTCTTTCTCTACCTGAAAAAGTTAAACATAGCAGACTATATAGCATTGTGTTTAATGCCACTCTGTGTACACGGCTCAGCCACACTATATAGCATTGTGTTTACTTCCACTCTGTGTCTGCTGGGAACAGTAGTACACCGCTCACCCGCCACTGTATAGCATTGTGCTCTGTGTCACTGCTGACAATAGTGGTACACCGCTCACCCACCACTGTATAGCATTTCTGTACTGCCACTGTACTGCTGCCAGTCAGCGTGTACTTTAAGGATAAGTGAAATGAGGAAGAAATCCGGTGAAAGAGGGAGGGGCAAGGGAAGAGGTGTTTCCCCTGACGGTTCACGTACAGGCCACAGGGGAGCACCCAAGAAAACCCACTCAATACTGCCCATGTTGTCCAGGACAACAACCCTCACAGATCCAAAAGAACAGGACCAGATAATTACTTGGATGACCTCTCAAGCGTCCAGCAGTGGGTTAAGCAGCACCAGCACATCACGCACGAGGTCCGAGTCCTCAGCCAGTTAAAGTCTGGGCTTTCTTTGAAGACTGCACTGAGGATGTTACCATGGCGATTTGCAAGGTGTGCAAGACCCGCCTGAGCAGGGGGAAAAGTATTAACAACCTCTCCACCACCAGCATGAGCCGCCACATTCTATCCAAACATCCCACTCTGTGGGCAAACGCGGCAGGACAGGGTACCACCAGCAACACTGCCTCCCTTGGGTTCACCAGACTCACCACCAGACCCGCCTCAGCAGCAGCAGTAGCCCAGCCATTGCGTGGTTCACAACATTCACAAACATCAGACGATGCTGACACTGTCACTTTCCGGACTAGTGCTCTTGAGGTCTCCCAGTGTTCATCAAACACAACAACCAACAGCCCTTCGGTGTGCAGCGCTACGGTTGAGTTGTCTGTTTCTGAGATGTTTGAGCACAAGAGGAAATTGCCAGCAAATGACCCCCGGGCCGTGGCAGTAACAGCCAGCCAGCATAGCCAAGCTTCTGGCCTGCGAAATGCTGCCATATCGAGTGGTGGAGACAAACAGCTTCAAGGGCATGATGTCAGTGGCCATCCCACGTTACGTGGTTCCCAGCCGCTACCACTTTGCGCGCTCTGCAGTGCCTGAGTTGCATGAGCACGTGGTCAGCTAAATAACCCGAAGCTTGAAGAATGCCGTTGCCTGCAAGGTTCACCTCACCACTGACACCTGGACGAGTGCGTTCGGCCAGGGTCGATACATCTCCCTTACCGCGCACTGGGTGAACCTTGTGGAGCCTGGCAGCGATTCCTCACCTGCTACGGCGCGGGTGTTGCCCACGCCGCAAACAGCTGGATAACAACAGCAGCACCTACCTCTCTGACTCCTTCTCCTCCAACGCATCTCAAAGCTGTACCTCATCCGGAAATGCTAACCCAGCACCAGCAGCAGTAGGATCGTGGAAGCAGTGCAGCACAGCTGTTGGCATGCGTCAGCAAGCGTTGCTGAAGCTGATCTGCCTTGGGGATAAGCAGCACACAGGGGAGGAAATTTGGAGGGGAATAAAGGAACAGACGGATTTGTGGCTGGCACCGCTGGACCTGAAACCGGGCATGAAGCTAGACACCTGGCACGAACTGGCAATGTACGCAATAGAGGTGCTGGCTTGCCCGGCAGCCAGCGTTATGTCGGAACGCTGTTTCAGTGCTGCCGGAGGCATCATCACAGATCGGCGTATCCGCCTCTCCACAGAAAATGCAGACCGTCTGACTCAAATTAAAATGAATCAATCCTGGATTGGAAACGACTACGCAACACTCCTGGACCCCAACCAAGTAACATGACCGATGAACATCTGGGATGGTTTAGCGTTTCCGGTCCCTGTTTATTGAACCTCTCATCTGTATTACATTTATGACTGCATGGCGGCAAAAAGCATTGCTGCTATATCCGCACGCTTTTTGTCCTCATGCAAGGCCTGGGTTGTTGTGTCTCACAAAGCGTGGCCTTCTCCTCCTGCGCCTCCTCCTGTTCCATCACGTGTGCTGCTGCTGCTGCTGCTGCTGGGTTAGCGTTGCCGCGTGGTCCCTGTTTATTGAACCTCTTATCTTTATTACATTTATGACTACATGGCGGTACAAAGCATGCTATCCGCACGCTTTTTGTCCTCATGCAAGGCCTGGGTTGTTGTGTCTCACAAAGCGTGGCCTTCTCCTCCTGCGCCTCCTCCTGTTCCATCACGTGTGCTGCTGCTGGGTTAGCGTTGCCGCGTGGTCCCTGTTTATTGAACCACTTATCTTTATTACATTTATGACTGCATGGTGGTACAAAGCATGCTATCCGCACGCTTCTTGTCCTCATGCAAGGCCTGGGTTGTTGTGTCTCAAAGCGTGGCCTTCTCCTCCTGCGCCACCCTCCTCCTGTTCCATCACGTGTGCTGCTGCTGGGTTAGCATTACCGGTCCCTTTTCCTGGAACCTCTTATATGTATTACATTTATGACTGCATGCCGACAAAAAGCATGTTACCTGTGCAAAGAAAACAGACATTTCCCGCATTTAAAAGACAGTTTTCCCTTTGAAACTTTAAAATCGATTTTCTCAAAAACTATAAGCTCTTTTTGCTAAATTTTTTTTTCCTCTTGTACCCACTCCCAAGGTGCACATACCCTGTAAATTTGGGGTATGTAGCATATAAGGAGGCTTTACAAAGCACAAAAGTTCGGGTCCCCATTGACTTCCATTATGTTCGGAGTTCGGGTCGAACACCCGAACATCGCGGCCATGTTCGGCCTGTTCGGCCCGAACCCGAACATCTAGATGTTCGCCCAACACTAAAACGAAGTACTGGATGATGATGTCTTTTTTTATCAAGACATCTTAGGCTCCCTGCACACTGCAAATCCGTTTTGTGATTCCGATTCCATTTCCGATTTGCAATTCCGATTTTCCCTGAATGCAATCAACAGAAAAATGGAGGAAAAAACGCAGCATGCAGTAACGATTAAAAATCGGAATCGGATGTAAAAAACGATAAAAAATCGGAATCTGAATCGCATGCAGTGTGCAGGGAGCCTTATACTGTTTTTAGTTTTGTTAAATTAATCCATACTGTAATATCTACTTGTCATATTGGATTGTGTTCCTTTGCTTTTTATCACTGATGATTTGTGGTTGATTTTTCTTTTGTGAATAACATTTTTGAACTTGATAAAATAAATTATCTACTGGCTTCAATGTAAATGATTCAAAGCACAGTCTCCTCTGTCCACTTCTGCACATCTACCCACTCCACAGTGCTCAGTATTGCTTTCAAAAGTGTTTGTGTTTATGCACAAGGACTGCATTGCAGGGCATTATATATGTGGGTGGGGCTTCCTTGTGTGGGCAGTCCTAGGCATCAGCTTTGCTCCCATATTATTTTTACTGGTCTTGATGAATCAGCGTGACTGGGACTGGTTGATCAATACCAGGGAATTTAAAACAAGTGCAAAAGTAGAGCAGATACCCATATCAATAGGTCGGGTTTTGTACCAATTTTGCTCCAGTTTTCTTTGTACTTGTTTTGGTATGCCTGCCTTGTTGTGCATAAATGTATTTTTATGGAGGTGGGTGCTTATTAAGGATGGCAGGATCTTTGAATCCCTTGGAATCTCACACAATGTTCTTTGAGATCCGGGCGACAGGTATACATGACACTGATGATTTGACCTTCTCTTTCTCAATAGAAAAGCAAGATCGATGTCAGCTCATGTGAAATATTGAATGCATCTGACAGTTGAAAATGCTTATTGTAAACTCCTAGGTAATCCCTATATGGCAAGTCCTTGCACAGTCATTGCAAGCAATGCTGCTGAGCCATGTTTAGCCATCCTCTCATATTCAGTCTCTTGGACAAGCAAATTGCTCAACAAAGTACAAATCTGTAGCATTAAACTGTAATGTGTAGGATTCTGTTTTCATGCAAACTGGTCTTGCAGAAAACACCTTGTAAGTCCTCGTTTAGAATATGTAAATAGTAGTAAACCGATTATGTCACACTGCAGCCTTAGCTGCCGGAGTCACTTTGCATACTGGTATGTGTTCTTTGTAAATGAGGTCAGTCCTGTCTGGAGTTGCTTACAGTGTATGCAAATATTGTTCCGTACGCCGAATCCCTAGACTTATAGCAGCGAGGATGGCAGGCTTTATCACTTCCTCATGTGTTTTTAACACCAAAGCTTTTATTTATTTATTTTTATGTATTTATTTTTTCTTTTCAAAGAGAGTCGATCATGTTCAGGTTTCTGATATACAGTATTTCTCAGTGGCCCAATTGACAAGATATTGCTACCAGAAATGCTATGGCTGTAATTATTGTCAAATGATGTTATTTTCCTATGTTTCATAATACATATAACTCAGAAGACGGCAAGGACAAAAGTATGATTTCTGGAATCTCACAGATATTAGTATCCAGCAGCTAGGTCAGCATAACCAGCCCTATCCATCTCAAATCTAGCCCTGTGGAAGCATTCAGTAAACTAGTTTGCTTTTTCTGGGTAAAGCTCTTTACTTAAAGTGTACCTGAGATGTGGGAAAAGTTATATTTTACTTACCTGCGGCTTAATTGAGGAAGGCACGCAGCCTGGGCCACCCATGTGCAGTAGCCCATGTGCAGTAGCTCAGGAAGGGCAGCAACACATGGCGTCTAAAGCAAAATACCGGTAAGGCTACAGGGGGCTGAAAGAAGCCCCAGATAAGTAAAATCGAACTTGTTCCCCATCTCACTGATGCCCAATAAATCACTTAGAGTGCATAGTTCAGACTCCTGCACCAGCACTTTTCTACAGCACAGACTTATGAAGCTTCAGGCTGCAGTCCTAGCATAGAGCTCTGTCATTGTCCTACCTCTTCGCTGTCTGAACAACATGGGTATGCCTTGCTAAGCACATACCTTGTCTATAAAACTTGCCATAAATCTCTTAAAGAGAATCTGCATTGTTAAAATCGCACAAAAGTAAACATACCAGTGCGTTAGGGGACATCTCCTATTACCCTCTGTCACAATTTCGCCGCTCCCCGACGTATTAAAAGTGGTTAAAAACAGCTTTAAAAAGTTTGTTTATAAACAAACAAAATGGCCACCAAAACAGGAAGTAGGTTGATGTACAGTATGTCCACACATAGAAAATACATCCATACACAAGCAGGCTGTATACAGCCTTCCTTTTGAATCTCAAGAGATCATTTGTGTGTTTCTTTCCACCCTGAGGGGGGAGTGTATAGCAGAACCATAACACTGAAGAACTTGGCAGCCTTCCAGACACAGGCTGACAAGTCTGACAAGGGAAAGATACATTGATTTATTACAGAAACTGTGATAGTACAAAGTGCTGCAGTAAGCCAGAACACATTAGAATAGCTTTTGGAACTTGTAGGATGATAAAAAACAGGATGCAATTTTTGTTACGGAGTCTCTTTAAGTAACATGTAGAACATCAACAACAACATTTGTGAAGCGCTTTTCTCCCATAGGCTCAACGTTCACGGCATGTCACATCAGTAATTAGCGAGGGGGTGTATTATGTTTCAGAGGAAGGAAGCTACGTGCCCGTAAATGCCAGACTAAACAGGTGGCCTTTCAGTCTGGATTGAATACCTATACAAATGGAGATATGCTGGTTGATTTGCTAAAGAGTTCCAAAGGTCATATAACCCAGTTTTAGATACAGGCTTGTAGCTGCAGCAGCCTCATGTGGCACATACATAAAATCTGGTTACTAATTCCTTACTAAGATGTTAGATTCATTAGAACTGTGCCATGAGTTGGACATTAGTATTATTTTTGGACTGTTGGTTTTGTTATCCAACAAAAGTAAACTCAAATACTGGAGCATTGCTTGTGTGATTTCTGCTAGAGGAGTATTACAAGTGCAGGTCATCTGGGCGCCAGGCAGTTCGGCGTAGGTTGAGCCGAATGATGCCTCTCTGTGCTGCCCCCAGACTCCCCAGCAGCATTAAATACTATTTCCCCTCTGAGTTGTCGCAACTCGGAGTGAGATGTAATGCGCGGTCTGGCAACGCCGAAGACCATAACATTGCTGCTATGATGGCGCCCAGCTTTGGCACTTAGCGCCGTGCCGAAATAAACTGCTTTGCAGTGTTACAATGTTACTTTCTCCACTACATAGTGTTCAATGGTTGTGGAGAAAATGTGGGTATTTCTTTCCGACACAGTATCAGTTTTTATTCACCTTGGATTTCTTTTACTACATGATGATTATATTGAGAGCAAAGGTTCACATACATTAGTTATGTATTGACTTATTGTTCCATATGATTGGAGAACTCTACTCCTAGACATTTTTTACATCGTATGTCCATATTGAGAGATTGCTCATAACCAAATCAACCACAGAACCGTATTCATTATTTGTACAGTGTTGTCACAGATTTCTGCTGAATCTGGAAGGATTATTTGTACAGTATGTGTACTGGTTAATTTCACACTGGTTAAAGGAACACTATCGATCTACATATTTTTTTCAATTGAGATACGAATTGTTTGGGAAGTGCTGCTAAGTACTGGTGTATACATTTCACTGGCAACCTCTTTGTTTACTGTTATCAAAATACTTTAAACTTTACTGACGCCAAAACTGACGGCAGAATGAGCCATGAGAAGAGGGGAAATTCCCCTCACACTTGATCAGTTAACCCTGTGTGAGCGAGAGAGAGAAAGCTCACAGCTTTTATCACAGCTTTTCATACTGTTTTTGCTTTCTGAGAAAAATACTCTGTAGTCTGATATGCAACTCTGGCAGTGCATTGAAGCAGACACCCCTTCTGCAATTGATTTGTCCCAATATAGCTAAATCCTACTCTCAATAAATTAAAGCTTTTGTCTCTGATATTTAACATGAAAAGTAGGAAAATATTTACACAGCTACTCAGACATTATTTGTACATTGTAATTTTAGAACACTTGGGCATTGATAGTATTCCTTTAACTCCATCTGTGGGAAGTGGGAGGAGTCTGTGGGTTTTAGAAGGTCTCATTGGAAACTTTAAACTTGGTACAGAACAGAGCACACAAGTAATGACCCTTTGCGGTTCCATCACTAATATATTTTTTGGTGCACATATCTTTAACATCAGGTTAAAATCAGGTAACCAGTTCATGTCCCAGCTAAAGAAGTGAATAGGAATCTACTCAAGTTATAGATTATCTGCTATAAAATAACTATAAAATAAATGTGCAACTGACATCTGACAAAGCTACATATACACTAGCCCCTAAACCGAGTGTGCTGTGTTGTTTAATTAGTACAATGGGGTTTCCATGATCTTATAAAATATTGTAAATGTGCCATGAAACTATTTTTTTATTCACTTTTATGTGTTGAGGTCACACATTTGGACAAGTTGTCTTGTTTTGTTATTTGACAAATATCCCTGTCAGTGTTCTGCTGTTTGCTGTCACAAGTCAAACTTGTTCAGTCTGGTCAACAGTCTCTCAAACGTTATCTTTATAGCTAATCCTGATGTACCTATGAAATAGTGACTGTACAATAACCGGCTAAATAGCGGGGAAGAGGTTATAAATTTGTTGCAGTTACTGAATTACCAGCCAAAGACAGGCTGGCTCTCAGAAAGATGAATTAGAACATCAACTAACAGTCACCCAATTACCATTGAACCAAAAAAACTCTTGAGATCAAGTATTTCAGTTGAGTGGAGTACATGTAAAATTAGGAAAGAAATGTATTTTACTTGTTTTGAGGAGAGAGGTTCTCTTAAACATTCAGCGGACAGAAGTGTTCATATGTTTATGTAGTATATAGGCCTCCTGTCCTTGCATAGTCAGAAATTAAAGGTACCCATAATGCATCAATTTTCCTATTAGATTCCCAGCAAATATGATCACTCTTATCACATCTGCCAGTAGAAGATTGCCTCAAAATGTCTGCTCAAGCAAATTCCAATTGATTTTGACCTAAAACTCTATCAGTTGGGCAAGGAAGGGGCAGTGCTTTGTGCAACCCTGCAGTTTAGTTGATTTTCAATAGATTTCCTGCTGCAATGTGCTGTGTGTGGAAGGAAACACTCATAATCACATCAGATTCTGATTGGAGAGTGATTGATCGAATAGGCATATCAGCTCATAGCTGAGCTGTGCATGGCTACCCTAACACCAAAGCAATAACTGCAGTAACCAGTAAGGGTTGGGTCAGATGGGTGTCTGATTTAACAGCCTGCAGCAGGCCGACATCTCATTCAAATGTTTTTTCTACAAGCATGATGAAAATCATTTGGCTACCTTTGGCTGCGCTTCCAGTTTTTCACTCAATGTTGTTTGCTCAGTACGTTGCATTTTTGACCCCCACAGAGGGCCAGGAAGTGCTGTGGTTATCAATCCTGGCTGCTGCAGGATGCGTCCGGGAAAAATTGGGATCGAGATACAGAGTTTGCACAAATGATGGTACCAAACACTGTCCATTTGAATGGGCAGCGCTTAAACAACATGCGTGGGCCATGTTTTACTGCTGCCCAGACATCCGTGTGAACTGGCCCTTAAAGGGACTCCGACATTGCAGAAACTATGGAAAGATGCATACCATTTTGAAGCTCTCTTTCTCCTCTTTCCAACGATATATAAACCGTCACCCTACGCCTTTTAGTTTTCGCTATTTTCGCAATCGCCGTGATTTTGATTGCGAAAATATCGAAAACTAAAAGGCGTAGGGCGGCGGTTTATGTGTCGTTGGGAAGAGGAGAAAGAGAACTTCAAAATGGTATGCATCTTTCCATAGTTGCTTGTATTACACAGGACAACTTTTCCCCAAAGTGGGCAGCTAAATGGAGCTGCCGGCTTTGGAGAAAAGTCGTCCTGTGTAATACAAGTAACTATGGAAAGATGCATACCATTTTGAAGCTCTCTTTCTCTTCTTTCCAACGACGCATAAATCGCCGCCCTATGCCTTTAAGTTTTTGTTATTTTTTGCCGTGATTTAGATTGCGAAAATAGCGAAAACTAAAAGGCGTAGGGCAGTGGTTTATATATTGTTGGAAAAAGGAGAAAGAAAGAGAGCTTCAAAATGGTATACATCTTTACATAGTTTCTGCACTGCTCGTAGTCCCTTTAAGCAGACAGGCAGGAAGAGTAGGTAGCAAATGTAATTGGGTAATTTCTGTCCCCTGCAACTCCCTCTCTCACTCCAAGAAAACATCTTGTAGCTGTGATATTTTCTGCAGAATTTTACAGAGGATATAACACTAGTTGTATCATTAACTGTCCCTCAGTGTGAGTCACAACCGTGTATCTCCACATACAGCCTAGATGTGAATTTTCAGGGGAAGTCGGTTAACCTGCTTGTAATTATTTGGGATGTGGGAGTAAATTAGAGAACCAGAAGGAAACCCATGCAAACATGGGAAGAGCATACAAACTCCATAGTGTTCTTGGCTGGAACCACACTCAGAACTCTGCAGCCATGTACTATGCACTTAGCCACCATGCTGATACTTGATTTCTGTTGTCAGTAACAGGAAAAATGAAATGAATCTTGCAAAGCACCACAGTGAGAAAAACGATTGAAAAAAAGCACGAAATGGCATACTATTGTGTCCTAAAGAGAACAGTCTGCCGATGAATCATATCATGCTAATTAGACAGCCTTCTTCAGTATCTTTGACAGTCCAGCTTAGAAATGAAAGGGACTCTCGTCGTGCTGTTATGTGGTCTCTACTTAAAGTGGATCCGAGGTGAACTTTTACTCATTGCATAATTGTGTTCCTTTCCTATTGTTTATAGGGCATTCCTCAAGCCAAATACTTTTTTGTTTTTGTTTTAATACTCTAATTCCCTATAAACTAAAAAAGCCACGCCCACAGGTTTTCAGAGAGCCAAGGCAGTAGCAAGGGCTCATGGGAGCTCAGTCTGGGCAGGAGGAAGGGGAGGTGTTACTAGCCATTGATTTCAGAAGCAGGGGGGAGGAGGGAGGAGGAGAGAGGATTAGGCTGATGGCTCAAGGTACAGATAAGCCTGCCTCTGTGTAATGTTTACAAACAACATGGCCGCTGTCATTGTATCACAGGAATAAATAACCATATTCTATTAAAACTGTTTGCAGCTAGATTTGCTGTGTAAACCATCTAAACTTTACATAAGATATTTAGACAAGTTACTTGTTATAGTTAGTTTTTCATCTCGGCTCCGCTTTAACATGCTTTACTAATGTTAATGAACAAACAATGGTAATGTTTATGATACAGAATCGCTCACAATGCTGAGTTAATCCTTGCTCAAGTATTTATATGAATGATATGCGTTAGAACTGCTAGAACTGTGTTATTTTTTTATTATATTTTTTTTGAGCATACAGTTAAGAGAAATCCACCTAATGTAGAATATTATTGTCTACATATTTATTTTTTTCCTACATTTCTAAAGCCTGTATCATGTATAATTTCTTGTTAACAGACCAAAACGTTACAGAACCACAGACAAAACAATGCTAGACAAAGCAAGTTTTTTTTGTTAAGCCCACAGTACTGACACAAATCGTATCGGCACAAGTGATTTGGCATTTCAATGTAAGATGTCTGTAGGCCTCATGTGAACATCTACTGAACCAAGAAACCTTATTATTGTATTGTTTATAATCTTAAGTAACATTGAACTAAAAAGCTCAGTGTAAACTTAAAGCAAAACTTACTGGCCAAAGAACAAAAAAGTTAAAGAGACTCTGTAACAACAAAAACCTCCCCTGGGGGGTACTCACCTCGGGTGGGGGAAGCCTCCGGATCCTAATGAGGCTTCCCACGCCATCCTCTGTCCCACGGGGGTCTCGCCGCAGCCCTCCGAACAGCCGGCGACTGTGCCGACTGTCAGTTCAATATTTACCTTTGCTGGCTCCAGCGGGGGCGCTGTGGCGACTTTCGGCACGGAAATAGACGGAAATACCCGATCTCCGTCGGGTCCGCTCTACTGCGCAGGCGCCGGAAACTTGCGCCTGCGCAGCAGAGCAGACCCGACGGCGATCGGGTATTTCCGCCTACTTCGGCGCCGAGAGGCATCAGAGCGCCTGCGCAGGAGCCAGGAAGGTAAATAATGACGTCACCGCTGCCCGGACTGCACGGAGGGCTACAGCGAGACCCCCGAGGGACGCAGGACGGCGTGGGAAGCCTCATTAGGATCCTGAGGCTTCCCCCACCCGAGGTGAGTACCCCCCAGGGGCCGTTTTGGCGTTACAGTTCCTCTTTAAGTACTTACCTAGGTAGAGGGAAGTCTCTGTAAAGTCTTTAGGCTTCTTTTCTCCTTCAAGGCGGAAGGAGGAAGTGCGCGCTAGTGAGTTTTGCAACTCGTCCAATAGGCCGTGTGCAAGATGCCATACGCATAGAAGCCGGCGGCGTTGTGGGAAAGTAACCCCTTGTCTCCCAGCCGCACAGTTGAAGCAATCAAGCCTCATTTTAATGACAAATTTGAGCAGCTCACTACTCGTGAGCACTGGTGAGCTCATCCCTGCTCCTCGACACCACCACCGCTAGCTGGGACATTTAGACAGTTCATGGCTGTGCTCCCCTTCGTGAACGAGCATGGCCATATTGTGCCAGCACTAGTACGGTCATGTCTGGCCAGTAGCATGGAGCTGCTAGTGGACAGCACAATACAGCCATGCTTGAATACAGCAGGTAGCGTAGCAAGGAGAATGTATTGGATAAGCTCTCATATAAGTTCAGAAAGTCCAAGCACGGCAACAGCAGGGGGTCAAGGAGGACATGGGAAGCCTAAGACTTCCCTCGACGTAGGTAAGTATAAAACGTTTTGTTCCCTGGCCAGTTCAGATTAATTTTAAATTGTGCTTTCTATGCCTTCAAATATTTTTATGTATGTCTGTGAACTATGATATATCCTTCTTAACTGTGTTTTAATGCAAAAATACGTATAATTAAAAAAAAATGAAGTGAGGAAATATGATGTAATTGCTGTCTTTTGTGGTTTTTGCCTGGCTGTTGCACATATCCACAGCTTCTAGTGTACTCAGAATCTCTGACCCAGAACGAGTGTGTAGAGCAAAATAGTTTAAGTTATAGTCAGAACTGATAGTTCTGACTCAGCTCTTTACTCAGCTATTTCCATGTATGTTGCAAATGTTGACTCAGACAAGGCAAGGGACAAAAGATCTGCTCAACATGCTACTGCCATTACAAACAAAAAGTATGCATTAGATTCTTTTTTCTTATGTTAGAAAGTAGAGTTTTAGAGCTCAAGTACACTTTGGTCATTCCAGCAGTGGCGGCTCCAGGAATTTTTTTTAGGGGGTGCTATGCAGGTGCTGGACCAATTTCTGGGGGAGCTGACGACCTGCGGCACGCAAAGTGCGGCGCGGCAAACAATGGGTGTGGCTACAACCGGTGGCGCGGCAGAAAAATGGGTGTGGTCATGACCGGATGAGGGCGGGGCTAACTGTAATTTAAAGTGAACCCAGGGTGAGAGTGATATGGTGGCTGCCATATTTATTTCCTTTTAAACAATTCTAGTTGCCTGGCAGCCCTGCTGATCTATTGGCTGCAGTAGTGAACTGAATTACACCAGAAACAAGCATGCAGCTTATCTTGTCAGTTCTGACAATATTGTCAGAAACCCCTGACCTGCTGCATGCTTGTTCAGGGTCTATGGTTGAAAGAATTAGAGTCAGAGGACCAACACGGCAGGCAGGCAGCTGGTATTACTTAAAAGGAGATAAATATGGCAGCCTCAATATTATTCTCACCTCGGGTTCCCTTTAAAAGTGAAACGCAAAGACAGAGGGCCCAAGTTTTGGTTACCCTTTCCCCAGAAAATTCACATAATTGTGCAGGTTTTCTCAAGAAAATACACGTAATGTGAGCAGATTTGAACAAAAAACACGTTCAATGACCCCAATATGCACAATCGTTATCAGATATGACCCCAATATGCACAATCGTTATCAGATATGACCCCAATATGCACAACCATTATCAGATATGACCCCAATATGCACAACCGTTACCAGATATGACCCCAATATGCACAACTGTTTTCAGATATGACCCCAATATGCACAACCATTATCAGATATGACCCCAATATGCACAATCGTTATCAGATATGACACCAATATGCACAACCGTTATCAGATATGACCCCAATATGCACAACCGTTATCAGATATGACCCCAATATGCACAACCGTTATCAGATATGACCCCAATATGCACAACCGTTATCAGATATGGCCCCAATATGCACAATCCTTATCAGATATGACCCCAATATGCACAATCCTTATCAGATATGACCCCAATATGCACAACCGTTATCAGATATGACCCCAATATGCACAACCGTTATCAGATATGACCCCAATATGCACAATCCTTATCAGATATGACCCCAATATGCACAATCGTTATCAGATATGACCCCAATATGCACAATCCTTATCAGATATGACCCCAATATGCACAATGCTCAGCAGTTCTGACCACAATCAGCAGCGCCACCTGAAAAAGAAAAGAAAACCCCATTTACTCACCTAGTCAGAAGACCTCCTGTTCCAACCTCCTCCTCTTCCGACCTCCTTGTGGCGCGCAGCTCAGCTCCCACGATCCTCTTCCTTCCTGCAGCAGCCTGCATTACCCGGCAAGCAGGGTTACGGGAAAATGGCCACCCGAAGCCCTGCACTGCAGATTCCAAGTCTGCAGAGCAGGGCTTCGGGTGGCCATCTTACCATAGCCCTGCCTGCTGCTCCGGGCTGCCGCTGTGAACTGACTCGGCGTCTCTTAGACGCCTGAAGTCAGTTCACGCAAGGGGGTGCTTTGGGGGTGCTTGTACAATTCTAGGGGGTGCTTGAGCACCCCCAAGCACCCCCCTGGCGCCGCCACTGCATTCCAGGAAGCACATATCTGTTATACAGGATTGATCAGTGATCACCTCCAGGCAATGCACAATAGTATCTGGACATGTTGTTTCTTGAGTCTTGGAGAGACGTAACCAAGTGACCCATCCTAACATCTTGTTGTCCTTTCTGTACTGAAACTAAATATACAATTAAAGCAAAGCTTTAAATCATGCTTCAAACAGAAAGAGCAGAGATTTGAACCCTGGTATTCTGTGTCAGAGGCCTAAACCAGTCACTGCCACTAACTTGGCAGGTCTGTGCTTGCCCAGCAAAATGAAGGGTTTTTTTCTTCCATGCAAGAATGCTTTGTGCTACTGGGCATGGGTGAACTATACCCAGGAGTGTGGCCTGCAGAAGCTTATTCCACTGGCTCCAGACCAATACGTTTAGAGGGGCCTTTCACTGGAACAGTGGGGTGTAGGAAGACACAAGGATTCTCTGGACTTCCCACTACTGAGATAAGTATCTCAATTGTATTTTTTAAAAAGCTTCAGGGCTACTTCAACATTGGTTTCATAGATGCAATTGGTTCACTCATTTGCTTATTTTCAGCTCAAGTCCGCACAAATCTGAAATATACTAGGTAAATTTTACCAATGATATTTTCTGCATGCTCCCTAACTGGAATATGAAGCGTTTGCTGAAGGAAAAATACATGTTGCACATAAGTTCAGATTTTCTATACAAGTAAATCAGTTTTACATAAGGCACCAGTCTTATAAACATGTTAAATATCGTGACAGCTTTGAAACTTGGTGGAAAATAAAAGGATTAACAAGTCTTTTGCAAGATTTTCATGCTGCATTGACTTCTGTGCCAAATAAAACCTTGTAAGGTCTTTGTTATAGGATTAAATGTGCCTGCAAGATTTTACGTAATAGACTTTCACTACATGAAAATAAATATCATTTTTCAGACTAATGATTTGTGATAGTTATTGGAAATGAAACCCAGGCATCTTTTACAGAATGTAAATTCAAAGCATCATCTACAAGAGCCAGGCAATTAATAGAATTGGGATACCTTTTTTTCTGCTATCGTCATGGCGATTGCAGATCAGAGATCACCAGGGAAACACCTGCAACTGCCTGTGGAGCAGTCTCTGCCTAATCAAATGTATTTCTTGTTTTGTAGAATTTCTAGTACATAAAAGACAAAAATGGATGTGAACAAGTCATAGCATATGTAGTATGAATGCCCAGCAGCAGTTCAGATACCACAAAATTCCCCATACTTAACAATTTGCTGCTGTATTTCATATGTAATGTGTTTCTTTTTGAAACGACACTGGAATTATCACAAAAATGTTCACTGCTGCAGCTTGTTCATGCTTTAAAGAAAACCAGTCTTTGCATCATACTCTAGAAAATGTAACTCTGTATCTCAATGAAACAGATATGCTTACCACAGTATGCTTCCAGCTATATCTATTCCCCATAAGTTATCTGTGTTCCTTATTTTTATGACTATATAAATATTGCTATTAATATTGCCATTTTGCCTGTAAGGTTAGCACTATTCACATTAGGCTTCTGAGGTCAAATCATTTCTGTTTACCAAAATCCACATTCTCTATCCACCCATTACTTCCTATCTACGTCTCTCTCTCTCTCAGTCTCCGCACAGTGATGTCACAGTGGTATCATAATGATCTCTTAGCTGTTACGTTGAAGTGCTGCTGTCATCAATTCTGTAGATAACGCTGAAACTGACTCAGGCTCAGCTTGCTCCAAGTAACTTTGGAATGTCTCTAATCTTCTCTTTAGATTCATTTATAATAGGGGAAAATGAAAACATAGTTATGATGCAGGAGAGGGAGGAGGGGGCTGCATAAAGAACAGATAAACTTGTTATCTTTTCAAGATTTTAAGCAACTTAAAACAGGAAAAGTTTGCAACTGCTGATCAGGAAAGCCTTTCTGCATGAGGTTTTCACCTTCCTTGTAAGACTGATGACTGTCTATTTAGTCTGTGCTCTTACTTGAAAATTTGCACTTTAACGTGTTATTGCCATCAAATTTCATCTATAGTCTAATGCATTCAAAACAGCATAAAATTAATTGATAAGCCTGCCTTTGCAAGACTGAATTTTCAGATTGTGCTGATAATGTATACATCTGTACTGGAATCTTATAGTTGTTTTAAAAGGGAAGGTCCGAGCAGCTTAACCTCCTTGGCGAGCGATCGCCGCAAAGCGGCGGCGATCGAGCTGTGCGCGCGGCTAGCAAAGTGCTAGCTGCGCGCACAGCACTTTACATGACGAAAATCGCCCCACCAGGGGCTGAGATAGCTCCCTGCGCGGCATAGCCCGAGCTCAGCTCGGGCTTACCGCCAGGGAGGTTAAAAATAAGTCATTTAAAAGTCAGTACTGCGCAGTACACTCCAGATCACATGCAAGTGATTGACAGTGGCGGTCGTGCAGGGGCAGTAGAGGACGACTTGGCGAGGCAGCGGCTGAGTGCAGAGCTGCGGCGAGGGACCTACATAGCGGCTGCTAGGGGCTGGAGGAGGTAAGTAAATGTCTTTTTTTTAAGCTGCTCGGACCTTCCCTTTAAAGGTTAACATTTTTTAAAAGTTTTTTTTTTTTATGTTTATTCAGCTTCCCTACAGACGTATCTTGAACTCCTGAGCTTTTTATTGGTTCCCTACATTCAGAAGTGTTTCTCAGCCACACAGGAGTTTTGTGACCTCTGATTAATTAGCCCTAAAGGCTCGTGCACACGTCTAACAAATCCACCTGATTGTTGTCTGAATTTAGTCTGAATGATGGTCCAGTGTGTGTACACATGGAAACGACTAGACGAGCGACTGATAACAGGCGTTTTGACCGATCCATCCAATGCATAAACTCACACAACTGTTGGGCCCATATCGTGCAGTTGGTTACAAGTGTACAAGTCATTTGAGCGACATGCGCTTGTTTGGAATGCAGCCATGTTGTGCAATCCATCGTTTCACTTACACATGCAGTATGTAAATAAGTTGGTTGTTCAGTTGGTTGGTGCAAGGAAAATACAAACCATGTAAATGGTTTGTTGTTGGGTCAGTCATGTTATGGTGTTGGTCGTGCACTTTGTTGGATGTGTGTATGCACCTTTAGAGTTACACTACAGTTAAACCTCTAATTAATGATCAGGGAGAGCTACGGAAAGAAACTGTCACTTAGAGCCTTGGATTCCTCACGATAAAGGTGCCTACTAAAAACTCAATTGTACAATCTTATTAAATACTTCAAATGGATACTTTAGGTAGTGACTTATATTACATAGAATTGGTAAGGTGGTATCATTAGTGGGCACCTTAATAGTGAGAACATAAAGAGAAAATGGACATAGCTCTAAGTAGGATTTGGACTGTACATATACATGTTGCACCGGCAAACTGACTTGCTACAGTTTTTTGTATTTCTTTAGTAAGAAATGGTAGTTAGTCATGTCCACTGTGATTTTTACTGAGGTGATAATGAGAGCTTGAATCTGCTCATAGGAGATAATGGGTGTTATAGAGACTCAGCCATCAGTATAGAGCAACCTTTTTCGGCCCGGGGACCGGTAACAGTCCAAAATTTTCTCTGGGGCCCCTGGGGGGGTGGGTAGGGGTATTCGCGGCGGCACAGCAAGCACAGTTGCCCCAGTATAGGGAGTCTAGGTACCCTGGTGCGGCTAGTATAGTGCCCCAGTATAGCTAGTAGAGTGCCCAGTGTGCCCCAGTATAGCTAGTATAGTGCCCCAGTATAGCTAGTATAGTGCCTAGTGTGCCCCAAGATAGCTAATATAGTGCCCCATGTGCCCCAGGATAGCTAGTATAGTGCCCCATGTGCCCCAGTATAGCTAGTATAGTGCCCCAGTATAGCTAGTCTAGTGCCCCATGTGCCCCAGGATAGCTAGTATAGTGCCCCAGGATAGCTAGTATAGTGCCCAGTGTGCCCCAGGATAGCTAGTATAGTGCCCCAGGATAGCTAGTATAGGGCCCAGTGTGCCCCAGGATAGCTAGTATAGTGCCCAGTGTGCCCCAGGATAGCTAGTATAGTGCCTAGTGTGCACCAGTATAGTGCCCAGTGTGCCCCAGTATAGCTAGCATAGTGCGCAGTGTGCCCCAGTATAGCTAGCATAGTGCCCCAGGATAGCTAGTATAGTGCCCCAGTGTAGCCCCCCTCCCCCCGCCGCTTCTCTTACCTGTTATGAGCTGGCGGCCGCTTCCTGTCACAGATTCCCCGTAGCCGCTCTGAGGAATGCAGCATCTCCTATTGCAGCAGCGCTTCCTGCGCAGCTGCTGTAAGGAGGGAAGGAAGCGAGCGAGACAGCGCCGGTTTCCATGGTAACGGCGATCGCCGCTACAGGAAGCCGCTGCCCCGCTTTCTTCCCTCCTTACAGCAGCTGCGCAGGAAGCGCTGCTGCAATAGGAGATGCTGCATTCCTCAGAGCGGCTACGGGGAATCTGTGACAGGAAGCGGCCGCCAGCTCATAAGGTGACAGGAGCGGCGGGGGGAGGGGGGCGAGAGGCCAGTCCCGCCGTGGCCCAGCTGGCAACTGCCCACGGACTGGCAGTGGGCCGCGGCCAGGTGGTTGGGGACCCCTGGTATAGAGGACCTGTCTTATTTGCTGATGTTTGGTGGTCTGGCCAGGTCACGTGCCATAAGGATAACTACAAACAGGGGCATAACTAGAAAATACTGGGCCCCCCTGCAAAACTTTGGATCCTCCCCAGCTGTCAGGGGAGGGGGGAGTCAGGCCCCTCTCCTTATTGCTGTTTGTGCCTGTTGATCCCCCTTCCTGCATTGCACCCGCTCCTGCCCCTAAAAATGGCCCTGGAGGGCCCCAGAGCCAGGGCCTCCCCTCAGGCTTCTCACCCTAAGGGGCCCCTGCGGCTGCATCCCTTGCATTGTTACGCCCCTGACTACATGCATGTGGGAATGACGTAGTCATGGAGGGGAGTGTCGGCAGAAAGAAGATTGAACACTGTAGTGGGAGAAGGCAACATGTTGCATATAGTGCTATAGTGACAATCATCCAAACCATATGTAAATACATAAAGCTGCCATATGGAAGCATACTAATCATTATGCCATGTACTCAATTGTTTAATATACAGTTTAGTTGCACTTTAACAAGTGTCAATAATGGAATGTAACATATTCTTTTTCATAGTTATGTTATGCTGAAAGTTAATGTGACCTAAGCAGAAATGGTATTGCTGCTGTTCTGTTTTAGCCTAGTTCAGTTTGCTAAGCTTGCACTCCAAGGATCAAGAGTAGCCTAGAGGGAGGGCAACCAAAGCTCTTGATGTAAAAATGGTATTCTCTCTCTCTTTTTCTTCAGTTATTAGGTCATCGTGTTTGTGGACGCACCTCTGCTGCTCTGTTGTAACGATAAAGATAAATCTTAGCAGAATTCCCCAGACCATCTCTCCACACTTCACGCACGGCTTATACATGTCAGCACTGTGCATTGGCCCACTTGATTTTAATGTGATATCATGTAACACACTGAGAAAGTCATTTTTACAATTTTAGGTGTACTGTGACTGGGGATATATCTTAAGAAGAATGCCCAAATGATAAAGTGAGCATTGGCATTCTGGAACATGGCACATTTCTCTGCTATGTGCATCTGTTGCTGACAACGTTAGTGCTTTTTACACTGTGACACCGCCAGTGCTTTTCATAGGTGAGGATTTTACCTCATGAACTCAAGATTCATTACAGAGTTATTAAAGGATGTTATGGAACTAAATTCACCTACTGTTCCTTCCCCTGAGAATAGCTTAAGGCTCAGTGGTAAGCCATACCGCTGCTGTTTGCATAAGAAGATGAGGGGGCAGCAGCCTTCTTCACCCCACTGGTCACACCTCCTGATACTCCCTTGAATATTGTCTACCCACCCAGCATACATTAATATCTCACATGATAGACGTGTGGAATCCTGATGTCCTTCCATGGAGAATTGCAGGTAGGTAGCCAGAAATCCCACCCTTGCGTGTGTTGCATGAGCTATTTGTGAACAGAAGGTAGATGGTTTCTGGTAGGAGACGCACATATAAACAACAGAAAACCATATAATTCACCGATCTCTTCAAGAGGCACATAATCGTCATTACTGGTCATGGGGCAATATGGGATTGATTTAGTCAATTTGCATTGTAAACATTTACCTTTTAAAGGCTACCAGAGCCGAAGAACATATGATAAACAGGGGGAGCAGGCATGTATGGTGAGCTGTCCTGATACCCACCGCTCCCCCGTTCTTCTTTTTGCCCTTCTGCTGCTACTAAATGCCCTCTGGCACCCTCTTCTGGTTCACCGGACTCAGGCCTGTGCTGGCCCAGCTGCGAGCATCCTAAAGCGCGTGGCCAGGAGCTCTCTGCGCATGTGCATGACATCATCATGAATGACTGCAGGACGTGTGCAGCCAGCGCCTGCACAGTGATGCCCTACTCTGGCAACCTGTAAGATGTTTCTCATATGAGCTTCAGCTCTGGTATCCTTTAAGCGTTATGGCAAACACATGCATCAACAATATCTTTATGTGCTTCATGTAAAAATGTATAGCTGTTTGCATGTTTGCATAATCCATACATTCTCTGTTTGCAGTGGCTGGATAGTGTAATGGTTAAAGGGAATCTGAAGTGAAAATAAACTTATGATATAATGATTTGTATGTTTAGTACAGTTAATAAATAGAACATTATTAGCACAGATATGAGTCCCATATTGTTTCCAATACAGGAAGAGTTAAGAAACTTGTTATCTATGCAAAAGAGCTTTTTTGAGCTCTGTGACTTTGTAAAGTCATAGACAGCACTGTCTTTTGAAGCTCTTATCTCAACTGTCTCTCGTTGTTTCTTCTTTGTTTATGGTTTTTCTGCACAGAAAAGTTCATAGAGTCAATAGCCTGCTCTGTGAAATAATTTAAAATGCTGAGTGTATTGTGGAAACTGCAATTATTAGAGAATGATGCAATGTTATAAAAAAAAAGCTATATACCTAAAAATAAGAGTATGACACTATTTTCTTTGCTACCAATGTTCTATTAATTATCCATATTACACAACCAATTCATTATATCATGAGGTTTTTTTTCGCTTCAGTGTCACTTTAAGAGATTGCCTCTGACACAGGCAACCTGGGCTCAAATCTGGGCCCTTCCTGTTCAGTAGGCCAGCACCTATTTGTAAGGAGACCTTGGGCAAGACTCCCTAACACTGCTACTGCCTACTGAGCGCACTCCAGTCCAGCTCAAGTGCTTTGAGTCCACCAGGACAAAAGCAAAATTTAAATATTTGTCTTGTCCTCGAAATGTACAGCAAGGTTACTGAAACAGAAAAGAAAGTTCATCCAGCAAACCAACTGTAGCCCTCACTTACCCTGCTTCAATACATTATTATGCAGCGGTTCATTGATCTATAGAATAAGTCTGACCTAAGTACCGGTAATCTATAAAGTATTTTCATTACTGTATAAGTATTACACCTTTTCAAACCCACAGTACAAATGCATTCAGTAATGATGTAATATGCATCATTCATACACAGCTTTCCTACTAAACATAATATTCTTTTCAAGTCAAGATAAAAGAGAGTCCTGCCTTCAAAGCAAAACTACCTGCAGCTGATTATATTTACAATGAAGTGTATGAAGAGAAATATCTATACACAATTGCACAGTGTTTAGATAAGATTACTCCTGCTTAACCTCCACAGAAATAAGTTATAGTGATGTTACAATCATGTTCTAGTGAACAACTGATATCTGACTGCAGTTATTATTGTAATGCCAAACATAAATATTGTTTGCCGACAGGACATTCCCTGATGAGACATACCTGTGTTACATTTTAGCTGGAAAAAAAAGTAGTTTTTTTTTTTACAGTGTTACCATGAAATACTTTACTGCCCGAAAAGTACTTCCTGGCTTTATTGGCAGAAAATGTTAAAACATACAGACTGGTTTCTCTGCATTTCATAAAGGTTGTGTGAGGCAAAGAAGCTCATTTTTAGCAAAGACATAGCATATGCATTTGGTTAAGGCGGCTGTATATGGGTTTCTGTCTTTCGTGCTGTACACCCATAACTTAATGTAGACATAAGATACATTTAGATGACTGCTTTACAGAAACAGTAAATGGAGCTGGATCAGGAATCATTGCCATGCTATGTAAACTGGCTATGTTGAAGCTTTTTTTTGTCATAGGACACAATCAGTATGTAGTCTTTATATGACCAATTACATACTGATACATTCTAAAGCTAGAGCTACGGAACCTGGACTGTTTCAGTCTAAAAAAAAAAACTTTAGTGAAAGAAGGAAGCAAACTATAAAGCATAAGTAGTAAATTTGGGTATTCATACTATTCCTAAAACCACTTTTGTGGAAGTTTAAAATCCGTGTATGCATATGTATAAAATGAAAATTGTTAAAATGCAAAATACATTTATTTTTACCTAGGCAGCTGTCACTTAAATTAAGTTGTAAAAATCTGACAGATATGACATATTTTGGACTATTCCATCTCCCTACGGGGGATTCACTGAGTGTTCTTTATTTTCAAAAGAACATACTGAATGGCAGTTGCTCAGTTCAACTTTAAAATTAAAGGGGCACTATGCTGAGAATCCCCTATGAAGAGATGGACTAGTCCAAAACCTGTCACTTCTACTACCTATTGTAAGTGACAGCAACATAGGAGAAAAGTAATGTATGGTTCATTTTACTCTGGAAAAAAACGTACTTCTTATTTGCCTATGTTTGCACATATTTTAAATTTTACAATTTTTCGCCATAGTGCCCCTTTAATGTGCAACTTAGTAGGTCAACTGGCATGTTAGTATAGATCCTTTCCCGGTAGTGCTTTTGTAAAAAGTAAGAAAAAAAGAAAACCCTGATAATCCCCCTTGAGTCCAGAAACTGTCAGACTTATCAAATTTACGCTGACACGGTAACAGAGGAAAAAAAGTAATTCATAGAGCGTTGTACTCTGGGACAAATGCACCTCTTATAAGTATGTATACACATTTTACATTTTACAATATTTCGCAATAGTGGTCCTTTAGTATTGCTGCAATAAATGTTTTATCACTACAAAGAATGCATTGAATTGTATTCTTTTGTTCAAAACAGTTCTGGATGCAGTGTCCATTGTATCCATCTTCCCATTGTACCCATCTTCCTTGGTGTCCAGTATAGTGACAGTGCATATGGATGTCATTAACCATTCATGGTGGCAATTGGAGAACTCTCATTGGATGGGAGCGAGCAGCCAGTCAGTTGCAGCTATGAATGGCAGGTTAGGTTTTCTTCATGCATAACTGCTAATACTATTGAGCCAGGAGAACATGTGCTCTAGCAGTATGGGCTGCAATGTTATTGTTATATGAAATGGGGAAAAAAGTCTGGATAAACATCACTTGGTAGATGCATGTGCTTCCTGTTTTACACAGTTTTTCACCTAATGCAGAATTAATAAGTGACTAAAAGATGCAATGTTTAGTCAGGAGCCTTTTTGTTCTTCACGTTATTGTTACGGATTGTTGCCCAAACTCTTATTTCTAACTCTGAAGGGTTTGCGGACCCCTGCCAATTGCTATACCTTTTCCTGGACATAAGGTTTTACAGGAGGTCATCTGCTCCTCTCCCCCTTGACCTTCTCCATTGATGAGAACGTTTGTGTTTAGCTGAGCCAAGTATGCATGTTCATACATTGATCTATTTTATTGTGCTTTATTGTCTGTAGCTAACATCACTTGGCTGAACAGCACAGGTCATACCTGCAGAGCATGATAAAAACAACATACAGTCTACAAGCTATATCTCTTTGGTATTTAATTAAAACGTGTCAGTTGTAAGGTTGAAAGGTTTCTCTCCAGTATGTGTTCTTGCAGGTTAGATGATGAACTATCCGACAATTTATTGCTCTGTGCTATTTTGTCATATAGATGACAGGGGTTCTTCAGAGCTTGTGAAAGTCTAAACATTCCATCTATGAAACAGTTCCATCATGTGATAAAATGTTATTGCCATGTAAGTATATTTTCCTGACAACATACAGATGGTTGAAGGAGTAGCCTTACTGTAGGGTCACAAGAATTCCAGTTTTAAAATGTTGGATGGGGCTTGGAAGGCAGAGTTATTGGCTCTTAGCCTACAGAAATAAAAGAGCTTACATTTAACATCAGCAGGTTTGTAAGAATTCCTGTACAGACTTAACAGAAGACGTTTGTAATTATTCTCAGATTGCAGGGTAAAGGAAATAGCAAATACAGCAGCATCCTATTAATAAGAATAAAGCGTGTCCCAAGTACAGTACAGTCTCAGTTATCTGGCACAGGTGGGGGATGTGTTCGTGCTGGTTGCTTGAGAAGTCAGGGCTTGTTCACACCCAGGGAGTTTTCGCCTTTTTTTAAGCGCCTGCGATTTTCAAAATCGCCCTAAAAGGGCGTGTGCAATGATTCCCTATGAGAGTGTTCACATCTGAGCGTTCGATTCTGATCCGCTCAGCAAAGCGCTGCCTGTACCATTTTTGGGGTGATTTCCCTATAATGGCAGGTATAGGGAAATTGCAAAATGCTTGAAAAAGCAATTGGTATAGCGATTTCTTGAGCGCTTTTAAGAATAAATACAATGTATTATTTTCCGGGTCAAAGAGTTCACTTCCTGACTTGCGTCAGGAAGTGACAAAACAAATCGCTCTGCAAAAGCGCTTTGAAAATCGCTTTACACAAAATCGCAATGTGCAAGTAAGCGCCGGGAAGGGGAAAACTCACAAAAAATCAAAAATCACTGGCATCAGCGATTTTGATTTTAGATGTGAACAAAGCCTCAAGCAACAGGCATTAAAAAAAACACTAACCTCCCCCCATCGGATTCACTGCACAGCAGAGACTTCCTTCTACCTAGGTCAATATCTTTTTTTCAGGCAGCATCAGGTTCACATTAAATTGAAAATAAAAATATGGGACTCTGTTCAGTGTACTGTAGTACTGTATATGTATTGTACTATACATACAATTAATGGGACCCTGAGCACAGTGCGTGGGTATGCATTTCAGCATACCCATAAATTCTTGGTTATACCCCCTCACTTGATGCCCATGAAATAAAGCTCTCTGTCGCCGGTCCAGCCGGTGTAAATTGCATTGGGGCCAGCAACTCTCAGTAAAGTCGCGATGTGACCCTGGAAGCGGAAGTCGGGTCATGCACTCTGCACATGCTCTGGCTTCTGTCATCCTCCTCTAAGCCTATCCGTGCACGAGCAGCACGTAATTGTGCTCAGTGCACAGAGGAGTTTTAGAGTCACAGCGCGACTTTGCTGAGAGTCGCCGGCCCCACTGCCATTTACACCACCTGGACCGGGAAACAGAGCTTTATTTCACGGGCGGTGAGTGAAGGGGTACCAAGTATTTGTGGGTATGCTTAAATGCATACACACGTGCTGTGCTCAGGGTCCCTTTAATTATCTCCATTTATTTTCAGTTCAAATTTGCTTTAACAAAGATAACGTTATAGCAAGCTAATATATATTTTTGTCCTTCCTGTCAAGAAGTGTTAAATGGCAGCAGTGGTCTGGCTTGGTCAGTCTCAGGTTTTCAAAAAGGCAATAAGGCATTCTGTAGACAACAGCTTTAGAAAGGTCATTTTTAATAGCACAGTATTACAAAATGACTCATGTGGAACTTTAAAGTCAGTGGGAATTTATATAAAAAACATACTTACGTAAGGAGAGGGAAGGCTTTGGGTCCTGTAGAGCCTTCACACTCATCTCCCAGTCCCCTCTGTTAAGTGTTCCATCCCTTTTTTTTTAAACTCCAGACACGGGGGACTTTGGAAGTCTTCAGGAGCCGAGTCCTCCCAAAGACAGACATGAGTGCGTGAGAGAGCGTGCTCACGCATGCACAGTAAGGAGCGCCCCGGCTCCCAAAGACTTCCAAAGCATACTTTGCGATAAAGAGAGTGAGCAGAATTTGGCCAAATTGATGGAATATTGCTACTGGGGGGCCAGCGCTGGAACGGGGAATAAGAGAGGAGTGGGAAGGCACTATAGGACCCTTCCATGCATGTGTAGAAAAACCGACTGGCGCAACTGAGCCAGATTACTGCGAACTGAGGCACTGAAGAGGATGGCGAGGGATGCATCGGTGCTCATGGGGCTGGAGGAAGCCCCCAGTAAGTATAATCTTACTATTTGCCGATCTCAGGTACAATTTAAAGAAAGTGTAGTTACAGTAAACATTGAAGATAGACACCCAAAACATACACACGCACACACACTGAATTTTAATGGAGATTTGCACACTGTAAATTCTTAACACTGATTTATTATACTTGCCTTTGGCATGCAGCCTAGATATTCACATCTTCCATATAAGTTATGTTTGAGAGAAGCTAGATTTCATGTTATTAGAAGGTATATTAGCATCTGTTTTCATCGTAACTTTCTAGTGATGCGTTTATACTGAACAGATGTTCATTGTTTTTATCTTACTAAAGTATAGGTCTTGCTCTGAACAAATCATGTTTACTAGTATTCTGTCGGCAAGGACTAACAACAATCTGATTTTAGCTGGAAACATGTAAAATACCATATGTGGTCATTACCAGCTACTCTGCTATTCTAACCACCAGCCGATCATCTGCAAATAGATGATCAACCAGGGTAATTCATCACTATGTAGTCATTGTTCGGTTACTGCTGTAGCTGATTTGCTACTAGTATTCGCATTGGGCACCCAACTCACCTACTGGTTGGCCGAATACCGATATTTTTCATTGGCATATATTAGATGCCTGCCGAACCCAGTGCCCAAATGGCCTGATCTGCACTGAAACTGTCTTTGCTAAGGCAATCAATGATGTATTAGCTGCTAAATCTAAATGCTACTTTTCTATTTTTTGTATTTGTCTTCAGCTGTCAACGGCTCTAAAACGTTATCTCCACTCATCTCCTCTTTGATGGAGTACAAGTCTGTGAACATCTTCTCATCTCTAGCCTTGGCTATATCATTAACTCCTCTGGGCTCGAAAATAGCTTATATGTGGATGATACAGAAAACTACTTCTCTGCTACTACTCCTTAATTTTTTTTACTTTAACCCCTTCCACTTCACTGTCAGACGAGTATTCTCCCCAGATCCCCCCCCCCCCCCCCCCCTCCCCCCGCACAGTGAATATAAAAGTATGTCCTAGGGGATGCAGGTTATCTACTAAAAATATTGAAAGGGATTAACTTCTGTAGCTTCTCAGGTTCCTTACCTGTCATAACTATTAATAGAGATAGTACACCAATATCTCCATTTCCCAAAGATTGTTGCCTGGGAATAACATTTGGTTCAACACTGTCATTTAAAAATCATATTGATAAGTTAACTTCTTCCAGTCCTCTCCAACTAAATCCCATCTCACTAAACCCTCTTCAGCATGTGGTCATATAAGGTACATAAGTACATAATACATGTGACAGAGCATGCAATCCAGCGGCATACAGAGAGCTTTCCCCCTTTTCCTGCCTATCCCTTCTGCATGTCTAATACAGATAACTTACCCTACCAACTGACATCTGTGGGAATTGTTGAAGCTGGAGGCAACGTGAATACAACCGCATAGGATTTCTCTTGCTGTTCTGTACTTCCATCTGTGTCCTACTTGCTCCACAGTCAGGACTTGATATTAGCCTATAGGGCAAGGCTTCACTTCTACTTCATTTACACTTTCAACCCATTCTCTCCTGTCATCTAATTCCAGAAATGGGATCTGGCAGGCTAAGTATTTTACCATATATTCTCAACTATAAGTCAAGAAATGCAGGACTGACTGAAAATATAAAATTGTATGGGTCGCCTTATACTCAAATCAGTCCAAAATTTCCCAACTTATTGCCATAATAGGGATAGGGGCACCGCTTTCTTACCCTCTCCACATTGCTGAGGGGCTACCTACCTACCTACCACCAAAACTGCTGCCTCTCTCTATCCTTCCCCCCCCCGTGTGGATTCATATTCCAAGCGATGCAGCAGAAGCTGTCACTCACCGATCCAATGCAGGGGTCAGTTTTCCTTTCATCATCTTCACTCAAGCCGGTCTGCATGATTAGAGAAGCTCCGGCTACCAAAGTCACATGACATTGGGAGCCAGATCTACACTACTCACGCTGGGTGAGAGGACACTGAGCCCAGCACTAGGTTGGTGAGTGAGGAATTACGCTGCAGCACTAGTTTAATAATACTCAGTGAGAGTTGTGTGCACCATACAAAAAAAACACTCTTGGGGGACATATAGGCTACCATTATGGCCAGAGATGTGTTGTGTATAAATATTGCCACTGTCCATGCACAAAGTCAAGATGCTCGCATCTCGCCAGCATTGCACCCCAAACGTTGGACATGCAGGAGGCAGCTGCAGTGACATGAAGTAAGAAAGAATGTACTCTGCAATGGAGGGATTGTACTGCAATGTATGTATAGAGAATTATGGTTACACATGGGGGTCACCACAAAAGGACACCATAGGTTACTCGCAGGACACTATGAGGGTTACTGTAAGGGTCAGTAAAAAACGTTGTAATGCCGGGCGTGAGCGTCCTCTATTTGCACTATAATTCTTTGCTGGATAGATTTGTACTGGAGTAATTTAAAAAATCCAGCTCAATAGGGTCAAATATTGGGGTTGACTTATACATGAACCTGACTTATATTCAAATACATTCGGTAAATCAGACATACGTATAAGATAACCAGGAATTACAAGAAGATGGTTTTGCTGCTGAAATACAAACTCACTTGTAAAAGAAACTCGTATACTTTAAACACACTAAGGCTTGCTGAAGGACTTTATTTGTTTCCACTTTAAAAACATTTGGTTATGATTTACAATGTATTTTTTCAATTTGTGGTTTATAAGCCCAATTTGCTTTACCCAGAACAGCGTCACATTACTGATGTTCTAACACAAGTAGCAAGCCTCTTTAGATTGTGTTGCTACAAAAGATGCTGATAACACAAGTGGAACATGGCTTGATCCACAACAGGTAACATCTCTGGAATTAGTCATTTATACTGCACATAGAGACATGGAACAGTTAGACATCTCTTTAGCATCTATGTGTTTTAAATTCATTAAATAGTAAATGCAGCAATTGCCCTTTTAACTGCTTTTCAAATCAATGGCACATAATGTGTAATCTTAGTGTAATCGCAGCAATCACATGGAAGTTTTTCCTTTCCAGTATCTAAATACATTCCCAGCATCTTTTTAACCAAAATAAAAAGCAGACACTACTGAGAAAATCATCCTATCACAAATTAGAAGAAAATCTTTTAACACAGAGTACTAATTATGTTTGATAAGTTCTGCTTGGTAATCTTAATGACAAGCATCCGGAGAAAGACCAACTTGTGCAGAACTTGCTTAATTTTTATTTTAATCAGACTTGTCATGAGACTGTATCATTTTACAGGTTACAAGCTGCTCCTATTTGATAAATTATCTTCATTTATGAAAATATCGGAAAAGGGTACAACCAGGGCCGTTTTTTCCACCGTGCGGGCCGGGCGACCGCACTGAGCGCAGACTGGTAGGACAGAAAGGGGGGCGCCGGCAAGAAGACACTGACTGGAGCCGCTGAGTGAGCAGGACAGGTGATGCGTGCCGCGGTACAGGCGAATGAAAGTACGCCAGCGCGATCATCACCATCCGTCCCAGTTCCCACACTCCTCCTGGGCGCGCTCCTTCCGCTCTGACGTCACTGCGTGCTGACATGACACTTGACGTCTAGTGGTGCAGGTGTAGTGTCAGAATGGGCAGCCCCGCAGATTGGGCAGCCCCACATGCGCAGTAGGAGCCTGTGTCCCATTAAATTGTGCAGCCATGTAAAACGTCCTAAATATCTCCGCTTCCGCACCACTTACACTCCCGAAATTTTCAGGGGAGGGAGGGGACCCCCAGATCTAGCTCTGGGCCGAACTGCAGCCCCCGAGCCCCGCTGGTTCCCGCGACTGATTGCAGCAAACCTATCTCAGGAACTAGCGGGGCTCAGGCGCTGTAATTCGACACAGAGCTAGATCTGGGGGTCCCCTCCCTCCTCTGAAAATTTCAGAAGTGTAGGAGGTGCGGAAGCGGAGATATTTCAGGTAAATGCTGTCTAACTTTCCACTGAGCATGCGTGATACTCAGTGAGGAAGGCTGCTTCCGGGCTGCCCATTCTGAGATTACACAGGCCAGGCAGAGCGCTGATCATGCGTCTGTGTGTTCCCCTCATCCCCTGCCTGGTGACCCGCCCTGCGAGCGTGCTTTCCCCCCGGATCATCGGCGCCTCTCTCAGCAGGTGGTCACATACAGTAAGTGACCTGCTGCTAATCTGACTTTCCCTCTTCCTCTGTGCTCTGATCTATACTACAGCACCTACCTACCTAATCTATACTGCAGCACCTACCTACCTACCTAATCTATACTGCAGCACCTACCTACCTACCTAATCTATACTGCAGCACCTACCTACCTAATCTATACTGCAGCACCTACCTACCTACCTAATCTATACTGCAGCACCTACCTACCTACCTAATCTATACTGCAGCAACTACCTACCTAATCTATACTGCAGCACCTACCTACCTACCTAATCTATACTGCAGCACCTACCTACCTACCTAATCTATACTGCAGCACCTACCTACCTACCTAATCTATACTGCAGCACCTACCTACCTACCTAATCTATACTGCAGCAACTACCTACCTAATCTATACTGCAGCACCTACCTACCTAATCTATACTGCAGCACCTACCTACCTACCTAATCTATACTGCAGCACCTACCTACCTACCTAATCTATACTACAGCACCTACCTACCTACCTAATCTATACTGCAGCACCTACCTATCTACCTAATCTATACTGCAGCACCTACCTACCTACCTAATCTATACTGCAGCACCTACCTATCTACCTAATCTATACTGCAGCACCTACCTACCTAACCTATACTGCAGCACCCACCTTCCTACCTAACCTATACTGCAGCACCTACCTACCTACCTATCTAATCTATACTGCAGCACCTACCTACCTACCTAATCTATACTGCAGCACCTACCTACCTACCTAATCTATACTGCAGCACCTACCTACCTAACTTATACTACAGCACCTACCTACCTACCTAATCTATACTGCAGCACCTACCTACCTAACCTATACTGCAGCACCTACCTACCTAATCTATACTGCAGCACCTACCTACCTACCTAACCTATACTGCAGCACCTACCTACCTAATCTATACTGCAACACCAACCTACCTAATCTATACTGCAGCACCCACCTACCTAATGTATACTGCAGCACCTACCTACCTAACCTATACTGCAGCACCTACCTACCTAACCTATACTGCAGCACCTACCTACCTAATCTATACTGCAGCACCAACCTACCTAATCTATACTGCAGTCACCTACCTATCTAAGCTATACTGCAATTACTTACCTACCTTACCTATACCGCAGTCACTTACCTACCTAACCTATACTGCAGTCACCTACCTAACCTATACTGGCACCTACCTATCTAAGCTGTACTGCAGTCACCTACCTATCTAACCTGTACAGCAGTCACTTACCTACCTAACCTATACTACAGTCACCTACCTATCTAACCTATACTGGCACCTATCTATCTAACCTATACAGCAGTCACTTACCTACCTAACCTATACTGCAGTCACCTACCTATCTAACCTATACTGCAGTCACTTACCTACCTAACCTATACTGCAGTCACCTACCTATATAACCTATACTGCAGTCACTTACCTACCTAATCTATACTGCAGTCACCTACCTATATAACTTATACTGCAGTCACCTACCTATCTAACCTATACTGCAGTCACTTACCTACCTAACCTATGCAGCAGACACCTACCTATCTAACCTATACTGGGGGCATCTACCTATCTAACCTATACTGCAGGCACCTAGCTAATTAACACATACTGGTGGCACCTACGTAGCTAACCTATACTGTGGGCACCTATACCTGGCTCCACGGTGGGGGGGAGGGGGGCGATTTTTACACCCTCGCCCTGGGTGAAATTTAGCCTAGAAACTGCCCTGGGTACAACATTTTTCATTCTTCCAATGTAACAGAACTACTGTGTGCAGGTGTAGATCATACCATATAGAACAATACCCCAGATCATTATTTTATTTTATTAAAACCCTCTCAGGGGCAGCAGTCTACTTCAGGCTAGGCCCTGTATTATCTCATCCAAGAACAAAGTTCAGTTCCTACAACCTAGAAAAGAAACTGAAAATGTTTGGCAGAGCCTGTTGGTAAAGTCTGTCATAGGATTACCATTCGTACCCTGACATCTACACACGCCCTAAGCTTAGGACTGCATGCCCATGCACTCACCTGCAACCAGTCACACACGTGAATACACCACTAAACTCAGATATAAGGTGTAACACACACCATGGCTGCCAGCCCACAGACAGCGAACACGGTAAATCCAGCGCTGGACACTTAGGCACAGCAGTGCAGGAGACTTGGGCGCAGCCGGCGCCACCATAGGCCGTAATAGGAACTACGGCTATCGCAGGCACAGGGAGTAACTTCAGCGCCGTCACAAGAGAGAGCTGAAGTTGCTTTTAAAACAATAATTCGGCTTTCAGCAATTGCTGGAAGCCGAATTATTTCATTCCCCCACTATCCATGTCGGCCTGGAGGGGGAATAGTAATTAACACGGCCCGGACTCGTGCGGCAGCCGTTCTCTCTTGTACGCCAGACAGCAACACATGTGTAGGCTAAGAAGCCACACATGCTGACAGGATGGGCACACCTGCAATCAGTCACACATATGTGAATGCACCACTGACCACAGGCATAAGGGATTACACAAACACCTATCCATGGCTGCCAGCCCACAGACAGCAACATATGTGTAGGTAAGAAACCATATGCTAACATGAGGGCCACACACCTGGAACCAGTCGCACACGCGAATGTACATCTGACCATAGGTATAAGGGGTTGCCAACATACCTAACCATGGCTGCCACTGCTGCCAGCTCATGCTGACAGGATGGGGAAGGACAGATGGCAGGGTTTTATAACCAGAAAAAAAAATTTAAGCACTCCATGCTTTTTTAAAAATAGGTAACAGAGTAACTAAGCAGCTTGGGGTGACCCAAACCACTGGGAATGTATTGGGGGCCAAAAGATACTGAAAAGCCCTCCTACTAAAAAGCAATGCAATAATTCAGCTTTAAGTGAACATTTGTGGTTACCCAGAATGCACCTCTACTTAATATGCAAATTATCTCTTTATGTGGGGGTTGATGTGGCTGTGTAAAATGTAAAGCTATAGGCTTGCTATACACCAGCGGTTCTGGATGCTAGCTTGGCTTACAGGGGCATAAAGAGACAATTTGCCCCTGTATAAACGCCTCAATATACATAGTGATTTGAATTTAAAAAAATATTATATGAAGTGCATGTGTCAGTATTATTACAGTGCCAGGGGAGCAGCGGCTCGGTCAGAGTGACCATCACCCCCATAAGGCAGGAGAAGCAGGCAGTGTACATATCCCATAAAATGACAGTGGCAGGGGGAGCAGTGTCTCGGTCAGAGTGACCATCACCCCCATAAGTCAGGTCCAGGAGAAGCAGGCAGTATACATATCCCATAAAATGACAGTGGCGGGGGGAGCAGTGGCTCGGTCAGAGTGACCATCACCCCCATAAGTCAGGTCCAGGAGAAGCAGGCAGTATACATATCCCATAAAATGACAGTGGCGGGGGGGGCAGTGGCTCGGTCAGAGTGACCATCACCCCCATAAGTCAGGTCCAGGAGAAGCAGGCAATGTACATATCCCATAAAATGACAGTGGCAGGGGGAGCAGCAGCTCAGTCAGAATGAGTGAGTCACAGTGACCATCACCCCCATAATTCAGGTCCAGGGGAAGCAGGCAATGTACATATCTCGTAAAATGACAGTAGTGGGGGGAGCAGCGGCTTGCTCAGAGTGACCATCACCCCCATAAGTCAGGTCCAGGGGAAGCAGGCAATGTACATATCTTGTAAAATGACAGTAGTGGGGGGAGCAGCGGCTTGGTCAGAGTGACCATCACCCCCATAAGTCAGGTCCAGGAGAAGCAGGCAATGTACACATCCCATAAAATGACAGTTGGGGGGGGGGAGCAGTGGCTCAATCAAAGTGTCCATCACCCCCATAAGTCAGGAGAAAAGCAGGCAGTGTACATATCCTATAAATTGACAGTAGCGGGGGGGGGGGGAATTGGTCAATGGCTTGGTCTGTGTAACCATCGCCCCCATAAGTCAGGAGAAGCTGGCAGTGTACAAAAAAAAACAACACATCAGAACATCGGCTTGGACACAGCGACCATGCTTAAAGGACAACTGTAGTGGGGGAAATGGAGGCTGCCAAATGTATTTCTTTTAAAACAAAATCAGTTGCTTGGCAGCCCTGCTGGTTTGTTTGGCTGCAGTAGTATTTGAATCAAACCAGAAACAAGCATGCAGCTAATCTTGTCAAAAATCTGACACAAATATCAGAAACACCTGATCTGCTGCATGCTTGTTCAGGGTCTATGGCTAAATGTATGAATGGTAGAGGATCAGCAAGATAGCCAGGGAATTGGTATTGCTTAAAAGGAAATAAATATGGAAGCCTCCATATACCTCTCAATACAGTTGCCCTTTAAAGGACAACTGTCGCAAGAATTACATATATCTAATAACTTTAAAATTCCTCGGGAGACGGTGGTGGACTCATCTCCCCGAAGCAGACATGATACTGTCGGTTTTAGTACAAACACATTTATTTATATACTCCAACATACAGTGCAACGCTTTTCACGGGTATATTCCCGCTTCTTCAGGCAATAATTAACAGGAGTACAATTAATAAGAGCCTATGTGAGGCGCTTATCGTGACCTAAAGACTGCACTGTGTGTACTTCTGTTAATTATTGCCTGAAGAAACGGGAATATACCCGTGAAACGTGTTGCGCTGTATGTTGGAGTATATAAATAAATGTGTTTGTACTAAAACCGACAGTATCATGTCTGCTTCGTGGAGGGGTTGAATTCCCTTTCTTCTCCTAATCTACAGAGAGCGACTTCTTAATCCTGAGTGAGGACAGGCCTAATCTCCTCACCTGCCTACACAGTGGTTGCCTAATTGGTAACCCTGACTTGTGAGTATATCTATCATATACTTTTCCATATACCCATCACCCAACTTACTACACTATATTGGGCTCTCGGTGTCCCTTCTTTTTCAACTGTAGCGAGAAGAATATGGAGGCTGTCATATTTATTTCCTTTGAAACAATACCAGTTGCCTGGCTATCTTGCTAATCCTCTGCCTCTAATACTTTTAATTTAATTCAATTCACTTTATTGTCATTGTGTAACACAACGAAATTACTTTTCATGACAACCCCACGGTGCATATCAGGAACATAGTGATAGTAGCAAAGGTAGAAAGAGAAGAAATTATACAAGTATGCCAGGTATTACAGATATTTAAACAATTTGTACACAGTGTTAATTATTTCAGAGAGGATTCAGAGTTCATCAAGTTTATGGCAGATGGGAAAAAGCTGTCTTTCAGTCTGTTTGTGTGTGTGCGGATTGATCTAAAACGTTTACCTGATGGAAGGAGCTCAAACAGGGCATTTCCAGGGTGAGTGTTGTCCTTGATAATGTTTTTGGCCCTTCTCATACAGCGAGTATTAAACAAAAGTTCCAGTGATGGTAGTTCAGTGCCATTAATGGCTTCTGCTGTTTTAACAACTCGCTGCAAGCCTTCTCTAGTAGCCTTCGTGCAGCTGTTGTACCAGGCCGTCATGCAATTGGTCAGAACGCTTTCTATAGTGCATCTGTAGAAATTAACCAGCATCTTCTGTGGGAGATTAGCGCTCCTTAGTTTTCTCAGAAAGTAGAGGCGTTGTTGTGCTTTGCCAGTTAGAGCTAAAGCATTGTCAGCCCAGGACAGGTTCTCTGCGATGGTGACTCCCAAAAATTTTAAGCTGGAAACTCTCTCCACAGCCTCTGCATTGATCATTAGCGGTAGGTGAGTGGTCATTTTGGTGGTCCTAATGTCCAGAATAATTTCTTTTAGCCATAGACCCGGAACAAGCATGCAGCAGATCAGGTGTTTCTGACATTATTTTTAGATCTGACTAGATTAGCTGCATGCATGTTTCTGGTGTGATTCAGACACTACTGCAGCCACATTGATCTGCAGGACAGCCGAGAAACTGGTATTGCTTAAATGGAAATAAATATGGTAACCTCCATATACCTCTCACTACAGATCTCCTTTAAAAAAGACTTTTGTTTTAGAATACCACTACAATCCAGCCTGCTGTAGATTTTATTTGTGGAGATTTCCAAACCACCAACACACAGTAGACTGCAAATAAATGAGCAGTAGCTAGCCGTGGTGTAGCTAAGAATCTCTGGGCCTCAGTGCAAGTATTGCATTGAGGCCCCCCAAGCTCTCTATACATAGCAATTGATATGCCACACCAAAAACCAATCAAGGACAACCACAGTGTCAGAGGTGCAAGAAAGGGATGGGAAACAGTGTGTTAATGATCACTGCTATTCTAATCATCTATAGAAGTGAATATTATCAGCATATGACCAATAAAGAGCTAATACTGTGGTTGAGGGTGGGCCCCTCGGGGCTCCTCTAGCCCAAGGGCCCTGATGTGGTGGCTACCTCTGCACCCCCTATTGCTACGCCCCTAGTAGCTAGATAAGCTCTCTCTACTCCTATCACATCCACTAACTCTTCCCAACAGAGGCTGGTGTGTCAGGGAGATAGTCTTCTCAGGGGGCTGTCTGTTGTCTGATTGGTTGTAGTTATATGGTTCCTGGGTCAATTCTGAAGCTAAGAATCATGGGAGACCTAATATGGGGAGAGAAGACATTACTTCCTATCAATTTTTGAATTTTCATGCTAAGCACATGTCAAATATAGCAGTCATTTTTTCGAAATTTAGTATTTGGGCAAAAATATGGCACTTTCCCTTTAAATTTCGCTTTTGGGCGAAAAAGCAAAAATTTAAGCTAATTTCCACAAACATTCGGTGAAAACGGAATTTTCGATGCGAAAATGACTTTGGCAAAAATTCGCAAGCAACATTATTTACTTAGGGGAGAGCATGCATTATTTTTGTAATTTATTCAAATAAATAAACAAGAATTTTATCTAAAAAGTTTTTTTTAAGTTAAAAACACTACAGAGATGTTTTATAAACGTAAGGGAAAATGCCAAAAATACCACCCCACATACTGTTAATGTCTGGCCCCAGCAGGTTTGCTTGCTATTCAGGTGAACACTGTGTCATTTAGATGTCCTCTGATGCCAATCTAATATAAATAAATAAAATATTGTACTGTTTTTCGTTTAAAAATAATATTAAAAAATGTATAAATCATTAAATAATGTGTAATCATGAGAAGCAGTAATAAAACATTAAGTCTCCGGGCGCCGCTTTTAAAACGTTATTTTTCTCCGGCGCCCTTTTTTCCTATCGGGCGCCCATTAAACGATATTTATTATGGGAGTGAATGGCAGCGCCCGATTTGTCCACTAGCCTCCTGCGCCCTTTTTTACTGTTACCTGCTTGGCCTGCATGACTGTTTTATTTGCCATGTCCTGCTGCTGTGTACAGAGACTTGCTACATGCTCCAGTCTGTCTCCTCTCCTGCTCTGTGATGTTGCTTGGTGAATACTCGCTGTGCACTACCTTGTGTCTGTGTCCCTCTATCTTCATGTTTGCTGGCGCCCCCTCTCCATGATCTGGCAGCGTATACTCACGGCACTGTATATGGAGGAAAGAGGAACAAAGGTATTTGGTTTCAAAATGGGGACTGTCCTTCAACAAAAACAGCCTCATAGTTTGTGTACGGAGAAAAAACAGTTACCAGGAAATCAACTTGGTTAAAAGAATACGGCCCATATGCAATTGCCTTTTTTCCTTAGTTTTCTCCAAGTTGATATTTTCACACCTTGGGCTTGATTCACTAAACCGTGATAACTCATATCACGGCCATTTTCGCGCGCGTTTTCGCGCAATCTATAATTTAATTTGTGATTGCTTGTGAAAATTTGCGTTTGCGCATGCAAATTTGCAATTGCACGCAAACGCGAAAACACGCGCGAAAATGGCTGTGATATGAGTTATCACGGTTTAGTGAATCAAGCCCACTGTCAATAAAATGCCTTTAAAACCCCCAGTAAGAAAGAATATACACACAATTATTTTAATAGTACTTATTCTACTACTTTTTGGTACGTTTTTCAATTACGAAATGCTGAAAAGTTATTTTAAAGCAAAAATGAAACATTATCACCTAGGAAAAAACATAGGAGAAAAAGTGAATTGCATATAAGTCTACATGTCACGTAATAATACAATTACGTTTTTCAAAACAAAACCAATTTTAAGGTTTACTCCTTTTCAATTGTCAAAATCATGCTCCCCTAGACCCTGCTCGGGCCCCTCAGTAAGATTCAATTTGGGCTGACATTGGTCCTTTTCATATCCTCCACATTATGAATGCGACCATGCTTCTACTTTTGCATTTGGGCAGAAATTGAAACATACCATAAGTACATGGTATATGTCCATTAGGCATTAGACAGAAGTGCGGGTGTAATAAGACTTACTAGGGCAAATGTGTTCCAGGAAAGTCTTCTGAGAAGCAGCTATTCTCTTGGTAACAAATAATAGTAGTCTGGTCAATGGACTCCGCACATGTAGAAAAAACTTCCAATTTTTATTGAGGCAACAGAAAGAGATGAATGAGTAGAAAAAAATGATACATACCTGAGGATTCCTCCTGCCCCTTCAGGCTGACTGGTCCCTCGCCATCCTTTTCCACCTCCTAGATCTTTCGGTAGAAGCCCTGTTATCTTTACCAGTCGTGACGTACTGCGCATGCACCGCTGAGTTGTGCGCACATGCTCTCAACGCTGGGAGTGCTTTGCATAGTACTACTGCACAGGTGCAGAACGCTCCCAGCCGCCAAGCGACAGGGGAGCGCGCGTGGCCGGACAGTACTTCTGAAGATAATGGGGCATCTACCAGAGAATCTAGGTGGCGGAGGAGGATGGCAAGGGACCAGTAAGCCTGAAGGAGGCAGGAGGAAGCCCCAGGTTTGTATCATTTTTTTCTTATTGTTCATCTCAGGTACATTTTAACCATCATTTCATATAGTAGTAGGTTTCACCCTTTTTGCCTTTGCCTGCCTTATACAAATACTTCCTCAGCATGTCTGTGGTGTATTGTTTTAAACATCCTGAAGATGGATTATTTAAAACTAATCATAAGCTGACCTTTTATTCCCAGATTGCAGCTACTTTTATAACTTTGCCTAAGACACCAGGAAATTGACTGTGCAATCTACTCTATTAAAAATAGAATTCTTAAAATGCCATATATTTTAAGCTATTAATAATGTTAGTGTTATGTTGAATGTGCAGTTTTGGAAAGATATTCTGCCAGACCTATTCTTTTAGACATTTTAAAGGGGAACTGAAGAGAGAGGTATATGGAGGCTGCCATGTTTATTTCCTTTTAAAGAGAACCAGAGATGTAGAAAAAAAAATGTTATACATACCTTGGGCTTTCTCTAGCCCCATAAGCCTGGATCGCTCCCACGCGTCCTCCGCTGCCTCTATCCGCCGGCACCGGGTCCGTACTGCCGGCCAGTCGAGCCAGTTGAAGCAAGCGCACTGCGTCACAGCCGGCGGACACGGCCAATTGTCTGCGTCACAGGGGCTCCCTCCATATATAAGTACGCATGCGCCTCCATACTGCGCAGGTGCATGCGTACGGATATGGAGGGAGGCCCCTGTGATGAGGAAAATTAGCCGCATCCGCCGGAAGTGACGGAAGCCCCAGGTATGTATAGTAGCTTTTCCTATTTTTTAGTTTGCTCCGTCTCAGGTTCCCTTTAAGCAATACCAGTAGCCTGGCAGCCCTGCTGATCCTCTGCCTCTAATACTATTAGCCCTAGCCCCTGAACAAGCATGCAGCAGATCAGGTGTTTCAGACTTTAAAGTCAGATCTGACAAGACTAGCTGCATGCTTGTTTCTGGTGTTATTCAGATACTACTGCAGAGAAATAGACCAGCAGGGCTGCCAGGCAACTTGTATTGATTAAAAGGAAATAAAATATGGCAGCCTCCGTATACCTCTTACTTCAGTTCCCCTTTAAACACACCTGGGCCCAGTTTAGGATACTAAAACAAAAGTAAATCATTAGGAGAATATCAGATTTTAAAGTAGAATTTTAGGAAAATTAATTAATCCCAGACGATAAGTCTGAAGCATGAAAATGTTCATAATAATTATGTCATGTCTCTCATCTTTAAGAGGAGACTACGAGGCTGTACGCTGAACTTCCAGAGATCCTCAAGGTACAGGTAACTTCTTTCTACCACATAGCTGGGTTCCATGGGATGCTGAGGAACATTCTGATTCATGGCCTTCCAATAGCCCTAAGCGGGGTAATGCATAATTGGTCTGATACATAGTAGGTAGGAGGAGTAACAGCCTGGTGGTTGTCATGTAATCACATAAAATAAGGTATTTGCAGGAAATCTTGGATTCAATAAAGGACACTTGAAGTAAGAGGTGTATGGAGGCTGCCATATTTATTTCCGTTTCAGCAATAGCAGTTGCCTGGCTGTCCTGCTGATCCTCTGCCTAAATACTTTAAGCCACAAACACTGAACAAGCATGCAGCATATCAGGTTTCTGACATTTTTGTCAGATCTGACAAGATTAGCTGCATGCTTGTTTCTGGTGGGATTCAGACGTTACTAAAGCCAAATAAACCAGTGTAGCTGCCAGGCAACTGGTATTGCTTAAAAGGAAGTAAATATGGCAGCCTTCATATGCCTCTCACATAACTTGTTTGTTAATAGTAGTGCATTGAAGTACCATGGGTGGAGCGAGAGAGGGAAGAATAATACATTTTCCTTATGATCTGCTTTACAGCAAACCTCCAATTGAAGACTCAACATGCAGCAAACTTAAAGACTTACTGCAAGTCATATTGGACTTCTTTACATGCATAGGATCTGCACTGTCTTTGGTGTACAGACAGTCTAAAAACTGACATCTCCCCCCCCCCGCCATTTGACCCCCCAGCCAGTGGTGAGCGTGGGGTATCGCCACGGCAGTTGCTTTGGGCAAGAGAATTGTTTTCCTCACTTACTCAACCTGCTGCATGATGTAACTCCCGCAACACTCCAATGGCCCTCTGTCTCTGCCCCCACCCCCCCATAGCAAAATGACACATTGCTAGCCTGTAGGCTAGTGATGCATCTGTACAGCCATGGCCCTGCAGTGTTAACCCGAAGGATTGCGTTCTGAGTTGTATGACATGCCTTTTAGACCAAGAACACAATCAGTAAAACAAATACATAGCATTACTGACATGAGCCTCATTTTGAGTCAGTTTAAGCACACTTCATAACACTGCACTGGCATTTGTTTCTTTATTGTTTTCTCTTTTCCCCTTTTAATACAACTGGCTAGCTATCCAAGTACCTTGGTTGAAAATGACTGTAATGTAAAATGTAAGGATTTGTACAAGTCTGCATAACAGAGGCATAGCTTCTGGCATCTAAATATATTGGCAAAAAAAGCCACTCAAGAATATACACTATGCACTAATTAAACTGCAGTCTTTTATATTGCCTCTAGAGCACTTTTTCTGCCATGGTGAATTGCATAGTTAGCTTCTGTAGCTTTATAAGCTTGATGCTAAACATTGATAAATAGCACCAAGAGTTGAGAAAAAGCATTTTATTTAGTTGCCTTGATTGCTCTGCAGATGCATAACAATTCTCACTTCAATTAACTAAGTAGTCTGTGTGTTAATCAGATGCAAGTAAGCCATAAAAAGCCTGACTTTTTCAGGGTGATTTATACTTTTTTTCAATAGCTTTCCAGAAAACTATTGACTTTTTATGCATTATAATTCCTCAAGATAACATCAACCCACGTGAAGCTGAAACTACAGCATAATGAAAAGGTGTACATTATGAGTTATCATTGCCTTACTCCATCAGTGTGTAAAATTAGATTATAATTACACCTCCAATACATGCAGACCTAACAAATCACTGTCTAGAAGAGCCAAAATTGGTACTTATCCGTTAGCCGGGCGCATCCTCTAGGTGGCGACAAAACTCCACCAGAGTTACATCTTTCCCTACTATCCATGTCGGCCTGGAGGGGGAATAGTAATTAGCGCCACCTGCCGGATGCGCCCGGCTAACGGATAAGTACCCCAAAATTAGTGTTGTGGCTGATTTATCTGCTAACATGAGCCAAATTTGTGTGTCTTTTAAAACCAAAATACCATGAGGATTAATTTGTTTTGTTTTAGCTTTAAATGCTGGTCTACTCGCATGCAGCTTGCTTTGCCATTATCCACAGATATACATATCCACAGATATACATATCAGTTAGTAATAAATATGCTGAAAGTAAAATGTTGCACAAGGGGGTATCATAAAGTTTTAACTATCACCCGGAAGTTATTATCATATATTGATGACATTTTGTCAGTGTCATCATTGGTCCCTAAGTGCAAGGTGTTGAGAAAATCAGGCCATTGGATCCTTTATTTCTTTTGCAAATTGTGCCCGAAGTGACTAAAGTGTGAGATGTAAAAGATTGAGGATTGCAGTGTGATGACAATGCACCATCTCACTCATCTCAAGTTGCAGCTGACAAAGCAAGGAAATGTGGCTTTGAGATCTTGCAGCATCCGCCCGCCTTATTCCCCCAATCTTGCACCAAGTAAGTTGCACCAAAAACAAAACTGACATTTCTTGAAGTGGAAGAGTGGTTTAAGGTGCCATCTGCAAACTTCTATAATGCTATTCGGAATGTCAAGAAACGCTGGGAAAAATTTGCAAATCTGGATGGTGACTATGTAGAAAAGAGTTAACAACTACAAGTCAAAACAAACATTCTGTCAATTTTTTAAATTAAAATGTTACAATACCCCCTCATAGTATCGCAATTTCTGTCAACAAGCAGCAAAAATCATATCAGCCAACCAGGGCTTCATGTTTCTCATGCTCATCTGTTACTAAGCAGGGCCGGCACTACAAGTAAGGCAAAGGAGTCAATTGCTCCAGGCGGAGCAGTGCTTTTCAGCGCTGCTAGATTTGGTCACAGCCGGCGCCACCATAGACTACAGCGGCACTCAGTGAGTAACGTCGGCGCTGTCAGGAGACGGAGCCGAAGTTGCTTAAAAAACACAATAATTCGGCCTCCAGCAAACGCTGGAAGCCGAATTATATCATTCCCCCACTATGTATGGTGGCCTGGAGGGGGAATAGTAATTAACACGGCCCGGACTTGTGCAGAAGCAGGATCAGCCATATACAGACTGTATCCTGCGCCCAAGTCTACCGGCGCCAATTTCAAATGTATGCGCCATAGGCCCCTGACTCCCTGGGGGCCCCTTTGCCAGCCGATGTCTGCCTAATGCAGTCTGTCCAGCAGCTGCTGGATGCTTTGCCCGGCTGCTGTCTGTGTGGTCTGCTTGCGCTGTGCTGGGTGTCAACGGTGATTTCAACATGCATGCGAGGAGTCAGGGAGCCGAGACCCAGCGGCATCCTGGTCTCCATGGTTCCCCAACTCCCTCGCTCTGTTACATACACGCCATGTGGGGCACCCCCTATGTGACACAGGCATGGACATCATGTCAGTGCATCCATGCCTGCAAGGAGGAGAGGAGAGCATGCTGATGCTGGCTGGACTGAATCCATCAGATCTGCGGCTGCCTGACTGGATGGCTCTTTAGTGCTGGTGAGTCAGGCTCAATTGTTCACTGACTCTCCGCTCGTGTGGGGGGTGGCTGACGTGGGATGGTGGTAAACACAGGGGAGGAGAGTGTACCTATACTGGGGGCACTACTATACCTATACTGGGGACACCATACTACCTATACTGGGGGCACCATACTACCTATGAAAAGAGACTACTAGGAATTTGAAACTTTACAGCGTAAAGCATTGTTAAAACACCTGCCAGGGCTTTCTACTGGTAAATGCATTGGACTAATGAGCATCTTTCCTGAAGAATATTTCCATTGGTCAGATCGAAAGATAAGTGGTAAACTCCTGTGGCAAATTCTCTCTATTATGGGACAGTAACAAAGAGAAGGGAGCCTGGTTAAAACCATCTTTGAATTTGCTGCCAGGGCTTCTCCTGGTCCATTGATCTGACAAGTATGTCCTTGGTCCAACCAGTGGAGGAACAGAAAGCACCGAAGGTGAATTTGAAGATGCCTTATGCTGCTTATATTGAATCAAAGTCTGGCGGTATGGTGACGAGTGTAAAGGTGGCCACACACCATACAATTTTTTTAAATATCTGTTCAAGTTAAGAATAGCAATTAATTTTTCTGATTGATTGTGTAACAATTCAAAAATCTGGCCAATGTACCACACACCATGAATAAAATTATTAAAACCTCAGAAAAAATTGTTTGGAACTGTACATTAAGTAATTGACAATCCATCACACACCATACAATTCTTGATAAAGTTGGTATGAAATTTCCAACATGTCCAATCTTAAAAAACAAAACAAAAAAAAACCAGGAAATATGTTCGGATTTCTCGATCAAAAACAAAAGCTCTCAATTTTTCGTGACAACCAATCCTAATTATTGAATTGGTGAAAAATTGGATCTTTTTTTTTTCCAATAATTTTATTGAAGGATTTAACAGTTTACAAAAAGTTTAGCATAACCAATTTTTTACATAAATGAATGTAGAGTGTGACAACAACAATTGTCAGATAATATATTGTAATGTTTGCAGCGCTCCAATGGCGGGGAAGTAAATGGAGTTATGGGCTCACTATCTCCCTTTTACAATATCTCACATACTACACAAGGATAGAATATCATATAACATCACTCAATTCATATTACATTGAACACAGTTCATAGTCCCTTGTTTACACGATATGTTCTCAAGTCCAGTGTAAAGTAACCACACTGATTCCAAGCTTTTTGATAATAGACAGTTCCACAATTCAACAGTTATACTCTCACCAATATCCAGTGGCTGATAGCATAAATATCAGCAACCGCGCTTGTTTACAAATCCAGACCTCAGGCTTCCTCATCAGCTTCACTCTATATTACACTCAAACAGGTCAAAGGAGAGAGAAAATACATAGCGTAATCCAGTTTAGGCACTATTACCAAGTGACACCCTCCACCAGTGAGCACCTATGTGCCAGCACACTGTGTCCGTGTACAACCACCGCTATAAGCACCTAGCCGCTCACCAGATTCAATGGCTGACTGTTTCCAGACCAGCAAGTGCGCTTAGGTGTCATTCAGGTACTGCCATGCGGACTTCCGCTTTCCACCAGCTGTTTTCTTCCTTAAGAACTCAAAACAAATGCCTCCATAGCATAATTCCACTTTATTATAATATATAAAAGATTAAAAGTGCACTCACAAGTGTAAAAGAACAATGCGCATATCACATGTAAAAATCCTCGGCCGTTGTCTGCCCTGTGCGTCTCTGCTGCCGCCGCTCCTGAGGCCACGCCCTACCGGTTTCGTCACGTATGACTCATCAGGGGCTTGCCTCTAGGTCGGCAGGGAGACGCTATGAACGCTCTGCTATGCAAATTACTTCCTGGTTTGCGCGATACCCTCTACAATAGCCGTTACTATATATGGCACTTCCTGTTTACATATTACTAGATCACAGATAACATTGATATAACAAAGTACCATAATCCTTCTCTTGGTATTGTATCCATATAATAAATTATGGATACAATACCAAGAGAAGGATTATGGTACTTTGTTATATCAATGTTATCTGTGATCTAGTAATATGTAAACAGGAAGTGCCATATATAGTAACGGCTATTGTAGAGGGTATCGCGCAAACCAGGAAGTAATTTGCATAGCAGAGCGTTCATAGCGTCTCCCTGCCGACCTAGAGGCAAGCCCCTGATGAGTCATACGTGACGAAACCGGTAGGGCGTGGCCTCAGGAGCGGCGGCAGCAGAGACGCACAGGGCAGACAACGGCCGAGGATTTTTACATGTGATATGCGCATTGTTCTTTTACACTTGTGAGTGCACTTTTAATCTTTTATATATTATAATAAAGTGGAATTATGCTATGGAGGCATTTGTTTTGAGTTCTTAAGGAAGAAAACAGCTGGTGGAAAGCGGAAGTCCGCATGGCAGTACCTGAATGACACCTAAGCGCACTTGCTGGTCTGGAAACAGTCAGCCATTGAATCTGGTGAGCGGCTAGGTGCTTATAGCGGTGGTTGTACACGGACACAGTGTGCTGGCACATAGGTGCTCACTGGTGGAGGGTGTCACTTGGTAATAGTGCCTAAACTGGATTACGCTATGTATTTTCTCTCTCCTTTGACCTGTTTGAGTGTAATATAGAGTGAAGCTGATGAGGAAGCCTGAGGTCCGGATTTGTAAACAAGCGCGGTTGCTGATATTTATGCTATCAGCCACTGGATATTGGTGAGAGTATAACTGTTGAATTGTGGAACTGTCTATTATCAAAAAGCTTGGAATCAGTGTGGTTACTTTACACTGGACTTGAGAACATATCGTGTAAACAAGGGACTATGAACTGTGTTCAATGTAATATGAATTGAGTGATGTTATATGATATTCTATCCTTGTGTAGTATGTGAGATATTGTAAAAGGGAGATAGTGAGCCCATAACTCCATTTACTTCCCCGCCATTGGAGCGCTGCACACATTACAATATAATATCATTTAGGGAGGTGATACCCCCAGCGTGTGCTGCGATCAATTGCGGAGGCTTCAGGCCCATACATTATAGAGTGCTGGTGATTCCTCTGAGGAGGGCCCATACCACATAAAAAGAATTGTCAGATAATACTTATTAGTATAGATGTCAATCTATATACAGTAGTTGAGTTTGAATTATATGGAGGAAGTCCTCCTGGACAGAAAATACAAGGAAGTTTTGCAACTTAGTAAGGCAATTGATATAACATTAGAACAATCAGTGAAGGGAACACCAGTTAGGAACTTATATGAAAAAAGGGAAGTACTTAACTATAGACATAGTACAACTTATGGGTTGTCTGAGTATTAGGCAGTAGAGAAAACACCTGTAACTAGTCACAGAGGTCCTTTTCTAGATCTTTCCATGACTTGGACTTACGACTAAGAAGGATGGTCAGCCAGATGGAGTGGTGGGGGAGCATCTGTTGGGTGGGGTATAGTGGGGGGGGGGGGGGTCGGAGCTGGGTTAGTTTACTAATTGAGTAGGGTCAATTATCGCAATCTTTACCTGGTCAATAATTAGTGTATCATGGAAGGCAAGTCAAATTCCCATTTTTCCATATGCTTTTGTTGTCCATCTCGAGGAAATTGGATCTTTTAAATGTATGGTGTGTTGCCACCTTAAGGCTCTTCAATGAACATGTTGGAATAAAAAAGGCAGAAGAACAGTAGAAAAGAATAACAGAACACTAACAGTAGGAGAAAAAAAAAAAAAATATATATATATATATATATATATATATATATATATATATATGTATATATATATATATATATATATATATATATATATATATATATATATATATATATAATTTTTATAAATATGTCATTGTGAATTCATTTGAGTAACCAAGCAGCTCAGGGTGACCCAAAACTACTAGGAATGTATACTACTAAAAAAGCAAAGCTTGGTGTAATTGCCTTCTTAAAACAGAAGGAAATTTGCAATAATTCAGTTATAAATGAACATTTGTGGTTACCCACAATGCACTACCACTAAATATGCAAATTATCCCTTTTCGCCCTTGTAAGCCAAGCAAGCATCCAGAACCGCTGGTGTATAGCAAGCTTATAGCTTTAAGTTTTACACAGCCATATCAAACCCACATGTAGACAGCCTGTTTCGGACCTTTGGTCCTCATCAGTACATGGCAGGGATTGATAAGGCTGTATGAAATAGGGCTTGGACGAGTACAACAGAGTAACCAAGCAGCTCAGGGTGACCCAAACTACTAGGAATGTATAGGGGGATAAAAGGGACCAAAAAGCCCTCCTACTAAAAAAGCAAAGCTCAGTGTAATTTATCAAGAACATTGATACCAAACTAGGGGGGTTTAGAGTGAACGGTGACCCAAAAATGCACATCTCTGCTTTGGCAGGGCTTACCTTTCATTCGGGAACATCCAATCGTGTGGTTTGTTCCGAATTTCATAATAAGCGGGTTCTAAAGGCCGTTGCCTATTTGGAAAGTCATCTTTATGACAAAAGATGGATTTCATATTTGTGAGATCAGAAAAAAGGTTTTCCTAAGGTCAGAAGTCTTTTGAAGCTCAGGGAGCAGCCTAGGTGTCAGATCTCCTGCTGAGACTGGGGCCGATCAGACTGGAGAAAGCTGCAATTTATGAGCTTCTGTCACTGATGTCTACCCGTCATCTGATGGATGAGCTTATAAACTCTCTAGGGGGCCACATAAGGCCAGGAAACACCCGGTCCCATGTAGGTGCAAGGTTTTGTAATTAGAAGCTATCAAAGAGCCTGGGTTTGTTAGCAGCCAGAGTGTAAGAGAAAAAATAAGGGAATTTTAAACCAACAACTGTCAGTTTGGTTGGTTTGCGAAGAACTGGCATTCGTAACGCCATGACGCATTCGATAGGTCATATCGACGGCGTCACATCTCCTCCCCTTACCAGATTGGGGAAGGATAGGTTAGCAGGACCTTGACTGAAGCAATACCAACTTGCTACTTGGGCTCATTACAGCGGGAAAGCCCGGATTCCACATGACCTTGGGGGTTGCCCTTTTCATGTTGGTCAGTGGTTTAGCCAGGGGGCTACAGGGCCTCGCAAACGTCCTGTAGTACCCCGCTGTTCCCAGAGAGGTCTGTACCTCTGTCATGACAATCTGATCTACGTCTGGTTCAACGGTCAGATTTTCAGCCGATAGCTGTCCTAGTACCAGGGACGAGTGATTGCAGTGTTGCTCCCATGTCGGGCGGAACACAGGGATTTCATCCGGGTATGTGACTGTACAACCGTGCTTGCCCTTCAACAGGTCGTTCCAGGCCTGTTGGAAGGTGGCTGGGGCATTCTTCCTACCAAAAGACATCCACATCGAGGCGTTTAAGTCCAAGGGCAGGGTGAATGTGGATTCCAGGTGTGCCTCAGGCACGGTTGGAATCTGCCAGTATCCGTAGCTCCGATCTATGGTCGTTAGGTAGTTGGCGGATGCCAGCCAATCCACCAGATCACCGAGGGGAGTCATGGGATACGCAACGGTTATTGGGATGTCGTCCGGCATCCTATAGTCCTCACAGAACCTAGTGGTCTGTGAGCTAGAGGATTTGCGGAGGACAGCCATCTGTAACATCTCCTCATACTTCATCTTTACTTTGGCTTGCACCTCCGGAGAGGCGCTGTAGGGGATCTGCCATAAGGACTTGGGAGTCCCCGGGTCCCTTCTGTGGACTGCTGTATCCTGCCCAGGGTTGCTGCGAAGATTTCGCTGTGAGGGCGCAGTGCGCTTCAGCGAGGCCTTCTGGGAGTACGAGAGGTGGGGGGTGACTTTCACATCATCCACCAATCCTCGTGTGGGAGCTATAAAGCCTGACAGGGGACCTGTGTCTTCCTGCTCTAAGTGGCCGTACTCTCCTAGAACTAACTGCATCCTGTCTGACTGGGCTTCTAACAGATCCACATGGACCGTGCTTCCACCTGGGGTGTCAGTTACATGGGGAATGGGATCACTGGAGTAGTTACCATTCTCCCGGTACACCCGTAGTGGAGCTTCCGCTACTGGCGGATTAGTGGGCTGGCCACTAAGTACACACAGGTCGGAGTCGCTCTGTAGTATCCTCACGGATGTGGGACTACAAATCTCAGCCAGCTGCCTAGTGTGATCTGGGGTCAGCTGCTGAAAATCAAACTCTCTGGGGTCAAAGCTGACAGGAATGCCTGCAGGCTCTGAGCTCAGGTTACCAACAGTACTGTGTGTGTCTGTCTGCACAGGTACACCACAATAAACATCACCTTTTGGGTAAATCAAAATCAGGTCAATATTGACCTTGGTCTGGGGGTCAGAGATATCAGGGGAAGTCGAGACTCCTCCAGATAGTCCTGAGTCCGGACTACCGGTGACAGTGAAAGTGTCATCCAGCGTACTCTCACAAACATGCACAACATTATCAAAAGCATTTGCATAACATGACATGTCATTTTTAGCATGAGTGTCACCCACCTGAAAGTCAGAATTGTCAGAGGGAATCCCGGCTGTCAGCTCTGAGTTCATGCGGATGGCTATAGGGCATGTAATGGCCAAAGAATGTACAGCGTTTCTATCACAATTATCACTGACACATGCAATTTCATTAGTAATAACCGGTGCGGAAAGAGATAAAAGACAGTCAGTTGCTGGTACATATAAATCTGAGGGTACCTCCCGCCCAGCGGCGTTAGGTACAGTAGCAATAGCAGGTAAGGGGTTGACATCTCCCTGGTTTCCCAAAGGCTTGTACAGTACCTGGTGGTCAGGGAGTCCTGCTGGGAACTCCTGCATATCAGCAGAAAATTCTGAAGGGCACACAAGCGTGCCTAGATCAGTGCCAAGCACAGGAGGAGAGGGAATCTCGGCAACAGCCCGCTCTAGAAAACCCACCCCCCATCCGGCCTTCTCGGGACCTGGGATAACAGGGTTGTGGTGGTTGGTCCTGACTTCAGTCAGGGTGAGGAGCTTTTGTGGGAGAATATCTTCCTCTGTGGCAAGGTCGGAACAGACCAAGGAAACATCTGCTTCTGGAGCACTGGAGCAAAAGATGATCTGGTCGTCCACTGGAGCACTGTGACGATTTCCGGAACCGCAGAGCATCTCTGACACGCTGACAGGCAGTGCAGAGGGTGCTGCAGGTGACGGATCAGGGTTGCTAGCCATCTTCGGGCTAGGGACGGTCGCTCTTCCTCTTGAGACAGAAGAACTTTATGTGGCCGGTTGCGCCACAAAGATTACACGTGCGAATGGCAGGTGTGTCAGACTGGGATGCAGCAATAGCAGCAGCTGCAGGTCTCAGTGGCACAAAGCTCACTGGGCCAGGAGGAGCGAATGCAGTAGGCTTACCTCCTTCCAAGTCTTGGGACAGTGGTCTGTGACTGTCCAGCACCAGAGTTCTCTGGTTGTCAGGTACAGGAACCTGATAGTACGCCCTCTCAGAGGTGCGCACAGGAAAGTCTTGTTCCGTGCCCTCTCCCATGGTAGGAAGATTTGCTGTGGGGGTCACGGGTAGAGGTTCGCATCTCTCCACCGAAACACATAGTGAAGAGTGCTGATTCGATTGGGTTAGCTGGGCCAACTCCAATTCACGCTGGAGCCGTAGCTCTTTGTCCTGGAGATCCCACTGGCGCAGACGCTCTTGGTGCACTGCTTTCAGCAGGCACATCTTTGCCTCATGCTGGAGTCGTCGCTCCTTGGCCTGGAGATCAAACTGGCGCATCCGCTCTTGGTGCTCCTGGTATATGCGCAGATCCTCGCCGGTCAGGTTTGCCAACCACTCTGGGGGTATCAGGATTGCAAGTAATAGAGGCATTAAGCAAGGTGGCGACAAGGATTCCATCTCTGGAGTAATGCCACCAGCTCAGCCTTGTTTGTGCTGCAAACAGCAATGCCGTGCGATTTGCAGAGGGCTTGCAAGTCAGGAACAAACCAATTCTGGTGAACCTGAACTGAATCAGACATTCGGAAGAGAAGAGTATAAGAAAGAATAGGGTATAGCAAAGAAAAAGTTAGGAAATGTAGACCAATCTATTCGCTATCAATGTGTACCGTTTTGTGCCCAGAACTTTGGTTCTGCAAGACAGGATACTTAGTGACCACTGTCTTATTATTCTGGTTGCAAAGACTGAGTTTGTCAGATCTTTGCGCTCTGATTTCCCAAACGCTGGCTATGCCTGGTTTTGGGGTGTGCTATCCCACCACTGCCACCAATGTGACAATCCAGCCCCGCGATCCCGTTGAGATCTGTTCCCGTTAGCGTACGCAGGAAGTACGGGCGCAGACGGACAATGAGACCGGTTGCTTGATTGTCAGAAGGAAGAAGAAAGAAAAGGCGACAGAGCGTGCCAATCCCGTCTAATCTGCTCCCGTTAGCATACGCAGGAAGTACGGTGAACAGACTGACAAAGATTGGTCGCGCAGCTGCCGACAATATGTAATGGGACAAACATCCACCAATCCCGTATTACTAGGCCACTGTTGCCATGCAGGTCTCATGCACTAGAGACTGCTGGAGGCAAATTCACTGTGTGCGTAGTAAACGGTTAAGATCGGTTGGAGGTGCCCATACATGTACAATTCTGATTGTATATACAATCTGTAAACTAAAAATATCGATTTCGCGCTGGAAATCGGGTAAATACACTGCCACCACTCTTCCAGTTCAGGGAGGAAAGAGACTCCCGCAGTCACAATACGGTAGCCAGCCCAATCACGTTCAACATGCTCCAGTCACCGTTCGGGGAATAGTCACTTCCGACGGTTTAAAGACTGTGAGCAATGTGACGTTAAAGAAAGGTTACTGGGCCCCTATATGATGCAATCTCGAATTGTGTTTACAATCGAGAATGGAAAGTTATCGATTTCGCACAGGAAATCTGGTACTAGCTACTCCTAGAAGGAAGAAACAGTTATTTACAACCTAGCTAGCAAATCAACAATTTATAAGCAAATCATAAAACAATGCGGTAGTATGACTGACTCTTCAGAGGGCAGATTCGTTATAGCAGCAATCAGATGACCAGAAAAGGCACAAGACTGAACGATAAAATCGTTAGTTTATTTCTAAACTACATACACACAGCTTATTTTAGAACAGATTGATTGACAGAGAGAAGAGAGGAAAAGAAACAGAATGTCTGAATATACAGTTCAAATACTGTTATTGGTAGGCCATGCGGCAATCGCAAGTCTTTGGCGAAAGTCCCAAAATGGCGGTTGCCATGCGGCCAACAGGCCTTTGTTAGAAATAGTTCCAAGATGGAGGTTTTGGCCCGTGTCCTTGCGGGCTGCCAGGATGTTACTAGGCATCAGATTGAAGGTAAAGGACCCAGAGCTTTCTGGGCTCTCTGTGGTTATAGCCCCCACTCCAGCAAGGAGGGGTTAGGGGGCATGGATCACACACCTCTTTGCAGCAGGAGGTCTCTGCCCCTCTCATAGAAACAAGAATTTACTTGAATCATGATAGGTGTGCTCATCTGCAAACCGTACAAGTTATGTTAAATCTAATAACATTTTTAGGTTTGTCAGAATTTATCAAGAACATTGATACCAAACTAGGGGGGTTTAGAGTGAACGGTGACCCCAAAATGCACATCTCTGCTTTGGCAGGGCTTACCTTTCATTCGGGAACATCCAATCGTGTGGTTTGTTCCGAATTTCATAATAAGCGGGTTCTAAAGGCCGTTGCCTATTTGGAAAGTCATCTTTATGACAAAAGATGGATTTCATATTTGTGAGATCAGAAAAAAGGTTTTCCTAAGGTCAGAAGTCTTTTGAAGCTCAGGGAGCAGCCTAGGTGTCAGATCTCCTGCTGAGACTGGGGCCGATCAGACTGGAGAAAGCTGCAATTTATGAGCTTCTGTCACTGATATCTACCCGTCATCTGATGGATGAGCTTATAAACTCTCTAGGGGGCCACATAAGGCCAGGAAACGCCCGGTCCCATGTAGGTGCAAGGTTTTGTAATTAGAAGCTACCAAAGAGCCTGGATTTGTTAGCAGCCAAAGTGTAAGAGAAAAAATAAGGGGATTTTAAGCCAACAACTGTCAGTTTGGTTGGTTTGCGAAGAACTGGCGTTCATAACGCCATGACACATTCGATATGTCATATCGACGGCGTCACACATGCGTTAAACCATCGCCAGCCCTTAACCACCATGAGACCGGGGTGTAAAATTAAGGATTTCCCCATTATAGATAGCCATGCATAGGTATCCCCAGTATTGATAGCAAGGCTTAGGTGTCCCCAGTATAGGTATCCAGCAATTACTTACCTCTCCTGACGTTCCTCTGGCGATCGTCACTACCCCTCCACTCTGCCCAGCACCCAGCCTCACACTGTCGCTAATATCCAGGTCCCAGCTTGAAGATGTCATCAAGTTGGGACCCGACACTAGAGGCAGTGTAAGGCTGGATGCCGGTCAGAGTGGAGGGTGAGTGACGATCATTAGAGGAACGTCAGGAGAGGTGAGTGGATCCTCTTCTACTGCCACCGCCTAAGTTACAATCGGCAATGTCCTTGGTCCCAAAGGAGTTAAGGAACAACTATCAGGAAAATTTCATAAATGTTAAATGCTGCATATAAAACGCAGATTTCTCCTAGAGTAAAATGCACCATAAATTACTTTTCTCCTATGTTACTGATACTTAAAGTAGGCAGTCAAAATCTGATAGATCTAAAAAATGTTGGACTAGTCCATCTTCACATGGGGATTCTCAGGTACTTCTTTATTTACATAGGTACTTATCAACCAGCAGTTGCTCAGTACAACTGCCAAAACAGTTTTCACATGAGTAGGGAGGCTTGCTGGCATCTCTATAGATCCTTTTCAGGAAGGGCTTTTGAAGATGTCCACATCTCCCATGGGGAGATAAACTAGTCCAAAATCTGTCAGATCTGTTAGCTCTTTACAGCCTATTGCAAGTGACAGCCATGTAGGAGAAAAGGAATTTATAGCACGTTTTACTATGGAAGAAGTATACATTTGATATGTATGTATTTTATATTTTACAATTTTTTGTGAAAGTGGTCCTTTAAGGGCTGGCGCTATTGTACCTGAATCAGACCTGAGGTCCTTTCAATGAAGATAGCAATAAAAAGTCAAACAATATTCTAATCTGCCTGCTGTTTCCAGAACTTAAGAAAGGTTTCTGTAAAGCAGCTTGAATGTTCCTGAACTCATGCATCCATTTTGTCTTGGACTCCTGTTCTGCCTGATTTCTTATCGTCTGGCATAACTACAGCCATTATGAGTGATTTTAGCATCTAAACTAACAAAAACAGTCCCGCTGCTGTTAAACTGTCATTGTTCACCTCTTCCTTTGACTTCACACTGACCCACCTCGAAGTGATTGTCATACATTCAATATCGTGTTTATGTGTCTTTGTTCCCTGTGAAGTTTTTTTCAGAATTTGCCTTTTTCTTATCTGTTTACAGCATTTTGATTTTACCTCATGTTACCTCCAATGTTGCTCCCATTTAAAGCCATGAACACATACACAAGGGTAGGAGTGGGCACTATTGAAATATCTGCTCTTTTTTCACTCTCTGCAACCTTTGTTTAGCATGCCAGTCACTCTGAAATGGCAGCCAATCAATATTAAAACTCATTAACATATGCCTTGGACTTAGCTGCTTAGCAGGACTTGCTTAATTCACTTGGATCCAGCACCAGAATCTGTTGCACTAACTACTTAGATGGCAAAATCAACAGCCCCAGACCTCCCATGTTGCTGAAGTATTGTGTGTGAAGATTACAGAACAGGGAAGCTTCATACACACACTAGATGAAACTCGTCTGAGGCAGTTGTTAACAACCTACCTATGCAGAGAATCAAGCATGTTTACAGCAGTCCTTGACCCCTCTTGTACACCTGGCAGATTGCTTCTGTCAAATGATGGAGATAGCATTGTTCTCTCCACTTACCCTGCCCGTGCCACTTTGCCTTCCCACATAGGAAGTGAACACATCATTAGCCTGCAGGCTAACAATTTGTCTGTCAGGCTTCGCCCAGCCATATTACCCAAGGGATTGGTTACCGATCACCGACGGGGGGACATGCCTCGTTTTGTGTGTACAAGACTTGAGAGCATGGATTTTATAGATTTTTGCTGCTAAAATAAGTAATTAAATGAGTATTTGCAGAGAATTTATTTTTACTTGTCCTTTTATATTTTTCTTCAACAACTTTTGGATAAACATCTTTAATGTCTTATCCAATTCTGCGTGTACACAATGAGCTCTAATGTGGAATTTGGATCTCCCCCATCAACTCAGAACTCAGAAATTAAGATTAAAAACACAGCAAAACTAATATCACAAATCTGTAAAGTATATTTACTGTTTTCGGGATCTGTCTAGTCTTTGTAGTTGGCAGTAATATACTGTTTTCTTGCTTCAAAGCTAACATCAAGATAGCTGTCATGTGCCCTCAGATACAAGTAGTATGCAAGTAGTAGAAGATACTAAGGGCCATATCCTATTCAAGGTGATAAGTAGCTTGCAGATGCGAGCTACTTATCACCTTGCCATTGCGCGAAGATTACCGGCAAATTCTATTGCCAGCTTCCTTCGCGTGATGGCCAATCGTTAGGGAGCATTACTCAGGTGAATGCCTGAGCGATGCTCCCTTTTACCGTGCGATGGGGAGTGAGGTTTACGCTGTGCTGTCATTCAGCACCACGGCCTCACTCCCCACACATGTGCAAACACGCTAAACATCCCCTGCAGCATCTGGGGGGCATCTTTAATAAGGAGACCCCAGAGCTCCCTGATGGGTCGCTGCACATCTTTAAAGCCCTCTATGAAGCTCTGCCGGTCAGCCCTGTAAAGATATATACTGCCGCTAATCACCTGCCGCCTCTTGCCGCAAATTCCGTTGCGTAATTGCAGTGTATTTGTCATTGTAATTAATGTGCGCATAGGAGCTTGGGCAAAGCATCTTTGTATCTGCAGCAGAGGCTGCCCATTGGTCCGGGGGAGCCCCAGTTGCAGATTCAAAGATGCTTTGCCCAGGCTGCTATGCGCACAGTAATTACAGTGATAGATACACTGTAATTACGCAACAGAATTTGCAGCGAGAGGCGGCGGGTGATTAGCGGCAGTATGTAGAATGACGGGTGCCTGGCGCAGCTACCTGGGGGCTTTAAAGATGTGCGGCGACCCGACGGGGAGCTCTGGGGGTCTTTTTATAAAAGGAAACCCCCGGATGCTGCAGCGACGACATGCGTTACCTGGTTTAGACCTGCTTTTTGCTGGTCTAAGCTAATGCCCATGTATTTCCAGAGGCATGATAAAGGCAATAAGATAAGTGTGTAAAGAACTCGCTGAGGGATTATATCGCCCAAGCGGGTTCTTTTCCGTCTGGGGGGACTTAAGTTGGATAGGATTAGGTGATGCCCCCATCGCCTGAATTAAGAACTCGACAATGCTTAGTGCTGGCGAGTTCAGCAATAGGATATGGCCCTAAGTAGCCAGAGGCCACTAGATTAAAGACCCAAATATAAGAACTAACTACTGTACTTGAGTGCCCACTGAAAAAAAGAATGAAATAACCAGGTTCCCCCCTCCCCACATACAAAAACGACTTATCCCCGTGCCGTCAGATACAAGAATCAAGTAGTCATGTGCCCCCAAAATAACTATGTATGCTTCCAGATAGCAGTATTAGGTAGCCATTGTGCCCCTAGATTTCAGTATTAGGTTGTCAAGTGTACTCCAAGATAATAATACATATTAGGTGCCCATGTAAACCCTCCAGATCGCGGGCGCTGTTAAAACAGCGCAGGAGAGTTGGGCAGAGCTGGCGCCACCATAGGCTGTACTAGGAATTACGTATATGGCAGCGCTCAGTGAGCAATTTGGGTGTCGTCAAAAGACGGAGCTCAAGCTGAATTGCATCATTCCCCACTGTCCATGGTGACCTGGATGGGAATAGTAATTATCGCCCGCCGGGACTTGTGCAGGAGCAGGATATGCCATATATTGGCTTTATCGTGTGCCCAAATCGCCCGGTGGCTATTTCATAGATATGCCCAGATCATAGTATTAGGAAACCATGCAGGCTTGGTAGTTGTATTAGGAGGTCATGTGTACAGTGTCTCCTAGATATCAATACTAGGTAGCTATTTTTGACAAAGATGTAGTATTAGGTAGCCATGTGATTGTCCCCTAATAGTAGTATGTTTACCCCACTCAAAAAAAAATGCCACAGAGTAAGCAGCAGCAGAGTGAGCTAAAGTAAGTCACTTACCTGTCCTGCTGTTGCATTTCCTCCTCCAGCCAATTAGGGGGCCATTGCCTCCTGTAACATCACACCGGCTCAAATCACCATATCTACTTGGCATGTTTGAATTGACATCACATGCCAACTGGTTATGTTAGCAGCAATGTGGCTACCATAAGGAGCCATGGGATGGGAAACCAGAGCAAGAAGGGGAAATGTGAGGTAAATCACCTCAACATCATGCACTTCTGTGTTCAGTGACACTACTGTGATGTACTGTTGTGTTTTATTTACATATGCATATAGAATTCTTACATGACATATTGAAAGCTAACTCTAGGCACTATAAACCCTCGTCTGAAAAGGATTCTACTTACATCAGCAATAATTGTTAGCAGTGTAGGAAGAAAGCCTTTAAATCTACCCATAAACATTTTTAGACCACAGAATGAAATGAGGCTTGAAGTAAACTAATTTCCCTTGCAAGAGAGATGGAACAGCACCTCGGCAATCTTCTGTGGGTGTGCGAGAACCAACCCCTTGTACAAACGGTAAAGATCCGTCTTGTTTGAAGATAATGGTCCGCTCCACTTCCAAGTATAAATCAGCTTTATTGAAGATCCAACAGAATGTTATGGATCTTCAATAAAGCTGATTTATACTTGAACTAATTTCCCTTGCAGTAAGTCATTTCCTAACAGGGTACATTTGCAATGCTGCATGTGCATTTCTGGAGAGTCCCCCTTACCTGTCTTTTCTGACAACAGGGATCAGATGTATTGTGCATTTTATGTTGATCCTGTTTCTTGACATTGTGTACACATTCCTTACAGCCCTTCTAAAATAAACTATTTTCACAGTAAAAATTCCCCAAGGCTAACTGTACTAAAATGTGTTCTATTAGAATCTAGTAAAAAAAATATTCATCTAGTCTGTTGCAAACCCCAGAAGGTACTTGCAGCCAACGTCGTAATACTAAAATGTATTTCATCGTTGAAATGAGATCATACCTTAGTAACCTGCAGGCTATTTTTTGTTGTTGTTGTTTCAGTATTAGCGGTGTGACTATTTCTCTGATTATAGCGCTTGCATAGTCTACCCCACATACCCAATCTTGGTATCGTTTCTTTGAAGACGTATAGGACTTTCTCTCCATTTCAAATATTTAACCCCATACATTAAAACAAAAGTAAAAATATCAGAAAGTGCATAATTTTCGCAACAGTGTATACAAAAGGACAGTAAACATGTTATATATAGTAATAATAATAATATTGTTATCATCATTATTAATATTATTATTATTATTTGCTTGTATTGGCATATTTATTATGATATTATTATACATTTATTCATGTATATTATTATTATTATTATTATTATTACTACATATAATTATTAATTTTGTGTTAGTGTACTTTAAATTTTATTTCTAAATTTATATATTTTTTTTAATTATGTACAATTACACATAGGTTTCTATAAAAAAAAAAAAAATTCACAAGGTATACAGTGCAGACTGCACAACATTTTTATATGGCTCTATAGACCAGAAGAGACATCTGTGTGCCTTATTAAAACAGTGCACAGTAGCACAGCAATTACGTGGGAGTGTGGTTAATAGTGTATGCATAAATGCAGAGTATGTACTTAAATTTATGTGCAGTCAGTATGTGCAGAGGGAGGGGTACAGGGGCAGATTTTTTTTATTGTGAATCTTTTTTGCAGTCTTTAATTTTTTTAAAATATATTTTTAGACAAACCAGAGGACTGATCTGTTTAGTCATTGATGGAGATAAGGAACAGAGAGATCCTAATTTATTTAATTCTGTTGCATTCTTCGGGACATAGATGTGAACCTGGCAGTGCTTATGAGAGTACTTCTTTGTTTCATGGCTGTAGATCTCAGAGATAAGCAAGCATGAGAGTTCATGTTTGTTCACCTCTTCCCACTCTTTCCATTCTGAACCCTTCCCTACACACTAGATCATGGATTGGCCATCCTGATGAGAAAGTAGCCAAGTGAAAGCAGCATGGAAGCAGGCAGCAGCAATGGTAGATGGAAAGTAGCACTTGCAGCAACTGATAGGGGTAACAATTAGACAGCAGGGCGAGTTATCTGCAGCGTGGAGGAAGCGATGCAAGCGGCGGTAGCAGTGGGAGGGTGTGGCAGGATGTTTGAAATCTACAACCCTGCAGGTATAGCAGGATAAAAACAGGTTGTAGATTTCAATCATCAAGGTCTGGAAGTGGTTAAACAGTTTTTACAAATAGATTGATCTCAACAATGGCTGTTAATGAAGAATGCAGCATTGCCAAGAGTCATCTTATTTATGGCAGTCTAAGAGTTAAGTTTATGGTTAACTTTACTATTGTCTTGTATTGTTCACAGTTGTATTGCTTATATTATATTGGCATGCCTTGTATTCTGTACAGTGCTGAAACTGTATAAATCAATAATAATAATAATAACTTGGTTTTATTTTTCTTGTGAGTGGAGTTGCCTTTTAAAAAGATCCCATTCTGGTATTCATTTGAAGAATATAAACAGAACAATGACGTACATTCCGTATGCAAAATATTTGTTTCTATTTTTGCACACATATTCCTCGTACTTTTTCCGCTTCCCAAATGCAATTGATCTCATTTTATGAAAAGGGATAATTCATCAAACCTGACTTGAGCGTGATTTATGGTATGAGAAGATGAGAACTGCTACGTGACAGAAAATTGACAGTATGAAAATATTAGATGGCTGGGAAAAAAAACTTGTGAGTTTCTATCCATACAAACACTGTGTGATCTCTGCCTGCTGCAGCGGGGTAGACTTTTAAAGGCTTTGTTTATATACAAGACAAGAAATCAATAGAGTGAAAATATACCGTCAGAGCTTTTACCATTCTTTAGCAAGTCATCAGACATTTAAAGATTGCTCAGAGTTGTTTCAGGGCATTAACACTGATTCATGACAAATTCTAATTAACAGAATAACACTGGGTGAGAAGCGTGCAAGACTTGAAACGTAATGCTGGCGGTAGTGTATTCTTTTATTAAACAGCTGTGCCTCAAAGCAAGATTTTCAGCTCTTGGGCTGTTTATATTTTTAGCTCTGCTTCTTTATACTACATAATTAGTTAGTCATCATTGTGTAATAGCCATACATACTTACTGTTAATCTAAGCAGAGCTCACCCTGTTCTGTACCAGAGCACTGCAGCATCTCATAGGGGCCTGTTCCTATCTTGTCCTCTGGAGTCAGTTAGATACTTACCTCAGTAGGGGTAACGTTTCTCAGTAGGGGAAGCGGGGACCCTCTTCAACTTCAGGGTCTGCACTCCCCCCCGTGTATGAGTGCTGCTATAGTCCATGGGCTCCAGTGGGTCATGTCTGCACTTTTGCTCTTGCATAGAGTAAAAAAGGTGTGCGCAAGTGGCATCCTACTACTTCGCAGGCTCGGGCAGTACTTAAGTAAACCAGAACTGGACAAATCTAAAGAATCAATACTTACCCGGGGCTTCTTCCAGCCCCATAAGCACGTGTGAGCCCCTCGCCGTTCAGCCCGTCTAACAGGCTCAGTTGGGGCTTTTGTGCATGCACGGACCTCATGCGCATGCACAGAAGGCCATGACTGACGCGAATGAACCTGTTACCAGGGCTGATCGCGGCTGAATGGCAGACCGCAAGAGGATGGCAAGGGACTCACATGTGCTTATGGGACTAGAGGAAACCCCGGTTAAGTATTGATTCTTTCGATTTGTTCAGCTCTGGTAAACTGTACAGCAGAATTGTCACCATAAAAATCAAATTTCAACAGGAAATGGTCTAAGTGTATTAAGTGATAAAGATGCTAATCCTGCATTCAAAACTTTCAAAACTTTTTCTGCTTTTATGATTTGGCGTTATCACATACTTAAGGAGCACTGGCCCTTTAGTAGTCAGTGTCAAACAGTTGCATGCTGGGGGTTCTTTTTATCTATAATATATTCCTCCTCTTCCATTTATTTCCCTGCCTAGCTGCTTATCAGAAACACGATCCCCTGCTCACTTGTGTTTACAAGCAAGGCTGAGGTGACTCATGATTGGAGGAGAAAAGAAAAAAAAGTAAAGGGCAGAAATGACATCAGGATTTAGCCTAAACTGTGGGCAAAAGACATGGTTCCCACCAGGAACAGAATTCTCTTCATTCACTATATAACATTCACTGAAATCAAAGCATGGACAGTACAATATTTATTTATTATTTATTTATTGCATTTATAAAGCGCCAACAAATTACGCAGCGCAATACATGTGTTATGTAAGTAGATCAAGTATTTATCTACTTATATATGTGTTTTTTCCCCTGGCATAGTATGGCTGATCCTACTGCTTTAACACCTGGGCAATGTGGCCAAACTCATACACAGAGGGGAGCACAGGCATGAGCAATTTTCAACATTAATGCTGAAGATTGTTTAGAGGGCCCCAGCGCAATTCCTCAGGAAGATCTGGAAAGCCTCTGCACTATCCAGAGGCTGTACAGGACAGTCGGGTGACATCCATGTCACCTGACCCTTACGTACCTGTAGTCAGAGTGTACATAAACACCTAGAGAAATCTAGCTCTGGCTTTTGTCTATTGCTAGACCTTTAGCCCAGGATCTGAAGATAGACTGCCCTTAGATACTGGGACTGTTTCATGCTGCCAAGGGGGAAGAAGGATGGGAGAGGGTCACAACTCATTATAGCAGAAGTAAATTAGAACTGCCTCTGTCTATCAAATACAATTTAATTGTTCAGCTTTGGTGACCTGGTCATTTCCTTTGTACTGAGGTAGATTATTTTATGCTAATACTGGAAGGATTATGAAGGCTACCACGGCGTACCTTCTGAAGCTGCCAGACTTTCTCCTACCACAATTAATTCTAAAGCACTTAGAAGAACATGTAGCATTTGAAGTCAGAGAGAAGACCTGATCTCCACAGTGGTTTTGAGGTCAGCGACTCTGATGTGTATACATGGCAACCATGTTACTAACATTTTCAGAAGGATAATGCAAATAATGAGGAATTGTTCCCAGAGACTAACCTGTATTAAAAAGTTATAATATTTATTAAATTGCTACAGATATATCTATAAAGTCGTGCCCAGGCTCCTGTGCTAGTCACCAGTGTTGTTGTTGCCCCGTTTGACCTTTAGCATTAATTGTATTACATGAAATCTGTAATATTACTAGTGCAAACTCATTTGCACAGAGATAACTGACGAGCATACCAAATAGCAAAGAAAATACTGGATTTAATTGGTATGACTCCTGAAAGTAGGCTTGGATTCCCAGATCCAATTTGGAAAGCATTAGATCTCTTAATTGCTCTTCTGATAACAACATGCGTGTGGGCTTAAACCTCTCCTATTCACATTGGGTGGCCTATCTAGAACATAATGTCTGCCAAAACACAGTTTGTAATTGCATTTACCATGTTTCCCCAAAAGTAGGACATCCCCTAAAAGTAAGACCTAGCACATACTTCGAGCATGCTTGAAATATAAGACATATCCCTAATATAAGCAGCACTAGTGACTGTGGAAGTCCCATCCCGTCCGTCTGACCCCACCCCCTTTCCCTCGCCGTCACTTTACCTCCTACCAACCCCTCCTCCAGAAAGTCGCATCCTCTTTCTCCACTGCCCGCCGACATAATTCAAACCGCAGATCAGCGGTAAACTGCAGTGAAGGCAGCTAGTTTCACTGTAACAGCGCTTCTGTGTACAGGAAGTGACTTCTCTGTTTACTTCCTGTACACGGAAGCGCCGTTACAGTGAAATTCTAGCTGCCTTCACTGCTGATCTGTGGTTTGAATTATGCCAGCGGGCAGTGGAGAACGGGGCCAGCAGGAAATAAAGCAGCAGTGGGGGAATCAGCAGTTTACCGCTGATCTTTGGTTTGAATTATGTCGGGGGCAGTGGAGAACGGGATGCGACTTTCTGGAGGAGGAGGTCGGCAGAAGGTAAAGTGGCGGCGGGGGAATCGGGGGGAGGGGTATCTGGCTATGGCTATACATTAGTTATTACACAAAGGAGGGTCTGGAAATACACAAGTAGGATGTGGCCATAAACGAGGGGGATCTGGCAATACACAAGGGGGATGTGGCCATAAACGAGGGGGATCTGGCTATGCATAAGAGGGATCACGCTACCCGGATAATTTATAAGACCTCCCCTAAAATAAGACCTAGCACATATTTTGAAGGAAAAATTAAAGGACACCTGAAGTGAGAGGGATATGAAGGCTGTCATATTTATTTCCTTTTAACAAATACCAGTTGCCTGGCTATGCTGCTGACTCTCTGCTTCTAATACTTTTAGCCACAGACCCTGAACAAGCATGCAGCAGATGAGGTTTCTGACTTTATTGTTAGATTTGACTGGATTGGCTGCATGCTTGTTTCTGGTGTTATTCAGACACTACTACAGCCAAATAGACCAGAAGGGCTGCCAGGGAACTGGTATTGTTTAAAAGGACATAAATATGGCAGGCTCGATATACTTCTCACTTCAGGTTCCCTTTAATATAAGATAGTTTCCTACTTTCGGGGAAACAGGATAGGTGTTGTCTAAATATTTTGTTTTGTCAAGGTAACCTGACGTCTTTAAAAATCTTAGCTATCATTTGCCCATATGTAAGGTTATGTTCACACTATATGAGTTGCACAATGCCCACGCTACAACATGGGCATAATGGATTGCACATGAAAACACAATGCAGAGAGGTGAACCTCTCCATAAAATTGTGTGGGAAGTGGGTTCACATGCAGTAACACTGCATGACACAACATGCATAGGATTGTTTTAAAAAATATATATATATTAAAAAAGAAACAGTAAAAGTAATGTGCAAGACTCACTATGCACACAACATGTACACTGCTTGTATAACACACAGTATGTTATTTGCGAAGTGCACAATACACAAGCAACTTACTCAAACAATGTAACACATTACATCGTTTGCATAACACCCCATAAAATTTACATACACAGTCAGCACACATACATTTTAAAAATTTTTTACGGATTGGTAGACCCCATAATGCAAACTCTAAGTGGTACATCATTGGCTAATGACTAAGACCATGACTCCTCAAAGTAATATTATCATTACTTAAAGAAAAGCGTAAGGGACTTGATGAGATAGATGTGTATGTACTGTGCCAAGCACACAAATAACTATGCTGAGTTTTATTTTCTTCTTTTTCTGCCTGAAAGAGTTAATATTCAGCTATGCAACTGACAGTTTCTCTCCAGTCGGGACCCAGTCAGACTATTTGGGTCCCTCAATGCTAAGGAATTACAACCATAAAATAGTTTCCTGGCAGAGAACTGGGCTTCTGAGAGCAGAGGATAGATAAAAAGGTCAATAGTTCATATACTGTAGAACGCTGAGGGACGGGACAGACTGTTTCAGCTGAGACAAAACAATAAATCTATTTAGTTTATAAACACAACATAAATATGTGGGATCTCTACAAGTCATATAGGGTGTTGATAAAGGGCAACTGCTGCCAGAGAATACAGCTAGTAACATTTCATATTAATGTGACTAGTAAGTATGGTGGGGTTGTAAATTAACAGTAGTGTGACTGAAATCATGTGCAGCACCCGCAGTGAGGTTTTATTTGACTAAATCTGAGTTTTTCTGTATTATAAAGTCCTCGCTGTGGATGCTGCCTACTGTATGACTGTAGCAGAACAAACTAAAGATATAACCTATCAACAATTATCACTGTATTATGATATGACCCAGGTGAGTTTTCCAAAGTGCTGCCACCTCTTGGAAGACATTTTAATTTCAGTCCAAGTTTTCTAGACCTCTTTATTTTCTCCACTTCAGTAAGTCAGCTCCACTGCCATGTTTTCAGATCATTCCGTCAGCAGTAATTTAGTGTATTTGACAGGCATACATAAAACTAAAAAGGGGGAACTCCAAGAAGATTAGCAGGTTTGGTGTAGCACCAAGTAATCTAGGAGGGTTTCCCTAAATCTTTATACTTTATTGGCTTTTTGTAATCCAGACACATGCTTGCTCAGGCTGAAGGAGTGATGTTTATTATCACGGTGAGCTAGTCAGAGTTCATAGCAATCTGCAGTATTTCCTTTCTAAGACCCGGAGCTTGTTGACGAGAAAATTGAGCAGAAAGCCTTTCTTGTGTGTTGCTTTAACATTCATTATAATTATTAGGCATTTACCGTGTATACTACTGACATTTTCCACAGTGCTTCTCAGAAGGTATTGAATCATTTATTTGTCTGTGACTTCAGGCATACCTTAAACATAAAGCAGCTAAATAATGGATGCAAAGATTACATGCAAGAAGTAAGTTTGTGGGTTCTAGTTAGAGTGTGATTGATATCCCTCTTTACTGTGGGCTGGTGAAACTAGCAAGGACAGTAAGGGACTGTTTCCATTAGTAACGCTTTGCAATCCGATTCCGATCACTTGGGGAATGCAAATCACTAGGTACTTATGTTTCCATTAAGGTGATATGTTTGTGATGTGATTTTTCCCGATGACATTCGTAGTGCCTGCTGCATTTGTCGTGCGCTTGAGCTTCTGTACAAAGTATAGAGGCGCAGGAAAATCGCATAGCAATTGTGATTTTTTTCCACCATCCAGCAATTCAAAATATTTTTCTGTCATCTTTTTCCCCTGTCACAAATTGCAAAGGCAATGCAATCGCGCCATACACCCATGGGATTGTGGCAGAATCACTGCAGTGGATATTGCATTTGTGATTGTGTTTCTCAGTGGAACAGGGCCCAAGACAGTATTCAAGTAACTTTACTGTCCCTAATTAACTATTTTAGCCACACAGACATGAGTCTCACGTCCGCGGCTGGTGCTGCTAGAGCCGCAGGGATGTCAGACTTATGTCTGTCCAGTTTGCGGGGTGGTCCCGGCGACAGAAGGGATTGGTGGCAGGGGACAGAAGGTGAGCGAGAATGCTCACCGGTTTTTGTTAAAAAACAGTAACCATTCTCAGACGAAGAAACGATCACACAGCCACACTCACTCCCGTTTGCTTGTTCCTGACGCTCCCGCAGCCGATTCTTAGTTAAATGGATGGAAACTTTGTTCCCATTTATTCATCTACCCTCTAAGTCCCTGTGATCGCTGGCATTAATCAGATGGCTGTATCACTTCCGATGTAACACAGCCACGCATTCCTTCCTATTTGAATACTTATAGTACGCAATAGAAAATAATGTATGAGGACATCTTGTGGCCAAATAGTAAAATTACATCTACATACATTAGGGACTGACACTTTTTTAATATATATGTCAAGAGGGTATATTACAGTTAAATTGTGGGCTTGTAATTAGTGATGAATAAAATATTGTAGCCATACATTGTACTAGGGATAAAATTTAACCATTTCAGCCCGCAGGGATTTTTCACTTTATGCAACAGAGCAATTTTCACCTTCCATTCATTCGCCAATAACTGTATCGCTACTTATCACAATGAATTGATCTATATCTTGTTTATTCCACCGCCAATTAGGCTTTCTTTGGGTGGTACATTTTGCTATGTATTATTTTTTCTAAATGCATTTTCACAGGAATATTAAGTAAAATATGGAAAAAAATTCAATATTTCTCAGTTTTCGGCCATTATAGCTTTAAAATAATACATGCTACCATAATTAAAACCTACGTATTTTATTAGCTAACTATTTATGTTTTTTTTATTGTATTTTTTTTCCGTTCAAAATTTTATTTGGGTAATTTTTGGTGTGGGAGTTAAACAGTTAATTTTAAATGTAATAATGTGGGTTTATTTTATTAAAATCTGTATGTAGATGTAGTTTTACTATTTGGCCACAAGATGACCACAGTAAGATTTGTTTTGTTTTTTTCATCCTGGAAGCGACGACTCGCTTCCAGGGAGCATTAAGAGTAAACTTTTTTTTTTCAGAAAGACCGCGGCCTCTGATGAGAAGCTGTTGGTTTTTCTGCCGGGGACTTAGATAGATAAATGGGAAATATATTCCCATTCATTGATCTCAGGGCTAATGGGGGGCGGCACAGGAGCGCGCGGGCGTGCACCCGATCGCGTGCAGGAGTGCACAGGAGCCCAGCACCAGTGACAATCACGTCCAGGCGGCAGGAATGGTTAAACGTTGCAATAACCGGGACAAATGGGCAAATAAAATGTGTGGCGTTTATCCACAGTAGAACGTTTTATTTAAAAACTATAATGGCCGAAAACTGAGAAATAATGAATTTTTTCATTTTTTTTCTTATTATTCCAATTAAAATTAATTTAGAATAAAATTATTCTTAGCATAATGTACCACCCAAAGAAAGCATAATTGGTGGTGGAAAAAACAACAACGTATAGATCATTTAATTGTGATAAGTAGTGATAAAGTTATTGGGGAATGAAAGGGTGGAGTGCTGAAATGTGAAAATTCCTCTTGTCCATAAGGTGAAAACAACCCACAGGCTGAAATGGATAACTGCCTGCCCTCACTTTTAGATACCCTTGGCTGTTACAACCATGCAATGACATCATGGCATGTAAGGGAACAGCTTGGCATGCAGACTCTCCCAACACCTCCAATCTGCCATCTGTACCTTACATTGGAGTAGTTGGTGGGTTGTGGCACCAGTGAAGGAGACCAGGGGGATGCATATCCTGTACATACTGTTGCTGTTGCAAATGTGCAAATCTCTATAACTGTGCCATGTATGGCTACGGGGATTCGGATGCATTCTGTGAAAAACTGCAGCAAGCAGAATTCTTTTCACCCGCACACAATTCAGGTGCAGCCTTTTGACTTCAACAGGCTGCATTTCTACATCTGAAATTGTGTGCGGGGAAACGCTGTGAATCTGCTCCAGTGGAAATGAGCCCTTAGAATTTTGTCTTCTGAAACAAGGATTCTTGAACATTTTGTGACACTGTGATCAAGTATAGACATCCCATTTTAAGCAGTCATCATAGCTTGTGTCAACAGCAATCTACATGATTTTATACAGTTGTTGTACTTTCCCACAGTGGAAGTCCCCCTGCTTCGCCTTCTCTTCCCCCTTTGCCTAGAGGTGAGCAAGCGGGAGGCCTCCCAGTGCAGAGGAACTGGCCACAAGCCTATACGCTGCATTCATAGTATACAGAGGTTTGTTTTTCATAAACATGGAGCTACTCTGAAGACATGATCTTAAAGAGACACTGAAGCGGAAAAAAAATTATGATATTATGATTTGTATGTGTAGTACAGCTAAGAAATAAAACATTCAAGATCAGATACATCAGTCTAATTGTTTCCAGTACAGGAAGAGTTGAGAAACTCCAGTTGTTATCTCTATGCAAACAAGCCATTCAGCTCTCCGACTAAGTTAGTCGTGGAGAGGGCTGTTATCTGACTTTTATTATCTCAACTGTAAGTGAACTGTTTACTTTTCCTCTGCTAGAGGAGAGGTCATTACTTCACAGACTGCTCTGAAAGAATCATTTTGAATGCTGAGTGTTGTGTAATCTGCACATATTATAGAATAAGGGCTAGTTCACACTTGCTTTAATAACGTATCCGTAGCTACGTTTTTTGTCCCGGACAAAAAACTGAGCCACGGATACCAATGTTAAAAATAGGAACAGCACACACTCAAGTTAAAAACGTATCCGCGTGCGATCCGCGGAATACGTTTTTAAACCCGGAACGCAGAGTCCGGACTTGCAGCATTTTTCACGGGCCCGTATACACGTACGAGTAGTGAAAATCAATGGAGAAACGGGCCTCCCTCTTCACTGACATTTTGGGACACTGGAAACAGATCAGTTTCCAGTGTCCCTTGGTGAAGGATGGGGCCGCCATGCTGGAGGGAGTAGCAGCCAGGACGGGGGGCTGCGGACAAAGCGGCGGCCAGGGGGGTCACTTCCTGCGATGCCGCTCACTGACATACAGAGGGCGGCATTGCAGGAAGTGACTCGAGCGGTGTGGGCGGAAGTGCCCGGCTCGCCGAACCTCCTTAGGTACAATTTATTACATTATGGGCGAGCTGGAGGGGGAGCGGGGACGGGGGGGCACCCAGGTGAGCAAGGGGGGGGGGGGTGTGACCCCCCTGGCCGCCGCTTTCCCCGCAGCCCCCCGTCCTGGCTGCTAACCCCTTTAGCAAAAAAAAAAAAAAAACGCAAACGGATCCAGAACGTGTGCTGCAAAAAAGGCAGCACGGATCCGTTTGCGTTCCGGTTTTTGAAAATCGGAGCCCGGACAGCGGATGCGTCCCGCACCCGGAGCTAGTGTGGCCCTAGCCTAATGCAATGTTAGAAAAAACACTATATACCTGAAAATAAAAGTATGAGAATATTTTCTTTGCTGCTAATCTTCTAGTAATCATTCATAGTACACAACCAATTCATTATATCATATTTTTTTTTTCGCTTCAGTGTCTTTTTAAAGTGGATCCGAGATGAACTTTTACTCCTTGCATAATTGTGTTCCTTACATATAGTTTATAGGGCATTCCTCAAGCCAAATACTTGTTTTGTTTTGTTTTAATACCCTAATTTCCTATAAACTAAACAAACCACACCCACAGCTTCTCCAGAGTGCCTTGGCGCTTGCAAGGGATTGTGGGATTTCAGTCTGGGCAGGTGAAAAAGGTGTTACTAGCTATAGATTTCAGAGGCAGAGTTTTCACAATCTGAGAGCTGCAGTGCAGATACAGATCAGTTGCTTGTGTAATGGAGGAGATAAGAGTGGAGTTTTCACAGAATATGCAGATTAGCATGCCTAGATACAGATAAGCTTGCCTGTGTGTGTAATTGTGTAATAGTGACAAGCAGAAAACATGTCTGCTCCCATTGTATCACAGGAAAAAATATTAATATACTGTTGAAGCTGTTTGAAGATAGATTTGCTGTGTAAATTATCTAAACTTTAGATAAGATATATAGACAAGTCACTTGTTATATTTAGTTTTTCATCTCGGATCCGCTTTAAGTACTGGTTTATTTCATGAATATAATTTACTCGTCTTTTTTCAGCAATATTGATATTGTAATCCATCTCTGTTTATCATTTTTCTCTACGGCAGTTTGTATTTAGTGTGGTCAAAAAAATGGCAATAATAGCAATGTAGCAATTAATAGAAAGGAAAAAAATCCTGTCGTTCTGCTTTGCTGAATTCCCTGAGGTAGTGAACTTTTTGTGGTGAACTGTTTACAATGAGAAAGACACTGCATTTTGAAAAGGGCAATATAATCCCATTCTAATTTATGGCTTTCTATTTATAACTTCACAAGCCTGAAATGATGGCATGGAACTTTGTTTGATTAGTTTAATTTCCAGAATTGTCAAAACAACACCTGGAAATCCAAAATGCACAAAAAAGTTAAAAATATCGAGTGATTACAGCACATTTATTTCAAATGTCTGTACACAAAAAAAAAGCATTTCCGGTGAAATTTGAAATGTATAGCATGTAATATTTTAAACTCGTGCTCGATTTTCAAGATCAGGTGTTTTTTAGTCTGACAACTCTCCTTGAGCTGTGGATGAGCAGCAGACACAGGCAGACAAGACAAGAGGAACATGTCATGAATCATGATGACGACTAGCTGAACACTGACATGACATGTAGTCGAAGGCAAAACAAAATATCTATCAAGAGAATCCCAGTGCTGGTTGATAAGAATAGCATTCCAGAAACCATCTTGTGGAGCCTGAGTAGTCACACTCTGTATCATCGCCCAGAATAGTTGTGTAGAACTACCATTGGTTAACAAAGTAGTTGTATTAGACTTGTAGCAACCCGAGACTCCTGATAACCAAATGATAATTCATAACTACCGTATTTGGGTGCAAGTAAAGAATGCCATGCAACATACAACCTTCATGGTACAATCTTGAATATTACTAAATTAATATAGTGTAAGAGCCTGAGAATTCTTCGGGCAATCTCTTATAGGCCTCTTTCACAATAGATGCCCACTATTTATCGGGCACCATAATTTAATCTCCTTGCTGCTAATCGTGGCTTGTACTTTTGCCACCTGTGGCAGCAGGGAGTAGCTAGAGGCAGGGGGGTTAGCGTTAAGCAGCAGGAGGGGGAGTAGTCCAGAGTTAGGCAGTGGGGCTGGAGTGGTTAGGTTTAGGCAGAGGTAGAGGGAGGGTTCAGTGTGAGAGAAGACAGGGAATTTGTATACATTACCTGCTCCCGGGTCATCCGTCTTCTCCACTTTCTACTTAGTCTGAATGAGTCCGGCAACCAGCCAATCATCAAGTGGCTTCAGTCCCTGCATGGTGATTGGCTGGCTGCAGGACTCTTGCAAACTAAACAGGAAGTGGAGAGGAAACGGGATCGCTGGGAGCAGGTAATGTATCACTGATGCTGCTAATGACATCTTCTTACTAAGTTTTTAAGTTTTAGTACATTTACATAGTTACATAGTTTCTTGGGTTGAAAAAAGACATACGTCCATCAAGTTCAACCAGAACTCGATGGATTTCCAAAACAATAAATAACTTTAGTAGCAAGATGCCATTAACGGCATCACCATGCGCCATTTTTGTGCAGCGCCACTTTTGAATGTACCCCTGAGGCTTGCTAGGGAGACGAGCAGTGGAGACGTGGCCACCGCATTGAGTCGCATCAGAGTGTAGCCGCATTGAGTTGCCTGACAGCACAGCTCCATAGATGTGTCCACTTTGCTATAAGTGGAGTAGATCATTAGATGCTGGCTAACTTATCAAATCTAATATATCTTAGAAAATGGCTGCTAACTCCTGTTTGTTGTGCCATTGGTATTCTTACCAGCAGTCCGGTTTGTTTAGTTATGTCCTAAGATGCAGTGTTATGTTTTACTGTTTTGTATGACTGGAAGTCACATCCTCTGAATAATGTATCTACTGATTTTCATATCATGCCACGTAACATTCCTACTGCACTTGCCTATACTTAAATATTAATCAATTACCTTATGAACTCACATATGAGATGCTCTATAGCAGGTCTGAAACTTAACAGACAGAAATAGAAAATACATTCTGCAGACGGAGATTGCATACTGATAATACTTCTGTTTACTTTTGTCTTTATACGGACCCAAAGTAATGAAACTGCTTTAAAGCATTTAATCTTCTTTAAAAATTATTACTGAAAAAAGAGCCCAGATCAGCTACGCTAACAGAATGATGTTCCTCCAATAGTTGCCCACAAATATTAGGGGCTCAACCAAAATTAACTATAGTGCCATTGATTAAATATCATCCAGGGAGCTAAAGGTAATGAAGATTCTGGAAAGGAAATAGAGCTGATTATTGAATTGGCCTTCCCGAGTGCTGACTGTGCTGAACATCTGCACACCTCTTGTCAAACTGATTTTCATATCTTGTCCCAAGAGTATTAATAATGTTATATCCCTTGCCTGATGGGTATAGCCAGAGGCCTTATATCGTTGAAAGATTCATGATGTTAATTAAATCATACTTTTTCACAATGAATTTCAATATTAGAAGAATGTACAATGGAGAATGACATTTTAAAGGACCACTATCACAATTAAAATGTATATATAATATAATGTAATGTAATATACATGTAAACACATATAACTAAGTTAAGTACATGTCTTCCACAGTAAAATGAGCTATAAATTACTATTCTCTTATGTTGCTGTCACTGACAGTAGGTAGTAGAAATATGACAGTACTGACAGGTTTTTGGACTAGCCCAACTCCTCATGGGGGATTCTCAGGGTTTTCATCATTTCAAAAGCATTTAGTGAATGGCAGTTGCTCAGTTTAACTTCCAAAAAAGTGAGCAAAGAGGTGGGTGGAGGAGAGCAGCCAGCATCTTTGTATAGATCCCTTCCAGGTTTTTTTTTTTTTATAAATAAACAAAATACTGGAAATCCCCCATGAGGAGATAGGCTAATCCAAAACCTGTCAGTTATGTCAGATCTCTATTATCTACTGTAAGTGATAACAACATAGGAGACAAGTAATTTATGGATCATTTCACTCCGGAAGCAACATACTACTTATGTAAATGTGTTTACATGCATTTTAAATGTAAAACGTTTTTGGAATAGTGGTCCTTTAACTCTGATGGAAGTAAAAAGTTATTATTTTTGTAACATCAATAGAATGTGTTGTAACATAAAATAATTGCATGGTAATGAATATATTTATCTTGAGAGCACCTGTGAGAGTGGCGTTGCTGCAATAACACACCTTTGCCTGCCCATAGCTGTGACTGGCTGAAGGAAAAGGGTCCAGAGTCATCTGAGTTCTGCATCACTGCCTCTTTGTGGCAAGTTTATTGCAAGGTTACCTGAGTTTGGTTGATATTGAAGTGTAGTTGTTGTAGAAACTTGGATGTGTATCTTCTTTTTTTTCTTTTGCTTTCTATTTCCCTATTCATTTTTTGTTATAAATAACACAACAACAAAATAAACATATCAAGCTGGCCCAAGCAGTGGGCCAATTAAAGGAGAAATGATATCATTAATATACAGTACATGATAGTAATCTGTTACTCCAACAGGAGAAAAAATCTAACTGGAATGGACTTCATCTCTGTAGCTATAAAAGCAGAACCTATGGACTAGAGACCTGGTCCAGGGGAAACCGCATGATCCTGGGTTCCCAAATAAGGGCTAACACATGGACTCTGGCACTAAATTTGTATGAGATGTGTTCCATCTGGTACATCATCCAGATCTTGTCTATTAAAATTAACCCAAGCCTAAGCTCGGGTTCAAAATCAGACCTTATCCTGAAGAGAGGGAAGCTTCAGGATCCTATTGAGGCTTCTCTCTGTGGTCTGGATGCCACCGTAGGCGCGCGTGCCCACCCACGCAAGTGCTGTAGCACGAAGCCTGCAGCTTACTGTGGGTTAGCAGGCGGGCTAATCATCAAGGGGGGTAGGATACTGAGGCTTCCCTCTCCTTAAATAAGTATCTAGTTTTGTACTCGAGCTACAGCTTGGGTACACTTTCAGGATTCACTGTAATATTGTATTTTAAATCATAAATGCCTACCTCTCTGTACTTATATGGAGAATGGTGCCTGTTACAGGCTTGCAACTTTTTCAGGTTTAAGGTAAACATGTTGCAAGTGTAAATAAAAAGAACAATAGTGCAGATCTGTGTAATGCTGAGAATACACGTTTCGTTTTTGCCTTCGTTTTAGCCTTCGATTCGTTCGGTAAACGAATCGAGTGTTGAAAACGTATGTGAAAATAGTCATAATCTCATTATAGTTTCGATTAATAGACCCCAAAAACGAACGACTAGTGATCGAACATGTTTGATATTATCTCTCTTTATCCATCTAATCGAGCCATTGGTAGGCTTGATGGCCGTTCAGATCGATTATATATTCGTTTATGCCGTCCGTCCCTGTACTACGTTTCGTTTCTTTGCAGCCTTCGAAAACGAAACCATCAGAATCGGAAAAAAAAACGAAACCGTGGGTGGTGATATTAACTGTACGATCGATTATTTCGGGATCGAAAAGGACAAAAGGCACAATCGAAACGAAGGTTTAAACGAAGGCAAAAACGAAACGTGTATTCCCAGCATAACTCTTTGCAATGGGCTGTCTAACATTAAAGGTGAAGATGTCACATGTATAAAAATCAGCACAAACAAAATAAATTATAGTCTGAAGCTGTTGCCCTAATTTCTCAGAATGAAGCACCATCATAATAAGGGTACTATTACACTTATCATGTATGCATGTTACATCCAGGTAAAAGCCCCCATAAACTACTGGTAGTTTTGTTTTCAAGAAAGCGGCTTTACTGAAAATTGTGGAAAGTTGAAGTTTATTTCTAAGGACAAGTTACCTGCAATAAAAACACGCATACACTTTATATTTACTATCTTTTCCAGGGTGATAAATCAGAAGTACCTTAGTAGCTGATGAGAAGTCTGACAGTTCTATCCTAAAACACAGCAATGTTAGATATTATTATTCAGTAGGCTCATTACCATACCAAAGTAAGACCTCTATAGGCACTATCATTTCGGGTCTATTCAAAGGAACTAAGCAAGTGGTATTTACCAGATCTAGCAGATTGTCTGTTATAAAAAGCAATTACAGATAAAACCTTAATCAGAGGATGATCCATAAAGAATAGCTTTACAATCCACATTTGTTCCAGCCAAAATCCGAAACAGTCTTATCAGCTGTTGCCTCTCAAAATATACTTAGACAGTTATGTGACATGCAAGTCAGTTAAAGCAGCAGCATACCTTTCTTTCAGTTATTTATTCTTTTTCCTTTCATAATGGCCTCAATTCTGGTAGGGTTATCAAACAAATTACTTCATGTGAGGTAGTTTACCTCATGATGTAATGACATTAAGCAATTCTGGCAGGTTTTATTCATGTTTTACCTCATGAGGTAAATTATGAGGTAAAAATAGCTATTCTCATGGAAATTAGGGGGCATGTTAGCACATAATTTACCGATCAGTTTAAAGACCTGCCTGTACCTGGAGGTAAAGTCAATTTGTATGCATTTTGCAGTTTTTAGTGGAGTTCCTATTGAGCGGACTCAAAGCGCCAGAGCTGCAGCCACTAGGACGCGCTATACAGACAGTAGCAGTGTTAGGGAGACTTGCCTGAGGTCTCCTACTGAAGAGGTGCTGGCTTACTGAACAGGCAAAACCGAGATTCGAACCCAGGTCTCCTGTGTCAGAGGCAGAGCCCTTAACCATTACACTATACAGCCATCTTCCAGCATCATACCGGAATATTTTGTTATCCTGCTGCAGGCTTTATTTCATAGGGGTTTTTTTGTATACATAGAACTTGTTTTATTAAAGTTTTCTTGCGGTGGAGATAACTGGAGAACAAGAAAGATCTTGCTAACCTGACCTAAGAGTATTAAAATATGTACGTTATTAGATGACAAGATTTTTAAATGTACACTTGGTTCATATCAGAGTATAGCGAATATTTGGAGACGAGTGCCATGCAGATGTCACATGTTTTGTTGCAGTGCATGATGGAGAGTCTTCTGGTGATGCATCGAGGTGGCTGTACATACACTACATTTTCAGCCATGGCAATTGCACAACCTGTGTACCAGCCAGTGAAGTGATCATGTGTGTAAACACACTGATGTTTAGTTTCAGGTACTAAAAGATGGCTGCTATATTATACTACATAATAATAATATAATAATGATAATTCCACAATCATGGAATTATGCCTTACACCTTGCTGCTCTTTGTGAACCAGCCAGGATATCACTATTAGCAGTTAGCATGCTTTTATTGGTTTGTGGCCAGCCAGAGAGGAGTGTGCATCAGAGGCTTTTGATGGCCACTGGAAGAATTGTTGGCACCTTGTGCTGCTAAAAGCTAAACAGCAGTTTCAGTTTACAAGTGTCAGGCTAGGTTCACAGTGATGCGTTGTGGTGTAACGTCTGCAAAGTAATCTAGCTTACTGCACTGCACTGCACTGCACTACCTATGCGACGTTCAGAATATGGCAGGTGTGTTGCAGTATAACAGTGTGCATTATCATAACAACAGGCACATTACCAGTAACAGTGAAGCATTTGTCACTGAATACGATGCAATGAGCGGATAATGTGCAGCACTACTATTCCATTCCATTGTGTTGTATTCTTGCTGTTACAGGGAACGCAGAGCAATGGCCACTGTGAACCTAGCCTTAGGAACAGATTCACTTTAAGGGCCTGTTTTCTCTACAAAATACGCAAATTGCAAATGTGCGTCTTTTTTCTGTGTTTTTGCTATGCGATTCTTCCTGCAATTGCAAAGTCCCATTCAGCTCTTCTGAATGGGACGGAAGCGCGGTTGTATGCAGTGCATTTACAATAGCACAACAATCACATTGCACTAGTGAGAACAGAGCACCAAGATTTACATCAATAGAGAAATGCCCTTTTACAATTGGCAAAATGAAATTGCTTCAGAAATCATGTTCAATGGAAGCGGGCACTTAAAGGGGTTCTGTGGGTGGGGGGGCTTTTGACAATAAAAACGGACACTTACCTGGGGCTTCCACCGGCCCCCTGCAGTTGTCATGTCCCGCGCTGTTCTCCTATGATCCTCAGTTCCTCGCCGACGGTCCTAGTCTGATAATAACAACAAGAAAAGATCATCTGTGTGGGCAAGGAACTAGCAGGTAATTATACATATTCTTCTTTTGTTTTTTTGTTGCACCTTGTCTTTTTCAAACAGCGCTTTTGTGGCAGTTCTTCTTCCATGCTTGATACGAGCACGGTGAAATATTGTACTAAGAGGTTTTTTGTGCCCTGCAACTGGTTTGCTGTTTGATTAATTGCGATCTCAGATTGTTTTGATCCTGTGTATACAGATTGTTTCTACACTGGACGACAGGTGTAAGATTACTTTACTTGTTATTTCTGTCTTGTGCTTCAACCAAACATCTTTGTATTTTACATGGTGTTTTGATCCTTTTATCCAATTATTGTATCAGAGTCTCCCAATGGGTGTCACCCTATTTTAAATGTTTTTATCCATTTTTTTGTCATAGTGTATCAAATAAAGATTATGTTAAGCTTTATTCTCGCCTTTTTGGTTTGATTCCTTGCCCACACAGATGATCTTTTCTTGTTGTTATTATGCAGCTATTCTGCATCTGTTGGGACACTTATTATGGTGTTGTATATATAATTTAGACTCAGTTGTTACTGTGTTAAAGGTCCTAGTCTGATATTCATCTAACAAGACCAATAGTGGTCGCTCCCACGTGCGTCATCGGGAGCTTACTGCGCAGACGCAATAGGAAGTTTTCTTGTACTGTGCCTGCGCAGTAAGCTCCCGATGATGCGCGCAGGAGCGAGCATGCGTACGGCCTCGGCTGTGCAGCCGCAGTCTTATTAGAATCGTAATTACACGGGGACCGGCGGCAGGGAACAGAAGATCGTTGGAGGACGGCATGGGACATTACAGCTGCAGGGGGCCGGTAGAAGCCCCAGGTAGGTGTCCGTTTTTATTTTCAAACCCCCCGGTGTCACAGTTAAAAGATGACACCGCTCATGTCTGGTAGCATTGTGGTCTGTGCTGTCGCTGTGTATAGAAGTCTCTAGACATTGTAGCATGTATTTGCTTGTGTGAGAAGATGGTTAAGCTGTCACGGGGTTCTCTTCTCTCCAACTGAAGTTACACGATTGTCACACTCTTGTGTATCTGCAGAGATGATGGCCAACACTTAAAAGTAGCCCCGTAAAAGTATTATTTTACAATTGTAATTTAGAAACTCCATGAGCCACTAACATGATAAGGCAAATTATACAGTACAGTACAGTGACTGAGGGCTTCCAGCTGCAAGGGTAAGAGTGCTAACCATCAGCATCACATCTATAAAATGTTACTGCAGTGATATACGTGCATACAACATTCATAGCAAGTAAAAGTAAAGCTAAGAAAAATAAAGAATTCTGTCTAAAATAAGGGAAATGTTTTAACCAATTCCTAAAAGTAGTAAGTTCAGTATGGTATGCATATGGAAGGTAGGGAACAGTGGCGTACCTAGGGTATTTGACACCCGGTGCTGGGTATTATAAGACACCCCCCCCCCCCCCCCCGAAGAAAAAGTAAAGGGGCAAAAAACGGGTGGGGGTATAACATGCGGTGCGCAAATTGATTGAATACGTTCAATCATGTCGGCAGATTTGCCCAGAGAATACATGCAATCATTATGCATATAGAAACAGATAGCGTGCATCTTCCGTCTTAAGCATGTAGATTTATTGCCAGTGTTATACATCAACATTGTATTCTGTGCATGGCATATTCCATAGCTGCATACAAAATCTGCATAGTATTGCGCATATATAGTACCTTGCGGCTCCTTGTGTGGGCCTGTCAGTGTAGGAGGTGGGAGTGAGGGACTGATGTGGGCCTAGCGACGGCCGTTTCGCGTCCTCCTGGACGCTTGGTCACGCCGTGTTCCACTGCAGAGGAACACGGCGTGACCAAGCGTCCAGGAGGACGCGAAACGGCCGTCGCTAGGCCCACATCAGTCCCTCACTCCCACCTCCTACACTGACAGGCCCACACAAGGAGCCGCAAGGTACTATATATGCGCAATACTATGCAGATTTTGTATGCAGCTATGGAATATGCCATGCACAGAATACAATGTTGATGTATAACACTGGCAATAAATCTACATGCTTAAGACGGAAGATGCACGCTATCTGTTTCTATATGCAATACGTTCAATCATGTCGGCAGATTTGCCCAGAAAATACATGCAATCATGTCGGCAGATTTGCCCAGAAAATACATGCAATCATGTCGGCAGATTTGCCCAGAAAATAAATGCAATCATGTCGGCAGATTTGCCCAGAAAATACATGCAATCATGTCGGCAGATTTGCCCAGAAAATACATGCAATCATGTAGGCAGATTTGCCCAGAGAATACGTTCAATCATGTCGGCAGATTTGCCCAGAAAATACATGCAATCATGTCGGCAGATTTGCCCAGAGAATACGTTCAATCATGTCGGCAGATTTGCCCAGAAAATACATGCAATCATGTCGGCAGATTTGCCCAGAGAATACGTTCAATCATGTCGGCAGATTTGCCCAGAAAATACATGCAATCCTGTCGGCAGATTTGCCCAGAAAATACATGCAATCATGTCGGCAGATTTGCCCAGAAAATACATGCAATCATGTCGGCAGATTTGCCCAGAAAATACATGAAATCATGTCGGCAGATTTGCCCAGAAAATACATGCAATCATGTCGGCAGATTTGCCCAGAAAACACTTCAATCGTGAAGCAGACCTGGCCAGAACATAAACGTATAGTTGCCCCCAGGATAGGCAGCATAGCTGCTGCCCCCAATGTAGGTAGTGTTGCTGCCCCCAGTGTAGCTAGTATAGTGGCCCCCGTACAGCTGCCCTCCAGTATAGGTAGTATAGTGGCCCCCATAGTTGCCCCAGTATAGCTAGTATAGTGGCCCCCAGTGTAGTTAGTATAGTGGCCTCCATTGTAGCTGGTATGGTGCCCCCCCCCTATAGGTAATATAGTGGCCCCCGGTATAGCTAGTGTAGCGACCCCCATGCCCAGTCTAGCTAGTATAGTGGCCCCCGTATAGCTGCCCCCAGTATAGGTAGTATAGTGGCCCCCAGTATAGCTAGTATAGTGGCCCCCAGTTTAGGTAGTATAGTGGCCCCCAGTTTAGGTAGTATAGTGGCCCCCAGTTTAGGTAGTATAGTGGCCCCCAGTTTAGGTAGTATAGTGGCCCCCAGTTTAGGTAGTATAGTGGCTCCCTCACCTGGGTCCCCTCCTTCTGCCTCTCCCCCCCCCAAAATGCGGGCAGCGGGCAGCAAACGGCGAGCAGGCGGGCGCGGAGAATACTCATGTTACTTCCGCGTATCAGTCTGGAACGCTGCGTTGCCATCACGTGCCTCTTCTGCACCTCCATTGATTGGAGGCGCAGAAGAGGCACGTGACGGCGACGCAGCGTTCCAGGCTGATACGCGGAAGTGACGTAAGTATTCTCCGCGCCCGCCTGCTCGCTGCCCACTGCCCCGACCCGCTGCCCGCATTTCGGAGAGGCAGAAGGAGGGGACCCAGATGAGGGAGCAGGGATATGTCTCCCCTCCCCGACGCTATCCCTGCTGTCACCCCTCCTCCTAGCACTGCTCTTCCCCGCTCCTGCATGACTTTATCTATGGGGGGTCGTGGCGACACCCCCCTGACTGTCTGCCACCCGGTGCGCCACGCCCCTCTGCGCCCTGTGGTAGGAATGCCACTGGTAGGGAAATGTCCTCAGAGTTTTGACAAGCCTGTCTGTAAATTAGCTGCTGTGTGGTTTGTGTATACCAGAGACATACTGAAGATATAGAGATCAATTCATGAAACTGCGCTGCCACAGCAGCGTGAGATAAAAAAACAACTTGCGAGCGCAAAGCAGCCAGCAGCCACGTTGCGTAGTGGGCATTGCTTAGTAACATGCACAGTTTACTTAGTTATGCGCGCTCCTTTAATAGCCGCTCGCTGTGAAGTATTGCAACCACGATACTTCACTAGGGTGGCCACTACTACACTAATTACCGGTAACAAAGTAGCGGCTGTACTAGTGAAGTACCGTGGTCGCGATACTTAACAGCTCATGGCAGTTAAAGAACCACTGTTGCGAAAATTTAAAATACATGTTAACACATACAAATAAGAAGGATGCTTCTTCCAGTGTAAAATAAGCCATAAATTACTTTTCTCCTATGTTGCTGTCACTTACATTAAAGAGGAACTCCAGTGAACATTTTACTGTTGGCAGGTGATGTAGCTGCTGCATGTTATTTTGGCAGTTGGAAATAGCTGTAAACAGCTATTTTCCTCAATGCAGCAAGGTTCACAGACAGGAAACTGCCAAGAGTACGTACTTTTCCTGTTTCTTGTGGGAGGGGTTTCACCACAATCTCAGTCATACAGCGCCCCCTGATGGTCTTTTTGTGAAAAGGAATAGATTTCTCATGTAAAAGAGGGTATCAGCTACAGATTGGAATAAGGTTCAATTCTTGGTCGGAGTTTCTCTTTAAAGAGACACTGAAGCGAGAATAAATCTCGCTTCAGTGCTTATATTCAGCAGGGGCATGTGTGCCCCTGCTAAAACGCCGCTATCCCGCGCTAAACGGGGGTCCCTTACCCCCAAATCCCCCCTGCAAAATCTATGACCAACTTAGTCGTAGATTTTGCTGCTGTTGAGGCAGGGCTAACGGCTGCAGCCCTGCCTCTCAGCGCCGTCTATCAGCGGCGCATCGCCGCCTCTCCCCTGCCCCTCCCAGCGAAGGAGGACTTAGAGGGGCGGGGAGAGGCGGAGATACGTGCTGACAGACGCGCGTGAGGCAGGGCTGCGGCCATTAGCCATGCCTCAATGCGGAAGTGATCCCCCGCTGCACGGAGGGGATTTGGGAGGTAAGGGAACCCCGTTTAGCTGCGGGATAGCGGCATTTTAGCAGCGGCACCCATGCCCCTGCTGAATATAAGAGCTGAAGCGAGATTTGTTCCCTCCCGGCCGGTCCCCTGGAATATCCTGCTCCTGTCCCTGGCTGTTCGTGGTGCGCACATGCACAGTAGAAAAAACACATGGACACTGATGACGCAGGGACACCTGCAGCTTTATTATATAGGATAAGCGCCTTGCTGAGAATCCCCCATGAAGAGATGGACTAGTCCAAAACCTATCGGTTCTGTCAGATTTCTACTAACTACCGTAAGTGAAAGCAACATAGGAGAAAAGTAATGTATAGCTCATTTTTACTGAGGATTAGATTGTGAGCTCCTTTGAGGGACAGTTAGTGACAAGACAATATAAATATATATATACACACTGTACAGCGCTGCGTAATATGTCGGCGCTATATAAATACATAATAATAATAATAATACTTATTTGTATATATTTACACGTATTTTAAATTTTACAATTTTTCGCCATAGTGGTCCTTTTAAGCAGTGCACGTAACTAAGTAAAAAGCGCATGTAAATAAGGAAGACACTACGCAGCATGGTTGCGCGTAGAGCTCGCAAGTTGTTTTTTAACTTGCGCTGCTGCAGCAGCAGTGCAGTTTCATGAATTAACCCCAAAGTCTTATATATAGTACTAGATAAGGACTATATACATAGGAGCGCAGTGTGAAATTGACATATTGCCTGTCTTGTTGATTACAATGCACTACAACACCCGAATCACTCCCCTACAGAGCTGCTTATCTTTGATTTTGATCAGATGCACTGGATTTGAAATCAGTACAGAAGTTATTTTTAAAACCAGACTGCGGGTTTGGAAATGTGTGAAGCTCAGGAGGTGGGTGGAAGACTGTGTTACTACATGGCATTTATCTGGTCTCTGTTTTCTATAGCTGATTTGTTTATGCAAAGTGTTTGCAGTGACATTTCTTGAGGAAAAAAAATCCTTAGTAAGTCAGCTCTGTATATTGCTGATATTTAAGGAAATTCTATTCCAATTTTTTTTCTTGTTCTGATGTGCATACACTAATGCTAGCTATTGCACTGATTACCTCACAGAAAATGCTTAAAGAGAACCTGAGGTGGGTTTGAAGAATATTATCTGCATACAGAGGCTGGATCTGCCTATACAGCCCAGCCTCTGTTGCTATCCCAAAACTCCCTAAGGTCCCCCTGCACTCTGCAATCCCTCATGAATCACAGCCATGCTGCTGACAAACAGCTTGTCAGAGCTGGCTGTGTTTATCTCTATAGTGTCAGTCTGCTGCTCTCCCCGCCTCCTGCAGAACTCCAGTCCCCGCCTGCATCCCTTCCCTCCCTGCTGATTGGAGGGAAGGGACAGGGGCAGGGACCGGAGCTATGCAGGAGGCGGGGGAGCAGCTGAGACTGACACTACAGATGTAAACACAGCCTCACAACACGGCTGTGATTTATGAGGGATTGCAGAGTGCAGGGGGACCTTAGCAGGGTTTGGGATAGCAACAGAGGCTAGGCTGTATAGGCAGATCCAGCCTCTGTATGCAGATAACATTCTTTAAACACACCTCGGGTTCTCTTTAAGACGTATCAGTTTACCATAATAAACTAAGCAATTCTAGGTTATCTGAACAGAAATATGTATAAAGTCCTCCTTTTTAGAGGTGCATAATATAAAAGTTTGATCTCAGTAACTTAAAGGAAGATGCCCGGGGATGCTAAACTTTTACTTCCTGTTCTGCTAACAAATTACTTATGCACTGAGAGAGTAGCACCCATAACCACTGGGCACTACAGTTGTGTGCAGTTGTGGATCCACAAGGAGCCGAAGTTGCACACAGTTCTCTGCTGAAACCTATTAACATGTTCATAACAGTGCAAATACAATGTTGTACAGATTTTTTGAAAAAAACAAAACAAAACGATTGCGGTTTAATTCAGATGACTGTTACAGTCATGAGCATTGAACTGCAAATGCGCAGAATATCACAGAAAAAAAACACAAAGAAAAAAGCAGGGATGGAGGGGGTTGTCTGTAGGTCCTGCATTAGGTTTTTTTATACTGATTTAATGATGTAGAGGGAAGAGTAAGATTTCTTCTTCTCTTGTACAGTCACACACACTAATAGTTATTTCTTGCTTCTGAATAAGCCAGAAACGTGTGCTGGTTTACTGGAATACAGCCTCTACCCAAATTATATTTAAAGAGACACTGAAGCAATTTTTTTTTTGATATAAGGATTTGTATGTGTAGTACAGCTAAGGAATAAAACATTAGGAGCAGAGACATAAGTCTAATATTGTTTCCAGTACAGGAAGAGTTAAGAAACTCCAGTTATCTATGCAGAAGAGCCATTGAGATCCACAACTTTCAAAGTCCCAGAGAGATCTGTCTTCTAAAGCTTTTATCTCAACTGTTTTCTGACTGTATTTTCTTTTTCTCTGCATAGGATAGTTCAAAGTTCACTGGCCTGCTCTGTAAAATCATTTAGAATGCTGCGTAGTGTGTAAACTGCAAATATTAGTGAATGATGCAATGTTATAACAAAAACTATATAACTGAAAATAAAAATATGAGAATATTTTTTCTTTGCTACCAATGTTCTAGTAATTATTCATACTACACAACTAATTTATTATATCATTTTTTTTCGCTCAAGTGTCTCTTTAATGCCTTTTCCATGTAATGGACCCGTACCCAGTGCTGATTTTTTGGTAGCCCATGGGCACTAATAAGTATCAACAGGTACCTGTCTCACTGCAGGACTCTCCTTTAAAGTAAATATTAAAGTAAAATTAAGTACTGTCTCCATTGCTGCAGAATAGAAAAAAACTGAATAGCCCATCATTTTTAGAAAATCATACCTGGCTGAAAATGAAATTGAAAAAGTCATTTTTATTAGCATTGAATTACTAAATAGCTCCTGTAGCACCGACATATGATATATTAAGTTTTTTTTTTGCCAGAATTGCAATTGCATTTTAAAATGCAACTCCAGTCAACTAACGTTTTTAACCTTAGCAGAAAATCCAAGGTAAAAAATGTCCATCCTTGATGCTGTATCACGCTTTACTGCTGCTTGTATCCACACCTAAGAGCTTTATCTGGTTTTTAATGCTAGAGTTACAATAGCTAGCTTCAGGAACATCTGTACAATTATGGAGGTCACCTTACTCTCCGTCCTTGTGGCAGCCACTGCAGAGGTAGTTGAGAGGATCCCCATAACACTGACACAAACAACAAATACAGGAACAGAAGTTCTACCCATTCTCTGCTATATCCAGAAGCAAACAGTGTTTGACTTAAGTTCCACTTCAACAGGAGCTATTGAATACTGTGATTTCTTCCAAGAAATGTTTTCCATTATCACTTTCTTTTGCTAAAAATTGGTTCTTTTACATCAATACTGTGAATCCTTTGAAGTGTTTTTTCTACATAACAACTGTGGCTTTCATTATTCTAGAAGACCAGGAGATGACCGTCACCACTCGGAGAGTTGATGACAGCAGAGCACTCAGTATATAGATCAGAGACCTGGAACAGAAACATCACATAATATCAGTTCAGCACAGGTTGAGAATTTATACTGACCATGAACCCAGATCAAAGCCGAGTGCCACAAAAATGACTTCATCAATTGTGTTTTTTGATAAAGGACATTTTACACTTTACAATGTACAGATATCTTACCTGCTGAAAGGTTTCTGATTGTGTCTAGTCACTTCTGGGGTCAGAAAGCACCAGAAAGACCCTCTAAAGAGTACATCCAGTATCCTGACTGACATGCTGGGTGAAATGGGCAGACCAGGGGGACAATGATCACTGAAGTCTCAGTTCCTGAGAGATACACTATTCCTCCTTCCCAGACTGTGCTGAAGTCGTTGAGAGATAAATTCAGGGGTTTACACTCTATGAATATATAAAGCTAATAAAATAAAACCTAAAAATTCAAAGAGATCATTGTGTCCAGTTAGAGGGACGCCTACAACGTCCGCTCATCAACTTCCACCAATTAGAAGAGAGCTACAGATTACCCCGGTCCACTGAAGATATACCTGGATATCTTCAGTGGACAGAGGGATCTCTTTGAATTTTTAGTGTTTTCTCGTGTTTTGGGACACGGGAGACACCTTTAGTGAGTGTCTAGTGTATATCCTCCTTTTATGATGATATGGTCTGCTTTTATTTGAGATCTTTCATGAATCTGTATGTGGAAACCTATGGGACACTAAATCTGAGATCCTGATTGGTGGGATGGGGTTGATGAATATGCAAATATGCTAATTACCTAGTTCCATATGTGGTCCTCTATGGGGCTTTATATGAATGCTGTTAAGAATGGAATAACATTGTGGGCTGGTCATGATTTGAGAAAGGACCTAGGATGGCCCGAAATGCCTGTGCATCATCTAGCACAGACCCACGTATAGATTTTTAATCTGCTATTATGTTTTAAAGAAGCCTAAATAAAGGGATTTTAGATGGTGCGAATCTTATGGAGTGGTCTACATTGCACTTGTGACTCCAAAGGTGATTCCGAAACGTCTATTCAACCATTGGTGCAGTGGCAATTATGCATTATATATCCAAAAAAATCACGTAGTAAGTCTCACAGTGATAATTGATCCTCTTCGTCTTTACTCTGCCAGCCTAAAGAGGAACTGCAGTGAATAACATTGCTTTTTTTAACAGTACGTTTTTATATTATTTTTGCTCATTGTAAAATCTTTCCTCAACCTGATTCATTTTCTGAAATGTATCACAGGTGGTGACTTATTTTCTGCTGGCAAGGTGATGTCTACAGATGAGATACTGCTTTCTGAGCAGTTGGAAACAGCTGTCATTTCCCACAATGCATTGAGGTTCACAGACAGCAAACCATCAGGACAATGGCCCTGACATCACACTGTGGGAGGGGTTTCAACACAATATTAGCCACACAGCCCCCCTTGATGCTCTATTTGAGAAAAGGTAAATATTTCTCATGGGAAAAGGGTTACTTACTGATTAGGATGAAGTTCAATCCTGCGTTAAAGTTACTCTTAAAGATTGCGTGCAATGGAAGTCACAGAGGGATCAACTTTGATTGAGATATGGCGCTGAAGATGCTACTGCACTTGTTGGATGTTCACAGTGGGGCTTGTGGAGGAAATGTCTACAGAATAGGATTGGAGATCACTGGCAGCTTTAGCAGGGACATGAGCATTTCTTTCTCTCCTCCCATGTCTCTTTTTTATACAGTAGGGATTGCTTGATACTGGGTATGAAATTCAAGTTGCTTAAGAGTGCAAGCAACCAGGGCCCTCAGAACAAGTAGTTCCCATTTTATGAATGAGATAGGGACTGAAGGTTTGTTCTTGTTCTACTCTGTGCCCCCGTTGTGCCTCCAGTGTCTCCCTCTGTCACCTCTGTTCGCCTTTGCCTTCAGTGTCCACCTCTGAGCCACCTCTGCCTCCACTGTGTCCCTCTGTACCACTTCTACCTCCACTGTGTTCCTCTGTACCACCTCTACCTCCAATTTGTCCCTTTGTACCACCTTTACCTCCACTGTGTCCCTCTGTACCACCTCTGCCCCCCTTTTTGCCTCCTTCTGTCCCATTTGAGGATCCTTCTGTTCCCCTTTCAGCCTCCTTCTGTCACCCTTTGAGCCTCCTTCTGTCCTTGATTATAATGTACTAATTTTGCATAACTTGCTGGGGGAGTGATGAAAAAGATACAGCAGTTTTGGTAGTAATACCATTTTAATTAAGTTAGTACGGCCTATCACGGAAAGGGGGAGCTTGGCCCAGGCTTTACAGCGAGTCTGCACATGGGAATTAGACTGTATATTTCATCAATGAGAAATTGTTTGGTAGAAATGACTATTTGGACTCCTAGATATTTGAAGGATTTCACAACTTGCAGAGGTATTACATAGGCGGAGGGGGAGTCACCAGTATCATCTAGTAGAAGAACCACTGATTTGGAGTGATTGACACACAGCCCGGAGTAGTAACTGGCTTCATCTATCACATCTAGGGCACAGGACAGGGAAGGACCACTGTAGCCAAGTATAGGATTGTATCATCGACGTACATGCTTATTTTGTCTTCCGAGTGAGGGGTTTTAAAGCCCACCACTCCAGGGTGTGATCTGAGTCTGTGTGCCAGGGGCTCCACTACCAGGGCATATAGTAAAGGCGACAGGGGGCACCCCTGCCGTGTTCCTCTACTCAAGGGAAATGTATCTGATATCCAGGAGTTTGTACAGACGCGAGCAAGAGGGTTGGTGTAAAGTAGCTGAACCCATATACAAAATATTTCCCTAAACCCAAACCTGGCAAGGACCGCAAACAGGAAGGGCCAATCCACAGAGTCGAAGGCTTCGGTCATATCCAATGAGGCAATGGCCCTGTTACCTGCATTAATGTGTTTACATTGTATGTTAGAGAATATCCGGCATATGTTAATTGCTGTGTTTTTGCCAGGCATAAACCCAGTTTGGTCAGCATGCACCAAAGAGAGTATAACTGAGTTAAGTCTCATAGCGAGAATTTTGGCAAGAACCTTCACATCAGCTGTAAGAAGTGATATAGGTCTGTAAGATTCACAAAACTGTGGGTCCTTGCCAGGTTTGGACAGAACAACTATAAGAGCCTCCCGCAATGAGTGTGGAAGTTCCATAGATTCGAAGGATTGTTGGAAAACTTCCAGTAGGGTGGGTGCTAGTTCATCTGTGTATTTTTTGTATATTTCAGGGGGAATGCCACCTAAGCCTGATGCCTTTTTATTGGGAAAACTAGCAATGGCACAGTCTATTTCTTCTAGGATGAGAGGGCCATCCAGGAGAGTGTGTTGTGTTTCTGATAGTCGTGGTAAATTACGTTCAGAGAGGTGTATTTCGGCATCTACTTGTGAGGCTTGGGTTTTACTAGAATATAAGTAGTAAGAATAGAAGACCTCGTTAATTTCATGGGGTGAAGTAACAATGTGACCTGACGAGTCAGTTATACATGGAATAATTGGAGGGGTGGTGTAGGATTTAGCTAAGTTGGCAAGCAATATGCCAGCTTTTTCTCCCATTTCGTATCGCATCTGCTTATTAAAAAATAGTTTACTAAGGGTCATTTCTTTTAGTAACTCGCAATGCTCCCGTTGAGATTTATACATTATTCTTTTGGTCTCTAGATTAGGGTGGGCAGTGTATTGAGCTGTGGAGTGTAGTACTTGAGTGGCTGTTTGTAGTTTGCTCCTGGTATCAGACTTATGTGCTGCAACCGCTTGTATCAAAGAGCCCCTGAGGTACGCTTTGAATGTGTCCCATAAAAGTTTTCTGTTTTCTTCATCTCTATGAATAAAGAAGAACTCCTCAATTTGCTTAGGGAGTTTATCATCTGCTTCACCCTACCAACTCTGAACATTAACTTTCACCCTACCTACTCCAAACACTAACCTACACCTTACCTACTCCTAACAGGAACCTACACCCTACCTACTCCTAACACTAACCTACACCCTACCCACTCCTAACACTAACCTACACCCTACCAACTCCTAACACTAACCTTCACCCTACCTACTCCAAACACTAACCTACACCTTACCTACTCCTAACAGGAACCTATACCCTACCTACTCCGAACACTAACCTACACCCTACCAACTCCTAACACTAAACTTCACCCCACCTACTCCAAACACTAACCTACACCTTACCTACTCCTAACACTAACCTACACCCTACCTACTCCAAACACTAACCTACACCCTACCCACTCCTAACACAAAGCTACACCCTACCTACTCCTAACACTAACCTACACCTTACCTACTCCTAACACTAACCTACATCTTACCTACTCCTAACACTAACCTACACCCTACCATCTCCCAACACTAACCTACACCCTACCTACTCCTAACACTAGCCCGCCTGCCTATGCCTAACACTGTTAGTGCCTCTATGTTGTGTTCGGCTACATAAAAGTATAACCTTGTGGACTGTATCACTTATCACCACCGTTATCTGTCCTTCTATTGCCATCTGCACTTTCCCTCCACCGCTATTAGTCCCTGGAAAGCATACGACTGTATCCAGCCCCTCCGGCACCCGAATTGTAAACTGAGTATCGCTATAGCTGCAATTAATGCTGGGGTCTATGCAGCACCCAAATTACCAGGCGCATGAAGGCGCCCAAATTAGGAACTTCCTAAGAACAATGGAATCATCTGTCAACAGATGAAAGTTAATTCACAAAAGTTATCAAATGAATTATGTCTCCTTACTTGCTGCTTACATCATATATTTTCAGCACTTTTCAAGTGAAAAAAATATATACCGGTATATATTTTGCCCTTTTGCTTGTTGGATGCTTGAAAGGTTTTATATATATAAAAGGTGAAAACCACATTAGGTGAGAGAAATGAGGAAAGTTTTGTGAGTCAACTACACATGGAGTTCTTTAGTCATCATCATTAATGACATGAAACTCTAAAAGGGCACACTTGCCAGTACTGACCTTTCTGGACAGCCATCAGCATTGAAAATTATAACTTCCACACCCGTAGAATGATAGCTGTCTGACAAAGGCTTCTGGATTGGAGAAATGCTTGATAAAAGCAAAAATCCACAGCAATTTCTATAGTGGCTGATGTATGACTGGTTTTGCTTTCACAGAGAGCATAAACAGTAAAAAGGAGTCGGAATAATGGGTTTTGTTCATACCTACATGTGTTGTTCAGCTAATATCTGGCAGCATTTACCAATGTGCCGTAGAGAAAATGGTGCTGGTTGCTTACTGTGACGCAGAATCAGTGTATTTACAATGGGGTCCTAGGTGAGGGAGTTGAAGGTGCTCTCTGCGTGTAGCCTGATGGGACCGTTTTATACTATTAAAAGGTACCCAGCACCTATGTAGGGAAATATGTAAAGTTAAAATATATAAAGTTAACCTCCTCAAAAGGTAGGTTCTTAATAGAGTGGGGTGGGGATGATTGGCATTACTTACCTTCAGGGGGGCTGCTCCCAAATCCAAAAATAATTTTTTAATGCATTTTAATGGGAATATTAAGAAAATAAATAGAAAAAATTCATTATTTCTCATTTTTCGGCCATTAGTTTTATTTGGGTATTTTTCGGATAGTGTGGGAAATAAGGAGTTAATTTTAAAATATTTGTAGGTCTGTTTTATAAAATAAATGTATGTAAGTGTAAATTTACTATTTGGCCACAAGATGTCCTCAGTCATTAGCTTCCTGCGTGTGCTTTTAGTACCCGAAAAAGGAAGCAATGCGTGTAAGTGTTTACAAATGACCGCATGCACGCGTTCCCATTCATTGATATCCGGGCGAAAGGGAGGTGACGAGTACGCCGGCGGTTAACGTGGGATTTTTTTTCTTGGATGCTAAACTGGTTGAACCAGTTGCCTGTCAATTCTGTTGAGAGCTAAACCATGAGTTCAGTCAGTTGAGGAGGGATAAATCATGAGTAAAGTTACATAAGGAGAGTATATTCTTTGAGTATATTGTGAGTTAATAAGTAAAATAAATCTGCACGGTTTCTACTTCCTGCTTTCATGGAAGCAGACATATTGTTAATATCCTGTGCTTTAAAATGATCTTATCTAGCATGGCAGTCAGGGGACACAGGGGAGAGATCAAATTACAGCTTGTGATTAGACACTGATGAGGGGGAATTAGACAGGCTAAACTCTGTCCTGTGCAAGAGTTTCAGCCTGCTTATCCTTCAAACTTCAGGTGTCTTTAGTGCACCTTATTACACTTCAAGTTGCAGTTATCAGTTGCAATGGGGGGATAAAAATCCCTTCCAGATGCTGAAAATGCTCCTAATCAGGCTCAATTATTTCCACCTTTCTAGGAAAAATAATCACATTGCTAATTTGTATTCTGAGAAAATGGTTGTAATATATTGTTGTACATGCATCACACCCACTCAGCAATGGACAGCCAACATCTAAAAGGTGCTCTAAGCACCTAAAATGATTTGGGTTTGAAATTATTCATTCAGGTTTGCTTGGATTTAGTCATGGAAAAAAACTGTATAATGAAGACTTACAAAAAAAGGTTCAGTAGAACACAAGTGAGATGAACCAGCTGGCTTCATGCCTCATTAGCTTTTCAAGAAGGATTCTCTGTGCCTTTCAATAGGTGATGCTTTAGAGGAAATGGGTCTGATTTATAAGTGCAAACAGGATTTACAGTCCATTATTTTTTCTTAACGATGGATTAAAACAGTGACAGGCCTTTAGGAATACAGCAAAAATATGATCAAATGATCATCCACTGAGGCACATATACTACAACACAATTCATGCAATAGAAGGTAGCTAGTATTATCTATATTATTATTATTTATCTTTAGAGCTCTGCCAATGTATTCAGCACTTTACCGAGTATACTCTGTAGTCACTTAAAGATATACAGTGGTGTGAAAAACTATTTGCCCCCTTCCTGATTTCTTATTCTTTTGCATGTTTGTCACACTTAAATGTTTCTGCTCATCAAAAACCGTTAACTATTAGTCAAAGATAACCTAATTGAACACAAAATGCAGTTTTAAATGATGGTTTTTATTATTTAGTGAGAAAAAAAACTCCAAATCTACATGGCCCTGTGTGAAAAAGTGATTGCCCCCCCCTTGTTAAAAAATAACTTAAAGGTGCTTTATTACACCTCAGTTCAATTTCTGTAGTCACCCCCAGGCCTGATTACTGCCACACCTGTTTCAATCAAGAAATCACTTAAATAGGAGCTATCTGACACAGAGAAGTAGACCAAAAGCACCTCAAAAGCTAGACATCATGCCAAGATTCAAAGAAATTCAGGAGCAAGTGAGAACAAAAGTACTGTAATTGAAATCTATCAGTCTGGTAAAGGTTATAAAGCCATTTCTAAAGCTTTGGGACTCCAGCAAACCACAGTGAGAGCCATTATCCACAAATGGCAAACACATGGAACAGTGATGAACCTTCCCAGGAGTGGCCGGCCGACCAAAATTACCCCAAGTGCGCAGAGAAAACTCATCCGAAAGGCCACAAAAGACCCCTGGACAACATCTAAAGAACTGCAGGCCTCACTTGCCTCAATTAAGGTCAGTGTTCACGACTCCACCATAAGATAGAGACTGGGCAAAAACGGCCTGCATGGAAGATATCCAAGGTGCAAACCACTTTTAAGCAAAAAGAACATTAAGGCTCGTCTCAATTTTGCTAAAAAAACATCTCAATGATTGCCAAGACTTTTGGGAAAATACCTTGTGGACCGACGAGACAAAAGTTGAACTTTTTGGAAGGTGCGTGTCCCGTTACATCTGGCGTAGAAGTAACACAGCATTTCAGCTGAAGAACATCATACCAACAGTAAAATATGGTGGTGGTAGTGTCATGGTCTGGGGTTGTTTTGCTGCTTCAGGACCTGGAAGGCATGCTGTGATAGATGGAACCATGAATTCTACTGTCTGCCAAAAAATCCTGAAGGAGAATGTCCGGCCATCTGTTCGTCAACTCAAGCTGAAGCGATCTTGGGTGCTGCAGCAGGACAATGACCCAAAACACACCAGCAAATTCACCTCTGAATGGCTGAAGAAAAACAAAATGAAGACTTTGGAGAGGCCTAGTCAAAGTCCTGACCTGAATCCTATTGAGATGTTGTGGCATGACCTTAAAAAGGCGGTTCATGCTAGAAAACCCTCAAATAAAGCTGAATTACAACAATCGTGCAAAGATGAGTGGGCCAAAATTCCTCCAGAGCGCTGTAAAAGACTCATTGCAAGTTATCGCAAATGCTTGATTGCAGTTATTGCTGCTAAGGGTGGGCCAACCAGTTATTAGATTGAGGGGGCAATTTCTTTTTCACACAGGGCCATGTAGGTTTTGAGGTTTTTTTCTCACTAAATAATAAAAAACATCATTTAAAACTGCATTTTGTGTTCAATTATGTTATCTTTGACTAATAGTTAACGGTTTTTGATGAGCAGAAACATTTAAGTGTGACAAACATGCAAAAAAATAAGAAATCAGGAAGGGGGCAAATAGTTTTTCACACCACTGTATATGATTTATTTTATTATTTTTTTAATATTTCAATATCACCAACATCTTCTGCAGCGCTGTACAGAGTATATTGACTTGTCACTTAACTGTCCCTCAGAGAAGCTCACACTCTAATCCCTACCATAGTAGTGTCTATATCATAGTTTAGGTCCAATTTAGGAAGAAGCCAATTAACTTATTTGTATGTTTTGGGGATGTAGGAGAAAACCAGCCTGCCTGTAGGAAACCCACACAGACACAGGGAGAACATGCAAACTCTCTGCAGATTGTGCCCTGGCTGGGATTCAAACTGGGGACCCAGTGCTGCAGGGTGAGCATTATCACTACACTACTGTGCTGCCCATATATATATCTCAGCTAACATGCAAGTGGTTAAAACTTTTTTTTATTAAGTTCTCATGTCTCAAGTGTAATGACAGCATACATTCTCCAGTAATTTGTAAGGCACAGTGGTAAAATTTGTTTCTAGGGAAAAGGACATATTTCTACACATAATCAAGTCATCCTTGATTATTCTTGGCTTTTTTGGTGAAAATAAATTGATTTGCTGCCATAATATGTAAGCCTGAGAAACTTCAATATTCTTATTCTCTAAACCTATCTATAATACTGTAGCTAAAACTTTACTAAACCAAAAACTTAAAGTGGAGTAGAGGCTATCAACACTTTCCAATCCATTTCCTTCTTCACCCATATCCCCCCAGCACTTACTTTTCTCTGGTGTGAAAGGGGTGGGGGGAGGGGACGATCGTGAGAATGCTGCAGTGGGAGGTCAGGATGGGTCTCTGTGTCCACATACTAAAGCAAGGTGGGGACCCAGCATCACCTTATACTAGGTCCACACACTGTAGATGCGCCCCCATTGCACACAAGCCAGCATAAAAAGGATATCAAGGGGATCAAAGTGTCTGATTTTTTTTTTCAAAGTGTCAGATTTAGTTGGACACTTTGACCCACAAAGGCTGATGCCATGCTAGACTAGACAAAAATGCCACGACATTTGTGTGTGTGTGTGTGTGTGTGTGTGTGTATGTATATATATACCTTTATCAAGCTGTTGAACAGTTTCGGACATCCCGGGCCTTTATGAAGCTGTCAGTTTGATGAAGGACGGGGACATCCAAAACGGTTGCTGTAAACAAAATTTGATTTGCTCCGTAATAAAGAGAGCTGGTGTGCTGCAACCCTTGGTGCTTTTGTGTGTGTATATATATATATATATAGATAGATAGATAGATAGATAGATAGATAGATAGATAGATAGATAGATATCTTAACAGTGCCCCTAGCAATGAGCCCAAATGCACCCACCTAATATCTAAACTATGCGGCGCAGCTGCGGTGTGGGGGGCTAGTGGTGATCAAAGTTTCGAATACTTTGATCTAAAGGAACTGAGACTATGCCAGATTTTATTCGGCAATAGCGCCCCTAGCAGTGGCTATTTTTTCCTATGTCGGACTCTGTCCAATATTGGACCTACACTAGAAAGTGTTGGACACAGTCCGACATAGGAACGGAAGGGGTTGAGAGGCATTTCATGTGTATAAGGACCAAATAAAAAAATACACTCAGATGCATTTGTTTACATGGTGCTGCGTCATACCATAGGCAGTGTGCGAGCACTGCATTATTAATTGGGGAGCCTGCATGGTGGCACGGAGGAGGCAGCGTGAACTGTACCTACAATGGCATTTCTTCTGGATACAAGAAAAATAACAATGAGAGAATAGAGAATTACAAATGTTTTAGAACACCGATAGTTGCCATGGTAGGAAACCTCCTCAGTCCAGTTGAAAAGGGGCTTGTAACAGCAATAAAACATATTCAAGGATATATAAAGGATTTCCAGAAACTACGTTGTACTTCTTTTGAAGAACCATGATCTAGATAAATTAACACAAACCAAAATAAGTTTGCAGGATAGTATCTTTCCCTGGGGAGTATTTTCTTCTGCTGCCCATCATTGTATATATTATTCTATCATACAGAAAGATCCATACAAATCAGATTGTAAAAGTCTCAGTTAAAAGCCAGAGACAAATACTGATGAGGAGTTACATTTCTTCCTATATGTTTCTCCGGCTAAGAATGTTGTGTGCTGTGTTCAGTGTTTGCAATATTCGTCTGCTGTGCATACAGGATTTAAGCAAATAACATTACAACACTTTAAAAAATGTACATATTTTTTTCTTTGTAATGTTAAGATATGTAGTCAAGACATAAATTATTTTCATAGGCAATCAAAACATCAAAAACTAAATCAGTATAGTGTACACCAGTTGTGCACATCCCGAGGTAACTTTGTATAAATATGTTGTTTGTTGAAATATGATGCAGTCATATAATTGAGTAAACATCCAACTACAAATATTCAAATAGTATGTCTAGACAGACTTCCATGTATACATCTGCCAGTAATAACAAGGACAACTGATAGGAGGAAGTGGTAGAATCATAAGATTCCAAATTAAATCAACAGCCTACAAGTATATTATGTGTTGTTGTTCTTTGTAAAGCTCCACTATATTGTGCAGCACCATACATAAAGTAAGCAGGTAGATTACAAATTTGAGATAAAGATTCATAAAAATATGACAAAGGAAGAGGTGAAACCTTCCCAAATGTCCCATATTAGCTACATATATCAGTGAAGCCCTTCCAGAATGATGATACTATACATATTAAACATCACAATGATACCAAGCCTGTTAAAGAAGCCTATGCTGACTATGTTACTGGAGAACAGAGAAACCCAAGGAACCTGTTTATGGCTATGGCCCCTTTAAGACCAGAGCTATCCATGACCTTTTATGAACTGTGATTGTACCTTTTTATGAACTGTGATTGCTGTGATTGGCTCACTGCAATTATGGAGGTTTGACACGAATAGTGGCAGGAATGGCAAGAGCGAGCAGACGGCGCAGCGGGGGTGACTGAAATCTATGCCCTGGCAGGAGTAAGCAGCCACAAACAGGGGGTAGATTTTAATCACCTGCATCCGGAAGCAGTTAGGATGCCTTAACCACTTCAGGACCAAGCCAATTTTCATAATTCTGCAATTCCTTTGCTTGATAGATCTTGGCCAACTTTTAGTCTACCCAATTTCTAGTTTTTTTTTTTCAGGACAAATAGGGCTTTCTTTGATATCACTTAATTATAGTAAATCTGGAATTTGCTTGTGTTTTAAAGAGATAATATGCTTAAAAAATGAAAAAAAAATGGAATTTTCTGAATATTTTAACCAAAAATACGTAACTATCTCAAATTGCAGCAGTACAACTTTCAGAAACTGATTTTTCTAATGTTGTCTATGCAGAGATGTCAAAATTATGTAGATTATTTATTTTTTAGGTTTGCTGCATGGGCACTAAATACAGGTGGAAATTAGGATTTTAAGAGTGAAAAGGTGATAATTATGCGATCCTAGTGATCAGGTAATCAGGAGCCAATCAAAATGACTCCTCATTCATTCCAGAAGGTGTAAGCTGTACATAAGAATGGTGGAGTAAAAATCTACTATGTGCCAGAAACTAGCTTTCAAAGAAAGGACGTAGATTTTAATACGCATGGTCCTGAAGTATTGTGCATATTATGACTTGCAAAGTAATGTCAGCAAGCATTGCTGTTGCTTGATTCATATATTACTGGCAAAAGATAATGGGAGCAACCACCATTTCTTCTTGAATGACCAGTTTACAGTTTTTATAAAACCAACATACAAACTGGTGACGGCGCTCATAGATGCATCTGATTGCAAGCCTACAGAGGCAATGCAGAGCCCCTCTGGAACTAAATACACGCCCTGAATGCAAAACAGATGCAAATTGTGTACTAATTCTAATCTAAAGCTTTTTGAAGTGATTTCGAAGCAGTGAATGCAGCTGGCCACTAGTATACTTACATTCAATTCATACAGCAGGAGGAATGGCAGAGCTTTCAAAACTCATACCTGAATGATTTTTTTGCATAGATGTGCAGAGCTCCAATAACTACTGGACTAAAGTACACACCAACACTCATTGCAGGCACAAAGGGGAGGGGGGGGGGACATAGCTTCAGTGTGGGGTGAACCTATACCTGAATGAATTATCTGCCATAATGTGCAGAGCTCCAATAACTACTGGACTAAAATACACACCTGGCCTTCACTACAGGCAAAGGGGGGTGTTAGCTTCAGTGATAATATGTGCACAAATTATGACCTAATAGACTTCGCCACGGCGGTGACGTACCCCCTTGGGGAAGACCTACGCTAATCTAGCGATAAAAACACAATATTTCCAGTGCAGCTAGTCAAACAAATGGTATACACATTTTATAAAACAAACATACAAACTGGTGACAGCGCTCATGGATGCATCTGATTGCAAGCCTACAGAGGCAGTGCAGAGCCCCTCTGTAACTAAATACACGCCCTGAATGCAAAGCAGATGCAAATTGTGTACTAATTGTAATCTAAAGCTTTTTGAAGTGATTTTGAAGCAGTGAATGCAGCTGGCCACTAGTATACTTACATTCAATTCATACAGCAGGACGAATGGCAGCGCTTTCAAAACTCATACCTGAATGATTTTTTTGCATAGATGTGCAGAGCTCCAATAACTACTGGACTACTGGACTAAAGTTTGTTTTATGAAATGTGTATACCATTTGTTTGACTAGCTGCACTGGAAATATTGTGTTTTTATCGCTAGATTAGCGTAGGTCTTTCCCAAGGGGGTACGTCACCGCCGTGGGGAAGTCTATTAGGTTATAATTTGTGCACATATCACTGAAGCTAACACCCCCCTTTGCCTGTAGTGAAAGCCAGGTGTGTATTTTAGTCCAGTAGTTATTGGAGCTCTGCACATTATGGCAGATAATTCATTCAGGTATAGGTTCACCCCACACTGAAGCTATGTCCCCCCCCCTTTGTGCCTGCAATGAGTGTTGGTGTGTACTTTAGTCCCGTAGTTATTGAAGCGCTGCACATCTATGCAAAAAAATTATTCAGATATGAGTTTTGAAAGCGCTGCCATTCCTCCTGCTGTATGAGTTTATAGTTTTTAATTGCATTACAGCAAATTAACATTTTTTAGCAATATTTTGTGCATTGCACATCTGTAAATATATTGAAAGTTTCAGGCTGACTTTTTCATGTAGCTCTTTTTCATTTTAAGATGACAGTAGCATTTTACTAGACAGAAAGCAGGCCAAAGTCCTCCCCCCATCCTATCATTATCCACATGAGTTAATCATGGAGGACGGGGCGCTAGCCAGTCTTTCTCTTAATCACCTGACCTCGCCCATCTCCTCCCAGTGCTGGCAAGAGAGTAACTCTTTGTGGCCAGCACTACAGCTAAGCAGATTGTTATAAAAATAAGAATCTGCTGAGCTGCAGTGCTGGACCCAAAGAGGTAATCTCTAATCAGCAGGATGAAGTGGATGGTGTGGCTCTGTGCTCAGCAGTGAGAACTTCTCCTTAGCTAGGGAACACCCACTGTGTTGCCAGGTCCAGGCTTTCTGGATAGACCTCTAGGTCATATGATTGTCTTTTCCAAAGGGAATTTCTCTGGAACTTTTGCATGAGATATGAGAACTGTGTGAATGATAGCATAGATCCTTATTTGTCTTTACTAACAACAACAAAAATCCAGGAGGGTGGACTGCAACAAGTTTTGATTGTTTCCGGATCTCAATCATTAGCAGCAGCTCCAAGTTAAGCATATATTTCTTCATAGAAATGCTTTTGCTTGGCCTCTTTGCTCAACGTGAGTCACCAATTTGAGAGTAGAAGTTTTTCCATTTAGCAGTGGTTTCCATGGACAACAGTACTGATGCCAACATGAATTGCTTTCCCTTTTAGCCTAATGCTTACTTAGTGAGCTAAATAAAGCGCTAAATGCATAGAAGCAAAGTGCATAAGTGTAAGATACAAAAGGAGTTAAGAAAGCAGTGATTATTTAGCATTCAGTACAATTTAAGAAAGCTTATTGTCAGCCTATTGACCAGTGTCTGGAAAACACTTTGATTAAATTAATTAGTGGCCTACATTGGTTAGGCTGGTTGGCAGTTTATTAGAACATGTTCATTTCATTGGTTTATTAAGGAGAATTCTACCAGGATATGGCCTACACTGCTCTGTTAGTTTTAAAGGAAAATACATTTAACAGAAAGGTAAAGCAGTATTTCCCGATACTGAACCAGCTCTATCAGCCACATTTCCAGGGTATTAAGTAAATAATGTTGCTGATTTGATAAATATTTTTAAATCTTTTTTTTCTTTCTTTTTTTGATGAGGCACTTTTGCTAGAGGAACCTGAATAGCCAGACAACTTTCTCTGGTATTCATATCTTCTACAAATCATTGAAGCAGTATTTAAGGAAATATGAGACTGGAGGCAGAACACCTGATACTTCTCAGATGGGTCGTAATGTACTAAGGACATGATGATCAGCACAACAGACAACCAAACAGAATTTTTAAAGACATTAAGATAGCATCCTCCATATGTATTTCCTCTCCATTCGTCAGGTCTGACAAAGGGGGAGGATCCCCAAAACGTGTAGTGATGTAGAGGCTTGACGGTGGAGCTTTCTGACGAGTTTTCCTCCATTTTGTCCTGCTTTGTTAGTGTCATAGATTTGCCCGAAATACCGACATGTAACAGCCACTGGCCACGGCTCTTTGTCTGAACGACTTCTCATCCAGCACACACTGCTTAGTATATCTTTTATATGTGTCATCATTTGTAATAAAATGTATTACTCTATAGGAGGCACAGTTTTTCTTCATGTCTTTCTGGAGCATATACTTTTGTTTCTAATTACATCCTTTGTGGCAAGCTGTGTTCTCTGCAGAACTACCCCCCCCCCTCCCGCCACCTCCTTTCATTTGTTATAAGTCCTGTTAGTAGGTCCCGACAAGTTCTAGTCAGGACCTTTGAACTGGAAGTAATGGCACTCAAGCGATAGTCTCCCCATAGTTGCGCTGATGGCACTGTCCTTGCTCTCAGCAGCTCACCTCCTGCCTGGCACTCACTCATGACTATGGGTAGGCTACTGCACATTCGAGAGGTGGATTACTTCCTGTTCAAAGGTCCTGACTAGTACTAGTCGGGGCCTACTAATGGCACTTAAAACAGATGGAAGGAGGCAGATGGGATGGGAATGTAGGACACAGCCTGCCAAAGGATGCCATTACTAGCAAAAGTATGTACTCCATCACACATCATTTTTGTTTTTGGTCTTAGATGTCCTGTAATGTCTCTGAATAAAAAGTAAAACTGTGTGCAGATAGCTCTGGGTGCTCACAAAATGTATTTATTACCATTCCCAAAGGTTTATTGGGATTATTTGTGGTTTGCAGTTGAATTAAATGTGACAGCTTAAAGAGAAAGTTGACGTGATACAATACAGTCAAAATCTGTCTTTTTCAGATCTAAAAAGATTGAACCTTAGTCTTGTTATTTGCTACAAGTTGTCCCACAATATGCACAGATGCTGCACTTTGCAAAGCTACGTTGAATATTCCCAGTTGTGCTCAATCCCTGCCACTAACTCTGGTGACCGCTGTATCCTGTGCTTGCTGTTTGATTGGCAAGTTCATTATTTCTGTTGCATATCTACTCTGTGGCTTGCTTGTAATATTTCAGATGGACAAATGGAAGGTACAGTTTAGCTAGAAAAGAGTTCATAGCTTTATTGGCCTGAGATACCTGCAACGTTTATATATTGTGCACTCTCTGACATTACATAATTATTTAATTCCCCCAAAGTGCACCCAGATATTACTTATTTATAGCTGTGATCGACTTGTTTTCTTGATTTGCAGTACAGAAACTTTGGTTTAGCTAGCAAAAATGTCATCTATATATCTTGGTGCACTGTATTATGCAATATGCTTTGAGTACATTATCTTTTGAGTACATTATCCTTAGACTGTCTCAGACATTAGTCTAATGCATATTTATTTAGATGATGTATAATTAAATACAGAGTCATGCTAATATTCCATTAGAAGGCTGTGTGTGTTAAGGTACAGCATATTAGATGCATATACATGTATGCCTTTTAAGAGAACTCAGCCTATAAAAGTAACGTTGACCATAGACATGACGTGTTAGTTTTTGGCATGATGATCACTGTTCTGTAGATGCATAAGCCTGTGGTTCTGGCTTCCCTGTCATGGTGAATATGTACAGCAGATGTGTATTGGTCCCGGTGTCTCTCCTTTATGTACACGCATGTATGGCTCTAAAATCTGAGCACCATTTATCTGGGCACACGAAATCAGTGTAAGCAGCACATCTCCCCTAATTTTCTGTGCCCCCAAATGACCTCGGTCACCCTTCATTCTTCTCTCCCCCGTCCCTTTAGCTTGATCATAACTTCTTCCCAGTCTATGCTTAATTCTAGCACATAACCATATTTCCTGACCACTACAACTTCAACAGTCCTGAACTTATTTTTTAATTTAACTTAAACCTATCACGGTACCTCAAATGTCTAATTCTGACGTAACTTTTTACCTAATCTGCACACTGTTGAAAGTTTGCCTAAACTAGAATCTGATCTGTTAACCCTAACCTAACTTGATGCTTTTCCTTAAACTAAACTGACCTAGACTTCTTCAGTAGTTCTCTTCTACCTTTCGCTTCCAACATCCAAAGTCACTAAGACTTCTGTTGATGTTGCTAAACTGACATAATAGATCGTCTCACATGGGCAACTAGAATAACAACAACAATCACCATGGCTTTATTCCACATCTTACAGGTGCTTTTTTTATTAGGATAAGATTTGGATTCAGAGGGAAACGTTGACAACGTTTTTATTTTACTAAAATGTATTAGAAACCCCTCTGGATTAGAATGAATTTTGCAGAGGTATGAAATGTATTGTGTATTATGCTGAGACACCACAATAATCAATTTCGCTTGCGTAATATCTTCTAAAATGTATTATGCAAACTACCTTATAGTCATAATTGCAAATGCATTACTCTGTTCTGAGTAGACGGAACGATTATGCTATTTTTACTAAATCATTTTCGCTGCAAAAATAACTTTTGTCAGCATCCAAATTGTTCAAACTATTCATAAGAGCATTTATTCCGATGTTATTGGCTCATGGAACTGGTCTGTCTTGTCTGTCCACCTGGGTTTTGGAATCCCTGATTGGTCAATAGCCCCAGTGCCAAGATGCACTGATTGAAACCTTGTGGCACAAATGTGATGAATCTATTGCTGTACAGAAAAGGAACTGGTCAGCAGTTGATGGCAGATATTTATTTTCAATAGATTAAAATAATCTGCGTGTATTAAATCCCTACATGACTTAAAGAGAAACCGTGACCAAGGATTGAACTTCATCCCAATCAGTAGCTGGTACCCCCTTTCCCATGAGAAATCTTTTCCTTTTCTCAAACGCATCATCGGAGGCTCTGTATGGCTGATATTGTGGTGAAACCCTTTCCACGGTGTGATGTCAGGACCATGGTGTTGATATCACACTGTGGGAGCCTTATTGCATTGTGGGAAATAACAGCTGTTTCCAACTGTCAAAAAAGCAAGCAGCTACTACTTCCACTGACATCACCTGCCAGCAGTAAAAATGTTACCATATGATAAATGTCAGAATGTAAATCAGGGAGAGGAAAGATTTTACAATGGGCAAACAGGGACTAAATAATTTATACATAATTATTGTAAAAATTAAGCACTTTTGTTCATTACGTTATTTTTACTGGAGTTCCTCTTTAAAAACCCACACAAAACGTTTTGGGGAAATCTTTAATAAAGCATGGTGAAGAATGTCAGCCAATTGGCTGCAGATTAGTGAGAAGGGCATTTACTTATTACTGCAAAAGTAATTCAATTAGAGGAAGTCTCTACAATAATACAGAAACCTTTTTTTAAGGAGTGGGAAAAGGTTAGAACCTCATATTATTTATTCCTGTTTTTGTCCCTGTTAGGGGAATTTCACTGACTTTCTGTCTCTCTCACGGGTATCACAAAAGACTGGAAATCAGAGGAAATTTCTTTTATGGGGACAAGGACAACAATATTAAATTGACAATGTTCTAATCTCCACCTATGTGTGTCTTTAATTGTCACAGATGGTGGTTGAATCTATTGCATTGCTTGTATTATTGATACTTCCTCTCATGATGGAATTGTGAGTACACCGTTACTGACATAGCGATTTACTGACCATGAAGAAATATTCAGTCAGGTCTTCTGACTTTATTGTCTGCAGTGGTGGTATCCACTTTCATATGTTCAAAGGTCTTCCCTTATAGCTGTAGACATAAGGAACAGTATTTCTGGCAGATTAAATTTTGACCCCAGCAAGCCTAATCTGATAACCTTCTAATAGTTTTTGGATAATGTACTGCAAACAGCAATACAAAGCCATGGAAGACATGCGCTTGTTCAGTTCTCAAGCAGATTGCTGCTGAGATCAATTGTGAGTGATTCATGGTGGTAAGTCAATCACCCAATTAATTTCCAATCCAAGGGATTCATAGATTCTTTGCTAAACAAGGCTGCTATCAATCCATGTTTAACTTGCTTGAGTTAATTGAAATTTTATCTTACTAATATATCTAGAAGGATCTGATTGGCTAATAGTACTGGGAATAAGAAGTTATATGGCAAGCACTAACAGTTATTTTCCACCGGCCGCATTCAAATCCTAAACTCAAATCTGAGATGTTTTTTCCTGCACTTCGCAAATTGCAAGGAACCATGATTATTATTATCAATGTAACTGTGGTGCCCCGTTCCTTCAATGGTGATTCAATGTGATTCCATTTTTACCTAATTGCAAAGGTAGTGTATACTGCAGTTTTCCTGCATTTGGGTTAAAGCCAGTGGAAGCACAAGGAAATTGCATAGCAAGCACGGTACTAGGAGACTTTCTTATGATGTTTTACGTAAAACTACCCTAACCTCAGAGAATTGCAAACACAATATGAAAAAAGACGATCACATAAAAAATTGCACCACAACACACAGACAATCATGTTTGTGAGGTAGCTGCCAATCGTGTTCAGATAACAGCCAGGGCCGTATTTATGCATTTTAGGCCAAATATGTTGTTGCTCCCGGTTTATTTGCAGCAGCGTCTCTCACATTCCAGTTCCCCTCCCTTTTCCATGTACAGCTCCCTAGGGCATCATTTTCCCTCTTTCATCTCTTGCTCCTGATTGTCAGCCTTCTCTTTCACATGTAACAATCCCTCTTTCATGTTCAGGTGCCCCCTTGAGCTGCAACTGCCCAAGGCTCGGGCCTTTGTGGCCTTTCCAGAAATCCACCCCTGATAATCTTGCAATCGTGATCACAATTTGAGGCAGGAAAGAGACATATCTGTTTCACTTAATGGTCTAAGACTCTGTCAGGGGTTGATGGGATGAGCATTAAACACTTACATGGTGCTTCAGCATTAGTTTTACAGAGTACTTTGAGAGATTCATGTCACTAACTGTCCCTAAAAATACAATATATATTTATATTGTTCTCTGATGTTCGGAAAGTCCATGATCATAATTATAATAATAACCATAATGCATTATTTGTAATATTGCTGTCATTATATTATTGTTGTTATTGTTTTTCTATATATATAACTTTTGTATATGATTTTGATAAGGTATAAGTTGACGTTTGTCAATGAAGTTTTTAGCATCTGGTCCACATTCCCAGCCATGCTCACCCAGTTGCTGCAGACATGAGAGAACACATAGGTTTTTACTCAGGGAGTAATCATGATCATTGCCTTTACTGTCCACGCCACGACCATTGCATGCATCTTCCAATAAATAGGGGTAATATCTTTTTTGAATTACAACTTCAAATGTGCAATTTCTTTCATTTTAACCAATACAGTCAATTTAAATAATTTGGATAATTTTTTTTCTATATTTGCTAATACGGATGCAGTTGTCAGTGTTTTGGGAAAGAATAATAGAATGATATGATAAATTACTAATTGTATTACTTTTTTAGAATGTTAGCCATTGAACTAAATGACCCGGTTTGTCTGGTCTTGCGGCAATTACATTCTTTCTTTCTCATAAGCTGATGGCGACTACAGCGATGTCAGTTGCAATCAATGATCTTGAATTAGAAATGTATCATTACTTAATTCCAGCTTATTTACTTATTTGCACATCAATGAATATAGTTGATGCTGTCTAATTAAGGAAGGAACTCTACAATTCCAATCAGTATTTTCTGTCACTGGTTTTGGAATCTTGTGTTTTTTATTTTGTTAGCAGCACAAGTAGTATGAAAATGATTATGTTTTAAATGCTAAGAAAAACAAAATTGGAAGAGAGAACAAGCTTTCCTAATTGGCCACATAGTCAGAGGGTTACAATAGCCGATACTGAGGGAATTGGGCCTACCTGCATTGCATGGTCAAAGTTTGATAATGGAGTTACATTGACGCTTCAGAATTTGGACATGAAAGACAGTGTAGAACAGAGCGCGCTGCATTTGGCAAATGTACTGGATTTTCCGGACTCGGCTCCATAAACTAGATGACAAACTACAAGAACTGATAGGAAAAACAGCATATCTGGTGAAGAATATTTAATCTTCAGAAAATGCTAATTCTGTTACAAAAGAACATTATAAATCTAGCTTCTTCTAGGGTACAATATCTAGAAGATAAACGGACAGCATCTGATATGAGTAAATGAATGGAAAGAACTATGAGCTGGTTGGTAAAGGTAATATAAGAGCAGTTGTTAGAAAGCATAAGTGAAGAGTGCTTGTGATTGGAAAGTTGATAATAGTAGCTCTGATAGTGAAGATGACTTTTATTGTGGTGATGAGATAAAGGAAGACAGTTCTCATAAAGAAAGTGATTCATTGTTTTCCAGACCTGTTACACAGCGTAAAGCAAAGACAGGTAATCGAGAAGCACTTTGATAGTGAGAGACTTTACTAAGTCTGAGGTGGGTGACATGAGCAAGCAGTTCTGGGGCAGGGAAAGACTTATTAAATGGATTTTGACATTTTGTGGAGGTTCTGCAAAACACACAGCATCTAATGTGCAATTTGGGCTTCCTTGCAATGCCTCCTACTTTAAGAACAGCTTTAAATGGTCTGATAACAAATTAATCACACTCCCTAATAGAATGAATTGTTCCTATTAGAGGGCCCGTGATAGTATCAGAGACATTGGAGAAGAGCTAAAACACTGGAAACATATGATGGAAGGAATTCAGGTGTTAAGAGAAGTGTGAGTGCAATCAGCACTGCATAATATAGAGTACCTACTGTACCATTTCCAAGTCCACACATAGGGCCATATGCAATTCACTTTTTTCCTTAGTTTTCTCCTAGGTGATATTTTCACAACGTGTCATAAAATGCCCTTTACACCACCAGCAAGCAAGACAATATGCAAAATATTTTTGATAGCACTTTTTCACCAACTTTGGGGTACTTTTTAAATTGTAAAATGCTGAAAAGTTAATTTAAAGAGAAGGTGAAAATTATCTCATAGGAGATAACGGAGGAGAAAAAGTGAATTGCATATGGGCCATAGAAGCATTCATGGCTTGGTTGCATACCAGACTTTTTGGACCGACTCTGTCTTGCCTTAAGCTTGCCATTAATGGTCCAATTTTTGTGAACTTTCAAACTTCCGATATGATCATTGCAATTGGATTGGAAAGTGTTGATCGAGCAAGTCAAAAACAAATGATCATATTATGGATCCATTTTGCAGATTAATTTTATCTGAAATGATAAATTGGCTATATTTCCAGTCATTGTAATGATTTACGATTGTTTCCTTCCAATCTCAATTATCAGATTGGAAGGTCAAGCATTTGCTGATATTGCACGGTTAAACAGAACAAAAATTGCCTGTAGGGACACAGGGATCTGCCCCCTCTGTTGCCGGGACAGCTGGAGGAAATAGGTGTGCCCTAGGCTGCAAGTTAAAAACATACTGGAGCTGACGGTAATAATGCCTAAGTTCAGAGGGGTCAGGAATGTGTTACATTGAATTTGTATTGCTTTGTCAAAAGCTAAGGTAAAACATATACAGACTGACTAGAAGTCAACCCTGTCATACTAGCATCACAGAAGGAACGCTGTTAATGAAAAATGAAAACAGCAGAAACTCGAACCCCCAGCCCTTGATAGGACTGAGATATATCCTGACAGAGGCAGACATTTTCCCTTCTGTAATGACAGGTGGGTCCCCTGATAATGTGCATCCAGGACATATGCCTTTATGTGTCTCTGACAATATACTTGTCAAAGTGAAATGGGCTCAATGCAGTGATGACTGGTGGCTATGAAAGTGTGCAGTTATAGTCTGCTGTCATGATGTAAAAATATGACATGGGAAACTTGTCAAGGCAGCAGTGTTTGATATTTGTGCATACATGGTTACTCTGCCAGTGTGACGTACTATGAGAACTTGGTAAAATCAGATGAATCACAGGATAATGTATAGAAAATGCAAGTATAACACAGAGAGTCTTAATGTAAAGGAGACATTTATACAGTGGATTTCTACTTAAAGCGGTATAAAACCATGACATAATATTCAATAAAAACATGTTTTCCTACTTTTTATATGCCATACGGATATCATATTTGCTTTTGTGCATAAGTATTATTATTCATTTAGAAATTACAAGTTTCCAAAGTATACTGTTTTGCTTTGAAAGCTGACTTTGCAAGTTATTTATAACTGTTTTTTTTTCATCATTAAATATAAGAAGAAATACTTCCTGACTCTCTGTGTTTGTTCAGCAGAGCCTGCAGTGTCAGAAAAGTGTTTGTTTACATTCCTCACTTGATACAATTAAACACAAGATAACATTATCTCTAGTTTGGATTGTCCAGCTTTCCCGGCATTGAGCTTTTCTGTTATGTGTTTAACCCTTTGAGTGCTGTTCTAGTAAAAAAAAAATGCTGGTTGTATATAATATGCTGTAAATAATGTTTTAGAGCAAAGAAGAATTGCTGGGTTTTATTCCGCCTTAAGGTGCCCATCAATGATTGAACCTTGATTGTACAATCTTATCACTCCTATGTAAAATTGGGTACTAAAGTATCTGTTCTAAGTACATTCACTCAGTTTACCCTTTGCATAGATTGGTAAGATTGTACAATCAAGATTGTATTATTAGTGGGTCCCCTTAAGCCCCATCTACACCATACAATTTTTTGTCCAATTTGATTCATTGATTCGATTTGATTCAATCAGACATGTCCGATAGGAATTCGATTCAATTTGCCATTGTTTTGCAATGGCAAATTGAATTGAATCGAATCCTGATCTGACATGTCAGAGTTAATTGAATCGAATCAATGAATCGAATTGAATCGGACAAAAAAATGTATGGTGTAGATGGGGCTTAAGATTTTACCTATGAGATTGTTGATTCTTCCTAGACTGAAATGCGCATAAATTGCAAACAGTTGAATTGTATATAAAGAAATGAAGTCTTGAATAGTGTCGACAATTCAGTAACAGTACATCATGGATTTAGGAACTTGCTTTTCTGTTTTTAGTAAAGAGACTTTCATTTTTTGTTTTATAAATCGATTAAATAAACATGTTAAATAACCTGTTTGTTCCACTCCCCTAGTGTCTCCACCGCACTGTCCTTTAGATTGTAAACCTGCAAGGGCAGGGACAGCCCCCTAATTTTTCTTGTTTCTGTGTATTATATCAGTTGAATATGTATGAGTATTGGTAAAACACATCAATTGTATGTATTTGCACTTGTGTTTTTGGATGCCCTTACTGCACAGTGTGTTAAACGCTCATGTATCTATACTCCTCACTATCGTATGTTTTGTAACATGTACAGCTTAACTCAAGATGTTGGCGCTATATTTGTGTTTGTTGTTAAATATTGAATATAGGGACTAGCTCTTACATAAGTGTAATATGGGTTTACAGCTTTTGTTTTATGTGGTGTGTGTGTGTGTGTGTGTGTGTGTGTGTGTGTGTGTGTGTGTGTGTGTGTGTGTGTGTGTGTGTGTGTGTGTGTGTGTGTGTGTGTGTGTGTGTGTGTGTGTGTGTGTGTGTGTGTGTGTTTTCCATTCAGTGTAAACCTGTGAAATATTTTATATATGAAGGGCACAAAATATTAATAAACCTAAACATAGCTCAATGGCGTCAGATAATAAACAGATGTATATGTTCTTGTATTAATGTTTTACAAGAAAATGTGTAATTATGTACTGCAGCAGTGTTTTTACCAGTTAAATTAAATGTATTCCTAGTAGAATGCATATTACATGGTAAACCATAAGTAAAAGAATTTGATTGTAAAAGGTAATGCAGTCACCTTTTAAATCAATCCCATAACTTTATTAAAATGCATTCAAGGGTTTAATAGCAGAAAATGAATGGTAAATGAAAGCTATGTGGATGGTACACTGCAGCGATGGAACTGAAACAATGTACATGATGCTGCAGCATGTGCCAAAATAAGTGCAACTTTTCTGGAAGAGTTTTATATTTTATTCTTTCACTTTAAGAATAAATTAGTTTAGCAGATGTGTTCTTAATTCACAAAACTTGTAAAAAAAAAAAACTTGATAAAGTGTACCTGAACTCTGCCACAGGACACAAGGAAAACATAACAGAAATGCACCCTGTATGTATTTAACCTAATGTGGACCGACGCAGTTTAAATCTACGGCGGGCAGGGGGCGCTGCGGTTCTGACCGGACGTAAACTCTATGTCCCATTCACTGCGTGTCCCCGCCTGTTCCCGCCACTCTCGCCGCTCTGTTCCCTGTGCTGCTCTGCCGTCTCTATGACGGCTGAGCACTGTGAGCCGGGCAGGAGCCGTTTTCATTGGCTCCTGGCCCTGTCATTACTGTAAAGCCAATCCCATTGGCTTACATTGAGTGACAGGGTCAGGAGCCAATGAAAGCGGCTCCTGGCTGGCGCACAGCGCTCTGCCGTCATAAAGATGGCAGAGAGAGCAGCCTGTGGCGGGGACAGAGCGGCGTGACCAGCGGGAGCGACGGATTATTGTGGCGATTCGTCGGGATGCGGTGTTTTAGCGTACCAGCAGCCTCTGGTCCTTAAGGGGACAGTGGCTGCTGGTACCTAAGTGCTTAAAGAGTTTAGCCTGTGTAATTTACCCTCATTTGTGTCTAAACACTAGTTGTAATCTAATCTCCCACTGTGCCACATGACTGCCTAATGCTGGGCATACACGGGCCGATGCGCCCTTATCAATCGAGCTGCTGATGGCTCGATTGATAATTTCCGACAGGTCCGATGACCCGCCGAATCGATACCCTGCTCAATCCCCACGAGCGGACAATAGCGGGTAATCGAGCGGAAGATAAGGAGCGCCCGCTGGGACGAGCGGGAATCGATCCGGCCGCCTGCCAGGACGCGCGGGGACGCGGCGGGAGTCGATCCGGCGGCTAATCGAGCCGCCGGGTCGACTCGTGTATGCCCAGGATAAGGCAGAAAGGAAAAGAAGAATGACTGGGTGTCCACCTGGATTTAAAGCGGAACTGTAGAGAGAAAATAAACACATTGTATCACTTACCTGGGGCTTCCCCAAGCCCCCAGCAGCTGTCCTGTCTAGCGCCGTTCTTGCTCGAGCCTCCGTTCTTCCGCCGCCCCTCCATCCCATTTCTCGACTTGTAAGTCGATGCCAGCGCAGCCCTGCCAAGCGTATCCTTTCTTCGCGTTCCCCTCTGCAATAGCGGGGAACACGAGGAAAGGTTACGTGTGGCCAGAGCTGCGCAGGTGCAGTGGCCCGGCAGCGAAACCGAAAGTAGCTGGTGGCGGGAGAACGGAGCCTCATCGAGAAGCGGCGCGGGACAGGACGGCTGCTGGGGGCTTGGGGAAGCCCCAGGTAAGTGAAACAATGGCCCTGATTCACAAAGCGGTGATAACTCAGTTATCACGCCTAAAAGACTTTAGGCGTGATAAGCCGTGCAAAGCTGAGTTATCACCGATTTGTGCTGCTCTTCGCGCGAAGCTCCCGCGCGCAAAGTCCCATAGGGCTCAATGGACGCTGCGCGCGAAGCATGGTACACTGCGCGCGCAGTGCAGTGCGCTACGCGCGCAAAACTTTGCGCGCGGGAGATCGCGCGAGTTTCTTCTTATCACGCCTAAACTGAGTTTAGGCGTGATAAAGGGCTTTTCACAGGCGTGCAAACACTTTGCACCGCTTTGTGAATCAAGCCCAATGTGTTTATTTTCTCTCTACAGTTGCGCTTTAAGCGAAATGCTGTATTTATTGTACCATAGCAAAAACAAACACAACATTTCGGCCTGGGCTGGTTGACTCCCTGGTGCATGAGTATCAGGCGGTTGAGCTGAGGGTGAGCCTTTCCTGTTTTTGCCTAAGGCAGAAAGCCAGTTAAGGCCAGTTAAGCCCATTTGAAAGCACAGGCTGTAAACAATATGTCTGCTTCCATGAATCAGGAAGTAGAAACTGTGCAGATTTATTGTAGGATTTGTATCAGGTGTAAGAAAGAAAGGTTTTTTTGTTTATAGGTTATTACGCTTTTGTGTATCTTTTAGAGCAGAGAGGAGTTCTGAGTTCAGGTCCACTTTAATTCACAAAACTAGTTAAACAAAGCGCCTATTTGTCACCAAGGAATTTTATTTGTAGTAGGTTCACAGTTTCAGTACACATAAAAATAACTTACAGACAGCACTTAGAGGAAAAATATATAACATTTATTTGAATAAATACTTTGCTACAGAATGATGGTGAAACATCTAGAAATCTGTAAGCTCGATCAGGTACTGTAAATTCACATTTATTCCGAAGGGACCCCATATGTGGTCAACACAACAGTCCTGTCATGAAGCCGTCGATATAGGGCATTGGCTCCCTAATATACCCATACAAACAAAGACACAGTCCCAGCCAGTCATTAGTGGTCTTCGAACACATTTCCTTATAAGGCTATGGTTATTTATCCACTGAGGTATATTACATGTACTTCCACATAAGGAAATGGCTACTTCTGAAGTGAAGGCATGTTTAACTTTTGACATACTGGTAAAGGGTACTTTACTGTATCTATTAACATGTATATACAATATATATCACGGGTAAATAGATAAGGCATGATTATATCACTAATTAAAGTACATCATCCTACAGCAGATTTCATTGATATGCACTGGTAACGTTAATATAAAATGTTTATTAGCCATTTAGAGTTATTCACCTATGAATATGGATGAACAGTGTCAGATGAGAAACACCAAAATGTTATATTAGAAAACAGTGCTTCAATCCTGTCTCATAGCCATACCATTAGTACAAGTTTCTGCCAATAATGTAATCTGAAGTGCTTTTTAAAGGGAAGGTCCGCGCAGGATATAAAAAACAAACTGCACTTACCTGGGGCTTCTTCCAGCTCCTGGCAGTCGATCGTTGCCCTTGCCGCAGCTCCTCTCCCTCCCGGCGTCCAGCAGTAAAGAAGCTGACCTCGCCAGGTCGGCTTCCGGGTCGGCTTCTGTGCGCTCCACGGCGGGGGGTCACATGGTGTATGTGACGTCATCAGGTCTCTACTGCGCAGAACTGCTGCGCCTGCGTAGTAGAGACCCGATGAAGTCACTTACACCACGTGACCCGCGCCGTGGAATGCACATGAAGCCGACCCGGAAGCCGACCTCGGCTTCTTCACCGCTGGACGCCGGGAGGGAGAGGAGCTGCGGTGAGGGCACCGATCACTGCCAGGAGCTGGAAGAAGCCCCAGGTAAGTGCAGTTTGTTTTTTATATCATGCGCGGACCTTCCCTTTAAGGACATATGTATGCAACATGCTGAGGAGAAGCATCTTTGGGTGGAAGTAAGTTAAAGTGCCAGTGAGTCACTTGTTGTATCTTGTGTCACAATGCAAAGTGTAATGAGTTGTTTTAACTTTTGAGAGGAATGGCACTGCAGCTAGAACAGTACAGAAAGAAAAAACTGTGACTAATGAATTGGTTGCCTAGGAAGAAACATTTGGCCATTAGGATATGGCTGTTTACATTATTTAAATAGATTTACATTTTTTTAAAATGATTGTATTTTCCATTGAATCTTGTTGTCAAGGTTTTCTAAGGATAACAGCCAATGTAAAAAAAATAATAGAAGATGAGGATACGTACACAACTCATCTGGGGCTGGGGAGTCACAAGGGCAGGGACCTCCCCCTAGTGTTTCCTGTTTCTGTCTCAAACTGTATGTATCTGTAGTTGTGTCACTGGATGTCCTGATTGTACAATGTGTCTAACTACTCATGTATCTATGCTGCTTTCTACTATGTACAGTACTACGGAAGCTAGATAAATAAGTTATATATATATATATATATATATATATATATATATATATATATATATATATATATATATATATATATATATATACACGTATGCGTGTGTGTGTGTGTGTGGGGGGGGAGGGGGTGAATGTGAACATTGTTGACACACATAGAAGTTCATTTCCAGTATTTCTTAAAGTGGCGGTACATGATTCAATCATTTATTGTTATTTTGGACTGTTACTCAAATAATTTGGAAGATCCAATCAATATACCATACACTTATGATCCTTTTTTCCGAAAATAAAAAATGATCTAATAAAACATCCATTTTTTTCATCCCGCGTCTGATCAGATATTTATTTAAAAGATTCTTAAAATCAATGATTATCTCTCAATCAAGAAAAAACATTTTTTTTCTATACAACCAGTTTTCATCAAAAAATCTGGAAAATCGATTGAATTGGTTGAATTGTGTATGGACACCTTAACACAGCTGTGGAGAGGTGAAGGGGGAATATCTAAGTAATCTTGCCTGCTGCACAATGAAGGACATTGCACCTGGCACCTGCAAGGTACTCAGTGTTGAGAGCCATGTGGGTTGATTACGGCTCAAGTGGGAAGATTCATATGACTGCTGACTTTTCACTGCTGGAGATCCAACCCATGTGCCCAGTTAATGACTATCTAGAGCAGATTACACAGTTTAAAAATACTTAGATATCAATATAATAAATATTTGAGGTGGAAGTTGATAAATATTTTCCCTGACAAAATAGGTGCAGTGCTAAGGTGCCACTCAACTCTTGATAGGCATGATGGGCACTATATTTAACTATATTTGAAATCACTTATTTTGTCTGTTGTTACTGTCAGAATTATATACAATTTCCATCTTTTAAAGAACCGTTTGGTTCCTTTCTCCATTTAGCATAGTGTCCAACCTTTCCAAGCGGGGCTAAAAGGAGAGCGCATCATGAACATTAGAGAGTGAAGACGTTGCAGCATCTATTATAGATAACTTTTTGGGCCGCAGCCAGCACCAAATGTCCTATAACAGGGATTTTAATCGTATGGCGTGGTACTCTGACTCACATTTGTTGCTTCTGCATAGTGAAATAAGTATGGTATGGAAAAGGTTCTTTGGTAACCTCTTTCTTTCACACCTCACTTTCACACAGCCAGGAAACGAGAGACAGTAACCCAGAACCTTCCTATTGCCGGACATTTCCATAGCCATGTAAAAGACATGCATTTGTTAAGTTATACTTCTTGTAATTTATATAAAAAGCATATTTAGATAAAAAGACACAGAACATTTGTGTCGCGCTTTGCTCCTGGGGGACTCAAAGGGCCAGAGCCGCAGCCACTAGGGTGCACACAGTAGGCAGTAGCAGATTTAGGGAGTCTTGCCCAAGGTCTCCATACTGAATAGGTACTGGCTTATGAAACAGGAAGAGCTGAGATTCAAACCCTGGTCTCCTATGTCAGAAGTAGAACCCTTAACCTGTACATTATCCAGCCACCAGAGCAGGTGGTGTTATGGCCATTTTTTGCCACCCTCTATGATTTTCTCCCCAAGCTGTGCCTATAGAAAGAATTTCTCCCACCCATTGAAGTTTCCTTTAGCAACTAAGTCTGTCTGGGGGCAACTGCTATAGTTTTCTGAAATTCTGATAAGGATAGTGTAACGATCGGTGGGCGCAGAGAGTATCTGATTACCGGTGATCTGCAGTATCACCGGAAATACAGATATATACCAGATTATAAGTGATCTGCAGTCTCACCGATAATCCGATATACAAACTAACCTCTGTTCGCCTGAGTAGAGTGTAGTGTTTTGGTGTAACAGTAACACTAGGAGGCCTAGGCCTCAGTGCAGCAAGGAGAACTGCACGGATTCCTTCCGCAGACCTGAGCTCTCCAAGACGGGAGGAGTCAGACTGACAGTAGGAAGGAAAGTCCGAGAGTGACACTCAGGAAGAAGTGCCACTAACAGGACTGGGAACCGCCTCCAATCGTGAGGTCGGTTCTCGAGGTCGGACAAGCCAGGTCGTACACACACGGACAGATAAAGTACAAATACAGTAGGCAAAGGCGGAGTCAAAGTACAGGCAGGGTTCGGCAACGGGGTATCAGATATATCGGGGTACAAAATCAGGAGGCAGAAACAGAGTCTAGGAACGAGCCGAGGTTCGGCAACAGAGTATCAGAAATATCGAGGTACAAGGTCAGAGTTCAGGAGGATAGTCGAGGCAGGCAAAAGTCATAACAGATAATCACAATCAAACTAGTACTTTAGCTATCAATAATCTAGCTAAGTGTAGGATTACAGCTCCAGCTGGTCCCGGCACACTTAAGGATCTGACTACGGATCTGGGTGCTCCCACATATGTGATCGCACGCCAGACAAAGAGCAAGTGAACAGCCAGCAGTATATATACTCTAGGACCTTTCCAGGACCTCCCTAATTGCTGGTCCAATGAGAGCAGTGGAATTTGTCAGCTGACCCAGCTGGTCAGCCGACACCCTTCTAACTGCTATTTAAACTCTGCCTCTCTGCTCGCGCGCGTGTAAGTCTGAATCTTGGTGGACTATCAGTCCCAGCCACACCAGTACTGTCATGCAATGTATCTAGTGCGGGGGCCGCCTCTGATGCGGATTCCGCCGTTCCCAATGCGGATTCCGCCGCACTGCCTATGCGGCATGCAGCGTTTTTTCCGCGTTGTGACGCCATGCTGGACGCGGAAACAGCCGCCTCACCTTGAGAGACGGCGGCATTTCCGCGTTTCCTTACAGTACCCCCCCCCCCAAGGAGTGGACTCCGGACAACTCCTACCAGGTTTCTCGGGATGTAAGGCATGAAACTCCCTCCTTAACTCGTCTGCATGCATGCGTGAACCCGGTACCCACTGTCTCTCCTCAATGCCGTACCCTTTCCAATGTACGAGGTACTGTACCGAATTCTGTACCATGCGTGAATCCAATATCTTTTCTACCTCGTACTCAGGTTGGTCGTCCACCACCACAGGAGGAGGAGGAGTGGGACCCACATGGACTGCTGGTTTAAGCAGGGATACGTGGAAGGACTTTACCCCACGCATGCTGGCGGGAAGATCAACGGAATACGTAACGTTGTTGATCTTCTTGGCCACTGAAAATGGACCCAAAAACCTGGGGCCCAGTTTATCTGAGGGCTGTCTCAGGGTTAAGTGACGTGTGGACACCCAGACCAAGTCTCCTGGCTGGAACTTCCACTCCAATGAGCGTCTTTTGTCAGCCTGACCCTTTTGACTCTGGAATGCCCTTTCCAGATTACTCTTCACCTTCCCCCAGATGACTTTAAATGCCCTGTGCCAGGCTTCCAGGGTTGGAAACGGAGAGGAGGCAACTGGCAAGGGGGAAAACTTGGGCGATCTCCCCGTTACCACCTGAAAAGGCGAAAATCCGGAGGAGGAATTTCTCAAGTTATTTTGAGCAAATTTTGCGAAGGGCAAAAATCTGACGCAGTCGTCTTGTGCCTCCGCAACATAACATCTCAAAAATTGTTCTAGAGACTGATTTATCCTTTCAGTCTGGCCATTAGTCTGTGGGTGGTAGCCGGACGAGAAAGACAGCTTCATGCCCATTTGGTGGCAAAATGCCCTCCAGAATCTAGAAATGAATTGGACTCCCCTATCCGACACTATGTTTTCCAGAATGCCATGCAGCCGGAAAATGTGGATGATGAATAGGTCGGCCAATTCCTGAGCCGAGGGGAGTCCTTTCAAGGGCACGAAATGGGCCATCTTGCTGAAGCGGTCGACTACCACCCAAATGACCGACATGCCTTCAGACCTGGGGAGCTCACCCACGAAATCCATGGACAAGTGGGTCCATGGCTCACTCGGGGCGGGCAAAGGCTGTAAGGTACCGACAGGTGCCAGCCGGGAGGGTTTACTCTTAGCACATACTGCGCATTCCCTAACAAATTCCCTGCAATCAACAGACAGGGAAGGCCACCAGGCACACCTGGCTACAAGATCCTGTGTTCTGGCAACTCCAGGATGTCCAGCATTTTTATGTGCGTGGAACATTTCAAGGATCTGAAGACGAAAGGGCAAGGGAATAAACATGACCCCTTCAGGCTTCCCTTCCGGGATGTCTTGCTGGAAGGGGCTCAACGTCTCCTTCCAGTCTTCCCAAGTCTCAATTGCAGCCAGCACCAATTTTCGCGGAACAATTGTCTCCGGGACGGAGGCCTGTGCTGTTTCTGGCTCAAAGCACCTGGATAGCGCATCTGCCTTAGTATTCTTACTGCCCGGGGTGTACGTAATCACGAATGTGAACCTTGAAAAAAACAGGGACCATCGAGCCTGACGAGGGCTTAACCTCTTAGCCCCCTCGATGTATTCCAGATTCTTGTGGTCGGTAAAAACCGTGATAGTATGCTCCGCTCCTTCTAACCAATGACGCCATTCTTCAAAGGCTAGTTTAATGGCTAAGAGTTCCCTGTTGCCTATATCGTAGTTTCTCTCTGCTGGAGAGAATCTCCGAGAAAAATAGGCACATGGGTGCAATCTACCCTGTAAGCCTGAACGTTGAGACAGCACAGCCCCCACCCCGACTTCTGAGGCGTCTACCTCAACAATAAAAGGGAAGGAAGTGTCTACGTGTCTTAGTATGGGTGCTGTGCAGAACAGCTCCTTCAAGGTCGAAAATGCCTGTAGGGCCTCAGGCGACCAGTGAGTAGTATCCGCCCCTTTCCTAGTGAGACTGGTGAGAGGTGCAATAACGGTGGAGTACCCCTTTATGAACCTCCTATAATAGTTTGCAAAACCCAGAAAACGTTGCAACGACTTTAACCCCACCGGCTGAGGCCACTCCAGAACAGCGGATACCTTGGCAGGGTCCATAGACAGGCCCGAGGTGGAGATTATGTACCCCAGAAAGGCGACAGATGTAACTTCAAAAATACATTTTTCCAACTTGGCGTACAGCAGATTTTGTCTCAACTTGTTTAGCACAAATCTGACATGGACCCTGTGCTCGGAGAGGTTGTTGGAGTAAATTAGTATATCGTCAAGGTATACAAGCACAAACCTACCCAACACCTCCCTGAATACCTCGTTAATCAATTCCTGGAAGACGGCTGGCGCATTGCACAACCCGAAGGGCATCACTAAGTACTCGTAATGCCCATCGGGTGTGTTGAAGGCCGTCTTCCATTCATCGCCCTCTCTAATGCGGATCAGGTTGTATGCACCCCTCAGATCCAATTTTGAAAAGATCTTAGCGTCTGTGACCTGCGTGAATAAATCGTCTATTAATGGCAACGGATAACGATTCTTCACCGTGATTTTATTTAGGCCCCGATAATCGATGCAAGGTCGAAGACCTCCGTCTTTTTTCTTAACAAAAAAGAAACCGGCCCCTGCAGGCGAGCGGGAGGGGCGAATGAACCCCTTGGCCAGATTGTCACGGATGTACTCCTGCATAGCCACCTTCTCTGGTCCAGACAAATTATACAGGTGACCCCTAGGGGGCATACAACCGGCACGGAGATCGATGGGGCAATCGAAAGGGCGATGAGGAGGTAACCTATCAGCAGCCTTGGGACAGAATACATCCGAGAACTCGGAGTATTGCTCGGGAACACCCTCCACATGTACCTTGGTCTGACCTAATACCACTTTTCCTAGGCACTGTTGGGAACAGAAGTCTGACCAACTGGTTAATTGTCCTGTCGCCCAATTAATCTGTGGCGAATGAAGCTGCAGCCAAGGCATACCTAGGACAATGGTGGAGGTGGTCATATGTAACACAAAAAAACGTAAACTCTCCCTATGCAGTACCCCAGTAATGACTTCCACCTCTGGTGTCTGGGACAGCGGACGGTCCCTTTGTAACGGGGAGTCGTCCACGGCAGTAACCTGGATAGGTGGTTTTACTGGGGTGAGAGGAATGTCCAACTTCTCTGCAAATTCGGAACTCATGAAGTTAGCCGCGGAGCCTGAATCAATAAAGGCCTCCGTGGCTTCAGATTTGTCCCCCCATGTAATCGTACAGGGGAGGAGCAATCGTCTTTCTTTCAGGGGTGCGAGCTGGGCGCCTAGGGTGTCACCCCTTATCACTCCTAGGCGGTAGCGTTTCCCGGCTTATCCTTATTAGGCTTAATGAGACAGTCTCGTACCCTATGCCCCCCTTCACCACAGTATAAACATAGTTGTTCCGACAATCTCCGTCTTCTCTCCACTTGGGTCAACTTAGACCGACCGATCTGCATCGGCTCAGGTGGAGGCAAGACCGGAGATGATGAGACAGAAGGAGACGGAGTTACTAGGGGTGCAGCGGGAGGCACTGTGTAAGAGGTCGGCCTAAGCCGATGACTGCCCCTAGTCTGTCTCTGATGGCGTAGCCTACGGTCGATTCGAATGGCCGATGAGATGGCCTCGTCGACTGTTTTGGGTTCGGGTTGGCTTAACATTAGGTCGAAGACCTCATCCGACAACCCAGACAGGAAGTAATCTAACAGGGCATAAGTGCCAAACCTGGCCGTAACTGACCACCTACGAAATTCGGCCGCGTAATCCTCGACTGGACCCCTGCCTTGCCGTAAAAGTTTGAGCTTCCGCTCAGAGGATGCAGCAAGGTCAGGGTCGTCGTAGATTACGGCCATGGCCTTAAAAAATTCCTCTACCGAGGTCAGAGCAGTATCGGTAGAAGGCAGGTTGTATGCCCATGACTGGGAGTCACCAGACAGCAAAGTTTTAATAAAGGTGACCCGTTGGGTCTCAGTACCCGAGGATCGGGGTCTCAACTCGAAATACGATAACACTCTACTCCTGAAATTCCGGAAGTCAGACTTGTGGCCGGAAAATTTATCAGGTACAGGCATACGTATGTCAGTACTAGGAGAGGATCGCACTGAATCAACTGACGTCTGGAGGGTTTGCACAGAGCCTGACAGGACATCAATCATAGTCTTGTGGCTACCCAGCACTTGGTTGATGTTTTCCACCGAAGTGGCAAGTGCGCCCAGACGGTCAGTATGTGTGTCCATTTGCATTTTTTGGGTCTGGCGTTCTGTAACGATCGGTGGGCGCAGAGAGTATCTGATTACCGGTGATCTGCAGTATCACCGGAAATACAGATATATACCAGATTATAAGTGATCTGCAGTCTCACCGATAATCCGATATACAAACTAACCTCTGTTCGCCTGAGTAGAGTGTAGTGTTTTGGTGTAACAGTAACACTAGGAGGCCTAGGCCTCAGTGCAGCAAGGAGAACTGCACGGATTCCTTCCGCAGACCTGAGCTCTCCAAGACGGGAGGAGTCAGACTGACAGTAGGAAGGAAAGTCCGAGAGTGACACTCAGGAAGAAGTGTCACTAACAGGACTGGGAACCGCCTCCAATCGTGAGGTCGGTTCTCGAGGTCGGACAAGCCAGGTCGTACACACACGGACAGATAAAGTACAAATACAGTAGGCAAAGGCGGAGTCAAAGTACAGGCAGGGTTCGGCAACGGGGTATCAGATATATCGGGGTACAAAATCAGGAGGCAGAAACAGAGTCTAGGAACGAGCCGAGGTTCGGCAACAGAGTATCAGAAATATCGAGGTACAAGGTCAGAGTTCAGGAGGATAGTCGAGGCAGGCAAAAGTCATAACAGATAATCACAATCAAACTAGTACTTTAGCTATCAATAATCTAGCTAAGTGTAGGATTACAGCTCCAGCTGGTCCCGGCACACTTAAGGATCTGACTACGGATCTGGGTGCTCCCACATATGTGATCGCACGCCAGACAAAGAGCAAGTGAACAGCCAGCAGTATATATACTCTAGGACCTTTCCAGGACCTCCCTAATTGCTGGTCCAATGAGAGCAGTGGAATTTGTCAGCTGACCCAGCTGGTCAGCCGACACCCTTCTAACTGCTATTTAAACTCTGCCTCTCTGCTCGCGCGCGTGTAAGTCTGAATCTTGGTGGACTATCAGTCCCAGCCACACCAGTACTGTCATGCAATGTATCTAGTGCGGGGGCCGCCTCTGATGCGGATTCCGCCGTTCCCAATGCGGATTCCGCCGCACTGCCTATGCGGCATGCAGCGTTTTTTCCGCGTTGTGACGCCATGCTGGACGCGGAAACAGCCGCCTCACCTTGAGAGACGGCGGCATTTCCGCGTTTCCTTACAGATAGTCTCTTCTTCCCTGGTCATAGGAAAAGATAAAATAGGGTCAATTCAGCAATGCTAGATATAGCTCGTAAATGGAAACATATGATTTCACCTTAGCATACATAAGAGACTGTTAAGCCGGTATCCTAAAGGTTTGCTGCAGCCCAGGGAAAGATGTCAAGATCTAGCATATTACTCACTTTCAGAATCCCCGTATCTTCCCTCTGTGCGTATGCTTAGTGCATCATCCTAGCCTTAAAAAAAAAAAAAAAAAAAAAAATATATATATATATATATATATATATATATATATATATATATATATCAATTAGAATTTTTACCTCTTATCTAGTCAATAATACAACAGGCCCAAAGTGCTGTAAAGATTACATGTCCACTTGAAGATGCTTATCTGGATTTTATAGCAAGGCACAGCCCAGGTATTGTTTCTCTGCCTTTGTGGTCTTGGCTGCACTACTTCATAGATGTTTTTGACCAATAGGATTTTATAGAACAGTGAAACTTATACAAAATGAACACAAACATAACTTTAGCATTTATTCTGTGTTTTTGATGTGTCTCTTGTTATTTCTTTGGGATTCTAAAATGCCAATTAAGTTCTTGCCTACCAACTGTTTTTGTTCCTCTGGCAGCTGTAGTGAATTGAAGACAAGGAAAGCCTTGAACTTTGACTTGCTCTGTTCTAACTGTAGCAGTAGAACAGCTGGATAGAGATGTGAAATTCATCTTCACTAAGTACTCGAGTTTTCCTGCCTTATCCTGGGAGCACAAAATGCACTGCTAAGGGTATGTCTTGCATGGTTGATGTGTTTTCATAATGTTGTTCTTGAACCTGTTAACACATCATATACCTACTATGGTATGCAAGAATCTGCTGTTGTAATGTGTGTTCTTGGTGGATAGTGACAGTTTCATGATCGCCACAATTCTAAATTTCTCTTTTATTAATGGCATTATATCCATATAGATTTGGAAGAGAATTCAGGCGCCAATGTAGTTTGTACAGGGAATGTAATTCTTTTACCAGATGTATCGAATAATCACTGTGCCATTTAAATGAGAATAAAATAATTATTAAAAAATAAGCAACTATTAATACATTGGGCCTGATTCACAAAGCGGTGCTAACAGTTAGCACGCTAGTGAAAAGCCCTTTATCACGCCTAAACTCTTCCTCTCCCACCAATACCTATACCCCACCCCACCCACCATTCACTGCCTTTACGCCTATCACAGAGGACGAAATCAGCCATCTCCTAGCCACTTTTCCTACCACCTCCAGCCCCCTAGACCCTGTGCCATCCAATGCCTCCGTCCTCACTTCCCTGTTCTGGCTCCTGTCCTCACCTCTCTGTTTAACCTCTCCCTCTCCACGGGTACCTTCCCCTCTGACTTCAAACAGGCCACTGTACTTCCCCTACTTAAAAAACCCTCACTAGACCCCTCACTTCCATCCAGCTACCACCCTATCTCCTTACTCCCTTTTGCATCTAAACTTCTAGAGCGTCTAGTCCACCAACGCATGACCCATTACCTTGACTCCAACTCCCTGTTTGACCCCCTACAATCAGGATTTCGGCCAGGCCACTCCACCGAGACTGCCCTCACCAAGGTCGTTAATGACCTCACGCTTGCCAAGGCCGAAGGAAAATACACTATCCTTCTCCTCCTAGACCTCTCATCAGCATTCGACACTGTCGATCACTCCCTGCTTCTCCAGTCCCTGCAATCTGTGGGTATCCAAGACCTTGCCCTAGCATGGTTTTCATCCTACCTCTCAAATCGCTCCTTTAAGACCTCCTTTAATGGTTCCTCCTCAACCTCCCTCCCACTTTCAGTTGGGGTCCCCCAAGGCTCTGTTCTTGGTCCCCTGCTGTTCTCCATTTACACCGCCTCCATCGGAAAACTCCTCTCCTCTCTGGGTTTCAACTATCACCTATATGCAGATGACACCCAGATTGACCTCCATACCACTGACCTCTCCACCACCACCATGGAGAAGGTATCCTCTGGCCTCTCGGCTATTTCATCTTGGATGTCTGCCAGGTTCCTAAAATTAAACCTGGATAAGACTGAACTCCTAATCTTCCCGCCACGTGCTGCCTCACCCCCCACTGACCTCTACGTCACTGTCAATGGCACAATCATTCGTCCTACCACACAAGCCCGCTGCCTGGGTGTCACCCTGGACTCAGCCCTCTCCTTCACCTTCCACATCCAAACCGTAGCTAGAGCCTGCTATTTCCACTTGCGCAACATCTCCAAGATCCGGCCTTTCCTGACCCCAGACACTGCCAAACTCCTTGTCCACGCCCTCATTATCTCCCGCCTGGACTACTGCACCTCCCTCTTGTCAGGCCTTCCTCAAAACCGCATCGCCCCCCTAAAATCCATCATGAATGCAGCAGCCAGACTCATCTACTCCTCCCACCGCTCTGTCTCCACGACTCCCCTACGCAAATCCCTTCATTGGCTTCCAATTCACTTCAGAATCAGCTTCAAGATCCTATGTTTGGCATACAAATCCATACACAAGTCCTGCCCAACCTACATCTCTGAACTGGTGAGGAGATATACACCTGGCCGTCCACTTCGCTCCTCCAACGACCTCCTCTTAACCACCCCACGCATCTCGCACTCCCATGCACGACTGCAGGACTTCACTAGAGCTGCCCCCATCCTGTGGAACTCTCTCCCACTGCCTGTCAGGCTCGCTCCCACCTTCAACACCTTCAAAAAAGCACTAAAAACTCACTTCTTCAAGGAGGCCTACATCAACTCAACACTGCCCTAATCCTTTCTGCCAATAACTTCTTGCTGCACCCCCTCCTTTTGTGTCACCAACCCCTCCCTCTAGATTGTAATCCTTTGGCAGGGCCCTCTCCCCTTGTGTATCTTACTTGATTGTGTGCACTTTACCCAGAATTTGGAACTGGTAATTTTTACCACTACCACTCCAGTTTATGATCTGGTATGTACTACTATCTGCATTGTGTGATAAGTTTTGGTGTGGTAAGTTTAGGTGTGATAAGTTTAGGCATGATAAGTTTAGGTGTGATAAGTTTTTAGGCGTGATAAGTTTAAGCACCAACTGGGTTAGCACCGCAGTGCACAGTTGATCAAAAGTTTTGCGCTAGCAATGTCTGGTGCACTTTGCATAGAATTTAATGGCGCTGCTTTGTGTGCGGGACTTTGCGCGCGATCTAAACTTATCTAAACTTATCATGCCTAAACTTATCATGCCTAAACTTATCATGCCTAAACCGAGTTTAGGCATGATAAAATGGTTATCACGCCTAAAGTCTTTAACTGGGTTATCACCGCTTTGTGAATCGAGCCCATAGGAGGTACTGCTACAACATAAAGAATAATGAACTTCATTATTCAGCATACCCTATTATACATGCAGGTAATTATCCTGGTTAAAGCATAATAAACACTTTCTATATATCTGCATTGCTGTATACTGCTATGTAACCCCACCCTTCCAGTGATGTCATGTGATGGGATTTCACAAAGCCTTATCCTCTCAGTGCACTCTGGGAGATCAGGTGTTCTTTTCTGCTTACTTCAGAACACTCAACAAACAAACATTCCTAAGTGATGCTCCTTGCCAGCAGTACAGATGTCACCACCTGTGACAAATGTAAGAATGTAAATTAGGGTGAGAATTTTTTACATTGGGCAAACACTGACTAAATAATTTCTTAAAGTGTACCTGAAGGGAAAAAAGTGCCCCTAGGATCCTAAAGAGGCTTACCCTGTCATTCTCACCAGAGGTAACCCCTGAAGATCCACTGAAAAGGGCTTGTCAGCAGTGTGCGCAGGGGCAGTAGTGGCTTTCTGATGGGACCCAGCAGAAATAGCTGAGCCCGAACGGGTCCACTCTGCTGCGCAGATGCCATGTAGTTGCGCAGTACAGTGAACCCAATCGGGCTCAGCTATTTCCACCAGAGCTCAAGGAGAACACCGGCACATCCATAAAGGGTAAGCAATTGTCATTGTTTACCCTTTATGGAGGCTGCCAGTGCTGGGGCGGAGAGGGACAGGGAAAGCCTCATTAGGATCCAGAGGCTTCCCCCTCCTGAGCTAAGTATCTGATTTTCTTTTAAACTAAAGTCACAGGTTAGTTTTAAGTAATATTGTAAAAAAATCAGTAATTTGTTTTATTAATTTATATTCAGTAAACTTCCTCTGTAAGTCAAGCTGAAAGTTTATATGAGGATAATTACTGCATTTTGTGATGTTACCATTTATTCAACAGTAAAAACATGCCCCAGCAGGTCTAACCTGGAAATTCACCTTCCAGGTTACCCTTAACATTTTTGTTACATTCAAGTGGAGTCACTCTACCCTGAAAAAAGAGCAACCCCCCTTACTGTGTTACCACTTCTGTTTTGTTTGATCAGTAAATATGTGTGTTTGTGACTACAGGTGTCCTCATATAATGTCATGGTCATGCTCATTGATGAACTATGCAGGATAATTGAGCTACTTTTGTCCTGTAATGTGTTCCATGGGGGGCCTCACACTTGTCCTCCCCCTTTCCTCCATAGGACAGAACACACTACTGGACACAGAAAAGAGCACCTGTTACTTGATGGGTGTATGTAACTTAAAGTGGACCTGAACTCATAATTCCTCTCTGCTCTAAAACATACACAACAGCATAATAACATTTAAACAAAAATAATTTCTTTGTTACAGCTGATACATATCCTAAAATAAATCTGCATAGTTTCTACTTCCTGATTCATGGAAGCAGACATATTGTTTACAGCCTGTACTTTAAAGGGAAGGTCCAAGCAAAAAAAAAAATGAGTTTCACTTACCTGGGTCTTCTACCAGCCCCATGCAGCCATCCTGTGCCCTCGTAGTCACTCACTGCTGCTCCAGTCCCCCGCTGGCAGCTTTCTGACCTCGGAGGTCAGGGCCGAATTGCGTACATTTTTACACATTTCCGCTAGTGCAGGAACATTAACGCATACATTTTTACGCGTTACTGGTGCAACGCGTAAATTTTTGTTCCTGCACTAGCTGGAATGCGTAAAAATGTACGCAATTTGGCCCTGACCTCCGAGGTCAGAAAGCTGCCAGCGGGGGACTGGAGCAGCAGTGAGTGACTACAAGGGCACAGGATGGCTACATGGGGCTGGTAGAAGCCCCAGGTAAGTTAAACTCATTTTTTTTTTTTGCTTGGACCTTCCCTTTAAAGAGAAACTCAGACCAAAAATTGAACTTTATCCCAATCAGTAGCTGATACCCCCTTTTACATGAGAAATCTATTCCTTTTCACAAACAGACCATCAGGGGCACTGTATGGCTGAAATTGTGGTGAAACACCTCCCACAAAGAAATTCTGAGTACGTACTCTTGGCAGTTTCCTGTCTGTGAACCCTGTTGCATTGTGGGAAATAGCTGTTTACAGCTGTTTCCAACTGCCAAAACAGCAAGCAGCAGCTACATCACTTGCCAGCAGTAAAAATGTCACCATGTAATAAATGTCAGAATGTAAATCAGGGATTTCAAATATTTTACAATGGGCAAACACTGACTAAATCATTTATACATAATTATTGTAAAAATGAAGCACTTTTTTTATTACATTATTTTCACTGGAGTTCCTCTTTAAAATCTGCTTATCTGCCATAGGCAGTCATGTGACACATGGGGAGATCAAATTACAACTAGGGATTAGACACACATGAGGGGAATTAGACAGGCCAAACTCTTTAAATACATACAGGGTGCATTTCTGTTATGTTTTCCTTGTGTCGTGTTCAAGAGTTTAGGTCCACTTTAACCACTTCACCACTGAGGGGTTTTACCCCCTGAGCACCAGAGCAATTTTCACCTTTCAGCGCTCCTTCCATTCATTCGTCTATAACTTTATCATTACTTATCACAATGAAATGAACTATATCTTGTTTTTTCTGCCACTAATTAGGCTTTCTTTAGGTGGGACATTATGTCAAGAATTATTTTATTCTAAATGTGTTTTAATGGGAAAATAGGAAAAATGTGGGAAAAAAATTAATTATTTTTCAGTTTTCGCCCATTATAGTTTTTAAATAATGCATGCTACTGTAATTAAAACCCATGAAATTTATTTGCCTATTTGTCCCGGTTATAAAACCGTTTAAATTATGTCTCTATCACAATGTATGGCACCAATATTTTATTTGGAAATAAAGGTGCATTTTTTCAGTTTTGCGTCCACCCCTAATTACAAGCCCATAGTTTATAAAGTAACAGTGTTATACCCTCTTGATATAAATATTGAAAAAGTTCAGTCCCTAAGGTAACTATTTATGTATTTTTTTTAATTGTAAATTTTTTAATTTTTTTTTAATTACAAAAAAAAAAAATGGGGAGTGTGGGAAGTAATGAGTCAATTTTTTGTGTAACACTAATTTATTTATATGTAAAAAATGCTTAGGGTGTAGTTTTACTATTTAACCACAAGATGGCAACAGTAACTTTTTGTTTATTGCGACCTGCGAGCGTCCTTCCGGATGCTCGCAGGAAGTACTAGGAGGCTGTGAGTGTTTTTTTTTCACAATGATCGCGCTGCCCATCGGAGAGCAGCGGATCATTGCGGGCCTTAGATCAGCGAACGGGAATGGATTTTCCCGTTCATTGATCTCCGGGCGAGCGGGCGGCGGTGTGTTTACTAGCGGTGGGCGGCGTGTTTACGAGCGGGAGCGCGGACAGTGGCGGGAGCGCGGAAAGTATGGATCTCTCCGTCCCTGGGGGTTAAAGGATGGAAAAAGGGACGGAGAAATCCGTACGGGCGGGGGTAAAGTGGTTAAAGGACCACTTTCGCGAAAATCGTAACATTTTAAATACATGAAAACATATACAAATAAGAAGTATGTTTCTTCCAGAGTAAAATGAGCCATAAATTACTTTTCTCCTATGTTGCTGTCACTTACAGTAGGTAGTAGAAATCTGAGAGAACTGTCAGGTTTTGAACTAGTCCATTTCTTCATGGGGGATTCTCAGCAAGGCTTTATTCTTTATAAAGACATTCCCTGAAAAAGATTTATACAATGATGCTGGCCAGCCTTCGAGCTCACTACACACTTTTTTTGGCAGGTGGACAGAGCAACTGCTATTCCCCAAGTGCCTTTGAAACTAAACAAAACCATGAGAATCCCCCATGAGGAGGTGGGCTAGTCGAAAACCTGTCTGTAATGTCAGATTTCTACTATTTACTACTGTAAGTGACAGCAACATAGGAAAAAAGGTAATTTATGGCTCATTTTACTCTGGAAGAAACATACTTATTTGTATGTGTTTACATGCATTTCAATTGTTTACAATTTTCGCGATAGTGGTCCAGGCTAGACATGGGGATTTTGCAATATGCTGGCACATTACTTACAATGTGCTATCAGCAGTTTCCTTTTCTCTTCCCTTTTGCAGTAGTTGATGATGGCTGGAGCTGATCGTTTTGCCCTTCTATGGCTGGCCTATGATAGCCTCCTATTATTTTCCCTTTTGCAGTATTTGGTACATGCACATGATGGCTGGAGCTGATCGTTTTGCCCTTCTATGGCTGGCCTATGAGAGCCTCCTATTCTCTTCCCTTTTGCAGTAGTTGGTACATGCACATGATGGCTGGAGCTGATCGTTTTGCCCTTCTATTGCTGGCCTATTAGAGCCTCCTATTCTCTTCCCTTTTGCAGTAGTTGGTTCATGCACATGATGGCTGGAGCTGATCGTTTTTCCCTTCTATGGCTGGCCTATGAGAGCCTCCTATTCTCTTCCCTTTTGCAGTAGTTGGTACATGCACATGATGGCTGGAGCTGATCGTTTTGCCCTTCTATGGCTGGCCTATGAGAGCCTCCTATTCTCTTCCCTTTTGCAGTAGTTGGTACATGCACATGATGGCTGGAGCTGATCGTTTTTCCCTTCTATGGCTGGCCTATGAGAGCCTCCTATTCTCTTCCCTTTTGCAGTAGTTGGTACATGCACATGATGGCTGGAGCTGATCGTTTTGCCCTTCTATGGCTGGCCTATGATAGCCTCCTATTCTCTTCCCTTTTGCAGTAGTTGGTACATGCACATGATGGCTGGAGCTGATCGTTTTGCCCTTCTATGGCTGGCCTATGATAGCCTCCTATTCTCTTCCCTTTTGCAGTAGTTGGTACATGCACATGATGGCTGGAGCTGATCGTTTTGCCCTTCTATGGCTGGCCTATGATAGCCTCTATTCTTTTCCCTTTTGCAGTAGTTGGTACATGCACAAGATGGCTGGAGTTGATCTTTTTGCCCTTCTATGGCTGGCCTATGAGAGCCTCCTATTTTCACAAACATAAATATGATTATAAAGGCATTTGTTTAAGCATATTAAGAAGGATTGATCTGTTATGCGGAGCAGAGAAAGCTTCCTTTGTTATTTTACTTTAATCAATGATGAAAACTCAAAGCAGCAATGAATCTTGCTGAGTCATGCCAGCCAAGCTAAGGGCAGCACCGAGCTTATGCTTCAATTATCAATCAATAGATAATATAGTGAGGATAAAGCTGCATTAATATGTATGATAATAGATGTGAGCACAAAATGGCTGCGCTAGAAAACTTTTCTGTCTTCATTGATTCAAGGTCTCTATTATTTGGGCTAAAAAGTCTATAAAACAATTAGGAGAGCTAATGAAGACATATTACTTTTCAACTATAAAAAGATCGCCTCATAACTGTAAAATAAGAAAAGAAAAAAGTGAAAATGAGGATATCAGAGCCGTGACTATAACAAAGGAACATGCAATATTAAAGATTTGCATTCAAAAAATGGTAATGCTACACACATCAGCCAAACAGCTGAGAAATGTCAACACCTTAAAGTGGAACTTTAAAGTGGAATTTTCTCTCTGCTGTAAAATGTTAGCCACAGCATGATAACCTTTAAGAACAACGTTAGTAAAGCAGAGTTCACACTTTATAAAAACTAATGGAGAACGGGGGTAAATTGTATATGTGATTGTGTGCAGCACAAATAGGTTCTTTATAAGCAGAGTTCACACTTGCCAAAGTTTGCACATGTTTTTCAGTATCACCAGAGTTGAAATGCTGCACACCCAATTATTATCAATGGGTAGTTTATGGCAGTTCACATCAGGTGCAATTTTTCTTTCAAGTTGTATGCGTGGGAAAATATAGATAGTCAGTTGTACTTTTTTAGACGCTGCCTGTGTTCTCTCTATTTTTTTTTTTTTTTTTTTTTTTACATTGGGCTTCTTTTTAAAAGCAAATGTTTGTAGTGTCTGAAAAAACAAGTACGAAAATACGTGAGCGGTTTCAACACACGCAAGTGTGAATCCAGCTCATCTCCTATTTTCTGACATGTCTGAGTAATCAAAAAATGATGTGGTTAGTAAGATTCAGTGCTTTACTTGAATTTAATCAACTACTGAAATTGTTTTATCTATACGTGTCAGTAAATGAGCGGTTCGCCGTGTCATAAAGTGAATATTTTATGTAACTAACAATATTTACAACACTGGGATCTTACATCATAGCCATTGTTAGATCTGAGATGTAAGATGTTATCTCAAATTATTTGTGTCTTTATAATATGTCTTAATCATCTAAGCTGAATGAATTGTTTATACAGCCAAACCTCATCATCATTATGTACCGGTTTCTATTAGTTGCTGTTTTTGAGCACCTTTGCTGGAAATGTGGGTCACAAATCAATGAACGTATTCTGTCTAATTTATATAAAATTGTCTACTTGATTACAATTAGCACCCATCAGTTCTTGAAAGTTATTCTGAAAGATAAATCTAGGACACTAGTAGGTGAGTCATTTATCAATCTTTTGTTGTGCACAGAGTTTTAAGCTCACACAGGCCATGGCCCTTTTTGTCTGGTAATTATACTTTTACAGAAGGACATCTTGAGATATCAGCAAGACCTTTTATTGGGAGGAAAGGGAAAAATTATAAAAGAAGAAAGAGCTGTATAGGATATACTCGTAAATCAGCTATTTCCAAGAGTGGTGGAAATGATAGTTAGTGGGTGACTGTTGACTTAAAGCAAACCTGAATTGAATAGTGCGGTCTCTATATGAATTAGCATTGAGCGGTCTCTATATGAATTATAGCATTGAGCAGTCTCTATATGAATTATAGCATTGAGCAGTCTATATATGAATTAGCATTGAGCAGTCTCTATATGAATTATAGCATTGAGCAGTCTCTTTATGAATTAGCATTGAGCAGTCTCTATATGAATTAGCATTGAGTGGTCTCTATATGAATTAGCAAGGAGGGGTCTCTATATGAATTAACATGGAGGGGTCTCTATATAAATTAGCATTTAGCAGTCTTTATATAAATTAGCATTTAGCGGTCTCTATATAAATTAGCATCAAGCGGTCTCTATATATACTAGCATTGAGGTGTCCCTATATGAATTAGCATTGAGCGGTCTCTATATGAATTAGAATTGTGTGGTCTCTTATCTGAATTAGCATTGAGCGGTCTCTATATGAATTAGCATTGAGCGGTCTCTATATGAATTAGCATAGTGTGGTCTCTATATGAATTAGCATTGAGCGGTCTCTATATGAATTAGCATTGAGCGGTCTCTATATGAATTATCATTGAGCGGTCTCTATATGAATTAGCATTGAGCGGTCTCTATATGAATTAGCATAGTGTGGTCTCTATATGAATTATCATTGAGTGGTCACTATATGAATCAGCATTGAGTGGTCTCTATATGTACTAGCATTGAACGGTCTCTATATGAATTAGCATTTAGCGGTCTCTATATGAATTAGCATTTAGCGGTCTCTATATGAATTAGCATTGAGTGGTCTCTATATGTACTAGCATTGAACAGTCTCTATATGAATTAGCATTTAGCGGTCTCTATATGAATTAGCATTGAGCGGTCTCTATATGAATTAGCATTTAGCGGTCTCTATATGAATTAGCATTGAGCGGTCACTATATGAATTAGCACTGAGTAGTCTCTATATATACTAGCATTAAACGCTCTCTATATGAATTAGCATTTAGCGGTCTCTATATGAATTAGCATTGAGCGGTCTCTATATGAATTAGCATTGAGCGGTCTCTATATGAATTATAGCATTGAGCAGTCTCTATATGAATTATAGCATTGAGCAGTCTCTATATGAATTAGCATTGAGCAGTCTCTATATGAATTAGCATTGAGTGGTCTCTATATGAATTAGCATTGAGCAGTCTCAATATGAATTATAGCATTGAGCAGTCTCTATATGAATTAGCATTGAGCAGTCTCTATATGAATTAGCATTGAGTGGTCTCTATATGAATTAGCATTGAGCAGTCTCTATATGAATTAGCATTGAGCAGTCTCTATATGAATTATAGCATTGAGCAGTCTCTATATGAATTAGCATTGAGCAGTCTCTATATGAATTAGCATTGAGTGGTCTCTATATGAATTAGCATGGAGGGGTCTCTATATGAATTAGCATGGAGGGGTCTCTATATAAATTAGCATTTAGCAGTCTTTATATAAATTAGCATTTAGCGGTCTCTATATAAATTAGCATCAAGCGGTCTCTATATATACTAGCATTGAGGTGTCCCTATATGAATTAGCATTGAGCGGTCTCTATATGAATTAGAATTGTGTGGTCTCTTATCTGAATTAGCATTGAGCGGTCTCTATATGAATTAGCATTGAGCGGTCTCTATATGAATTAGCATAGTGTGGTCTCTATATGAATTAGCATTGAGCGGTCTCTATATGAATTAGCATTGAGCGGTCTCTATATGAATTAGCATAGTGTGGTCTCTATATGAATTAGCATTGAGCGGTCTCTATATGAATTAGCATTGAGCGGTCTCTATATGAATTATCATTGAGAGGTCTCTATATGAATTAGCATTGAGCGGTCTCTATATGAATTAGCATAGTGTGGTCTCTATATGAATTAGCATTGAGCGGTCTCTATATGAATTAGCATTGAGCGGTCTCTATATGAATTATCATTGAGAGGTCTCTATATGAATTAGCATTGAGCGGTCTCTATATGAATTAGCATAGTGTGGTCTCTATATGAATTATCATTGAGTGGTCACTATATGAATCAGCATTGAGTGGTCTCTATGGGTATCATTCATAAACAGGCTGTCGGTAGTGCGGGAAAACACCGTTCTTCTCCGCAACCGGTAATTAAGACTTCTGGGTGGCCATTCATAAAGAAGTCTGCCTGTTGCGGAAGAAGTGCGGAGGTTTTCTGGAGGAAGCTGGCGGTAGCGTGGCGGTAGGCATGCGGAAACTTAAAAGCTGCCCGATTCCCTCCCTGCGCTGCTCTGTCTGATGCTGCTTGGGAGGTCCCTCCCATTCATTTATATGTATTCCGCCCGCCTATCGCTACTGTCGAGCAAGCGGTATTTTCCTTCCGGATACCGCTTGCTCTAATCTTTATGAATGGATGTGTTTGTTACTTTTTCTAGATTAATCTAGAAAAACTCCGCACAAGGCGGAAATGTATCGCTCTGTCACCTTTTCATGCGGAAAGAGCCTTTATGAATGGGGCTTATGCTGAGTGGTCGGGAAAGTCACCGGTGTTAAGCATTTCCGCATGCGGAAATGCTTTATGAATGATACCCAATATGTACTAGCATTGAACGGTCTCTATATGAATTAGCATTTAGCGGTCTCTATATGAATTAGCATTTAGCGGTCTCTATATGAATTAGCATTGAGTGGTCTCTATATGTACTAGCATTGAACAGTCTCTATATGAATTAGCATTTAGCGGTCTCTATATGAATTAGCATTGAGCGGTCTCTATATGAATTAGCATTTAGCGGTCTCTATATGAATTAGCATTGAGCGGTCACTATATGAATTAGCACTGAGTGGTCTCTATATATACTAGCATTAAACGGTCTCTATATGAATTAGCATTTAGCGGTCTCTATATGAATTATCATTGAGTGGTCTCCATATATACTGGCATTGAGCTGACATATGAGGAGATGAATCACCATTATGCCAATTACTAAGCATTCTAATCCTGATACTGTCTTATAAGTGGATTTTTAAGAAAGAGTTCTGGTGGTTGTTAAAGGAGTCATCGGGCAAACTTAATTACAGCCCATTTACTTACCTGGGGCTTCCTCCAGCTTCTTGCAGCTTACTGTCCCACGCAGAAAGCTCTGTTCCCAGCCACTGGCCTGGGTCCCCCGCATGGTGCAGAGGACGACCTCGAGGTCGGCCTTACTGCGCCTGCACGAAGTGTCACTGTCAATTAAGCTCACGTTGTCCGCAGTAGTTCTGCGCCTGCGCAGTATGCCATACTGCGTAGTATGCAGGTGCAGTAAGGATGTCGTCCTCTGCACCGTGCGGGGGACCCGGGCCGGTGGCTGTGAACTGAGCTTTCTGTGTGGGACACTCAGCTGCAAGAAGCTGGAGGAAGCCCCAGGTAAGTAAATGGGCGGTAGTTAAGTTTGCCTGATGACTCCTTTAAAGGGAACCTAAACTGAGAGGGATTTGGATGTTTCCTTTTAAGCAATACCAGTTGCCTGGCAGTCCTGCTGATCTATTTGGCTGCATTAGCAGATGAATCACACACCTGAAACAAGCATGCAGCTAATCCAGTCTGACTTAAGTCAGAGCACCTGATCTGCATGCTTGTTGAGGGGTTGTGGCTAAAAGTATTAGAGATACACGATCAGCAGGAGAATCAGGCAACTGGTATTATTTTAAAAGGAAAAATCCATATCCTTCTCGGTTTAGGTTCCCATTAACCTCTTTGGTGGTAGGATTAATTTTTTTTACAAAAACGCTGCAATTTTTTCACAAGCTTTCAACCCAAAAAATCATACCGCTTGACAGATCTACGGCAGCACTGCACATTCCACACCTCCGATGGATCCAACTCGGGATTACTGCTTTGAGCTGCGGATTTCCGTCCCGAGCCTGACTCGGGGCTACCACTAAGGAGGTTACGTATCTACAACCTCTCTGGTTGAATGTGGTGTGGAATGAGTGGATAAAGACTCCTTTTAAAAACCGTGATCAGTGGTCTTATATTTTTTATAATATTGTATGCAGTTTTATGTGTATTTTTTAATTATTATTATTGATTTATTAAAGGCCTGTGACCATGTATCTTTATGACTTATTTCAATAAAAGAGAGTTAAATTTGCCTTATGTGCAGGGAATCTAAATTCCTATATTTCCTACTGATAAATATGTGTCAATTGAGCTAAGCACGTTTCACTCAGTGGGAACTGGTAGAGCAGGGAAACAAAGTTGGCTGCAGAATACTTGAATGGACAAGGAATTTAGGTGATAGTTGTGGGGTTGGAGTGTAAGGAGTTCAGGAGAGGTGAGGAACCAAGAGATGTGGGCAGGTAAAGTGTGAGAACAGAGTAGAAGAGAATACAGTGGGGTTAGTAAGAAAGAGGGTTGGGCAGGACAAGTTGCAAGGGTGGAGCTCATAGTGGATTGGGGATATGGTGATGGGAGGGGTAGGATAGGTGAACTACAGGTAGGAGATAGTGAGGTAGTAGGATAGATGATGAGGGATATACAGCCCAAGGCAGAAGGGCACACAGTATGTTGGGTTGTAAGGATACTCAGTCAAAGTGCTGACTTTGACTGAGTTGTTTTCTAATTATGGCTAATGGATGCATGGACAACCCTGGGACCTTTTAAAAACTTTACTGATGATAGAGACTGCATTGCTCTAAGCATAGCGACCGGGGATATGGTACAACACCTTTCCCTGGCTCATAGTGATTGGCTGCTGGTACCTTTCTCTGGGACATAGTGATTGGCTGCTGACACCATTCTCTGGCTCATAGTAATTGGTTCCTAGCACTTTTCCTTGGCTCACAGTGATTGGCTGCTGATACCTTTGCCCTGGCTTGGTCTGATTGGGTTTTTCTTGCTTCTACACCACTCTGTTCCTTTTCTCCTCTGCCAGCCCTCGGGTATAAAAGCTCTCCATTTCACCATAGGTAAGAAATAAAAACATTTGCATGCTGTGGATAGATGTGTAACTGTTGCGTCTTGAAATTAAACAAAACTTTCCCAGTCTACCTTATGATGAGAGCAAAGTGAAGAAAATAAATAATAACACGTCTTACAGGTAGTAGATCGGCTTTGCTACATGCTGCACTACTTACTTCATATGACCCTGTTTGAATTTGTACTAATCTGACTTCATCCATAAGTCCACCTGAAAGCTATTTTTTCTAACCAGTTAAGTGTAACACTTCAGTAGCTGTTATTACCCAGGCTTCTGCTGCATATGTAACAGCCGGTTTTAGAATAAGTCTGTAAATCTAAATGTAAGATTTATTCAGCTTATTTTCTCCTTTTGTACAAAGTCTGTATCCAAAATCACATCTATTTCAACTTCTCTGAATCTACCACTAGCTCATTTTTCACAATTTTAATAAAGTAATAATTTTTCTCCATTAACACAATGACATTAGCATCCTCTGCACACATCAGTGTTCAGTTTCTCATGGAGGGTTATAGCTTCTCTCCCTCATGACATGACCTGCTTTAGGACTAGTTTAAGCTGAAAGATACAGATATTATCCCTTTGATTCTATCCTCTGCTGATAGCAAATGATTTCCTCAAGGTGCTTTGCGGATATACTTTCCCATGGTCAGTATTTTGATCTAGGTTTAAAGATATTGGGTTGAGCTCATTCAATCAGCGCTAATATTGGATATTTGATTTGTTATTAGCTGACTGGATAGAGTATTTGTGTTGTATTAGCCACTTCTAACTCACAATTTCTATTTATAAAATGCACAATAATTATCCTTTTTACTAATATATTTAATAACAGAGGATTTTTCTTGGCAGCTTAACTAGTAAACCATTGACTTTTTTTCCCTTATGGACCAGAGCAATTTTTACATTTCAGCGCTCCTTCCTTTCATTCTCCATTAACTTTATCACTACTTACCACACCAAAATGATCTATATCTTGTTTCTTTTTGCCACTAATTAGGCTTTCTTTGGGTGGTACATTTTGCTAAGAACTATTTTATTCTAAATGCATTTTAACGGAAATTATAAGAAAAAAATGTAAAAAATTATTATTTCTCAGTTTTCTGGCATTATAGTTTTAAAATAAAATGTGATACTGTGAATAGCACCCACCCATTTTATTTGCCCATTTCTCCCGGTTGTTACAACATTTAATTAATGTCCCTAGTACAATGTATGGCGACAATATTTTATCACTAATTACAAGCTCTTACTTGCAAACATAACAGAAATGTATCCTCATGACATACATATTAAAAAGGTTGAATCCCTAAGGTAGCTATTAATGTATTTTTTTAAATGTAATTTTGTAATCACGCAATTACGCGTAAAATTCAATGCAAAAAATGCATTCTCATGCCAATAAAAATTTGTGTTCATCACTCAGCATTCTGTAAATGAGTGGCTTAGTTAAATATTCAATTCAATAAATGCACTCGTATGTGAAAACAAATTGCATTTAACAGCCAGTATACTGCACATGCATGGCTATTTAAAAAAAAAATTGAATGCGAAAAATCTGTTTGTATGAGTAAAAACGATTGTGTCCGAAATCACGCATAAATTATGTTAACATGCATAATTACAGTTAACGATGAGGTTTACATGCAAAAAAAATGTACGCATAATCCTCAAATTTCGCATTAAGATTAAAATGTATAATTGAGAATTACGACGCATAATTATGCATAGGCGTAATTTCTTCCCACCACTAATGGGATGTATGGATGTGTAATTTTACTATTTGGCCACTAGATGTTCCTCCCACTTTAGTCCCAGTGTGTACTGTTTACTACATACAAGCGTTACAGGAAATAACGCATGCATGCTTTACTTTCACTTTTGCCAATGACCACTGGCATCTCATTGATCACAGGCATTTAGATCAGGGAATGGGAACAGGCAACTGAGTGAACCAGCCCGAATGCTTTAATGTTCCCAGGAGCTTTTTATACCTTTCTCAATTATTTCTGCCTGCATCAAGAAAAATAAAATGGCTGCTTACCAACCACTTCACCCATGACACAGAGACAACAAATGTTGCAGTTAAACAACAATCTTATTAAGACATAGGGCTCGATTCACAAAGCGGTGCTAACCCAGTTAGAGACTTTAGGCATGATAACCATTGCACCACGCTGGTGAAAAGCCAGTTTAGGTGTGATAAGTTTAGGCATGATAGTGTGATAAGTTTAGGCATGATAGGTTTAGATAAGTTTAGATCGCTTGCAAAGTCCCGCACGCAAAGCAGCGCCATTAAACTTTATACGAAGTGCACCAGACTTTGCTAGCGTAAAATGTTTGATCAGCTGTGCACTGCGGTGCTAACGCAGTTGGCGCTTAAACTTATCATGCCTAAACTTATCATGCCTAAACTTATCACACCTAAACTTATCACACCTAAACTTATCATGCCTAAACTGAGTTTAGGCGTGATAAAGGGCTTTTCACCAGCGTGCTAACTGTTAGCACCGCTTTGTGAATCAGGCCCAAATAGAAAGTTTAATTCATGTTTACTTTAATGATCTTTATTTTGGTAAAGTAATAATGATGATTTGCCAGATTATTTCACCTACCATTCCATGCTGCTGAGCTGCACGCATATGCCATTGAGCTGCCACTCACATCTTTCAATGAATTCTACTGTAACCATGAAAAAGACAACAGAAACATTCAAAAGATCCCAGTACTTGTTTTCCTTCACCCTGTAGGGCTGTCCTGTAGTTAACTCTGACATATAGTAAACAGCACAATTGTCATCTAAAACTGAACAAACTGTCTTGGGGAGCAGCTAGTTCTGTACTGTTTAGAGAATGAAACAAATGTTTGTATCAGAGAATGACTCCTTTTTTATACACATATAGAAATGTAATAAAAAAAAAATTGCAAACCAACACCAAATTTTAGGGCAAGATGTAATATATGCATATGGTCATTTTTTTATTTTTTTTTTGTCTCCAGTGTTTACAATCCTTTACATATACAAGTGATAAATGAATACAGCTTACCTCCTCTTTTATTATAGCCTTAAAATGTGTTTCCAAAATACGCAATGCAACATGGACATGCAAAAAGAAAAAGGGTTAGTAGTGAAAGTAAAAAGAAAGTACATTAACCTCTTTTATATGATTGTATGCAACCTAGGTAAGAGACAGCACTGGTCAAACTTAACAGCTACAAAACACCACACACTACCAGTATTGGCTGCTCTATCACCAAATGTCATTTATTGATCAAGATTCAAAATTACCAGGTCATGCACGAATTGTATATATCAATTACATTGAGCAAAGATTCACTACTAGGACAATATAGTCCCGTAAGGCCAATCAGCCTAAAAAAGCCTCAACACTCATGACTCCATACAATGACCATGTCCCTATTTTTAGGACTCAAATAGCATAATAATTGAGCAGACATATAAAGTCCTCTTTTGAATTTTGATCAATAAATGACATTTGGTGATAGAGCAGCCAATACTGGTAGTGTGTGGTGTTTTGTAGTAGTGGAAGTAGACTGCACACCTGCAGTAAAAGGTTGTTGGATCCCACAGCACTCAGGCCCCATGTATATTCAATAGAAGGAGAAGACCGGCACCATCAATATGTATTTAAGCTCCTCATTTATTGAAGACAAATAGACATTCTGTTATACAACAGCAGCTGTTGTTGTATAACAGAATGTCTATGGCCTCAATTCACTAAGCTTATCTCCTGTCTTTAATATCTCTTCTAGAGTTGTTACCATGGTGATAAGGCATGTAGTATTCAGGAAACATTTTACCTCAGGCAAACCTAAAGTTAACTCTTCTGTCTTTAAGTTAACTCTTCAATCCTTAAAATAACTCCAGAGTTAAAGACAGGCTGTTTATTAACTGCAGGTGAAAATAACTACAGAGGAGGTAAATTAACTACAGAGGAGGTAACTTAACTACAGAGGAGGTAACTTAAGGAATGAAGAGATAAGATAACTCTCTCTTATGTGGAGGTAAATTTTCTCTTGCCTTATTATCTCCAGCATGATCTTAGTGAATTGAGGCCTATGTGTCTTTAACCACTCTGCGACTGCCTAATGCAGGATAGCGGCCACAGAGTGGCTCTCTTGTTCCTCAGCCAGGGCATTCGGCGTGATTTCGCGAGGAGCAAGATTAGATGGGAGCTCGCACAAAATAGCGCTGACATCTAACAGGGTAAATTGTTTTGTCACTAACTGTCCCTCTGATGGGCCCATCTAATCATTGCCAGAGCCATATGTGTATAAGGTTGTGTAGGGTCAATTTAGGGGGGAAGGGAGGAGGGAGGGGGTTGAATAAAAATGTAAACATTTTAATCATTTTTAATTTATAAAACAATTGCAACAGCAATCAGAGACCACCAATAGAAAGATCTATTAGAGGGAAGAAAAAGAGGTAAAAAATCATTTGGGTGCTAAGTTGTATGACTGAGCAATAAACCGTTAAAAATTGTAAAGTGCGGAATTGTAAAAAATGGCCTGGTCACTAGGGGGGTATAAACCTCTGGTCCTCAAGACAAGAGGTTAATAAATGAAGAGTTTAAATACGTATTAATGGTGCCAGTCTTCACCTTCTATTGAAAAGAAAAAAGGTTAAAATCATTTGACTAATTATTTGGACAAATATTCCTGTCTTGCTAAAAAGCACTTCTGGTGTCATTTTGTAAAATGCAGTCTATACTCTTTAATGTTTAATAATTATTGATGTTTAGGTGCCTGCCCTGTACCAGTATAAATTCTATCTGAGCTAATGCATTATTGCGGTTTCGTGTCTGGATAAATATCCGGCTTTTTGTAGTGTCTTTGTACCAAAATAATGCACCAATGTCATTTCATCTATTGTGCCAACATTTTAAGTGTGCTTGACCTCTGAATGTCTTTTTTGTTTTGTTTTTATAAAGGCTATTTTTATTTTCACCTCTAAAGCTTGATTGGCTGCATACTTTACTTTGCCTTTAACTTTACAAATATTCAGTAAGTCTACAGACAGGAAGTGTTAATATGTGAGGAATGGGACTTTTCAGAGAAGGTATCTAGATATTAATTCTTCAGAGAATAGCATACAAATAAATTTGTCCTACTTCAAAATAATATCCACGGGTTAGGTACATTTAACCTTTTAGCAGCCCTGCACGAGTCGTCTCATTTTAGACAATTTGTGGCAGGGCATCTGCAGCTGGCATAAATCCACAGGGAGTCTTTTTATATCTACCTGTCTGGACAGCTGGATCGGCTTCATCTACTTTTGATGCTGCAATCCTGGCATCCTCTTCTCAGGAAGAGACTCTTCCATCACCCCTCTTCCACCACAGGGCGGTGCTGCAACACTGACACTATCTTCTGAGCCCCGATCACATGTAATACCATGTGACTGGAACTCAGAAGAGGATGTTGGGATTGCAGGAAGAGAAGAAGCCGATCCAAATGTATGGACAGGTAAATCTAAGAGCTCCCTGCACCGCTCTGCATAGCCTGCCAGGCTGAGGAAGTCACACTTCCCCAGCGCCAGAAAACATTTGGCCCTGCAGCCACATAATGTTTTACTTTATGTGGCTGCTAAAAGTTTGAAGTGAACGCGAGGTGAAAATAAACTGATGAGACAAACAATTGTATCTTTCCTCCTACTTGTAAAAAAATATTTTTTTTAGATATCCCACAGTTCTATTTTATAATTAAAAACTTAAAAAGTAGATTTACTGTTTAATATGCAGAGTGTCCCCTCACCTGGCTTCTGTGTTGGCCTGGGTGCTGTGCTCGGCTGGCCTGAAAGTGATGCTGTGCTGGCTGGTCTGGCAGAGATGTTTGCTGGGTTGGCTGGCAGTAAAGCTGGGCTGGCTGGTGGTGATGCTGGGCTGGCTGGCTTGGCATGTGGTGATGCTGGCCTGGCTTGGGGTGATGAAGGGCTGACTGGTGGTGATGCTGGTCTTGGCCTGTTTCTTTTGTTGTGAGCTACTTATATGTCCTACCTTGTATGTTAACCCATTTATCTATTGTACAGCGCTGCGTAATACGTTAGCGCTTTATAAATACAATACATAATAATAATGCCACTCCAGGATTCCCCAACCTATAGGCACTGTGTCAGGACAAAATCCGGGGCATTACTGCAATAGATTTGGGGTTGTGCTCCGGATCTAACAACCTAAAGACGTGCCCAAGTCTAATGTTGCTACAATCTGTCGGACTTCTGTAAAGCCTCCTTTCTCAAATGAAGTATTGCAGACAGGGTGGTACAGACAAATGCCCTTTGTGAACATTGCCACAGATGTTCACTTGAAGAAGACATTTAAGACATTTATTGAAGGACTATTATAAGTATAGCTAGGAACGGATGAAAACTTGTTAGGTCTAACACAATTCAGTACATAATAAACCATATGCATGTCTTACATCTTGACTGGCTTCTATGTCACATTTCCTAGTGGGTGAACGGGATCTGCAGTGAATAGGATAGCTGTTCGATTTATTTCCTTTGAATACTGCTTTTTGTCTGGTCATCCTGATTATGATTCTATCCCTCTAATACTTTCCCATAGCAGAGGAAATAACCTCCAGTTAGGAGAATCTAGAAATATTGAAGCTGACATTATTTTGTTGAGTTCATTTTAATGTGACATCTTTTTTGGGGGGCACATGTGGTGAAGGTTGCAGAAAAATGCCCCAGTGCCACTTGGGACACAAGCACACAAATCTTCACCTTTTGTCACTTTTTAATGGAACCTCGCATTGGTGTTCATTGCACTAAGCAAGCAGAACTGTAAGGTTAAAGCAGAACTGAGGGATTTGCTACAGAAAATCAGTCAGATTAACTAGAACATGTAGATGGAATTTAATACTAATCTGACAACAAAGAGCATGGCTAGTCCATGACCCTTAAAGAGAACCTGAGTCGAAGCTAAGGTTCAGAAACACATACTCACCTACAGAGAAGAAAGCCTCTGGAACCTAATGAGTTTCCCACATTGTCCTCTGTTCCCCCATTGCCTCTCGCAAACACTCCAGCTGATTGGAGGCACGCTCCTCTTCTGGCACAAGCACAGGAGTGCTGCACCTGTATGAGCATGACCACACATACTTACTGTGTAGACGCAGCCAAACTCGTACAGGCGCAGTAGAGAAGCGCGCCTCTAATCAGATTACCAACAAGCCCTTGTCATTAATGTTTTTAGGGTCTGCGAGTGGCAACGGGGGAATGGAGGATGCTGTGGAAAGCCTCATTAGGATCCAGAGGCTTCCCTCTCCTTAGGTGAGTGTATGATTTTGTGCATAAAGTTTGGCTCAGGTACACTTCACAGGGCATGCAGCGCTTTACCGTCACACAGGTATGTTAACCTTTACAGTGAGGCATACTTTACATTGACTGTGTACTTCACTGCATGCAACGCAATGAGTGGATAACGTGTGGTAATGACTTTTACATTATTTTGTGTTTCTGCTATTACAGGGAACACAACACCCACTGTGAACCTAGCCTTACATTATACAAATATGCATGCGTATTCTGCTCTACGGCAAAACGCATGTGATTCTAATCAGTGTGCCATCTTTTTTTAAGCCATGTAAATAGAGAATTTCACCAGAACAGAAATGTGCCTTCTTAAAACAGAAGGTATTTGTGATTATTCAGGTTGGAGTGAGCTCTGAGGTGTCCCACAGTGCATCACTGCTGAATATGTAAATCATCTCTTTGTGGTCCCTGATAGTTAAACACTCCTCCAGGACTGCTAGAATACAATGATGTGTCAGTTTATTAATATTATCCAACATGTATACAGACTGTTTTGGGTTGGTTGATTCTCATCAGTGCATGGCATTGATTAATATGGCTCTATGGAGGATTTGAAACACCCAGAGTTACAGATTGCCCAGCAAGGTTATGGTGAACCAGAACTCCTAAGAGTGTGTAAGGGGCTGAAAGACACCAAAAAGCCTCCTTACTAAAATGTAAGAGGAGATTAGGGAGTATAAGGACAGTCAAAAACTTTTCAACTTGTGTATAATACCTTATCTAGCTGTGCAGAACAATGGTGAGAGAGCAGACAATTTTTTTTTCTATGGAACCTGCAGGCAAGCCTCAGCTCTGCATCATGCTGTGTACATTTACCAGCTTGCCTGCCCTCTAATTACACTGTAATTCCTGCTGCCTGAAGGACGCGGCTCAGGTTGCCTAATATAAGGGTCAACCATGTCTGACCCTCACACTAACATTCCCCTTAACACTAATTTGACCTGAGCTTTTTCTGGGTACAGTACAGAGAAGATTGGCCCTAGATTTCATTGTTCCAGCTATCTGTCTGCCAGTCATCATCTGTCTGCCTTCTATATCTATAATCTAGCTTGCCCTTTTTCCTTCCATCTTACTCTGCATTCTGTATACTCGTTTAATTGTCATCAGCTATTTAATTTGATGCAGTAAGTAAAACCAAATGTCTGTTCTAGTTCAATTAATTAACTTTTGTGATTTCCTGTAGAACTTCCTTGTCATGCATTAAATTATTTTAGTTTAATTAAATTATTGTAATATTCATTGCCAACTCTGCAGTGGAACTAATGACTAGCAGTTTGCATATCATATCCACCATGTAAATGTGACTTTAGTGTAAATGTTTACCCCCACTAGTCTGTGGCCATTAATTCATACTGTACTTTCTACTATAAGGGCTGGTTCAGACGGACGTTTGCAGAGCGTTTACTGCCAGTGTTCGGGGCTTGGCGTTAAACGCTCCCATTCAAGTGAATGGGAGCGTTTGGACCAAGCTTTTACGCGCGTTTGCACAAACGCGGCGTTCGGGTCCCGATTTTCACTGGCATTCAAGGAGCCCCTGGAAGCTACATGTTGCTTCCAGGGGCGGTTAACCGCGACGGGTAATGTCCCTCTAGGGGAAGAAAAAACGCGACCGCATCCGAACGCAATGCGAACGCTGCTGAAAGCCTGAACGCATCACGAACGCAACGCCAACGAACGCGATGCCTCCAAACGTCCGTCTGAACCAGCCCTAAATCTGGTGATACACATGAAAAAAAAACAAGACTAAGGGACCTATATATGAAGATTATAATCTGCAGAAATAATGGCATTTTTCTGGAGATTTGCAGACTGCATATTTGTAAAAATGGAGATACGATTATATGATTACCACTTATGCTATTACCATGATTACCACTGTTTTTCAAAAGTAGTATTAGTGTGATTACCACTTCATAGATGTCCAAATACCATTGTGAAGATCATCACTGGTTTCAGTGGAACACAATAGTGGACAGAAATATGTCATTAAAGGCCATTTTTTGTGATTGGCCACACCACATGTGATGTGTGGAAGCTGCAAAGCACCAGTTTAGCGGCATTGTGGTAGGTAATCCAAGCCCTGATTATTACTATGAAAATCTAAGATCGTCCCTTTATACACAAGGCGATCTTCATACACTCAAACTCAGAAGTCGTAGGTCAATACAATACCTTTTTCTCCTAAGTTTTCTCCTGGGGATATTTTTACACCTTATCAATAAAATGCATTTTAAGCCACCCGCAAGCGAGAAAATACCCAGAATAATTTTGATAGTACTTTTTCACCTACGTGTTGGTACTTTTTAAATTGCAGAATGCTAAATGATCTCCTAGGACAAAACTTAGGAGAAAGAGTGAATTAATTACGGGCCGTAATCTTTTAGCAGATCACTTAAACACCTCTATAAAAAAGGGCCCTTAAAAAGTTAATCTATTTTGACATGACACTCCACTCTTGTTGACATATGAGCATTACTTCCAGTTCATCTCTATTCCATGCAAATATTAATGGCAAACATTCATTTGCCTTGCTTACATTTTTTGCATGCACTACACAACCATTCCACAGTGTTCCAAAGACTGAGGTGGAAGTGTAAACGCATCTTGCTAATTTTTGGATCAGTGCAGTGTAATAATTATCAACAAGGGCTCCTGCTCTGTGCAGCTCATTGCCTATGACAAAAATTCTAGGCAGTCCATACATCACAGAGAGTGGGTAATTACGGCTTTTAAAGAAGTTCCATTTGACTTGCAGTCAAAGCTGGTGTGCAAGTTTGCAGTTTATTTATTCATTCAATTACAAAAACACTTGTGTAGTTTTATAATATCTTTTTCTGTGAAAGTAGAATTTCCCTTAATTTATTAGTGCACAAATGCCTATGAATGCATATTTCATTTGTCTAGTACAAACAGCAGTTTGCTTGGTCAATACTAAAAACAGTTATTAGTGTAACAGCAGGTTACTGTTCTTTAACTAATATACTGGGAGGCATTTTTACAAATTCTGAAAAAAAACACAGTTGAATGTTCTTAATAATTTAGAAATAGTTACATTGCTTGATTGTGTGGGAGACATTACTGTATTTGTGAATATGTAATACTGTCCCAAACAAAGGAGTGTGAAAATCACACATTTTGTAATTACGTTGTTAGTCATCAGTGAATTACAAGGCCACTTAATAAAAGTCTCTTAGGTGTGACACTCATTAACTAATGAAATAAACTGTAATATGTAACAGAAGTTTTCAATTCAGAAATGTGGTCTTTTAGCAGTATCTGGTTGACTTGACTTGTTTATTTTCTGCAGTGTTTGGCCAGGTCACAGAAGAGTTGCAATATACCAAATAGACAAATTGGTTATTTTACTTTAATTTAGATCATGTAAAAAATGCCAAACAAAATCAATCAAAATGATGTAATCTGCTTGAAGCATTTAGCTTTGGCTTGTCAGCCAATGCTGCTCATCAGCCAAGGGATAGTGGTGTTCAAAGTAACAAAATGTGTTACTTTTACTTGTAAAATATGTATTACAGTAATAATGTTGGTTAAAGAGACTCCGTAACAAAAATGGCATCCTGTTTTTTATCATCCTACAAGTTCCAAAAGCTATTCTAATGTGTTCTGGTTTACTGCAGCACTTTGTACTATCACAGTCTCTGTAATAAATCAATGTATCTTTCCCCTGTCAGACTTGTCGGCCTGTGTCTGGAAGACTGCCAAGTTCTTCAGTGTTGTGGTTCTGCTATGAACTCCCCCTTCCAGGCCCCTCTATGCACACTGCCTGTGTGTTATTTAGATTAGAGCAGCTTCTCTCTTATCTTTTACAAGCTGGATAAATCATCCTCTGAGCTAGCTGGGCTTTCACATACTGAAGAATTACAGACAAGGGCAAAGCTGTTTGCAGGAAGAAACGAGCAGCCTGAAACTTCAGTGCATGAGAGATGCAGGGGGAAAGAAACACACAAATGATCTCTTGAGATTCAAAAGGAAGGCTGTATACAGCCTGCTTGTGTATGAATGTATTTTCTATGTGTGGACATACTGTACATCAACCTACTTCCTTTTTTGGTGGCCATTTTGTTTGTTTATAAACAAACTTTTTAAAACTGTTTTTATCTACTTTTAATGCGTCGGGGAGCGGCGAAATTGTGACAGTGGGTAATAGGAGATGTCCCCTAACGCACTGGTATGTTTACTTTTGTGCGATTTTAACAATACAGATTCTCTTTAAGAGAAAAGGCAATACAATACATAACATGGGCTGTGGAGCATACCATACACCATTCAATTTTATTTATTTTGTAGATCTTTTAAAATGAATATGTTTTCTAGATTGATGTAATTGGATAAAAACATAACCCAATATACATTACCTTAATACATTTTTCTAAAAATCAATCAAAATACGGCAATAGATCAGGCAATAGATAATTATTTTAAATTGAAGGAGATAAAACACATTTTGTGATTAATAAAATGACAATCAACTTTTCGAATGGAAGAAAAGGAAAACTGAATGTTGTGGTTGAATTTTGCACGGCCACTTTAAATCTGTTATGCTATTTTATTTTTTTTGGTTCTGTGCAGCGTATAAGTACACATATAAAAGATGAGAATATGAGAACATCTCGATACCAAACAGGAAAAAAGGAAAAGGAGGTGCAAAAAATATATAAAATAATTAAAACTATTTAAAAGAGGCAAGTATTTGTTTACCTCAATAATGTAGGTATCCAATGTGGCTAAAAACACAAATGTGGTGTGTGTGTGTGTGTGCGTGCGTGTGTGTGTGGTGTGTGTGTGTGTGTGTGCGTGTGCGTGTGTGTGCGTGTGCATGTGGTGTGTGTGTGTGTGCGTGTGATGTGTGTGTGTGTGTGTGTGTGTGTGTACTGTGTGTGTGGTGTGTGTGTGCGTGTGGTGTGTGTGTGTGTGTGTGCGTGTGGTGTGTGTGCGTGTGGTGTGTGTGTGTGCGTGTGGTGTGTGTGCGTGTGGTGTGTGTGTGTGTGTGCGTGTGTGTGCGTGTGCATGTGGTGTGTGTGTATGTGTGTGTGTGTGTGTGTTTGTGAGTGTTAAGTGCTTCAACTCTGTAGGGGTTAGTTTAGGGTCAGGTGCCAAACAAAGTTTTGTAATCTTTGGTACTAGGATGAGCGAAGATTATTTGATTAGCTTGTAATTGACATATGGATATCTTTTGCTCCCATAAGTAGTTGCTATGGCTCCAATACTATAAGAGTTCTAACCGTCTCCAGACAACACTTGCCTCTTTCAAACAGTTTTAATTATTTTATATATATTTTGGGTGCCTCCTTTTCCTCTTTTCCAATATTGTACTTTAGTTTCTGGTTCAACTCGATGGACGTATGTCTTTTTTCAACCAAAATAACTATGAAATATTAATTAGTTAATCCTGTTGGGAGGGATTGAACTTTTTGTGGCAACATAATATATTTGTTTGGAGAGAATGTTCCTCTTACCTGAGTGGAGGCAGGTATTCAGTGTTCTCCACACACACGGATGATGGTTGCCTAGAAGGCTTTGCGGGCACCCACCTTTTTTGATATTACTGCATTCAATCCTTGCACTGTATAAACCACAGTATATTGAGCTCCTGGTGTCTCTTTGTGTTTTCCTGAAAGGTTTTTTAGAACACCCAATTATTGTCAACAGCTCTCTACACCAAACATTGCACAGCTGCCATTGCTGAAGAGAAGTTGTTGTTGTTTTTTTTCTAAACTACAACTGGTCTAAAATTGGAATAAACATTAATTTAAATAACATTAAAAAAAAAAAGGCTTTTAAAGTTTTCTTACATTATATAATGTTTAAAACAAATGGAGGTACCCTTAAATTTGATCACAAATATTAGCAAGCTGTCAGATATTAGGAATCGTTGTTGCCATCAGAGGACCTATCTTTACCACTGATATAGACACTTACAAGTGGCAAGGGCTCTTTGCCAGATGGAGCTAACAGTTGACATTCAGTTAATGTTTGCTGAAATAATTATAGCAAAAGCAAGAGCATTAGTAGCATCGTTCACCTTGTGTTTTATTCTCATGAGATATGAGTAATCAATGGACCAATTAGGAAGCATATTCTATGTAATGATATTTTCTGCTGTACCTGCAAAGCGTTTCCTAAGATTTCCAATATCTTTGCTGATCTGGCTCATTTAATTTTAAATAAGCAACATAAATGCATATCTGCAATCATGGCTTCATTATAACAGATGTGTCTTCCTGACTGCAGGAAAAATACTTCATATTTCCCCTGGTTTCACATGCAAATGGCATTAAATATTTCTTAAGATAATATTGCCTCTGCTTGGAAGAATGATTAAAGTAAGCATATTGCAACATTCTATATAGCAGCTTGGGAGATTATGATTGCAAGTGATGCAGTTCATAAAGTAAGCAGTCTTCATGGCTGCATAATCACTAAGAATCAAAGGGAAATAAAATCATTGCTTTCCACTATGCAGATGATCTTCATATTGATAAAGATGAGACTCTGTGTGGCTTAATATATGCAGCAGCACAAATCTGGCGCAACATATCATTTTGGCATGGGGTTAAGGTGCATACACACGTCCAACTTGACGCCTGATTGTCGTTTAAACTGGTCTTTTGAATGCCTTGAAGTGCAAACAACAAGTCGTTCAGACACCCTGTACACACTGACCTACAAAGCGGCTGATTTCCTAATTTACATGTCATTTAACCTACTTGATAATGAACAATGGACTGGATAGAACAATGGACTAGATTAAACGACTGATGAAACGACTGTATGTTTGAACGTATATTAGTTGGACAAATGACTACAAGTCTTTTGTACACATGTACGGACCTGACTGTTGTTTGCACGACAGTTGGTCCAACTTATCTGCCAAGCGGATCGGGCAAAGTGGCTGTTATCAGTTGGTCGACTGCGTGTACACACTTCCAACTTGTCGTTCAAACGACAAGTCGGATGGAAAATCAGGACGTGTGTACGTAACTTTAGGCATTCCTCTTTGTATAAGATAACATTGTTTATTGGTGATATCGTATATTCCGGCTTATAAGACGACCCCCCAACTTTTCCAGTTAAAGTATAGAGTTTGGGATATACTCGCCGTATAAGACTACCCCTCTTCCAACGCACACCAAATAAAAATTTAAAAAAAACATATACTGGTGCTATGTATGAACAGATACTGGTGCTGTACTGTATGTGGTATCCAGTATATAACAGTATATAGGCGATTGACTGGTTGGATTGGTCAACTCTCCCTCTCTCTGAGTGGATTGGTCAGCTCTCCCTGTCTCCATGTTTATCAGAGCGATATGGAAGAATAGATCGTGCTGTGCCCATAAACACGCCTCTTTCACCAGTCTGACCCACCCTTGTACCCTATTTACCTCCTTCTCTTACTCTCAAATCTCGCACAAGTGTGCCTGCGCCACTTCACTACAGTGCTCAGCAGTGAGATCTCAGAGGCGGTATCACCCGGCATTAATGACACCCAGCATATAAGATGACTCCTGACTTGTCAGAAGATTTTCAAGGGTTAAAAAGTAGTCTTATATGCCAGAATATACTGTAATTTGAAAATTAGGGGTAGGCAATGAAAAACTTTACTATATTAAACCTTATGCCAAAGTAATTCAGCAGTGAGGAAGATGTAAGCAAGGTTAGGGTATAGGTTAGGGGAAGGTTAGTGTTATTAACAAAATATCGAAGATAAAGGTTTTGTGCCAAAAAGAGGGTTAAGGTAAAGGGATCAGGGTGGGAGTTGGGCAGTGCAAAGACGGGCTATTGTTAGACTAAAATAAGTAGAGTTAGGGTAAATGAGTTTGGATTAAAAGACAAAAATATGACTGATAATCACACGACCAAAACGTGCATCAAAGCCTTGACAAAATTACTCTGATGCAATAAATCTTATCTTTATCAAAATTTTAGAAGATAGATTGATTGTTAGTCAGATACCTTGAATAATTGATTGATTTTCATCGCTTCTAAAGCTACTTACTCACCTGCAGTTACTGTCACCCATGGGGATCGGGACTTGATTCCTCGGGCACCAGTTTGGGTACTCATGCTGTACGGACACCCCTCTAGCCTGCAGGCTAGTGACTCGTTCTGTTTCTATACAGGGGAAGGATGGATGGCACACAATGGAGTGGCTTCCGGCTGGTGGGGTCAGTAGGAGAACAATGGCTTATGCTCAGGCTTTGGATGTCACTAAAGGTCCAGGGCTCTCGTATGCACTCTAGATTCCTGCCTGAAGCGGGCTTTATCAGCCGCCATGGCTGAAATGAATCCAGGATTTGTACATAGCTTAGGAAGAGAAGATTACTGTGATTTAAATGATGCTTATAGGTGTATACATCTACCTGGTAGGATTCAGTGTGTGTTTCCACAGCCCCTGGAACTACTTTACAGCATTGACAATGATAAACAATGGTAAATCAGCCAAACATGCATTCAGTGCAAACAGCATTCTGACCCCATCACTAAAGCTGTCCTATTAGGAGCTACTGCTGAGCAACAGATTTCTAATTTAGGCTTCATTAAAAAAAAATCTCAGCTGAGGGACGGCAGTTATGAGCTTTCCTGAAAACACAGCTACAAGGAGTTTTGGTTAGAAATGAATTCCACGATACACTGAATAAAAGTTTTATCCAAGTCATATCATTTTTTCTAGTTCATTTTAAAACACCATTTCCCCTCCTGTGTAATCCCCTTTGAACTGCTTTCCTGGGTTGTGCCTTTCATAAGATACATTACCATCATAGTAGCATCCATAAAATACACAGAGCATTAGCTATTACTTTCTTTAGGTGCCTGCTCTATGGTGGATGCTACAATAAAGAATAATGTATACCATAGTACAGCCACTTAGGGACAGGGCCGAGGCAGAGGCAAGAGAGGCTCCAGCCTTGGAGCACAGTGTAGAAGGGGGTGCACAACTCACTCACTTATCATTGCCCTATTGTGTTTGAAGCAGAGAGAAATAAGAAAAGGGATACATGGCAGTGACTGCAAGCCAGATAACTAGAGATTAAGGTGTTGGAGAGGTTGGGGGCCCTGGGGCACCTCTTAGTCTAATAGCAATCAGTGTGTGACGACTGGGGTGGGAGGGGTGGATGGGCAGCCTTGGTGTCTCAGCCTTGGTGCTGGAGGACCTTGTCCCAGCTCTGCCTAGGGATTAGATTATTCTGCTTGCCCTGCACTAATGAACCAGGTCCTTATTACAATGCATGGGCACAAATATTAACTCCATCTCTCAACCTGCCTTAGGGCTGGTTCACACGGGCGTCTGCTGAGCTTTTGCTTGGCATTGCGTTCAAACGCCAGCGTTTAAACGCCAGCGTTTAAAAGCTAGCTTTTGAAGGCTTTTGAAAAGCGTTCAAGGCTAGCAGTTCTGGTCTCTGCTATTGTTTCCTCGCGTTTACTGCCTCTGAAAGCAGCATGTTGCTTTTGAGACTAGACGCAACGCTGGGATCTAATGCCAGGCTTTCATGAAAGCCTGCAAAAGCCAGCTCTAAACGCTCCCATTCACTTGCATGGGATGGCAGTAGATCCCAAAAAACGCTGCGTCTCAAACGCTGCGTTAAACGCCACAAAAACGCCCGTCTGAACCAGCCCTTAACATTCAAATATTCCACAGCGCTTCTCTCCTTCAGTGTTTTTGACTCTTGATTTGATCACATGGCCTGACTCCATTAAGAGCCAAAAGCAGTGTGCCCTTGTTACCGTTGCAAGAACATTCATTAGTCAATAGAGCAGTGTGTCTCTGTGTGTTTGTATGTTTGCCATTGTGGGTGTCTGTGTTTGTCTGTGCAAGTGTGTGTATGTATCAAAAGGTGGGGGGGTACGGGATATCACCCTAATAGGCTCGTCTCACCCATAAATATCCGCATACAACCAACAAAGTGTATGGGGAGCTCAGAGCTAGTGAAAAAGTGTAAATTTATTCTTAATACATGGCAAGGTTCCACAGACAGACAACTGACAAACAAACGCATACCCTCCCAATAAAAACACTAACGGAGCAAACTGACATCTGGGAAAAAGCGTATGAATTGGAGTGCACTCCTATCTAATCAAAACGCATGCATGCTTATTTCTTCAGGCCCAGGAAAACAGCTGCAACCCAACAAATAACGGAACTTGGTCGAAGATGTTATTGCACGCCAGCCCGTGTGTATAGTTGTATATACACGCCTCTGCAAAGTCCGCTTACGCCCTCATTACAGACACCTTAGGTGTCTAACCTCAACCCCCATAGCACTGACATACTTGTGTGCTGGCACTCACGTGACCTGTATGGATGGCCGTGAATGGCGTGGATCAGCCGTCTCAAGGGAAACCTCTCCAGTGGCTCGACCTGTTTGTAGCTGGCAAGCATGCTCAGGGCATAAACGCAAGGACGCATAGAGCGGTTTCAATGTGCGAGGGGGGAGGAAGAGTAGCGGAGGCACGGGCGGCAATCCTCAGTCACACTTCCGCATCTGTAAGCGTCTCACGTGACGCGTTTCGTCACGACCCACGTGACTTCTTCAGACGGGTGTGTGTATGTGTTTGTGCATGTGTGAGTATCTTTATTTATTCATGTGTGTGTATGAGTGTCTGCGTGTGTGTTTGTCTGACGTGTGTGCGTTAGTGTTTGTATGTTGTTTGCTTGTGTATCAGAATCGATTTTATGTGGCCAAATAAATTTGCACTTACAGGAATTTGACTTGGCAGCAGCTTAATGGTCACAGACAATACGATACAAGGATGCACAGTTTAGATATTAGAAGTCAATGAGAGTACAACAAACAGTAGCAAACAGGATGAGACGTGTTCATTTTCGGGTCTGTGCAGTCATGCTTTCAAGTCTAGCAATTCTATGTGTGTGTGTGTGTCTGTATGTTGTTTGTCTGTGCAGGAGTGTATGTGTGTGTGTGTGTGTGTTTGCTTGTACATGTATGTGTGTCTGTGCATTGACGCACATGTGTGTGTTTTACTTGAGCATGTATGTTTGTCTGTATGTGTGTGTGTGTGTGTGTGTGTGTGTGTGTGTGTGTGTGTGTCTTTGCATGTAGGTGTTTGTTTATGAGCATGTGAGTGTCTCTGTGTGAGACTGTGTGTTAGTCTGTGCATGTGTGTGCGTGATTGTTTGTTTATTTCTCTGTGTGTTTATCTGTGTGTCTGTACACGTGTGTGTTTTTGTCTGTGTGTGCATGTATATGTGTGTGTATGTTTTGAAGCAAGGATGGATATAGCAAATGCGTAACTAAATTTATGAGTCGAAAAAAAAAATTCAATAATGACTTTTGCTGCATAAACTCCTGTCTTCTTATTACTAAGAGTTAATATAACTGAAATAGGAATTGTGAGCCTGCATCTCATATGAGGGAAACTTCTAGATATAATATATTATAAACATTATGCTAATTAGAAGCCAAGCCTATCCTTGAATAAAAACAACCATTGAATTACAGATGTGTGCTGCCTCATCTATCCTTCTTCCACTTCCCAGTAGACATAGAATGAATGACAGTGACAGAAATTCCAAGACATTATTCATTAGAAAAATATGTCACAATAGTCAGCACAAACCTGCATGCTTTACACAACTTAGGTAAGCGACTGGGCTGTGCTGTTGCTTCATAAAAAGTAATTAAAATAAGATGAACTTAGGAAAATGTGTTCACTTTTGACAGTAACAAGAAGCAATTGACAAGAGAGTGATGAAGTGGCTCAGTAACTGGAACATTTCGGAACTAATATGCAAGGTTTAATGAGTCTGTTCAGAATATATTGCTATAAAAGTGCAATATTTTTCCTGCCTTGCGCTCCAGGTAAATCTGGATGTAATGCTGTCAGTGCAGAGACGTTAATGGAACTTCCTCAAGAGTTGTCACTTTTCCAACTTGTAGTAATTACTGGATTAGATATTTTATATAATGGACTTTTTGCAGACTGTCAGAAAGCAATTCTGCAGCATCACAATATTTTATACATGAAATATTTATGGAATCAGGGAACAAATATATTGCTTCCAAGAGAAAGGGGAATGCAGTTTGCAAATGTAATTGTGCATCTCTTTATTTCTTTTTTGATTGCAAACTAAAGCTGCAGATGGATTTTATAATTCTCTTTTGCCAAGGTTTATAGTAACATATCGGTTGTGTAAAGAAAGTTGTGCAGCTTGTTTATTAATGTAGTAGAAATATATTTCAGCAAAATCACTATTTTGTTTAAAGGACATCCGAGGCGAAAAAAAAACTGATGAGAACAACAATTGTATCTATCCTCCTCCTCCTAAAAATTACCTTTTTTTAGATATCCCACAGTTTTATTTTATATTTAAATCTAGTTTTTAAGTTTTTACTGTTTCATTGCCTCTGCTCAATGACACCTTCATTAAAGTATGCCAGAGCTCAAATCTATGAATTATTGACCCTTTTTATCTCTTTCCTGCTCTCAGAAGCCATTTACTGACAGGAAAGTGTTTTATGGCTGTAATTACTTATCAGTGAGGGTTATGCTATAGTCGGACCTAGTCTGACCCGGGCAGAAACTGTCACTTGCATGCCTGATTTTTAACTCTTTCAGACAGAGATAGAAAAAAAAGGAACACAGCCCAGTTAACTGTGTGATTGGCACTGTACATACACATGTTTATCTCATAATGTCACCTCAGTTGTCCTTTAAACAGGTGTGATTTGCATAAGGGTCCAACATGAACATCTATGACTTCCTTTACGTCAAATGTATTGGCTGTAGGTGTTTTAGACATTCATAACTAGCAATTTCATGGCCTGCATGTCACAGCATAAATAATAAAAATGCTGGAGTGGATTATAGAGATTATATCCCTTCTGCTGCTGTATGTGATGTAATAGTACCCTGACATGAGAAGTAAAGAGGAACTTTACCGAAATATAGTAGTGTGTGTGTGGGGGGGGTAAATAAATCATGACAGTGTGAAGTAAGAAGTTAAGAAATAGAAAATAACTCAAGACATGATTGATACTGGCCGTGTAATTCATCCATGTTGTTTAAAACACCTTGAGCCTGCACTTCAGCATCTTTACTGCTGACAGGCATGAAAAAAAGGACAGCACCAACTGCCCATATATGTAAACACTAACAATGTGGCTAAAACAGGGCTGGGCCACAGGCTGCGGACCGCAGGCTGCATTTCTAACATTTTCTCTCTTACCTCCCTCCCTGCAGAGTTGCGAGTGGGCTGAAAGGGAATGGATAACTCACCTAATCACCACTTCCAGCATCGGGTCTCAATGGCAGGACATGCCAGCATGTGATACACTGGCACGTTCTGATCACATGGCATTGCTGTTGCCACAGAGACCTGGAAGCGACAGTTAGGTGAGTTAACAAATACCTCTTACCCCTGCTTGCAACTTCTGTAAGGAAGGTGGGAGGAGAGGAGTTGGGTTGTCCAGTGATGGCTCGATTTACAGCACATGCTGTAGCTTGTAGTTTGTGCAGCGCTGGCCTAAAAGGTAGAATATAGATAGATAGATAAATAGATAGATAGATAGATATTATATCAGGGGTCGAGTCCTGCGTGAACGCGGGGGACGACGTCCACTTACTATTATTGCAGAGTGGACGCCGTCCCCCCTAGCACCCCGGAGGGGAGCAGCGCAGCAGAGAGGAGCATTGGGCAGAGCAGCGGGGAAGGGTGGACGTTTCCCCCCCTCCCTCACCTTAGGGCTCCTCTCCCTGGCTCTCCCCTCCATAACATTGAGGCTGTGGCTGGCGGCGGTGGCTGGCAGCGGTGGCGGTGGGCGGGACTTACCTCCTCCAGTGTTCCGGCGAGTGGACGCTGTGCGTGCGTGCAGCTAGTCTGGTCTTCACTTCCACTTGCACTTGCACTCGCCGGAACACTGGAGGAGGTAAGTCCCGCCCACCGCCGCCGCTGCCAGCCACCGCCGTCCAGCCACAGCCTCAATGTTATGGAGGGGAGAGCCAGGGAGAGGAGCCCTAAGGTGAGGGAGGGGGGGGGAAACGTCCGCCCTTCCCAGCTGCTCTGCCCAATGCTCCTCTCTGCTGCGCTGCTCCCCTCCAGCTGGGGGGGCACCTATACACCTGGCTACATATACTGGGGCCACTGTACACCTGGCTACATATACTGGGGCCACTATACACCTGGCTACATATACTGGGGCCACTATACACCTGGTTACATATACTGGGGCCACTATACACCTGGCTACATATACTGGGGCCACTATACGCCTGGCTACATATACTGGGGCCACTATACACCTGGCTACATATACTGGGGCCACTATACACCTGGCTACATATACTGGGACCACTATACACCTGGCTACATATACTGGGGCCACTACACACCTGGCTACATATACTGGGGCCACTATACACCTGGCTGCATATACTGGGGCCACTATACACCTGGCTGCATATACTGGGGCCACTATACACCTGTCTGCATATACTGGGGCCGCTATACACCTGGCTACATATACTGGGGCCGCTATACACCTGGCTACATATACTGGGGCCGCTATACACCTGGCTACATATACTGGGGCCGCTATACACCTGGCTACATATACTGCGGCCGCTAAACAACTGGCTACATATACTGGGGCCACTATACACCTGGCTACATATACTGGTGCCACTATACACCTGGCTACATATACTGGGGACACCTATACACCTGGCTACATATACTGGGGACATATACACCAGGCTACATATACTGGGGCCACTATACACCTGGCTACATATACTGGGGCCACTATACACCTGGCTACATATACTGGGGACACCTATACACCTGGCTACATATACCGAGGACACCTATACACCTGGCTACATATACTGGGGACACCTATACACCTGGCTACATATACTGGGGACATATACACCTGGCTATATATACTGCGGGGACATATACACCTGGCTATACTGGGGATACCTATACACCTGGCTACATATACTGGGGACACCTATACACCTGGCTATACTGGGGACACCTGAACACCTGGTTACATATACTGGGGACACCTGGCTATACTGGGGACACCTATAGACCTGGCTACCTATTCTGGGGACATCTATACACTTGGCCACCTATTCTGGGGACAACTATACACATGGCTACTTATACTGGGGACACCTATAGACCTGGCTAGCTATACTGGGGGTACCTATTTTGGGAGAACTGCTGTCAGATATGTATTTTTGGGGAACCGCTGATGCCAGATTACGTGTATTTTGGGGAACCGCTGCCAGATTGTGTATGTTGGGGGACTACTGCTGCCAGATAACATGTATTTTATGTGTATTGTGGGTGATCCACTACCAGGTTTCACGTATTTTGGGGAACTGCTTCCAGATTATGTGTATGTTGGGGGAACTGCTGCTGCCAGATTGTCTATTTTGGGGGAACCACTGCCATATTATCTGTATTTTGGAGCAACCTCTGCCAGATTATGTGTATTTTTGGTGAAATGCTGTCAGATTACATCTACTTTTTGGGGATACACTACGACAGAGCTCAAACTTCCCCTGGCAGACCTTTTATACCACTGCTAAGGCCAGGTATATTTGGCCCCACCCATGACCACGCCCATGCTATGCTTAACCACGCCCATTTTTCAGCGGGTTTTTGGGGTGAGTCCACTCATCTCTTTTTCTAGGACTAGACCCCTGGAAATGGATATATGGATTTCTGCACAAATTAGTCATAAAATGTGATCTGTTCTTCATCTAAGCCACAACAATAGACAATCACAGTCTGTTTAAATGAATACCACACAAATAATTCAATGTTTCCCTTTTTTCATTAAAAACACCATGTAAACATTCCAAGTGTAGGTGAAAAAAGTAACCAACACCTCCAATCTCATCTCATTGATTGGACTCCAGCTGGCTGACATCTCACTCCAATTAGCTCTTGGAGATGTCATTAGTCTAGGGGTTCAAATACTTTTTCTACTTGCCCTGTGAATGTTTACATGGTGTGTTCAATAAAAACATGGAAACATTTAATTATTTGTGTGGTATTAGTTTAAGCAGACTGTAATTGTCTATTGTTGTGGCCTAGGTGAAGATCAGATCACATTTTATGACCAATGTGTGCAAAAATCCATATAATTCCATAATTCCAAAGGGTTCACATACAATTTCTTGCTACTGTGTACATATATATATATATATATATATATATATATATATATATATATATATATATATATATATATATATATATATTATACACACACAAACACACACACAGCGGGAGATACCACTTTATTGGCAGTTGGTGATGGTCGTTATCTCCCACAATGCAACAATGTGCAGAGACAAAAACTGTCATGGCCGTGGCCAGATGTCCCTGGTGATCTATTTAAGAAAAGGTAAAGATTTCTCATGGGAAAAGGAGTATCAGCTACTGATTGGGATGAAGATCAGTCCTGGGTTAAAGGTCCTATTAAGCTCAGTTTTAGCATTCTATGGGCCTGATGCACTAATCTCCAGTAAAGTTTTCACCCCTATGCCCTAGTAATGGTAAAATTGCAGTGTGAACTTCATGAGAAGAACTTATAGTTCAGAACAGAACACCACTAAATTGTTGCTAGTTATCTCGAGAAGTCCTCTAAATGTTTCATAATGATACACGGCCTATTGATGCATACTTACATTTATTGACTGTGAACACAAAGTAACTTGTTAAAAGACATCTTAAATGCTTGTTAATATGGCAGAATAATGTATTGGGTGTCAGACTTGTGTAATATGGATCCCTGTTTGCTCAGGGATTTGCAATATCTGATCACCATCATTTTCGTCTAATTAGGTATGGCCATTGCAAAGTCTCAAAAAAGATCAATGTTAAACTTTAAGTTACGACCTCAAATATTGAATGCCAAAGCTTTCAAAGTTCACATCATGAGATTAATATCTCTGTCACCAGGATTCAGTTGTATGGACTAGAACAGCGTGAAACCATCCAACATCATCTAAGCAGCTTTATCTAGTTATCGTTTGACAAGAAAAAAAACCCTAAAAACATATAAGATTATAAAGTAACTTTCTTTGTTCTTGTTGATTGTAAACCATTTAATCATCTGCCTATTGTACAACTGTCAAGTTTATATTTTTACAAAAATGATGTAAATTATTCTTAAGAATTTCTGTGTCCCATTGAGTTCTTAGAACGTAATTATAATTGTTGTTGTAGTGTGCTATTATTACAGTGGTGCTGTTAGATGTGACTTTTTAAAAAATCTGTAGAAATGTGTGCATTACCATCGCTGCTGTGTTTTGAAATGATGCTGGTTTGTGCCCATGCCTTCACTATATCCTAAAGATGCCCATTAATGATATGATTCCTGATTGTATAATCTTACCAAATCTGTGCAGCCATAGGGCAAACTGAGGGAATATATTTTGAGTAGATACTTTAGATAGTCCCTCATGTTACATTAACGTGGTAAGATTGTACAATAAACATTGTTTCATGGATGGGCTCCATAATTTACTAACTGGAACAGGCAAGTAGCCATTGCAATTCAAATTACTGACTTGCATGCTTGTTCTGATTTGCACTCAATAAATACAGAAGCAATGACATGAGTAAAACACCACTGGAGGACTTGTAAGGCAATTTCAGCATTGGAGTGACTCCAGTTTAGCAAAAGAAGTTATACACTAGAGCCTCTGTTATCCAGCAAGGCCTGCCTGATGCCGGTGGCCCCAAACATAACATTACACCCCCCCCCCCACACACACACACACACGCACATACATACACACATACACACAGCAAATGCAGAGCAGCACGCAGAGGAAACTGCTTACGCTCCAGCTCAAGGCGCCAGTCACTTCCTGCAGCTTCTAGCTGCTTTGCTGCATCAGCTCTGTACAGCGCCCAATGCATGCATGTGACCTGATGTGGGTCATGTGACATATCTGGAGCCAGACGAGGGTGTAGAGAACAGCAGGCAGCTGTAGAAGTGAACAGGACCAGTGCTCCCATCTCACCAGCAGTTATCAGCAAAGTTAGGAAGCTTTTCAGGGTATACATGCCAAGGTCCCAACGGGATCTGGACTTACCTGGGGCTTCCTCCAGACCCCATAGCCCGCAAGGTCCCTCAGCATCCTCTGGGTCCCCTCTGTGGTCCTGCTGGTGGTTCTGTTAACTCAGCAACTTCAGCTGAAGACCATGCACCTGATGCGTCATCACGCCGGGCGCTGTAAGCGTCCTGGCTATACACGGTTCTTGAAAGACTGAATGCGCTGGGTGTGTGGACGGCCCCGTGCATGCTTGATTTCAGCTGAAGTTGCCAGGTTAATGGAGCCGCCAGCCAGACCACGGAGGGGACCCAAAAGACTCCGGGGGGCCCGGAAGAAGACCGAGGTAAATCCATATCCCATTTATTTTTTTGTGTTCAGGATCCCTTTAATTGCAAAAAAGTGTAACTCAGTCTTACACTTTATAAAGTACTGATCATAGAAATGTAGTACCTCTTTCCTAAACATTTATTCTCTAATCAGTGCCTTAAAAAGGTTATTTTAATATACTTGCTCTTCTTTAGTGTTGAACAGAAAATTTGCATAATATACAAATCTCCACTCACTTGGAAGAAGCTGCAGCAGGCCAATCTAAAATGATAGTCCACCAATCAATTACATAGGCAATGAGAATAGTTATGTAAAGCATACAATTAGCCCAATATGAAAATGTCCATTTGTGTAGAAGAAGAAGCCTTGGTGAGTAAATCAAGAGTGATAACTGTGGATCACTTATCTCACAGCAGCCCGTCTGGCCTGCTGCATATTAGGCAAGTTCTGTGTTCATCACTAGAGAAGACAAATCATATGAAATTACCTTTCACAGTAATGATTACAGAAATACAGAGGGTTTATGTGGTAACAGAATTCCTTCATCAGTAACTGGGGTTTATGTAAAGTGTTTGAATGGATAATGCTCTTTGTAGAGGCAATAGAAACTGTTTCAAAAGAGATATTTCAAACTGCATACACTGTAGTTTATTTAGTATCAGTAGAAGTACATTGTAGCAACCTATACTGTAAATATTGGGGTGCAAAATAAACACTAAATGTCATTATTGGTCTGAGCCCCAAGAGTTTGTTAGACACTAATAGGCTAATATACAGTATCTTTCTAGCCAGCACCCATTACTTTGGTCTTGAAGAATATGGTCATTTGATACCTGATGACAGGATGTTTTTGAGCTGAAGTTGTCTTGATTACAAGTTATGAAGAAACAAAGAAACAAAAATAAATCACGTTTGTTTCACTGGCAAAGGTTCACTAATGTCATAATACTGTGGCTTCCTGTAGAGTCCTGGTATCTTCTGGAGGGGGCATTATTATGGAAGCTCTCTAACCTAAGCAGTCTAGTAAGAAAAGGGGGCATCCTGTTTTTGTTATTCTGTTGGGGAGAGTATATGGCTGTCACAACTGCTGACCAACCTTCTCTTTACTACGGTAGGTAACAATGGTACAGCACAGGAGGCTGTGGGTGTGTTGCAGGTCATTGTGGAAGTTTTATTTAGAGAGGAGTCACAAATCCTTGATGGTTGAGAAGCTCAGAGGTATGAGTGGAGAGACAAAGCAGAAGGGAGTAAAAGAAAAGACGCTGACTCTGAGCTTTACATTTTGGAAACTCCTTGTAAATTCAGTATTTTTAGATAGGGCAACCTGTATTTCTACCAGTTGCACATGCAAATTAACCAAGTTCTTAACTTTTTGAACCAATTAGTTATTGGATTGCTCAGTTTTCAGCTCCAAACTAAAAGGAATAAAGCGTTCCTGGTGCTTCCCCTTGCTTTAAGCCTCCTCCACAGTACAGCAAAGAAGACACGTTGCACATCCAATGTGCAAATATGATACCTATGCTGAAATATAATGTGCCAGAAAGCAACTGCTGAAAAATCATGACCTTTCAATCTGATTACTCTGCAGGAAATACATTTAAAGAAGAAAAACCATGGTGACATATAGTAGAAAGTAATTCATTATTCAGGATACCCATTTTTACCTGTATTCTCCTGGTTTCAACATCAGAAGCTCTTCCTATCTCTATATATTGCTGTAAATTGATATGTAACAGTGATGTTTAGCCTAGGCTATTCCTCTCTAAGGAATATTTAACAGCCCCCCCTAGTGTTTCCACCCCTCCCTTTAGATTGTAAGCCTCTGGCAGGGTCCTCCACTCCCTAGTGTAATCTACATGATAGTGTGCTCCTGTCCTATGACAGCCTGTACTTGTATTACTGGGCCTACCTAACCAGCCCATATTGCATGATCATTTATTTTGTACAATTTGTATGTATAACTTTGTTCTATGTGTATAACCCTATGTATGTCATCCTTGTATCATTGTATATATTTATTGTCCAGCGAGGCGTAATATGTTGGCGCTTTATAAATACAATAAATAATAATAATAATAATAATAATAATAATAGACTATGATGTCACACAGCCTTCTGCCCCAAAGCATTTTGGGAGACCTGGCGATGTCCCTGCTCACTTCACAAATGGAAAACAATTTAAAACAGTTCATAGGGATTCAGCTTGCCAGCAGTAAAGATGCAAGCATCTCTGATAGATTTTACAATGTAAATTGGGTGAGGTAAGATTTTACAGTGGGCAAGCATTGACAAAATAATGTGTAAATGAATACTGTAAAAATATGTACAGTAAAGTTCCTGATATCACCTAAATCATTATTAACCTCCACCAAGCACCATATTCCTGTAGTTTAATTTAATTCTATGTATATATTCCGTAAAGATGTGACACTCGTGCCATAATATTTCAGCCTCCTGGGTAATAAAATTCTCATGTGTGCAGCCTTGATTCATAATTAAGCATAGTGCATATTAAATCCCATACCTGCATTGCCTTGCACATTAGTCCAGCTTGGCCTTGGGGGATTGGCGGGAAGATGCTGAGGTACATGGAAAAATGATTCTTTTTTTCCCCGTTTTATGATATTTTGTAGTTTTCAGTGTGACTGTGTAGCTCTTTAAATATTCAGCTTTAAGAAAGATGTTTTCTCAGTATGAGTGGCGTGCAATAAATAATAGTAGTAGCTCTACTGTGGTCAGGATACATCATTTTATTCTAAAGAGCTTTTTAAATAAATAGGGATAAATGTAAAATTCTTTGCACCCATTCATTATAGTTGTGCCTCCACCTCACAATAGAAGATGAAGTTTATATTTCTGAAGGTTGTTCCATGACCTGGATAAACCAAATCCTTTCAGAAATATGACTATGCTTGCAGCTTCCCTTCCAGTGTGGCTTTTACAGTACATTGTGCTACAAACACAGCGTTTTGCCATAAATATCAGCCACAGACAGGTTAATATGACACGGACTCTGTGAATGAACTGAAACACAGCAGGCCACGGTTTTGTTTTATGATGGATAAATCAGCAGATACGAGCACTCATCTTTCTTACATGACTATTATTGTAAATATGAAAATGATTGATGATTTTATGGAAAGAGCCCCCTTTATGATAAGGAATGTGCTTGATTAATGCAGGCGTGCTTACATTAACTTAATCAATGCTTAAGTCTTTTTACAAAATTGGAATTCCAGATCCTTTCTGGGATGTTTAGTGTGCGCACTAAAAATAACCCACTCATAGTATTACGTCAAAAAATTACCACAATGACTATTCAGGATTTCTAAGGCTGTTACTTTGAATTCATAAAACACTTTCAGAGAGGAAACTTGAAAAAATTATATGAGAGATTACAGATTGACAAATATAATGGGGATTTGTCAGTAAAGTTCAGATTACTGTATGGCAGATGACATACAAATCATATTGCTTTAAGTATAAAAGTATACTTTCTTGACATGAAGAACAACAAGGAAAAATGAAATATGTGTTAGTATTTAGCTCCTGTTTCAAAACAAATCCTGTCTAGTATATTTACAGTGAGAAACAAAGAGCACTGACTGTAAAGCCTTGTGCACATGCTAGATGAAACTTGGTCAAAGCAGCCGATAATATTCACCTCAGCTGAGAATCTAGCACATGTATAGCTGTTGTAGATTCTCCCTGACACCTCTGCCACTGATTGGCCTGGTTGATCAATTCGGCCAAAGGCCAGTCAGAGCACTGATTTCTACACTCACCCCTCTTACCGTGTGACATCACTTCCTTGCTGCATAGAGGAAATGATGCAGGAAAATAAATGAAAACAACAAACTGGAGTGGCATAATGAATATATTAACTACTTAGGGATCAATATTTGTAGTAAGGTACATAAAACTTATGAAGTTTTACAAGTATAATTATAAACAGATTATAAATGTATGTCTCAATCTCCTAAAATCATGGAATAAATCCTGTTTTATTTGTTTAGGAAAATGAAAATAATACACATGAAAATATTCCCCAAACTGCTTTTCCTCCTACAGATTATCTCTATCTAAATCCCCAATAGTTGGTTTTACCAGGTAGACAGAATATTTTATGAATTCATATGGAAGGGCAAAAAAACTAGAATTTAATGTGAGAAAATGGCAAGGCAGATAAAAGACTGAGGAATGGCAGCCCCCAAAGTTTTTGACTACTAGAAGGCAATACACTTGCAGAAAGTAAAGGATTGGATTAATCATAGAGAAAATAAGATCTGGACACAGTTGGAACTATCAGACATAGAACATGAGTTAATAAAGAATTGGAACATAAAACACCTTAGAAAAGTAAAAAAAGAAAATGAAAACCCATTAGTTACACCAACACTAAGAACGCTAGAAGAAATGAATAAAAAGAAGGAAATGACATCTACTATTCAGAACAATTAGAAGTGTTTCCTACTGTGAGCCAGCGAATGAGCAAAGGTGGTTTTGGAGAAACTGAATCAGATGAGACACTAGAACAAGGAAAATAATGGGAAATAACAAACCTGACAAAATAAAACTTAAAACTGTTTTCGGTAACTTGCAAATTAATCATTTTCTAGACCAGCTGAAAAATATAAAATAAAAATTCACTGATTATAAAACGTGAATTCTACAAATAAAAGAACAAAAGAAAGTATTATCTGCATTCTACAAATATTTAAATTCACTTAAAAAGAAAGAATCAAAGCAAGAAGATAATTGGGAAGTTGCTTGGAGTAAGGAAATGTGAAATTAACTGGACAGAAATATATCAAAACATCTGGATATGCAAAAACACTTAAAGGGATACTGTAGGGGGTCGGGGGAAAATGAGTTGAACTTACCTGGGGCTTCTAATGGTCCCCCGCAGACATCCTGTGCCCGTGCAGCCACTCACTGATGCTCCGGCCCCGCCTCCGGTTCACTTCTGGAATTTCAGACTTTAAAGTCTGAAAACCACTGCACCTGCGTTGCCATGTCCTCAATCCCGCTGATGTCACCAGGAGCGTACTGTGCAGGCCCAGTATGGTCTGTGTCTGCGCAGTACGCTCCTGGTGACATCAGCGGGATCGAGGACACGGCAATGCAGGCGCAGTGGTTTTCAGACTTTAAAGTCTGACATTCCAGAAGTGAACCGGAGGCGGGGCCAGAGCTTCGGTGAGTGGCTGCGCGGGCACAGAATGTCTGCGGGGGACCATTAGAAGCCCCGGGTAAGCTTAACTCATTTTCCCCCGACCCCCTACAGTATCCCTTTAAAAATCAATTGTTATAGTACAAAATAGTGAACAAGTGGCATTTAACCCCAGACAGTCTTGAAATGGAACCTGGAAAAAAGCAATTAATGCTGGAGATGCTTTAATGATCAAGGGACCTATGAGTACATACTATATCGGCGATATATAAATAATAATATGGTATACAAACCTGGATATAAGAACAGCAATGCAATGCAGCAATGCTGGCAACTGCAATAGATAGAGAAAACAATACATTAATTTATAAACTTAAAGCAGCATTTAAAAAAATCATTATATATAAAGGAACTAGCAAAAAAAGGAAGCTCCAACAATACAAGAATTGCAGATTACAGTAACACGACTATTAGAACTAGAAGGACGGACAGATCTAGAATCACTGGCACCCCATTTATTAAACATAGCAAAGGCAAAGTGGTACTCAATCTCACAAACAATGTAATAGTCTTAAACCTCTTTTACTACAAAGTAGTGGAAGAAACATACTGCGGGAGGGATGGGGGGGGGGGTGGAGGAATATAGAAAAGGGAGACATCCATTTATTATGTAAAATAAACATTTGTTTTAAGAATACTACTTACAAAATAATGTTTATATAATAATACTTATGTACAGAAAACTAGACAAATGATGCAAATAAATACTGTGGATGTAGGAATGAGCTGATGGAGCGGATTACTTTGGGTCCAGTAAATAGAGCTGATGTCTTAGAAAAAAAGGGAATAAAAAATAAAAAAGCATGTACAGCTTCATGATGACAGTTGTTATTATGAGTAGGAAATTTTGGTATGCACAGAAGACATCAGGAACCCATACATGGACAAATACCTTTCTAAGAATTCTGGGCTGAGAGGCATCTGCCTGTGCCATTATTATGATATAAATCGCTGAGCTGCACTCACCATAATTTCCTATAAACCATAAACGTGCTACACATAGCGTAATTCCATTAAAATATCACAAACACCCAAATGATAGTGACTATTGTGACAATTCGTGAATCCACTGCCCAAAGTAGATTGCGCTCACCAAATTGTAGCCACCTCACAGAACAGGTGGATCTAGCGTTTTGGTTTAAATCACCCCAATGGCACTTGTAATCTTCAACTTTGCTTTTAATATCCGGATAAAAGTTTCCATCACATACAAAACATAAAAACACATGGACCCATCATAGTGTATTACAGCTAAAACATTTAAAATTGCCGCGCACCAGATGCGCACTCACGTATGTCAGCTTGAGTTATTGCACATCAGTATATCCTATGCAGAGGGGTCTGTCCTGGCATCTGGGTGGATACGGCGTCCCGTTCTCCCTCTCACTCCGTCCGCCTGGGCTCCTGTCTCCCCGCTCTGCCGAGCAATACCGGCTTAGCTCCGCTCGCAGTGACGTCAGACGCGCATGGACGTGTCATTATTAAGATGATTTAAGCTCTCCAATATTGTCTTTCTTTATCTAGCCTGCACATGACCCAGCGGTTTTGACGTAGGCTTCTTCTTCTATATTGCCACCTTCACCTTGGTTGAGGTGGTTATTTAGGTAAAGTAATGGGTTGTACTTTAGCTTGGTGTAGACTTAGATGTGCATGTTCTTTCTCCTGGGGAGGGGGAGGTAGAAGAGCAGCAGGAGGCTTCTTGCTTCAGTGGACAACTATAGTACTAGGCTTATAAATTCAAGTACCTTTGTCTCAATGTTTAGAGCAATGGACCTCTTCCACACTTCTCTGTGCTCCAAAAAGGAGGTTGTGGTAATATTATGTGTGAAACAAATGGTAGAATCTGTAACTGCCATTTTTAGGGGTCAACCAGATATCTACTGCCCAGGTGTGGTTGTGCTTGCCTTGCTGCAGCATGGCTGCGCTCGTGACAGGGGGCTATGTATATACCCCCTATACATTCCTAGTCAATTGGGTCACCCCCCACAGGCTGTCTAAATGTGGGGTTGATGTGGTTGTGTAAAATTTAAAGCTATAGGCTTCCTATATAGAAGCAGTTCTGGATGCTAGCTTGGCTTACAGGGGCATAAAGAGATAATTTGCATATTCAGTAGAGGTGCATTGTGGGTAACCACAAATGTTCACTTAAAGCTGAATTATTGCAAATTCCCTTCTGTTTTAAGAAGGCAAATCACACCATGAGTTTTTATGTCTCTGTGTCAGCAGTGGAGTCCTCCACCACCTTATCCACCATCCCGACTATCCTTCATTGCAACCTTTCATCAATTTTTCTCTCCCATCCTCATCCAGGGAGATTAGCTACAGTGCCATGGGTTGCAAACTTCTTGATAATGTTGCACTGTGGGCAAAGGCAAATCTAGATCTCTGGAGATGGACTTGTAACCTTGACATTATTGATATTTTTCCACAATTTTGGTTCTAAAGTTCTAAGACAGTTCTCTTTTCCTCTTTCTGTTGTCCACACAATGCAAAGACTAAATGAACTTCTTTACTTTTTAGCTGCTTTCAGGTGGGATTTTTAAATTGCCGACACCTGTTACCTGCCCCAGGTCAGCTTAAAGGAGGATCACATTCTTGAAACAACCTTATTTATCCACAAATGTGCCAATAATTTTGTCCAGTTCATTTTTGGAGTCTTGTGTGACATTATGTCCAATTTGCTTTTTTTCCTCCCTTTTTTGTTTTGTTCTAATACACACAAAGGGAATAAACAGGTGTATAGCAAAACATGTGTTACTGCAATACTTGATTTTCTGGAAACAAAATTCTGGGGTGCCAACCATTTTGGCCATGACTGTATATGAGTAGAAAAGATAGGGGGCTTTTTTTATTTACAAAAGCACTTACTGAGCTGCAGCTGCTCAATCCAACTGCCAAAATAGTGTGCAAAAGAGTAAGGAATCTGGCTGACATATTTGTATAGTTCCTTTCCAGGCAGTGCTTTTGTAAAGAATAATACTGAGACTCTCCCATGAGGAGTCCAAAATCTGTCAGATCTTTCAGCTTTTTATTCATTTTACATTGTTTTGTGATATTGGTTCTTTAAGTTGCTGTGAGCTCATTTAGGTATAAATGTACTGTAAGTGATCATGTGACTGCTATTGAGGCTTGTATAGATGACTTAGCTCTCTTTGGTAGACTTTGGAAAGCAATGCCACTAGTGAGTGGATTAGTGCAGGTGTTGAAAATGAGTATCAGTAGTTCCTGCTCTATACAAATAATCACGCAAGGCGAAAGCAGAGAAGTCCAACTGGAGTTTACATTTAGCTTTGGAAATTGTTAATTAGGTCAAGCTGAAATGAAAAAATACTTTTTTTTTGCAAGGATAAACTACAAAAAGCATGGTGCAGCATTGATTTACATAGATGGGATTGCAATTTTATAAGGAAATTTATATTTCTAATTAAAAGGTCTATATTTTAGAGGACTGGCTATATTTCCACTAATAAACAGTAATGTGTTGACCCTGGAATGTATTTAATTGCCATGTGGATAACAATAACAACAATAACAATAATATTTTTATAGCGCTTTTCTCCCTGGGAACTCAAAGCGCTGTGACAAAGGATGTCTTTGCTTTAAAAAAACACACTAGCTATGCTTTTCAAGGACTTTTTGTCTTTCTCAGGGTTAGATGGGATTTTATAGTACTTAGGTGTAGATCTGTTTTCAACAAAACTATTTATGTGTTGGCGTAAAAAATAAATAACACTACTGTGGGTTAAATTTGTTATTAAGATTTGTCTCAAGGCTTAGAGCTATAATTAAGGTCAGATGAAGAGTCAAGCTTTATGCGAGAGCGGCTCTGGCTACATGTATGCCTTCACAAGGAATCGATTACAGTATTACGTTATGAGAGGTTTTGATTTGAGGATATCACATTGGCCATGAATGGGATATTGAAGGTGGAGTAACCTGGGAATATTCCCAACACACTACTAGACCCTGGTGGTCATCACATCTGGTGAGTGGTTTCTGATTGGGAGTGGTGGAGGTGTACTGTGATATGCAAGAAGAGGGACCTGTGATATGGAAGAAGAGGGACCTGTGATATGGAAGAAGAGGGACCTGTGATATGGAAGAAGAGGGACCTGTGATATGCAAGAAGAGGTGTACTGTGATATGCAAGAAGAGGGACCTGTGATACGCAAGAAGAGGGACCTGTGATATGCAAGAAGAGGAACCTTGAAACATTTGCAGAGGAAGAAAAGGACTCCATGTTGTGAAGTTTGTGGGACTTTATTGCTATTACGTGTGAATTTGAGTGGCACCTGTACTAAGTATTGAACTGAACATATAAATCTAAAAAACTTTTTTCTTGTACATTAAATGATACCTGTGCACTTGTGAAAACACGTATGTTCTTGTGTTGTATTCACTTTCACGCATGTACGTGGGTGATTTCCATAATAGGAGAAAAACCAAAACAAAACAAAGATGCAGCTTCCAGTGCATTTGCAAAAATGCCATATAAGAATTGTCCCATTAAAGTACATGTGCTATACTTTTAAAAAAAAATGCATAACAATGTGTATAGTGTGAAAGAGCCCATAAAAAAACCCAATAGATTCCATTTGAAATCTATGCTGTTTGAAAAAGCTTTGCCTTGCATTGGGTAACCAAATAAATCTGCAGTTGAACAGGTAATATAAAAATGGAATTTTTTTTTTGCTGAGACTAAAGAGGAACTGAACACTATAGTTGATGATGGCTCAGCTGCTTTTAAAAATGAGCACACTGCCAAGCCGTGAAGGCGTGAGATTTGTAGCCAGAGTTCACAGAGCTTGATTAATTTTGGCTGATTCATGCTTTAGTGAACCAAGCGCTTTCTGTCCTTAAATTCTTGTTTTGATATGATATTTTTCATGTAGGCAACAAGTTGGAGACAGTTTCTAGCTTATGGCTCTGTTTTTCGTTAATATCCAAGTGTAACAGCTGGTAGCTGACTTAACAACTTGAGTGGCTTGGTCCATGAAGGCAATCTACTTAAAGTGTACCTAAAGTTTTGAGACATAAACAGCTAAAGAAAAAGTATCTTTTTTACAGGGATGTTTAAACAGGATAGCGGAAATCATTTGCTTTTAGAAGATTTATTTATAAATGATTTTGCTTATTATGTACCAGGCTGGAACAGGAAATGCCTTGTGGACTACGCCAGCTCTGCTGTCTGACGTCTTGATCTGCTAGTATTTACTTTTGTTCCTAGAGTTTTGTTAGATAATAATCACTGAACTTCTGCCATTTGTTCCCAAGCAGCTATTGTTTGCACTTTGCACACTGCCTTCTCATGCTGTATATCTATTACCATGCAAGCTCTATTTAAAGTGACCATGAAATAAACCTCAGCCATGTAAACTAGTTAGAAAGTAAACAACACTGAGCCTTATTCTTATGAAGCCTCCCATTACATTAATGGGCCAATACATGCTGTTGAATAGTCATGGTACAATGACTTTTTCTTGACACTGAGGAATTTCCTCCTGACACTCTTAAAAGCATTGTTAATTTGCATATATTTTGCCGGAAAATGATGGGGTGAAGCCAGAGGAAAAATTTGCCACGTAATTATGCATTATTTAATGCTAACAGAGCCCCCTCCCCACCTTTCCCCAGCATCAGTGCTCTGTTGTGGAGTTGAACGTCAATGTAAAACAAATGTACAACATTTTCAATTCCACTTTGAGATGCCAAGAAAAAATGTTTGTTTAGTTTTAGTTTTAGTGGAAGGTGTCTGTTTCCTTTCTTTATAATCTACTCTAATGTTGTGTACACACGATGCAATTTCCTGGCCGATTGACAGGAAGCGATTGATTATTTCCAACATGTCCAATCGGCTCTTGATCGATAAAGCACTCGATTTTCTACACTTATCATTAGAAAATCGATTGCTTTATCAATCGGGTGCACTTTGGACATGTACACACAATGCAACTTCCCATTCGATCACCCATTGATTGGGCGGGAAATTGTATCGAGTGTACCCAGCATAACAGAGAACTGACAATCGGTGAGAGAATTCCTTTTTGCGCATTACATTTAACAATTAGTAAATTGCAGATAGAGGGCAGAGAATCTTTATGTTTGTTGAAATAACATTTTAGTACTTAACACTTAAAGGATATCTGAGGCAGGTGGGGAAATGTACTTCTACTTACCTGGGGTTTCTTCCAGCACCCCACAGTCTATCAGGTTCCTCAGTTCCCTCCAGGCCTCCTCTATTGTGCTGCTGTACCCCTTGGAAAGCTTGCTGACGATTCTAGTCACCGGGTACTGAGCATGCATGGACATGCTCCTGTGGACAGGAGCCTTTTGGGCATGTGCAATTCGTAAAACTTAGCTGCACATGTGGAGAACTTTTCCGGCCACAGGAGCGTGATCAAGGAGGCGGGGACTGTGCATATGCAGAAGCCCACTAGTCAGTAATCTTTCCTCAGGTAACTAAAAGCCAACTCCTTCCTCCAATCTGGCTTCCTTCAGCCTTCCTAATGGTATCCCTGACACAGGCTTAGGGTTAAAAAACATGCTGAGTAATCCTGAGCCTTGGTTGGGGCAACTACTGGGCAGGTAACTGCAGAGCAGGCACAGCAACGCGGCTCTCGATCCTTAAGGTGAAACTACCATTCCAAGACGACAGATGGTGACCTCACCATAGAGATAGAGTGCCACCTGGAGGACAGGAGGAATACATGCAGCGCTGTATCCCAGGGAGTGGAGTTTTGTGCAGGAGTTGCTGGAGAATCTCTCCAGGGTATGATTTATCTGGGATTTAGGATCTAAAAGTAAAAACAAAATATATATACTGCTTTTGGATCATAAAATCCAGAAAGAATCATACTACCTACCAAGAAGATTAAAAGGAAATTCAGATTTTATGAAAAGAAAGACAAACATACTATAGATCCTTGCTGCATAATTTAAATATAAAATTATGAAAAATAATCTTTATATTTTAATGTACAGTTAGCAAATAATTTCTAATACTGTTATAATCATGACAACAGTGTTTTGGAGAACAGATAGCCTGTAAGTTTCCACCTCCCCTCATGACTAATCAGCTGCACCTTTATTGATGGGTGGCAAACATTGATACTGCTTTCTGCCAATTTCTGTCAGAAATACAGGAATTGCTTTTCTTTATATGCACTTAAAATCTAAGTACCGTACACAATTTAAACTATCATTTGCTAATAATTTTTGAAATATACAGAGCTGAATGAATTAACTGCTTTTCGCAACAAGAGATATTTCCCTGTATTTTTTGATGCTCATTTGCACACAGCTGACAGTCTTTGTAGCACCATAACTTGCATATAAATCCATTCACATTATGCCTTTGAGTCTAAAGTAGCTGAGACACAGGATAATCGGCAGTTATATTTGAATCTGACTAACCTGTCAGTATATTTGTTGAATGTGTGAGGAACATTCAGCTCTTGGAAGAATGCCGGGTAAACAAAGCAGAACATGCAAACTACATGCAGATAGTTTTCCAGATGGGAACGTGACCCTGACTAGGATCTCAGAGCTGCACAGCCTTAACGTTAACCTTTAAACTACTTGGTAGATGTAAAGTGATTTTGCTGTTGTTGTTCATATGTTTAGTAATAAAAATAGATTTTTAAATTAAAATTACGAAATATTACTGAAGAATGTTTGCTTTTGTAGCTTCATCTGATGGCTTGGAAGATTTGTTTTTTTTGCAGAACATATTGCTGTTTAAAAAAGATAAGTTCATGGGAAACAATTGCTATTTGACCTGAGGCAAAGCTACCTAAGGTAAGCACAGAGGTATGTTCATGTTGGATCCACACACCGCTGTGTGTTGTCCGCTCCCCTCCTTATACCCCCCTGGCTCTGTAATCACTCCTTGGAAAATGTGATTTGTTTGGCTAAAGTCACATTTTCAGAAAATGTTCCCTCCTATTCCCCCTCCATTCCCTCCTCTTTTCCATAAGGGAAGGAACTGGGAGCGTGATAGGACAGAACATCATTGCTAGTGTTGGGCGAACACCTAGATGTTCGGGTTCGCGAACGTTCGCCGAACATCGCAGCGATGTTCGGGTGTTCGCGCCGAACTCCGAACATAATGGAAGTCAATGGGGACCCGAACTTTCGTGCTTTGTAAAGCTTCCTTACATGCTACATACCCCAAATTTGCAGGGTATGTGCACCTTGGGAGTGGGTACAAGAGGGAAAAAAATATTTGAAAAAGAGCTTATAGTTTTTGAGAAAATTGATTGTAAAGTTTCAAAGGAAAAACTGTCTTTTAAATGTGGAAAATGTCATGTTTCTTTGCACAGGTAACATGCTTTTTGTCGCCATGCAGTCATAAATGTAATACAGAGAAGAGGTTCCAGGAAAAGGGACCGGTAACGCTAACCCAGCACCAGCAGCAGCACACGTGATGGAACAGGAGGAGGAGGCGCAGGAGGAGAAGGCCACGCTTTTTGAGACACAACATCCCAGGCCTTGCATGAGGACAAGAAGCGTGCGGATAGCATGCTTTTTACCGCCATGCAGTCATAAATGTAATAAAGATGAGAGGTTCCATAAACAGGGACCGGCAACGCTAACCCAGCAGCAGCACACGTGATGGAACAGGAGGAGGCGCAGGAGGAGAAGGCCACGCTTTCAGGCGCAACTCAGGCCTTGCATGAGGACAAGAAGCGTGCGGATAGCATGCTTTGTACCGCCATGCAGTCATAAATGTAATAAAGATAAGAGGTTCAATAAACAGGGACCGGGCGGCAACGCTAACCCAGCAGCAGCAGATGTGATGGAACAGGAGGAGGCGCAGGAGGAGAAGGCCACGCTTTCATGCGCAACTCAGGCCTTGCATGAGGACAAAAAAATGCGTGCGCAAAGCAATGCAATGAGTAGTTTTCAGGACACAATGGGCTATTCGGAGGAGCTATTCCCACCCCCACAATCTTCTACCTATGAAAGGTCAATGGAACAGCCACAAATGTTGTGCCCGGATTCACAACCTTTTTCTGTGGAAAATGCACCTCGCACTGAAATGCAAGGCGAGGCCGAGGATGAACATGACATCAACAACTCAACATGACGCAAAATGGGGGCGGAACAGAAAGCTGCTTTCAATGTTTTGAAGGCCTTAATTGCCTCCGGTGGCCAGTTAGATGCATCATTTATCACACCCAAATCCCAGAGCAATGTGTGCAGGAATTTGAATCGCAGGAGGTGTACCGAGATCATCTGGACAAGTGACCAAGTGACCAAGTGACAAGTGACCAAGTGACAAGTGACAAAGTGAAAAGTGACCAGTGACAAAGTGACTGACAAAGTGACAAAATGACAAAGTGACAAGTGACAAGTGACAAAGTGACAAGTGACAAATGAAAAGTGACAAAATGACAAAGTGACAAAGTGACCAGTGACAAAGTGCCAAGTGAGAGGTTGTTCTGGGGAGCTCTACTCCACTGCACACAGTCACATATGAGGAGAGGTCTCGTCGGGACTGCTGATCCTCCTCAGCTTGCTCAAAGCCTTGAGGGTTTCTGAAGATCCTCTGCTTGGAGTTCGCCGGGGTTCAGCTTGGTGTCGGGGTCGGCGGCGTCCTCCTCACTCCAACGTGGCAGATCTTCTGTTAAAGGAAAAAAAAAACATTTTTAAAGTCCAGTACCGCTTCTGAAGGACTCACCAAGAGATGCAGGAGCGCTTCAATGTAGCGCACTATCGCTCGCTGGGTGATGTCCCTCCCTACGCGTTGGAATTATACGCTGCACATGCTAGCACGCATTCCAGCAGCTAGCTACCAAGCTTCTGTGGATCTGATTGGGCCACCATGTTGGATCTCTGCCAAGTCCTCCAAAATTTTGAGCAATCCACGTTGCTTGTGACTGAGCAGTGACAACTCTACAGTCAGCATTACAATACCACTGCTGTGTTTACTGAAGAAATCAATGTTAAAGATGGAAACCGCTGGCATGATGCAAGTGGGGGAATCTGAAGATGAAAACGATCAGCGTGATGATACCAACATCAGGCAACCTGCCTCAGGAAACGCTGGTCCCAGCTATGACAAAGAACAGGACGAGGAACAGCTGGAGTTGGAGCAGGAATTGGATGCCCCCACTGCCGAGGGACAGAGCGGTGCACGTTGGACTTCCACAATTTAGCGGGAATGGACAGCAGAAGAGGAAGAAAGTGATGCTGGTGACGAATATGGTGCATCACAACAATCACAACGCTCACAAGAACATGAAGACAGAGGAGTCTGGCAGGATTCTCTGGCACACATGGCTCAATTCATGCTAGACTGCATTGAACGCGGCCCGCGCATTATTCACTATTCATTATTATTCATTTTTCTGGACAACACCAATTACTGGGTTTATACCCAGTTTATACAAACACAATGTTAAAAAACTGATTGAAGAAAGTGTCAGACAGGTCAAAAGTGGAACAATTCCAGCAGGCCCTTGAGGATGGAGACTTTAGAGAGGAGATTGACATCCTCCTCCTTCTCTAGCCAGTTGTACGCCGACAGACTGACTTCAGCAAACCCAGGAGGACCAGGAGGGCAGCAAAGAACACAAGCTGCAGCTAGTGCCCAAAAGGGAATGGTATTGGCAGTGTCCTTGGAGTGGGAACATTTTCTGACACCCATGCAGCAGCCCACAGAACAGCAATCGGGCAGTTCCACGTCCTCCAACACCAATCGCCTGGAGAAGATGGTCAAGGACTACATGTCAGATGGCGTAGCTGTGTTGAACAATCCATCTGCAGACAGACGGTGAGTGTGACAGCACAGAAGGACCATGGCAACTCACTCATAGTACCACAGTTTGATAGTGCTGCCCAAAAAATTATATGGATCCGTGGACCCGGGCAGTACTGGGAAGTGGGAACGCAGATTTTAGTACCTAAACACACGATACAACATGTTTTCCGGGGTCGGACTCTGAGGCACATACAGATGGTCCCGATCATCATCCTCATCATACAACTCTTCTCCTGAGTCTGACCCACCCACCACCTCTGCCACCCCAACATCCCCAGACACAGAGCCCTCATCGTCCTCAACATTAACTTGGGATGCTGGCCTGAGCCCGACCTCCTCCTCCACATCAGGCCCCATCATGTTCTCAATGGCAGCCCTTAATAATCACTCTGGCGCCGGATCGATGGACACAACGTTCTCCTCTGGGGAGGGCTGCTGCTGACCACTTACTGCTGGGGTGGATGTTATAGCTTGCGTGGGGCGTTGGCTGTTGCTGTTGTTGGGAGTGCTGCTCACAGCGGAGGTCTCTGAGGAACTCATGGTGAGCTCATATAGTGGTTGATGTTGAGTGGAGTATTACTGATCCCAGCAATATACACACTGACTGGCAGAGTACGCAATGCTATATAGTGGTTGACGGTGAGGGAAGTACTACAGATCCCAGCAATATACACAGTGACTGGCAGTACAATGGTATGGGTGGGTGAGCAGAGTACTACAGATCCCAGCAATGCTATATAGTAATGGGGTGACTGAGTGAGCGGCAGTGTACTACTGTTCCCAGCAGACACAGAGTGGCAGTAAACACAATGCTATATAGTGTGGCTGAGCGAGGTACACAGAGTGGCAGTAAACACAATGCTATATAGTGTGGCTGAGCGAGGTACACAGAGTGGCAGTAAACACAATGCTATATAGTGTGGCTGAGCGAGCGGTGTAGTACTGTTCCCAGCAGACACAGAGTGGCAGTAAACACAATGCTATATAGTGTGGCTGAGCGAGGTACACAGAGTGGCAGTAAACACAATGCTATATAGTGTGGCTGAGCGAGCGGTGTACTACTATTCCCAGCAGACACAGAGTGGCAGTAAAAACAGAATGCTATATAGTGTGGCTGAGCGAGGTACACAGAGTGGCAGTAAACACAATGCTATATAGTGTGGCTGAGCGAGCGGTGTACTACTATTCCCAGCAGCGACACAATGACTGGGGGGACCCTGGCTAGCGTGGCTGGAGCGCGAACTACCCTGCCTGCCTACCCAAAGCTAAACCCACAGACAAATGGCGGAGATATGACGTGGTTCGGGTATTTATTTACCCGAACCACGTGACAGTTCGGCCAATCAGAGCGCGTTCGGGTCCGAACCACGTGACCCGTTCGGCCAATCACAGCGCTAGCCGAACATTCGGGGAACGTTCGGCCATGCGCTCTTAGTTCGGCCATGTGGCCGAACGGTTTGGCCGAACACCATCAGGTGTTCGGCCGAACTCAAACATCACCCAAACAGGGTGATGTTCTGCAGAACCCGAACAGTGGCGAACACTGTTCGCCCAACACTAATCATTGCAAGCCCGCCTCTTCCTGTCTGAAAATGATACTTTAGCCAAAAGTTACATTTTCAAGGAGTGATTATGGGGGCCGGGAATGAGGAGACTGACCGACAATGCACAAAGGTATTTGGATCTATCCTGAACGTACCTCTGTGCTTACTTTGCTTCGGGTCAGGTGTACTGTCATCAAGTCATGTGAATTGCCTCCTGCAGTGGCGTAGCTAAGGAGCAGTGGGCCCCGATGCAAGTTTTACAATGGGGCCCCCCCAAGCACTCTATACGTAACAATTGATACGGCGCACCAAAACCTGCCAATGGCAACTACAGTGTCAGAGGTGCAAGAAGGGGATAGGGAACAGTTTGTTAATGATTACCACTATTCAAAGTATCTATAGAAGTGATTATTATGAGCACAGGACCAATAGAGAGCTAATACTGTAGTTGAGGGAGGGCCCTTCGGGGCCCCTCTGGCCCAAGGGCCCCGATGCGGTCGCAACCTCTGCAACCCCTATTGCTACGCCCCTGGCCTCCTGCATGTTAGAGACTTGTCTATGTGTGCAAAGCTTACACTTTAAGAGCTTCAAAAAATAATCATGTTTTTGTAATGTTATACTTAATGCTATTTTTTAAAAGAAAGATTATTAAAGATTATTTATTCATTTGTAATACTAAACAAAGGAACACGGTATAGGTGCTCCGTGGGTTATCCCAATGTATGAGCCTGGTACACACATCCAGTTTGACCACTTCCATATACTATGAGAGCTTACCTACACAATCTGTTTATACAATTGTATTTAGAATCTGTTGGCCTTCATACTACCTGGCAGTGGTAAAATTGGCCCGTAATCAGCCAACCAAAATTGTATGTGTGCCTGCACCATTAAGCCTGGTACACACTTTCAATTCTGATTGGCCAATCACTGGTCAATTTTACTACCTCCAATCAAAGTTGAAGGTGTGTACCAGGCTTTAGTTGCTGGGGAGGAAAGCAGCAACAACCATTATATGAGCCAAACCAGTTGCGTCAGAGAGTGGGGAGGCCGCACAGAATGCACCCTCACCTTCAGCAGACACAGTGTAAATGTTAACACAGAAAGTGGAATTTTGTTACTATTGACAACACAAAGAGCTGCCTTCCCATTTACAAATCACTCATGTTGTAGCACTTTCTTCATGTGCATTGCTTTAACAAGTTCATGTGCTTTTTACCTCGGAAAGAACATTTTGCATGTTTACTGAAATGAAATGTGAATTCAGTCACCTTTGTACAGTTAAGCAGCGATATATTATGAAACTTGTATAGAGTATGTCCTTTAATCTGTGAATTGCGGTACTTGCTGAAAAGAATGAAGCAGCCTTTGAAGCTGGTTAAATTACACTCATTACACTAAAATTATCATAAAAGAAAACTTTAAAAAAACATATTAATTTATGTATTTTCCTTTGTGAATAAAATAAGTCAACTAGAAACCTTTTGTCTACTGTAAAACTATTCTATGCAACCACACGCTACAATAGAGACATATTTGTCACACTGATTACACACTTTACATTAAGTGCATGTCACTTACATGCATTACATTGAATAATACTCTCCCATTTGAGACATTTTGTTCAGGTGAGTGTTAGAAAAGAGAGTAGTTCACTTTACAAGTGCTCTTATTTGTGCTGTTAGCTGTGAGCATTAGAAAGGATTATTGTTATAGGTGGAAAGGTGCTACCGAGTCTTGAGGTGCCAGTCAGTGTGGAGAAGAAGCAGCATAAAACTCAGGGTACATCATGAGCAGAACCAGGACAAGGTCCTCCAGCACCCGAGGCTGAGACACCATAGTGCGCACCCCCATCCCTCCCACCCCAGCCGTCACACACTTATTGCTATTAGACTACCCTCATATTAGGCACCCTCAGCTTAGCAAGGCAGATTTGTCATGGATGGTGCTTAAAAGTTACGTTTTAAAATTAAGCACTTAAACTGAGCATAAAAATATGGGACTAAAGTCTATGTTTAAATTAGTAAAACACATACAATTAATCATTTTTTTTCACTTTTCTTTTATTGAAGTTCAGATTGTCATTTACAGTATAAATATGAGATGGAGATCAAAACGTTCATCTACAAACAACAAAATCTGATTGTGCTTTCATAAATAAGGCTTTAAAAAAAGCTGATAGTCAGACTTTGAAAAGCAGAGAACAGGTATGTGGTGCTCTTTTATCAAATCACATCTCCTTTAATAATAGGTGGCACCAAATTCTGATCCTGATTTTTCACTTCACCAAAATAACTTCTAATCACCTGACATGCTCATCCTGTCTTTCATGTATGCTGGGCAACCTGCCTAATTAGGGCATAGTGAAGTCATTTTTATTACTCATTTTCATAGAGGGCGATAAAAGCATTTATAGTCACTAAGCTGGACACACAAAAAATGAGAATGGTTCCTTGCCATGAATTACTTTTCACTGTTTGGAATCCTGATTTACTGCTGATGCCCCACTCTGTACTCTAGTTGCTGACACATTTATGTTGATAGCACTACTATGCAGCAGTTCAGACCTGATCAGTACATTACACAGTAGAAATGCACTACACAAATCTTAAAATTGTAAATACATGTAAACACATACAAATAAAAAGTACATTTCTTCCAGATTAAAATAAGCCATAAACAACTTTTCTCCTCTGTTGCTGTCACTTACAGTAGGTAGTAGAAATCTGACAGAACCGACAGGTTTTGGACTAGCCCATCTCCTGATGGGGGATTCTCAGGCTTTTCATTATTTTCAAAAGCACCCAGTGAATGGCAGTTGCTTTGTCCAACTGCCAAAAAAGTGTGCAGGGAGGCTGGTCAGTATCTTTTTATAAATCACTTTCAGGGAGTGTCTTTATAAAGAATAAAGACCATGCTTAGAATCCCCCATGAAAAGATGGACTAGTCCAAAACCTTGGTTCTGTTAGATTTCTACTACCTACTGTAAGTGACAGCAACATAGGAGAAAAGTAGTTTATGGCCCATTTTACTCTGGCAGAAACCAACTTCTTATTTGTATGTGTTTGCATTTATTTTATATTTTATGATTTTCGTGAAAATGATCCTTTAATTCCACTACAAATCAAGCTGTCTTCCACCTTTTCCAGTTGCTGACCCAAACAATTTCTGGATAGTCAGTGGAAAACTGTTAACAGTTTTAATAGGAGTCAGAGTGTATGTGAATTAAGTCAAACGGATTATACCTGCCTGTTTGCAATTAAAATCACGGTGGCATGTGTGCCTTATTTTAGCAATGCCAAAGCCACTTTGAGGGAGGCCTTTAGTTTGTTGCACATTATACTTCCATATCTATATAAGAATATAAGCCAATACGTATGAGAAACAAAGCTTAACTAATGCCTCAGACCAGAGTTCAGCTGCTTCAGAATTGGCAGGTATAGCCCACATTCACTGAAAGGATCCATTACACAGGCTGTTCCAGAATGTATGTGATGATAGGTATCTACCTGCTGATAATTATGATATTTAGAATTGCCTGGCAGAGTTTTAATTCTGGCATTCAAGACTTATATGAGAGCTACAAGCTTTTAAAGAGACTCTGAAGCGAGAATAAATCTCGCTTCAGAGCTCATAGTTAGCAGGGGCATGTGTGCCCCTGCTAAAACGCCGCTATCCCGCGGCTAAATGGGGGTCCCTTTACCCCCAAACCCACCCCCGCAAAACTTGGTCGTAAACTTGGTCGTAAAATGTTCTCTTCCTGGAGGCAGGGCTAACGGCTGCAGCCCTGCCTCTAGTCGCGTCTATCAGACGCGCATCGCCGCCTCTCCCCCGCCCCTCTCATTGAAGGAAGACTGAGAGGGGCGGGAGAGAGGTGGAGGTTCGCGTCTGATAGACGCGCATGAGGCAGGGCTGTGGCGGTCAGGCCTGCCCCAATGCGGAAGCGCTCCCCGGCTGCACGGAGGGGATTTGGGGGTGAAGGGACCCCCGTTAAGCCGCGGGATAGCGGCGTTTTAGCAGGGGCACACATGCCCCTGCTATCTATGAGGTCTGAAGCGAGATTTATTCTCGCTTCAGACTCTCTTTAAAGAAATGAGTTTTTTCTTTGGTACTTCAGTCCATTATCCTATAAATGCATCTTTGGACTGTATTGTTTCACTGAATCTATTTTGTACATGAACATATACCTTTTTTGTAAAAGTGAACATATATTTTATTAGTAAGGAATAAACATCTGCTTCCTCAAACAATTCATCAAAGGAAATGTAGCTACTTCAGACCCACAGAACTGATTTTTCTGATTTGGGTAAGCTGGATAGCATAGCGGGTGAGGCTGTTGCCCCTGATGGAGACTTTCTTTAAGACTCCTTGTTGCTATGGAAGTTAAAAGGTATCTAATAAACTTTGTAAACTAGGACAATTGTGAGAGCTACTTATGACAACATACAAATAGATTCAACAGTGGTAGGTAAGAGCTGTCTGATACGTGTACATGCCAATTGGAAAACATGGAAATTTGGGGGCTAGAAATAGCTGCTAGTAAAATATCACTAAAATTTACAGATATTTTACTACTGCTAAGCCTAATCCTCTAACCACATGAGCCATCCCTCTACCAAAGCCTAACCCTTACTGACACACTCCTACACCGATGTTAAACCCTAACTGATCCCTGCACCGATGTCTAAGCCTATCAGATCCCCCCATTTATACCTAACCTTAACCAACCCCCTGCACTGATGTCTAACCCTAAGCAAACCACACCTCCATACCTAGCCCTAACTTTCACAAGCCCCCTATTTTCCAGCCACTTAGTGCCTCCCAATCTGCTTCAGCCCACAGACCATCCAATCTCGTGGATGCAATCAATGTGCAGAAGCAGCTGGAATTGGGCAAACAGACAGGCCAGGAGGAAACGTGTGGAAAAAAACAAAACTATACTACACACAATTTTACGATAAAAGGCTTCCACCACCTGTTATATTCTGGAAAAGAGGAACACACTATCTAATCTGAGCTAAAAACAAAGGGTTAACACAATCTATTCTTACTGAAAAAATACAATACTTTGGGTGGCGAATCTCCAGAAAGGCAAGGATTCATTCAGTGGTACTCAAATCAGATAAGTAGCTATAAAAATGCCTTTTTACAGTTTATTAAAGGACCACTACCATGAATCATTTAATTTTTAATCATCCCACAGTAGATGTAACAACTATATAGAAGCCTCGATGTGTCTTTTTTTTTGTGATGGCCCTTTAATTTTACATATCTTACTGTATACTGGGTCCGTCAGTCCCTGACATAACGCTGACGGACTTTGTAACTAAAAAAACATAGCAGGGGAGCCTTGTCAGGTTGTGGGGAAAAAAGACTGATGGTTTAGCCCTGCTTTCCCAACTGACAAAACTGTACTGCACAGGATCACCTGTTGCTAGACTTCCCTCCATCATGAGCCGTTACAGCGAAGGACCCCCGCACTCAGGCATCCCGCAGGCTTTGAGGGAGGCAGCTGTCAGCGCAGACTCTGCTGCGCAATGAGCCCCTCTCCATCATTTCGCCTGCGGGTCTGCCAGTGATGACGTGCAGCGTAATGAGCCGGTCTGTCGGCGTAATGAGCCAGTCTGCAGGCCTAATGAGCCGGTCTGCCATCTATCGCCGCGGCTCTGCCCCCCTGATGACGTGCGGCTTAAACGGGAACTGAAGTAAGAGGTATACGGAGGATGCCATATTTATTTCCTTTTAATCAATACAAGTTGCCTGGCAGCCCTGCTGGTCTATTTCTCTGCAGTAGTATGTGAATAACACCAGAAACAAGCATGCAGCTAGTCTTGTCAGATCTGACTTTAAAGTCTGAAACACCTGATCTGCTGCATGCTTGTTCAGGGGCTATGGCTAATAGTATTAGAGGCAGAGGATGAGCAGGGCTGCCAGGCAACTGGTATTGTTTAAAAGGAAACAAACATGGCAGCCTCCATATACCTCTCTCTTCAGTTCCCCTTTAATGAGCCGCTGTGTAATAAGCCGGAGAGGAGCAGCTGATTAGTAAACTGTGTCATCAGGAAGGCAGAGCGGCAGCGATAGACGGCAGACTGGCTCATTACGCTGCACGTCATCACTGGCAGACCTGCAGGCGAAACAATGAAGAGGGAGAGACTGGCTCATTGTGCAGCAGAGTCTGCGCTGACAGCTGCCTTCCTCAAAGCCTTTGGGATGCCTGAGTGCAGGGGGTCCTTCGCTGTCACGGCTCATGATGGAGGGAAGACTGGCAACAAGTGATCATGTGCAGTACAGTTTTGTCAGTTGGGAAAGCAGGGCTAAACCATCAGTCTTTTTCCCCACAACCTAACAAGGCTCCCCCTGCTATTTTTTTTTTAGTTACAAAGTCCGTCAGCATTATGTCAGGCACTGACGGACCCAGAATACAGTGAGATATGTAAAATTAAAGGGCCATCACAAAAAAAAAGACACAGCGTAGCTTCTATATAGTTGTTATATCTACTGCGGGATGGTTAAAAATGAAATGATTCGCGGTAGTGGTCCTTTAACAAATGCAATATAATTAACAGCTATAGAAAAATTATCATGAATAACATTTTAAAACAGTATGAGTATTTTCACATGCATGTCCATCACATAGATGTACTGCTTTGTGTGAAAATGTGTTTTCTCATGCCTGTTGATTGCAGTGCATTTGGTGTTACTGTTTTTTATATTACCACAAGTATTCTCATTTGTGCGAAAACATGACATTTTCTCAGAAATTTGAGCAAAACAAAGATGGCCATAATGGCCTATATCACTAAGTGACCCGGGCAGGAAGTGCATGGCTGTAGACAGCAGGTATGCCAGCATGACCTCCTTACTGTGATACAGGCTCTTTTCTTCCACCATCGGAGGACAACAATCTTGTATTTCTCCTCCACTACCATTGGAGACAGAGAGAAGCAGCTACATTCAGGCTGCAGCTCAGCATCATCATCAGTGCAGTGTAATAGAGGGGAGAAGAAGAAGGCGTGGTTATGCTAGGCTCCGTTCTCATTAATGTTAACCACTTCATGTGTTAGGATTTCTCCTGTGACGTGTTCTGTCCATTGTAGGTGGACAGTTCTGGTTTGTCAGTCTGCATTCGGTAGTGCATTCAGAGGCGTAGCTAGGGTTTTCAGCGCCCGGGGACAAAGACTATTAATGCGCCCCCTAAGGTGAAGGGTCGTGACCAAATGTGGGCGTGGTTATGGGTGCTCCACATTTGGTCACGCCCCTTCAAATGTACATGGAGGTTAGCAGGCTCACGCTCACCCACCCTCTCTCAGTATGTACCTTCCAGCATGTTCCAAGACAAATTCAGCAATCATGAGCCCCCCCCCATCAAGACAAATTCAGCAATCATGAGCCCCCCCCATCAAGACAAATTCCGCAATCATGAGCAAACATGAGGCCCCCAACATGACCAACTCAGCAATCATGAGGCCCCCAACAAGACAAATTTAGCAATCCTGAGGCACCCAACAAGACAAATTCAGCAATCATGAGGCCCCTAACAAGACAAATTCAGCAATCATGAGGCCCCTAACAAGACAAATTCAGCGATCTTGAGGCCCCCAACAAATCATGAGGCCCCCAACAAGACAAATTCAGTAACCATGAGGCCCCCAACAAGACAAATTCAGCAGTCATGAGGCACATAAATAGACAGCATTTCACATAAATAGGCAGAATGCCCCCTTAATATGGTAGACACCTCTCACCTGGCTGCAGTTCCCCAAAATACACTCAATCTGACAGCAGTGCTTCCCCAAAAATAGGTAGCCCCAGGTCTATAGGTGTCCCCAGAATAGGTGGCCAGCAGTATAGATGTCCCCAGAACAGGTAGCCAGGGGTAGAGATGTCCACAGAACAGGTAGCCAGGGGTATATGTGCCCAGTATATGTAGGCAGGGGTATGTGTCCCCAGTATATGTAGCCAGAGGTATATGTGCGCAGTATATGTAGCCAGGGGTATATGTGCCCAGTATATATAGCCAGGGGTATATGTGCCCAGTATATGTAGCCAGGGGTATATGTGCCCAGTATATGTAGTCAGGGTTATATGTGCCCAGTATATGTAGCCAGGGGTATAATATGTGCCCAGTATATATAGTCAGGGGTATATGTGCCCAGTATATGTAGCCAGGGGAATATATGCCCAGTATATGTAGCCAGGGGTATATATGCCCAGTATATGTAGCCAGGGGTATATATGCTCAGTATATGTAGCCAGGGGTATATGTACCCAGTATATGTAGTTAGGGGTATATGTGCCCAGTATATGTAGGCAGGGCTATATGTGCCCAGAGTAGGTAGCCAGGGGTATATGTGCCCAGAGTAGGTAGCCAGGGGTATATGCCCAGTATATGTAGTTAGGGGTATATGTGCCCAATATATGTAGGCAGGGGTATATGTGCCCAGAGTAGGTAGCCAGGTGTATATGTGCCCAGAGTAGGTAGCCAGGGGTATATGCCCAGTATATGTAGTTAGGGGTATATGTGCCCAATATATGTAGGCAGGGGTATATGTGCCCAGAGTAGGTAGCCAGGTCAGGTGTCCCCCTCCCCAGCAGGAGGGGAGCAGCGCAGAGAAGAGGAAGAGCTGCTCTCCCTCGCTCTCCCCTCCAATGTCCGGGTGGCTGGCAGCGGCGGGCGGAACTTACCTCCGTCTCGTCGCACCGCCGGATGGATCTGCCACTACTCTGGTCTGATCCAGACCAGAGCAGCGGCTGCGCACCCGAACTTCCAGCCGGCGCTGGAGCGAGACGGAGGTGAGTTCCGCCCGCCGCTGCCAGCCACCCGGACATTGGAGGGGACAGCGAGGGAGGGAGAGCACCTAAGGTGAGGGAAGGAGGGGGGAGATGGCCCCCCTTCCGCACCGTCCGCACAGCTCTCCCTCTTCTCTGCGCTGCTCCTGCTCCCCCCCCCCGCAAGAAAAAACAAAAACCTCGAAGCACAGCTGGGCGCCCTTGGGGACCAGGCGCCCCGGGGCACTTGTCCTACCCCGACCCCCCCTAGCTCCGCGCCTGAGTGCATTCGCAGTGAGTCACTTTGTCATTTGCAATTGCTCTGCAGTTCTGGACAGCTCAGAATACTGTCATTATTTCACTACTGGTTTGCTGCAGCTGAGCTGCAGCCAGATAGCCCTGGATTTCCTGCATGCATGTTATTGCATAGAACTGCATGTATTTGTTATGATGGTCTTTCAGCTAGCAAATGGTATTCAGGCCAGCACAGGATTGAGTGATTACCATTCAGCTGTGTGGAGATTTGCATGCTTGCATCCATTGGCTGATGCTAGCATAAAGGCCTGCTTCTCCTGCTAGACCCTGACCCTTCATAGTTTCACCTCTGTCTAAGCTGTTACTGGGTCCCTTGTTATTATAAAATTATATATTCCTTGTCTTAGTTCAGTTAGTCCTGTGCAGCTACGTTATATATTTCCCACGGGGACATACATACGTACTCCTTCTAGTATAGGGATTCTGTATTGCCTAGTCTTGTTCGCTGTATTGCTCCTGATCCTAGCCAGTGTTCCTTGCTTATGTTATATATCGGTTCATCGCCGATATATACATATGTTAGTCAGTCGTTTGTCGTTTCATTGACAGCTGTAAATTGTAATACGCTAGGAAATCATATCTATTGTATATTTGTCTATGTATTACATTTGCCTGCCTTTTGATTCTGCTATTTCCTGGCTATTCTGTCCTGTCCTTGCGAGGTAGCCATTGCTGTGGTTGCTATTGGTTACCTCACTCTTGTCTTTGTGAATGCTTGCTGTCACTGAGATAGTGACTAGATTAGCAAGCATTCATTCTGTCAGCCTCTGTCTTCCTAGTCCTGTTCTTGCAGGTAGCCATTGCTGTGGTTGCTATTGACTACCTCATTCCAGTCTGTCTTGTATCTGTCTGAATGTTTGCTATCGCAAGAGCAGCGCAACATCGCACTGCGCTGCCATTGCGTTTTATCAGAAGCCCAGAGCTGCAATTGCTCTGGGCAGCCTGTGTAGCCTCTTCCATTATCCAGCTCTTAGCCTTGTTGTGCTGGCTGGTCAGGAAGTATGACCCCCCAGCGTTACATCATGACACCTAACCTTAATCAACTAACCTGGCAGTCACAACTGACCTCTCCCTGCCATGTCCCTTACCTCTAAATCTCTTAACCTACCCCTAATCTCAACTGATCCAAATCCTCCTAATCGTTGGTGAAACATGTCCATCCTAAAATGTAGTATATGAGTGCTCTGATTACTAAGCTGTTGAAGGTTAATATTTAAATCTGTGTCTTGAGATGGGCTTTAAATGTTATAATCCCAATACCAATAGGATGATTGTCATTTTCTGTGCTGTAGATAGTAAAATCACAAGTGTGAAGGCTATCAGTGATGGGTGGTCTATATCACAGTGAGCATTGGGTTGCGGAAGATTGTACCATGATAAAGGTGGTGGGTCTCAGAAAGGGAAAAAAGGGAAAAAATACCTTATTTAGTAAAACAGGGATACAGTTTAAAAAAGACCCCAGGGACCCTTTATGGCCAGTTCACTTATGCGGTAGCAGATGTGTAGACCCCTTATGGCCAGTTCACTTATACGGTAGCAGACGTGTAGACCCCTTATGGCCAGTTCACTCATATGGTAGCAGACGTGTAGACCCCTTATGGCCAGTTCACTTTGCGGTATCAGATCAGCAGACCCCTTATGGCCAGTTCACTTATGTGGTAGCAGATGAGTTTGACCAATAAGCTTAAAAAACTGCAGCAAAGATTTATTTAGATTTAATCTGACTCATTTGGATTGAATCTTTGAATGAGTGAAACAAATTAATTCATGTACAGTCAGTGCATCTCATTTGTCTACTATTTTGAGTTTCTGTACTGTGCACCATACATTCTGCTCATATGATTAATTTATATGGTTTTGTTATATTATTTTTTATATATTTTAGGTAAAGTGCTTTCATCAAATAGCACCGCAAATGTTCTTCCTCTTCATAAAAATGTAATTTTCTTGTATGAGTGCCACTGTGTTTGTCATTTGGAAATGCTGTTCCTCATTTCAAGCTGAGTAGAAGTATGTCCAGACATATAATTTCCCTGTAAAGTGCTATCACATTACTATGTCTGACTGCATTCTAATTATTAGATTATTAGCACATGTACTAATTAGCAACTTGGCATCAATAAAACACAAAATGGTACTGGTTTTGCATGGCACAAAATAACATTTCTGTAACATTTTGTCTCTTTCATTAACCTCTTGCCGACCGCGTCACGCCAGTAGGCGTGGCCGCGGCGGCAGCCCCAGGACCGCCTAACGCCAATTGGCGTAAAGTCCTGGGGCTCTGTTTTGCAGGAGATCGCGCGCAGGCTGCGCGCGCATCTCCTGCTTGGGGGGCGGAGCTCCGCCCCGCCTTCAGTCTCCGAGCGGCTATTGCCGCTCGGGAGACTGTTAGACGGCGTGATCGCCGTCTATTTACTCAGTGCAGCGCTGCGATCAGCAGCAGCGCTGCACTGGGGACAGCCGTGTGACACGGCTGTCCCCCTGGGGGACAAGAGAGCGATCGGCTCTCATAGGCAGAAGCCTATGACAGCCGATCGCCGTAATTGGCCGGCTGTGGGGAGGGAGGGAGCGAGGGAGGGAAGGGATTTAAAGGAAGAGGGTTTGTTTTTTTAAAAAACAGCAACACAAATATTTATTAAAAAAAATAAACATGGGGGGAGCGATCAGACCCCACCAACAGAGAGCTCTGTTGGTGGGGAGAAAAGGGGGGGGGGATCACTCGTGTGCTATGTTGTGCGGCCCTGCAGCTTGGCCTTAAAGCTGCAGTGGCCTTTTAAACTAAAAATTGCCTGGTCACTAGGGGGGTTTAGCCCTGCAGTCCTCAAGAGGTTAACTTGAGAGACTTGCTTCTTCTCTTTTTTTTTTTTTTTACTTCTTTATATTGATTATCTAAAACAGACTTTCCAGAGACCACTGGAAGCAAAAACCGTCTCCTTCCAAGGAACCGCCGCTCTGAATCACCGCTACCGCCATGCACTCCGCACACCCGTCACCTTAGCCTACCGCTCTGCCATCTCTATGACGGCAGAGCTCTGCGAGCCAGTCAGAAGCTGCTTTCATTCGCTCCTAACCATGTGATCAATGTATGCCAATGGGATTCGCTCACATTGATGACAGGGCCATACCATCATACCGACAGCAGGGCGAGTGGGCTGCAGTGGGGAGACAACGTCGAGATTAGCGAGAGTGGCGAGAAAGCATGGCTGCAGTGAGGTGAAATCTACGCCCTGGCAAAGAAAACCGACTCCAAACAGTGCGTAGAGCTGAAGTGAGTGGGAAAAAGGGGGAGCAGGCATGTACAGCAAGCTGTACTGATACCCACCGCTCCCGCCATTCTCCTCTGTCCCCTCCTTTGCTACCTAAGCTCTTTTGGGTCGGCCATGTCGGGCATTACTGCTCAGGTGCATGTCCAACATTACGCGCCTGCGGCCGGGAGCGCTCGGCACTCAACCACATTGTGACGTCATGCATCGTCCCGGCCACAGCGCGCAAAGTAGACAAAAAAAACTAGCCAGGCTATGAATAAATACAAAAAGGCCAATTTTACACAACTTGAAAGTGGACCTTGAAAGCATTTCCCTTCTATTTGATGGCTCATTTTCATAAGAAGGGAAATTGTACATGACTTTTGCACCAAGATAGATCTTTCCCTTTTCAGTGAGCGACAGCATATGCCCTTCTTCTGTTCACTGACTAAAACAATTGATTCATTTTAATAGCTAACTCTAGCAACAGAAATGGGCTCAAGTCCAGTAATTTGTTACCTGAATTTGTATCATCAGAAGGCACAAATATTGTCCCCCAAAAATGCTGTAAAAATATTCAGTCCTCCAATCTCTGTCCCTGAGCTTTACCTGCAGAGTATCTCATAGGGCCCAGGTTATAGGAATGACAACCCTGTTGCTTTATCAGCTAATTAATCATGCTGAAAGAGTAAATACCTGAACTATCTTTATTGAATTACATACAGTAGTACAAATTCCAAGCTATAAAATAGGAGCAACTTGCTCTTTAAGCTGGTTTGGCGAATCATTGCAAGCTGCAAGACTGGATATTCAATTTAACCACTCTACAACCGCCTAACGCCGATCAGCGGCTGCAGAGTCGCTCCCCCAGGAGCGCCAAAGGCCAAAAGACATCAAGTCCTGGGGGAGGAGATTAGCGGGAATCGCGCGCACGGATGCACGTGCATCGCCGCTTGAGTAACGGAGCACCATTTATTTATGTTGTCCTGTCACTTGGCTGTTCCCTGAAACTGCTCTCTACGCGATCCCCTCTCATAGGCAGGGATGGTCGTAGTCAGCCAACTTCGCTACACTGGAACTACGCGTATTTTTACGCAAATACGCTTCGCAATCTACGGCTATGTAATCAGAAACTTCACTACGTTTGCATTCCGTAGACTACATGTTAAAATATGCAAGCTTTGCGTAGTGCGAAGCGTAGTTGATGTGACCGCTTATGACCTTATGCGGAAAAATTTCCGCAATAATCTTCAACCTATTTGCAAATATAAACTAATATAAGCGTACATTCCACCTTCCAATGCGGAATTGTATGCGTATAAAAGGTCAATAATATTTCTGCGCATGCGCAATGATCCATATAGATGCAGTTACCGCACACGTAGTTGACTTCGCAATACATATGTCAACTCCGCATAGCAGGCGAAGCTTCGCATAGCGGGACTACGACTACGCGGAAATGCGTACGTGTAGTTCTTAAACTTCGCCTACGAACTACGATGCGTAGTTGCGTACTACGATGCGTAGATTTGCGCTGGCGTAGTTTACGAGCAACCCTGCTCATAGGCTGATGCCTATGAGAAAGTATCGCCCTGATTGGACCTCAGGGGGAAGGAGGGAGGGAGGGGATAGAAAAAAAAAACCAAATGTCAAATTTATTAAAAAAAAAAAAAAAGAACAAATAAATTCATAAAAAAAAACCTGCAGCAGTGATCAGATGCCACTAACAGAAAGCATTGTTGTTGGTGGCAACAAAAAGAGGAAAAAATCATTTGTGTGCTAAGTTGTATGGCTTTGCAGTGAGCTGTTAAAGTTGCAGAGCACTGAATTGTAAAAATTGCCTGGTCAATAGGGAGGTATAGGGAACCTGTGGTCCTTAAGTGGTTAAATGCCATTAGCAAAATTCACAACCCCATCTATTAAAACGTATTATGCACTTTAGAACAATAACCATCTCTCCTTTTTCCTTGGTAGCATTCTAGTAATTTGCACTGTACAAAATACATTTGTACAGTACTTAATATGTTAATACATGTACAGTACATACATATTCAATGGAAGTAGAATTGTTATGTTTTTTTATTCCAGAAGGAGATACAATTAGGCCATGTAACTATGCAAGAAACTTGTTTCTGTGAGCTTATTAGAGTATTTTACTACAACATGCAGATTACTAGTGTTCCTGTGTGAAGAGAGCCTGGGTGGGTGTTTGCTGAATTGCATGCGGGACTGGAATCTAATAAGTATAAATTGTAGTCATGCATGTTCTAATAAATCTGCTTTTTGGCTGTTGTGTTCTTTCTTCACCTGAAAGCCATTATCATAATGTGAAGCCATTCAGCACTTTTTCTTTGCGCTGACATCTTCAGGATCATTTCTTATACTTAAAAGGAAAACGAGCTATGCTGCAAATATAAAAGAAAACCTTTCCAGTGTGAGGAATGACCACAATGTGGCAGAGTAGATTACAAAGAGTTTTGTGACAACACCCGCCAATCCCGTCTTACTATGCCACAGTTGCCATTCAGGTCTCATCCACTAGAGGCTTCTGAAGGCGAATGCACTGTGAGAAAAGTAAATGTTGAAGATTAGATGGTGTGCCTATACATGATACAATGTCAATTGTATGCACAATTGGTAAAAATGTTATCACTTTTGCACTGGAACTCACCTCCTCGAGATCCATTGCTGCATTTCTTCCACCTGTTTTCCGGTTGGAGTTCTTTCTCTATGGTGAGATCACCATCTGTCGTCATGTGAGAGATGACAATCTCACTCGAGAGAGGAGGAGCCTTAGAGGACCGGAAGTAGATGGGCTGCGAGTGTCCAGATACTGAGGGAGGTGAGCTCTAAATGGCACACCACTGCATGCTCTCTATATTTCTCCCAGTGGCTACACTGTCTCAGGCTTGGGCTAGCAGCATCTTCCCTGGGTCGGGAATACCACCTAAGAGATGATGTTATGAAGCTGAAACAAGTGAATAGAACATTTTATCTGTACAGTTGTATCTGGGTGCTCAGTGAACTGGCAGGAAGGCTGCTCATGCATTCAGAAATAGTTACCTTCTGCACTTTTGAGCAGGTGTTTTAGATGTAGGTATCACATTTTAGCTATGTGGTTCAGGATCATCTATTGTGTCAGGTCTATGATGCTGTTTTTATTAACTGTTTGTCCCTCCATCATTCTTCTGACTCTAACATCCTCCTTTGTGAAAATCCCTTTCCTGTAAACCTCCTTACTGACACCTACCCTTAAAGTGCACCTGAATTTAGAACTTCCTCTCTGCTCTAAAAGATGCGCAGCAGTATACCATCTGGCGTGATCGAGGAACAAGAGAGCCGCTCTGAGACCGCCATTCTGCGCAGAGTGGTTAATTTTCTTGGTTTCAGCATCAGAAACACTTCCTATATCTATATATTGCTGTATATTGGTATGTAATCCCGCCCTCCCAGTGATGCGTATCCTAGGCTATGATGTCACAAAGCCTTCTCCTCGTTGTACACTCTGGGAGACCAGGTGTTGTTTCTGCTCACTGAGCAAACACTGACTAATTCATAAAGTGAAATTGTAAAAAATAAAGAAATTGTATTCATTAACCTTCCTGGCGGTAAGCCCGAACTGAGTTCGGGCTATGCCGCCGGAAGGCACCGCTCAGGCCCCGCTGGGCCGATTTGCATAATTTTTTTTTTGCTGCACGCAGCTAGCACTTTGCTAGCTGCGTGCAGTGCCCGATCGCCGCCGCTACCCGCCGATCCGCCGCAATTCCTCTCGCCGCGGCCGCCCCCCCCCCCAGACCCCGTGCGCTGCCTGGCCAATCAGTGCCAGGCAGCGCTATGGGGCAGATCGGAGTCCCCTCTGACGTCACGACGTCGATGACGTCGGTGACGTCATCCCGCCCGTCGCCATGGCGACGGGGGAAGCCCTCCAGGAGATCCCGTTCTTTGAACGGGATCTCCGGATCTCCGATCGCCGGCGGCGATCGGAGGGGCTGGGGGGATGCCGCTGAGCAGCGGCTATCATGTAGCGAGACTTTGTCTCGCTACATGAAAAAAAAAAAAAAAAATTTAAAAAAAAAGATTTGCTGCCCCCTGGCGATTTTTTTGCAAACCGCCAGGAGGGTTAAGTTATATTCATTAACCACTTGCCGACCGCACGCTTATACCGTGCGTCGGCAAAGTGGCAGCTGCAGGACCAGCGACGCAGTATTGCGTCGCCAGCTGCAGCCTAATTAATCAGGACGAGCCTAATTAATCGTACGAGCGGCTGCTTCCTGTCAATTCACGGCGGGGGGCTCCGTGAATAGCCTGCGGGCCGCCGATGGCGGCTCGCAGGCTAAATGTAAACACAAGCGGAAATAATCCGCTTTGTTTACATTTGTACGGCGCTGCTGCGCAGCAGCGCCGTAAGGCAGATCGGCGATCCCCGGCCAATCAGCGGCCGGGGATCGCCGCCATGTGACAGGGGACGTCCTGTCACTGGCTGCACAGGACAGATAGCGTCCTGTGCAGCCCAGATCTCCCGGGGGTGGCAGGTAGGAGAGGGAGGGGGAGGATTTCGCCGCGGAGGGGGGCTTTGAGGTGCCCCCCCCCGCAAAATGCCAGCCAGGAGGAGCGATCAGACCCCCCCTGCACATCATCCCCCTAGTGGGGAAAAAAGGGGGGCGATCTGATCGCTCTGAGTGCCCTTTGATCTGTGCTGGGGGCTGCAGAGCCCACCCAGCACAGATCACCTAAAACAGCGCTGGTCCTTAAGGGGGGGGTAAAGGGTGGGTACTCAAGTGGTTAAGGTCAAAGTTGGAATCTCATCTAGTGGCACGATTTATGTTTATTATTTTATTTACCTGTTTTTCTGTAAATATTGTAAATAGTCTGTATATAGCCCATACATCACAAATAAACACTGGTGATGGTGAATCACAGGGCTGTTTCCAGTCTTACTTTGCACTGTGCCTGTTTGTGTGTCTGTGTTTGTGTGCCTGTTTGTGTGTTTTATAGTGTGTGTATTGCCTGTTTTTGTGTCTCTGCGTGCCTTGTTTGTGTGTTTTATAGTGTATGTGTCTTGTAGTGTGTGTGTGTGTGTGTGTGTGTGTGTGTGTGTGTGTGTGTGTGTGTGTGTGTGTGTGTGTGTGTGTGTGTGTGTGTGTGTGTGTGTGTGTGTGTGTGTGTGTGTGTGTGTGTGTGTGTGTGTGTGTGTGTGTGTGTGTGTGTGTGTGTGTGTGTGTGTGTGTGTGTGTGTGCGTGTGTGTGTGTCTGTATTTTATATTTTGTGTGTGTGTCTGTGTTTTGTGTTGTGTGTGTGTGTTGTGTGTGTGTGTGTTGTGTGTGTCTGTTTCAAAGCTTATGTATTCTTATTGTATACATGTCCAGTCACCAGTTCATTCCACAGCTGGTGATTCTGCATCAGTGTTCACCCTAATTATCTTATCAACATCTGGAGTGTAGCCGATTCAATCTCCAGCTTATTGAAGCAAGCAGCCTGATTGACGGCACACTTAATAAGAGATTCTTTTTTAGGAGAAAACCTCTCGTTTTACATGCCAGATTTATCATCTGTTATTTAAGAAAATCTGTGCCCTTCCATTTCAGCTAATTGACAGTAATAGCTGGCAGACTGAAAATGAAGACAGGGGGATGCCAGTCAGAAATAGACTTTTAATATATTGCTACTGCTCTGTTGTCATGAAAGTGATGTGGGATATAATCCCCTGTGTTGAGGTCTGGTGATTTAAAGACACGTTAAGGTTTTATTATTTGCTTTTCAAGCAGCAATACACATAATTGAAGAGAGAAGAAAAGAAAGAAAACGCGTTCAGCAAACTTCAAAAGTTAGACTTAAAGTGTAAATTTACTTTTCAAGCATTCTGCACCAAAAGCTTTAAATGGACTTTCTAGTCAATAATGCAGATCGTCTGAGCTGAGTATTCGGAACAGGCAGATAAAGAGGGCAGAATTTGGAAACATAAGAGATGATGTTATGAAGCTGAAACAAGTGAATAGAACATTTTATCTGTGCAGTTGTATCTGGGTGCTCAGTGAACTGGCAGGAAGGCTGCTCATGCATTCAGAAATTGTTACCTTCTGCACTTTTGAGCAGGTGTTTTAGATGTAGGTATCACATTTTAGCTATGTGGTTCAGGATCATCTATTGTGTCAGGTCTATGATGCTGTTTTTATTAACTGTTTGTCCCTCCGTCATTCTTCTGACTCTAACATCCTCCTTTATGAAAATCCCTTTCCTGTAAACCTCCTTACTGATACCTACCCTTAAACGATACCAGAACCCAACCGCCTCTGTTAAAAAAAACATATTCTACTGGTGGGAGGGCATTCGTTGTCACTTACCACTCCCTCTGTTCGCCACTGCGTGCCTCCGTTGTCCCTGTTCATGAGCCCATTCTGGCCCCTGACCCTATTGACCAGTATGAAAATACTTCCCTGCGCATGCGCAGCATTTCCTTTCTGCTCCTGTGACTGCGCTCCTCTGACATCACTTAGACACGCATGCTCGCTCCCGTCTTGCTGGCGTCCCGGCGTGCGCACTCCACAGCCCTCTGCAGTTATTGCTGTGGAAATTGCTGCGCACACGTGTAATTGATTTCAGTGGAGTGCAGTCACATGAGCAGAAAGGATATGCTTCGCATCCGCAGGGCAGTATTTCCATACTGGTCGATCTGGTCAGGAGCCAGAACGGGCTCGGGAACAGGGAGAACAGAGACACGCAGCAGCGAACAGAGGGAGCGGTAAGTGACAACGAACCCCCTCCCACCAGCACAATATGTTTTTTAACAGGGGTGATTGGACTCCAGTATCCTTTAACCGCTTGAGGACCGCAGTGTTAAACCCCCCTAAAGACCAGGCCATGTTTTAAAAATTTGGCCACTGCAGCTTTAACCTGCCTGGCGTTCTATTAAGATCGCCAGGGAGGCTGCGGGAGGGTTTTTTTTTAATAAAAAAAAAATTATTTCATGCAGCCAACTGAAAGTTGGCTGCATGAAAGCCCACTAGAGGGCGCTCCGGAGGCGTTCTTCCGATCGCCTCCGGCGCCCAGAATAAACAAGGAAGGCCGCAATGAGCGGCCTTCCTTGTTTTGCTTCCCTCGTCGCCATAGCGACGAGCGGAGTGATGTCATGGACGTCAGCCGACGTCCTGACGTCAGCCGCCTCCGATCCAGCCCTTAGCGCTGGCCGGAACTTTTTGTTCCGGCTACGCTGGGCTCAGGCGGCTGGGGGGACCCTCTTTCGCCGCTGCTCGCGGCGGATCGCCGCAGAGCGGCGGCGATCAGGCAGCACACGCGGCTGGCAAAGTGCCGACTGCGTGTGCTGCTTTTTACTTGAGCCAAATCGGCCCAGCAGGGCCTGAGCGGCAGGCTCCGGCGGTACTGGACGAGCTGAGCTCGTCCAGACCGCCCAGCAGGTTAAGGCCAAGCTGTAGGGCCGCACAAAACAGCACACAAGTTATCCCTCCCCCCCTTTTCTCCCCACTAACAGAGCTCTCTGTTGGTGGGGTCTGATCGCCCCCCAGGTGTTTGTTTGTTTTTTTAATAAATATTTATTTCTTTATTTTAACATTTAACATATTTTAAAATACTCTAATAAGCTCACAGAAACAAGTTTCTTGCATATGACAGCCGATCACATCCATAGCAACAGAGGGGACAGCCATGTCACACGGCTGTCCCCAGTACAGCGCTGCTGCAGATCGTAGCGCTGTACCAAGTAAAAGTAAAAACTGAAGGGAGAGCGGAGCTCCGCCTACCAAGCAGGAGATGCACATGCAGCCTGTGCACAATCTCCTGCAGTAGCTGGACCCAGGACTTGATGCCAATTGGCGTTAGGTGGTCCTGGGGCTACCGCCGCGGTCACGCCCATTGGCGCGACGCAGTCTTTAGGTAGTTAAAGCGGACTTGAACTCAGAATTTGCTCTCTGCTCTAAAAGATACGCAACAGTTTAATAACCTTTAACCACTTCACCCCAAAGGGGTTTTTACCCTAACGGACAAGAGTGATTTTCACCTTTCAGTGCGGATCCCTTTCATTTGCCAATAGCTTAATCACTACTAATCACAATGAAATGATCTCTATATCTTGGGGGTTTTTTTCACCACCAATTGGGCTTTTTGGGGCTGATATTTGTTTTCAGTAATTACGTTATTTTCTATGCATTTTAAAGGGAAAAATCATCCCCTATAGTTTTAATGTAACACTGCTACTGTGCATAAAACCCACACATTGTATCTGCCTATTTGTTCTGGTTATGACAAGATTTTTTATAATATCCCTAGTACAAAGTATGGTGGCAATATATTATTTGGAAATAAAGGTGTATTTTTTCTATGGTGGTGTTTTTTCCTCTATTTTCACGTGCACGGGAATGCACGTGCACATGCGGGAGCGCACATGTGCTCGCGCACAGCGGCAGCAGCACTGTTTGACTTAAAAAACCGTCCTGGAGCCATTAAGAGGCTCTAGCAGGACGTTTTTATAAGTCAGCTTGTCATTAAAGAGACACTGAAGCGAAAAAAAAAATATGATATAATGAATTGGTTGTGTACTATGAATAATTACTAGAAGTTTAGCAGCAAAGAAAATATTCTCATATTTTTATTTTCAGGTATATAGTGTTTTTTCTAACATTGCATCATTCTATAATATGTCCAGATTACACAACATTCAGCATTCAAAATGATTCTTTCAGAGCAGTCTGTGAACTAATGACCTCTCCTCTAGCAGAGGAAAAGACATTTGTTTACTTACAGTTGAGATAATAAAAGTCAGATAACAGCCCTCTCCACGACTTTGAAAGTTGCAGAGCTTAATTGCTTTTTTGCATAGAGATAACAACTGGAGTTTCTTAACTCTTCCTGTACTGGAAACAATTAGACTGATGTATCTGATCTTAATGTTTTATTTCTTAGCTGTACTACACATACAAATCCTAATATCATAATTTTTTTTCCGCTTCAGTGTCTCTTTAAGTGGTTAAAGAAAACAGCTAATACAAATCCTACAATAAATCTGCAGTGTTTCTACTTCCTGCTTTCATGGAAGCAGACATATTGTTAACATCCTCTTTTTTCAAATTAGCTTATCTGCCGTGGCAGTCAGCTGACACAGAGGAGAGATCAAATTACAACTTAGACACAGATGAGGGGAGATTAGACAAGTTAAACTCTCTAAATATATACAGGGTGCATTTCTCTATGTTTTCCTTCTGTTCTGTGCAAAAGTTCAGGTCCACTTTAATAAACCCTTAATGAAAAAAGTCTGAAGCTAAAAAAATGTGACAGTTTGTTTTGAGATGTCTCCTAGTGTGACTATGTTTGACAATATTAGTATGATAATTTGGTCTATTTTACTATCTTTCTTTAAGCTTTTGTACTGTTTTGGCACCTGGCCCTAAAGCCTACTTTCCAAGTGTGCACTTTTAACAGGATGTTTAATTAGAGAAAAAACAAAACATTTATATTTGGCTTTTCTCCTGGTGGGCTCAAAGCGCTTCAGGGTTGCAGCCACTTAAGGCACATTCCACAGACAACCAAGATCATTAGGGAACCTTGTCCAAAGACTCCTTACTGTTTTACATACTGGCTTGAGCCAGGATTCAAACCCTGGTCAATGGCTTAAAGCCTCCATCAGGGGCAACAGCCTCACCGCTATGCTATCCAGCTTACCCAAATCAGAAAAATCAGTTCTGTGGGTCTGAAGTAGCTACATTTCCTTTGATGAATTGTTTGAGGAAGCAGATATTTATTCCTTACTAATAAAATATATGTTCACGTTCACAAAAAAGGTATATGTTCATGTCCAAAATAGATTCAGTGAAACAATACAGTCCAAAGATGCATTTATAGGATAATGGACTGAAGTACCAAAGAAAAAACTAATTTCTTTAAATGGTGTTGCTAAATCTTTACAGACATGTCATGTGCATTTCATTTCACATAACAGGATTCACCCCAGGCAGTTGTACCTCGCTTAAGGGCTGCTTATCCATCAATTCGTTTCTAAGTTACTTTGACAGTATTGCTCTGTATAGCACAACAATTAACAACACTGCAGTAATATTGTGTGAAATGTTAACACTTGTTCTCTGTAGTGGCACAGTGTTTATGAAGTCAGTGTAATTATTTTTTTTTTTTATACATATACTTTTAAAGTTAGTTTCCACCCTTTGTGGAAAAACTAGCAGGCATACCATGGTGTATTAAAGCGGTATAAAACCCTGGCATAATATTCAATAAAAACATGTTTTCCTAAGTTTTATATGCCATACGGTTATCATATTTGCTTTCGTGCATAAGTATTATTATTCATTTAGAAATTACAAGTTTCCAAAGTACACTTTTTTGCTCTGAGAGCTGACTTTGCATTTTATTCATAACTGTTTTTTTTTTTCATCTTGAAATATAAGCAGAAATGCTTTGACTGTCTGTCTGTGTTCAGGAGAGTCTGCAATGTCAGAGAAGTGTTTGTTTACATTCCTCATTCGGTACAATTAAACACAAGATAACATCTCCAGTTCGGATGCATCCAGCATTTCCAGCATTGAGCTTTTCTGTCCTGTGTTTAACCCTTTGAATGCTGTTCTAGTAAAAAAAAATGCTGGTAGTATATAATATGCTGTAAATAATGTTTTAGAGCAAAGAAGAATTGGGTTGCATTCCGTTTTAACCGCTAGTGATGTACGGTGTCTGGTCTTGGGAGATGCACAGCACCCACATCTCTTCTGGTTGAATTATGTCATTAATCATTGCCCTAGGTGCTGCATCTAAGCACATAATGCTATACGCAAAGTTCCACCACAGTGGGCAGGACATAAAGACATGTCTTTCTCCCAACACACCCCTGGAATTGATTGGAACATGTGAGTGGAGCACAGTGGCCAGTCCTAAGGACAGTTACATCAAGCATTATAATATTTCACAAAAGGTTGGAATATCCCTTTTAAATCTGTAAAAATTGAGTTCTTTTAAACACTGGTATAAAAAAGCACAACTTTGAAAATATCAGAGGTTTGCCTAAAAGAACAAAAGAAAGCTCTTTTACAGTAGATGGAATTGAACAGTATACTTAATCTTGTTATTACAGCTCTTGTTATTAATCATTGTCTGCAGGCTGACATTTTATGTCTCCGGTTTGCTCGCTCAGCCAGTCAACATAGATGTTGTCGAAGTATCTGAATGTATTCAGAAAATTCAAATCAATGGAAGTTCTTGCTGTGACACTGCAGCACTGTGCTGCTTACTGCTATACAATCTCCTAAATTACTTTTTTTTCTGCTTCCTATCAATAGCTTTTAAAGCTTTACAGAGGATGAATCTAAAACTAGATGAATGAAAATGCCTTTCAAGTTAGTCCAAGTGCTGAGATGTTTTGAATTGTAAGGTTATGAACACATTGAACAAATCTTGTTTTTGGACTGAAGATGTATCGCTGCTTGAAATGTGTAATGTACCACAAATAAAAGTATTCATAAAAGTATTCAAGGACATTGTGTGCATCAAGCCAATAATACTTTTAAAGTCATATTCCACTGTTGTTGATAGTGCATATACTGTATATATCTTACAAGGACCTTTGCAGATATTCGGCATGGTCCACGAACTGCCAGTAATATTGCCATGCGCAGGCTAGTACTAACGCCAGCAGAGTACTGTGCATTGCACAGTTAGCGCAACCTGTCCTACATGGGTAATGCATGCGCTGATATGGTAACATGAGTTACGATGATTGCATTGTGTTGCATGTGTGCAATGCAACACATACAGCGAAGCATACAGTACATAATAACTATGGTTCACTGCAACTGTAAACGTACATGTTATCCAGTACTGCACAGTCATACTGCTGGTGAATGTGCAACAAATGCATATCCTACGCATTAAAAAATCTGTGCACAAATGGCAAACACAAGTTTAAGTGTAAACCCTGCCTAAAGGTGTTGAATTCTGTTCTTAATGTTTAAAGAGACAAGTGCACAAGGTATTCCTCCAGATCTCCTCCACCAGTGAGAGGATTTTATACATGTTTATTTCTTTTACAAAATCTCCTCCACCACTACACCACCTCTTTCTCCCCTATTGCTGTGGCCTGGTGGATGGATCCTAAGGCTGGAAGTTATTTTAAGGCAGACCCATTTTCTTTTCCATGCATGCAGAGGCCATAATTTATAATAACGAGAGACTGGTTTGCCACGCTGCAGAGATCTGCAATAAACAGCCACTTGCCGCACATTAGTCTGCTTCTAGTTACAGCAAAAAGATGCACTCCACACTATTTATATTACACTTACTCCATAAAAATAGTTTCCATTGTTAAAGTATAATTCCATCGCAGTACAGAAACCCCTATGAATTCAGCAGCAAGTCATGGTAAAAATAAACCCGGAGATTCATTTGTGTTTATTAATTTGTCATGCAAGTTTTAAAATGCCACAAGTTTCAACAATATATTTCCAACAAAAGATTAATTTGTGTTTCCCTGGCCACAAAAAAAGCTAATTTGAGTTACAGGAAAAAAGATAATTTGTGCCTTTTTCTTTTTTGTAAATGTTACTGGCGACTGCCCTTATTATTCTTTCTCCCGCGGTACCTGAAACAGAATGTTTCCACATTGATTTCCAAGCATTTCCAAAGCAGCAGGATAATCTAAAGCTTTTGTAACTTGACAAGTGTCACATGTGTTTCTTTTTCCCTTATCAGGTTTATTCCTTAGCCATTTTCCCACTCAAGATTCCAGCAGGCATTCATCTGGTCCCTGAATAATAAGCTGTTCTGCTTACTTACACGCGTCATGCTGCTGCACTGTTTGCCTCCCCACATTTCATGCTGCTGGTCTGCCTGTTAGTGACGTCAGTCGCTGTCTTTCTGCTCACTCGACTTACTTATATACTTTACGCAGTCTTTTCTTATTTTGCCTTCTGTTAGCAGCACCTAATTTTTCTTTTGTATTTTAACTTGCATGTCAGATACAAATGGCTCTGCCCATCTTTATTTGGTGGGGGGCTTGTGCATTGTGTAACATGAACTGTAAATCAGCTATGCCCCCCCAACACTAAGTGTGTAAGCTGGACTGGGGCTTAGTATGCTTCTCCTCCTCATTATTTGCACACGTTATGTCTGCAGGCTCCTCATTTGCACTCCTTATTTATTGGACTGCACTGTGTATGTTGCTCCTTTATAAATAATAGATGATGAGGATGATAAATAATAAAACATAAATAATCGTACTGAGGGAGTCAGTATCTCACTGCAATTTACAGTATCTGAAAGGAAACAGTCTGCTTCAGATGAAAATATTTTATATTCCATAACGTGCTGCAAATTTTGATTTCTTTTCAGGACATCCAGAAAATTGGTGTGACAGTTTTTAAAAATATTTTAAACTAGTTTAGAGGCGCGCCCATTAAAAATGGGTGCTAGGCCTCAGTCCCCATACCCCACAATGGGCACACTCCATGCCCGCGGCCACGCACGCCCCATGACACACGCGCATACACTAGTGTTGGGCGAACAGTGTTCGCCACTGTTCGGGTTCTGCAGAACATCACCCTGTTCGGGTGATGTTCGAGTTCGGCCGAACACCTGACGGTGCTCGGCCAAACCGTTCGGCCACATGGCCGAACTAAGAGCGCATGGCCGAACGTTCCCCGAACGTTCGGCTAGCGCTGTGATTGGCCGAACGGGTCACGTGGTTCGGGCCCGAACGCGCTCTGATTGGCCGAACGGTCACGTGGTTCGGGTAAATAAATACCCGAACCACGTCATATCTCCGCCATTTCTCTGTGGGTTTAGCTTTGGGTAGGCAGGCAGGGTAGTTCGCTCTCCAGCCACGCTAGCCAGGGTCCCCCCCAGTCATTGTGTGTCGCTGCTGGGAACAGTAGTACACCGCTCGCTCAGCCACACTATATATAGCATTGTTTACTGCCACTGTGTACCTCGCTCAGCCACGCTATATATAGCATTGTGTTTTCTGACACTCTGTGTACACGGCTTAGCCTGACTAATATAGCATTGTGTGTACTGCCACTGTGCACCTCGCTCAGCCACGCTATATATAGCATTGTGTTTTCTGACACTGTGTACACGGCTTAGCCTGACTAATATAGCATTGTGTGTACTGCCACTCTGCACCTCGCTCAGCCACGCTATATATAGCATTGTGTTTTCTGACACTCTGTGTACACGGCTTAGCCTGACTAATATAGCATTGTGTGTACTGCCACTGTGCACCTCGCTCAGCCACGCTATATATAGCATTGTGTTTTCTGACACTCTGTGTACACGGCTTAGCCTGACTAATATAGCATTGTGTGTACTGCCACTGTGCACCTCGCTCAGCCACGCTATATATAGCATTGTGTTTTCTGACACTCTGTGTACACGGCTTAGCCTGACTAATATAGCATTGTGTGTACTGCCACTGTGCACCTCGCTCAGCCACGCTATATATAGCATTGTGTTTTCTGACACTCTGTGTACACGGCTTAGCCTGACTAATATAGCATTGTGTGTACTGCCACTGTGCACCTCGCTCAGCCACGCTATATATAGCATTGTGTTTTCTGACACTCTGTGTACACGGCTTAGCCTGACTAATATAGCATTGTGTGTACTGCCACTGTGCACCTCGCTCAGCCACGCTATATATAGCATTGTGTTTTCTGACACTCTGTGTACACGGCTTAGCCTGGCTATATAGCATTGTGTGTACTGCCACTGTGCACCTCGCTCAGCCACGCTATATATAGCATTGTGTTTACTGCCACTCTGTGTACACCGCTCAGCCAGACTATATACCGTTGTTTACTGACACTCTGTGTACACCGCTCAGCCAGACTATATACCATTGTTTACTGACACTCTGTGTACACGGCTCAGCCTGACTATATAGCATTGTGTGTACTGCCACTGTGCACCTCGCTCAGCCACGCTATATATAGCATTGTGTTTTCTGACACTCTGTGTACACGGCTTAGCCTGACTATATAGCATTGTGTGTACTGCCACTGTGCACCTCGCTCAGCCACGCTATATATAGCATTGTGTTTACTGCCACTCTGTGTACACCGCTCAGCCAGACTATATACCGTTGTTTACTGACACTCTGTGTACACCGCTCAGCCAGACTATATACCATTGTTTACTGACACTCTGTGTACACGGCTCAGCCTGACTATATAGCATTGTGTGTACTGCCACTGTGCACCTCGCTCAGCCAAGCTATATATAGCATTGTGTTTTCTGACACTCTGTGTACACGGCTTAGCCTGACTATATAGCATTGTGTGTACTGCCACTGTGCACCTCGCTCAGCCACGCTATATATAGCATTGTGTTTACTGCCACTCTGTGTTCACCGCTCAGCCAGACTATATACCATTGTTTACTGACACTCTGTGTACACGGCTCAGCCTGACTATATAGCATTGTGTGTACTGCCACTCTGTGTACACGGCTCAGCCAGACTATATATCATTGTGTGTACTGCCACTCTGTGTACACCGCTCAGCCAGACTATATAGCATTGTGTGTACTGCCACTCTGTGTACACCGCTCAGCCAGACTATATAGCATTGTGTGTACTGCCACTCTGTGTACACCGCTCAGCCAGACTATATAGCATTGTGTGTACTGCCACTCTGTGTACACCGCTCAGCCAGACTATATAGCATTGTGTGTACTGCCACTCTGTGTACACCGCTCAGCCAGACTATATACCATTGTTTACTGACACTCTGTGTACACGGCTCAGCCTGACTATATAGCATTGTGTGTACTGCCACTGTGCACCTCGCTCAGCCACGCTATATATAGCATTGTGTTTTCTGACACTCTGTGTACACGGCTTAGCCAGACTATATAGCATTGTGTGTACTGCCACTGTGTACCTCGCTCAGCCACGCTATATATAGCATTGTTTACTGACACTCTGTGTACACGGCTCAGCCAGACTATATAGCATTGTGTGTACTGCCACTCTGTGTACACCGCTCAGCCAGTTGTGAGCAGTGACAACTCTTCAGTCAGCATTACCATACCACTGCTGTGTTTACTGAAGAGGTCAATGTTGAAAATCAAGGAAACAGCTGTCATGATGCAACTGGGGGAATCTGAAGGAGAAAACGATCAGCGTGATGGTACCAACATCAGGCCATCCGCCTCAGGTAACGCTGGCCCCAGCAGCTATGACGAAGAAGAGGAGGAGGAACAGCTGGAGTTGGAGCAGGAATTTCATGCCACCACTGACGAGGGCCAGAGCGGTGCACGTTGGACTTCCACAATTCAGCGCGAATGGTCAGCAGAAGCAGACCAGGAGGAAGGTGACGACTATGATGCATCACAACAACTATCACAACGCCCACAAGAGGATGATGAGGATTCTGGTAGGACTCTTGCACACATGGCTCAATTCATGCTAGACTGCATTGAACGCGACCCACGCATTGTGCGCATTCTGGACAACACCAATTACTGGGTTTATACCCTTCTGGATCCACAGTACAAACACAATGTTCCAAAACTGCTTGAAGAAAGAGTCAGACAGGTCAAAATGGAAGAATACCAGCAGGCCCTTGTGGAGACTTTAGAGAGGAGATTGACATCCTCCCCCTCCTCTAGCCAGTTGTACGCCGACAGACTGACTTCCGCAAACCCAGGACGACCAGGAGGGCAGCAAACAACGCAAGCCGCAGCTAGTGCCCAAAAGGGAATGGTATCGGCAGTGTCCTTGGAGTGGGAAAATTTTCTGACACCCATGCAGCAGCAGCCCACTGAACAGGAAGCGTGCAGATCCACCTCCAACACCGCTCGCCTGGAGAAGATGGTCAAGGACTACATGTCAGATGACGTAGCTGTGTCGAACAATCCATCTGCACCCTTCAACTATTGGGTATTGAAGCTAGACACCTGGCACGAACTGGCAATGTACGCAATAGAGGTGCTGGCTTGCCCGGCAGCCAGCGTTATGTCGGAACACTGTTTCAGTGCTGCCGGAGGCATCGTCACAGATCGGCGTATCCGCCTCTCCACAGAAATTGCAGACCGTCTGACTCAAATTAAAATGAATCAATCCTGATTGGAAACGACTACGCAACACTCCAGGACCCCAACCAAGTAACATGACCAATGAACATCTGGGATGGTGTAGCGTTTCCGGTCCCTGTTTATTGAACCTCTCTTCTGTATTACATTTATGACTGCATGGCGGCAAAAAGCATTGCTGCTATATCCGCACGCTTTTTGTCCTCATGCAAGGCCTGGGTTGTTGTGTCTCAAAAAGCATGGCCTTCTCCTCCTGCGCCTGCTCCTGTTCCATCACGTGTGCTGCTGCTGCTGCTGGGTTAGCGTTGCCGGTCCCTGTTTATTGAACCACTTATCTTTATTACATTTATGACTGCATGGCGGTACAAAGCATGCTATCCGCACGCTTCTTGTCCTCATGCAAGGCCTGGGTTGTTGTGTCTCACAAAGCGTGGCCTTCTCCTCCTGCGCCTCCTCCTGTTCCATCACGTCTGCTGCTGCTGGGTTAGCGTTGCCGCGTGGTCCCTGTTTATTGAACCACTTATCTTTATTACATTTTTGACTGCATGGCGGTACAAAGCATGCTATCCGCACGCTTCTTGTCCTCATGCAAGGCCTGGGTTGTTGTGTCTCACAAAGCGTGGCCTTCTCCTCCTGCGCCTCCTCCTGTTCCATCACGTCTGCTGCTGCTGGGTTAGCGTTGCCGCGTGGTCCCTGTTTATTGAACCACTTATCTTTATTACATTTATGACTGCATGGCGGTACAAAGCATGCTATCCGCACGCTTCTTGTCCTCATGCAAGGCCTGGGTTGTTGTGTCTCACAAAGCGTGGCCTTCTCCTCCTGCGCCTCCTCCTGTTCCATCACGTCTGCTGCTGCTGGGTTAGCGTTGCCGCGTGGTCCCTGTTTATTGAACCACTTATCTTTATTACATTTATGACTGCATGGCGGTACCTCATGCAAGGCCTGGGTTGTTGTGTCTCACAAAGCGTGGCCTTCTCCTCCTGCGCCTCCTCCTGTTCCATCACGTCTGCTGCTGCTGGGTTAGCGTTGCCGCGTGGTCCCTGTTTATTGAACCACTTATCTTTATTACATTTATGACTGCATGGCGGTACCTCATGCAAGGCCTGGGTTGTTGTGTCTCACAAAGCGTGGCCTTCTCCTCCTGCGCCTGCTCCTGTTCCATCACGTGTGCTGCTGCTGCTGCTGGGTTAGCGTTGCCGGTCCCTGTTTATGGAACCTCTTATCTTTATTACATTTATGACTGCATGGCGGTACAAAGCATGCTATCCGCACGCTTCTTGTCCTCATGCAAGGCCTGGGTTGTTGTGTCTCACAAAGCGTGGCCTTCTCCTCCTGCGCCTCCTCCTGTTCCATCACGTCTGCTGCTGCTGGGTTAGCGTTGCCGCGTGGTCCCTGTTTATTGAACCACTTATCTTTATTACATTTATGACTGCATGGCGGTACAAAGCATGCTATCCGCACGCTTCTTGTCCTCATGCAAGGCCTGGGTTGTTGTGTCTCACAAAGCGTGGCCTTCTCCTCCTGCGCCACCCTCCTCCTGTTCCATCACGTGTGCTGCTGCTGGGTTAGCGTTACCGGTCCCTTTTCCTGGAACCTCTTATATGTATTACATTTATGACTGCATGCCGACAAAAAGCATGTTACCTGTGCAAAGAAAACAGACATTTCCCGCATTTAAAAGACAGTTTTCCCTTTGAAACTTTAAAATCGATTTTCTCAAAAACTATAACCTCTTTTTGCTAATTTTTTTTCCTCTTGTACCCACTCCCAAGTTGCACATACCATGTAAATTTGGGGTATGTAGCATGTAAGGAGGCTTTACAAAGCACAAAAGTTCGGGTCCCCATTGACTTCCATTATGTTCGGAGTTCGGGTCGAACACCCGAACATCGCGGCCATGTTCGGCCTGTTCGGCCCGAACCCGAACATCTAGATGTTTGCCCAACACTAGCATACACCTGTCCCCGTCCTCCTGTGCTGGCCGGAGATTTTCCACATTCCATGCAAGTGCAACAGGCACGATGCACAGACACAAGAGGACACAGTGACATGAAGATTATTATATAGGATAGTACACACCTGCAAAAATAAATAACCTCAAAAGAGCAGTTATGTTATCTGTTTTTGGTTTTCAAAACAGTGCAAACTGCTGCTAGGCTAATCTGCAAAGTATAATCGCTTTGCTTCTCTGGTTCTTCATAGACCTCAAACAAAGTGGACCTATGATAAATGCGATGTGTGCAGTAATGGGATTGACTGAAGGCATAGGTTACCTATAAAATGCAGACTTTACAGCCAGGCAGATTTTTTTCTTAATTCTTCTGGGGAGCAGTGGGGAGCGGGGAAGGGGGGGACCCAGGTGAGGGAGGGGGATGAGGACCCTCTCCCAACTGCTGCCCCCCTTCCTGTCTGCTACCCCCTCCAGCATGGCACCCCCTCCCCCCTTGCCCCCACGGCAAGGGCCGGGGACGTTTCCACAGACTGGAACTGTAGCCTGTAGCTACACATAGGCTCCGTAAAAAAACAGGTCTTATCTACTTCTTTTTCTATAATATATTTCAGTGCGAAGGTCCTTCACTAAATGACAGGCCCGTTATACTCATGTGTGAATGGCTCACAGCGATCTTCATATCATTCACAGGATGTTCTGTCATTCACTGATGGAGCTTCTTGTGCTGTGTTGCTGACCTTGGACTGAAGGCAATTAAAGCTATAGGCCTTTAGCAAGCAATACTCATTTTTTTGTATTTACTATTGAAGGAAACAATTGGAACACATTTTCTGCTACAGATTAGTTAATAGGTGACACCATTTTTGCTTGGTATGCCTGGTTTCCAATTACAGTCCTGATTTTCTTTACGGGATTTATCCTAAGAAATGAGAGTTGCAAAAGCTTTTTTTTCTTCTTCTTTTTTTAACCAAGCTTTTAAAAATCTCACATAAGCTTTGAAATGTGACATAGGGGTTTTAATGTTCTCTTATCTGATAAATTCACAAGAATTTGCATAAATAAGTGTCTTTACAGCGGGCTGTATAGCAGCTTTTTTATGAATTAATTTTAAATGAACGGAATATAAACCTTAGACGGTTTTGTTTGAGACAAAATGTAAAATTAATTTTCTGCTGAAAGTGAATCTGTCTGACCTTCATGTGAACTATAGAAGTGGAACTGGAGCATGACAGGAAGTCTGAAAAAGGTCATTCATGAAGCCACTGCCATGTTTGAGTGTTCCTCTTCCAAAGCTGACATGTCCCATCTGGAATGGAAGAGATCTTCTCGCGGGATTGGAGAATGAGACGGAGGTGACTATGTCACTTCAGCATCTGCCTTCTGAAAGATAGTCAGTACTGGGAGACAGCTTGTGCTTGGCATGTTGGCCTCAGCTGCAACACCATGGAAAATGTGGCACAACAGCATCTTTCAAGGGATTTAAAAGCAATATTAAGGAAGGCTGTTATACAAAAGAAATAATGATAATTTAGGTAAATGAAAACTTTTACTTAGTTGAATATTTAGTTTTAATTCTATTAATTCATGTAAAAAGTATATATATAACTTTACTGCTTCCCCTAGCTCCCCTACAGCACAGAGGTTCCTGCTACTCCTACAGACAGGCCTATTGAACCCAAAAGCGAATACTGTATTATTCACTTGCCATGCCCACCTTTTGAATTATAAACAAAGGGCTGATGGTCCATTGAAACTATTATAAGGCAATCTGACATTTCCTTCACATGAGTTGGAAGGATCAATCCCACAGCATGTAGACAAACTGCTACAGCCTTGGTTAACAGATATTATGGAACAGATATGAGGGGCTTTTAAGGTGGGCCTAAGAAGGCTAAGAGTAACATTTGGGACAAGCATTTAATTATTTATTTTGTAGTTAAATAGTGCTGACATCTTTCACAGTGCTTTACAAAGTACATAGTCTTGTCATTAAATGTCCCTCAGAGGGGCTCACAATCTAATCTGTACTATAGTCATTTGTCCATCAGGTCAATCCCTACTATAGTCTCAGGCCAATTTTGTGGAAGAAAGCAAGGCAAAAGTGCTACCCACTACACCACTGTGCCGCTAATAAACATACTTTATGAAAAAATTTAATTTAATTGCTTATGTTCGGCAATTGAAGGATGTGTGAAATGTTTTGAACACTCATAAATGGTACCTTTATAGTTAAAAGTGTTGTGTTAACGTTTATTGGTTAGGCAGACTTCTTTGTCTACTGTATATATACTAAAGACTGTTTTGACCCACTCCAAATGACTTATTTTATAATATTCATGTCTCTCACAGTTGGGTTTTTCAGTATGCACCAATAAGATGACATGATCAGTACATCTACAGGACACCTCTGTATTGTGCAAGCATCTTTGAGTAGTCACTGCAGAGCAATGTGCGCCACAAGAGGTGGGAAGTGGACCATAAAGTTTTTTTTCTTTTTTTTTGGTCTAAAATAGAGAAGAAAAAGTACAAACGTGTACATTTTATACTTTGAGAAAAAAATAAATAATACATTACCTAGGTCTATCTTCAGTTCAAATGCACCATTTCCCTGTATACTGTTTGTTAAGAATATTTGAAGTGCAGAGTTCACTGAAATATACAGTCTTTGTCTAGTTTTTGTTTCATTAAATAAAGAAAAAAAAAGAAAATCCTTTGGCTTACAAACGAGAGACTGTCTTGCATCCCAGTAAAGATATCTCATACCTTTTCTTGTCAGTGGGGAAGGGTGAAATCACTGCCATTCAGCACAGTACTATACCACCAGCTGGTCTAAAAAGCCACAAAAGCAGAACACTGTCTGAGTCAGGCCCTATTTCCGCATACATTAAAAAAAAACGCAAGTTTAAAAGGGTGCAGTATAGTGATAATAGAATATTAATAGTGTGACCAACGTTCTATTACATAAATATAGTAAAATATCAGGAATATTTACTGATATTTTACTATGACCTAAACTCTCTTTACTCTAACCCTTCACCCCCTTGGTGATGCCTAACCCTTAACTCCCCCTTGGCGGTGCCTAGCCCTTAACCCCACACCTTGTGGTGCCTAACCCTTAATCTCTGCATCTACAAATAGCGGCTACAATTCTAGCCGCTATAGTACTATGACCTACCGTAACTTCTCTCTATTCTACCTCTTATCCCCCCCCCTTGGTGGTGCCTAACCCTTAACTCCCCCTTAGTGGTGCCTAATCCTTAACTCCCCCTTAGCGGTGCCTAACCCTTAAACCCACCCCTGGTGGTGCCTAACCCTTCATCTCTGCAGCTACAAATAGCGGCTACAACTGTAGCTGCTATAGCGGCTGTACATTGAAAATATATGCTACAAATAGCGTCAACACATTAAAGGGACTCCAAGCAGTGCAGAAACTATGGAAATATGCATATCATAGCTTTAAAATGATATCCATCTTTCCATAGTTACATTGTATTACACAGGACGACACTTTCCCCAGTGTCAGCAGCTCCATTCAGCAGAAAAAGTTGGCCTGTGTAATACAAGTAACTATGGAAAGATGGATATCATTTTAAAGCTCTCTTTCTCCTCTTTCTGGCGACACCTAAATCGTCACTCTACGCCTTTTAGTTTTCTTTATTTTCGCGATTGAAATCGCGTCCGCGGCAATTTCAATCGCGAAAATAGCGAAAACTAAAAGGCGTAGGGCGGCGGTTTATATGTCATTGGAAAGAGAGCTTTAAAATGATATGCATCTTTCCATAGTTTCTGCACTGCTCGGAGTCCCTTTAAAAAAAACAGCTATAACTAGCGGCTTTAAATTGTAGCCACTACTATAGCGGGCACCAATTGAAAACTGTCTGTGCCAAGATTTCTGTATAACCACTATAATCTATAGTTGAGATAGCTGTGCCCTTTTCAACTTGTAGTCTTTTCAAATGATACTCCATTTTCAGCTAAAGACTAAGATGTATGAATATTACTTAACTCCAAGTGTTAAAAAACCAAAACCAAAAAGCTTCCTCAGCTAAGTAGGTATTACATTTGCATATGTATGAATGCAGTTGTGTTTTGCCTGAAGTGCTCCTTCACAGAACAATGTATTCTGCTGAATTGGTATTGTTTCTGTTTAGAAATGTTCCTTTGCATTTCTCTGGGAAACTATACCATGGTGTCCAATGAGTTAAAAATTCTCTAGTGTCTTCAATATCCGCTTTAATAATTGTTTTAAGATTTTGCTGACTTCCCATTCTCTCATGAGTCATTAACATTTAACACCTCATTTCCCACCTAAATTAACACATTTTGTGCATACATTTTACTATTTTGTATTTGTTTGTTTTTTGCTTTTTTACAAAGAGTAACCAGGTTGTGATGCTATACAATTGCACCACAATGAAGTGATCAAGCAAGCACCCCTACCCTGACTAATGTGTACAGGGATCTACACACGACCCGTTATATATTTCACATAAGTGTAAAAGTGAAGCCAATATGCATAGGGCTGTGCAGAGCTGTAATTTCTAATTTAAGCTGCTGGGCAAAGTATTTGGGGGGGGGGGGGGGGGGGAGGTTCTCATCTTCATCCACAACTTTTTCCATGCTCTTCTGTGTTTCAACACGTCTTCTTTCTTGTTACTTGGATAGTCGGTTGTCAGTTTGCAGTTTGCTTAAAGCCATCTTCTTAATGTTGATTGCAGTCTTCACTGAACAGATGAGGAGATGAGAGATGAGATCTTCACTTACTCTGAAGGGGACTCACTTAGTACTGAATGTATTCAGCACCTTGGAAAGCGACAGCAGCATGATACCTAAGCTGATAACAAGTCAGTGCTGACTCTTATCACCTGGGACCTCAAATGACACATGCCTCATGTTTACAATATGAATTATGTCTGAATGTAGGAGTGATAACTACGGTAGCTGAATCCATGTTTTAATGCTTTAGTTCCCCATACTTCTTAAATTACCATTATTCTGCCATTTCACTATATATTTATATACATTTTTTTTGTTGAACAATGTAACTTTGCATTGTTAGTGGACTTACCATAAAGTTTGCTTACAATATCTTAAAATGGGTCCCTGAGCAATCATGCAATGTAACTGTACTATTGATTTTACTCCCATTTCATAATACTAGCTTGTCACCTACAGTGTGTACAGTAAAATAATTAGATTACTACTGTAAACTAACTACTGTACAGGGTGTGCTGATCTTCCTTTTAAATATGTGCTTCTTAAAGTGAACCTCCAGACTAAAGATCGACTCAGCAGCACTGAAAAGGCTTTGTCTTTCGTTAACAGTTTCACAGCATCAGAACTTTGCTTCTCTTATACAAGCCTCATTTTTAGCTGCACAGAAGAAAACTGCCCGGGCTTTTTTCCCCTGATGCTGTGCAAAGCATGATGGGATTTCTGATGTTGTTGCTCTTGTTCTGCTTTTGGTGCAATTTTTTTTTTTTTTACAATTAGAATTTTACATTTGAAGCCTAGCGTGTGCAGCTGGGAGGGGTGATCAGGACACAGGACAGTTGGAACTGTGTCTCCTGCTCCTTGTCACCTCCTTTCAACCAAAAAGATGGCTGCCCCCATGACAAAGATGGCAGCCCCCGTGAGCCACAAACATTTGCCTGTTCTTTTAAAACCGGGTGGGTAACAAATTATATTACCTATTTATTCTAATTAACATAACTAATGCAACTTAATGACAGTATGTTTGTTTAGGCTGAAGTTCCCCTTTAAGTCTTCCCTCCCTCCTCCCTGATTGTAAATCATTAGTACTGACTCGTACAGAATATTCTAATTCAGAAGCTTATTCCATATTCTTCCGATAAGAACCGGAATCTTCATGCATGTGCACCGCAGCATGGGGTGTTAGCTCACTCTTGTCACTGCCTCTGTGCGCTGTCCTCCATGTTGAATTCCTGATGTTGAGTGTAGCGGCCAGAGGCAGAAACATGAGTGGGTTAGCAAACTCTGCGTATTCTCTCAAAGATTCAGGTCCTGATCTGAAGAATTTGGAAAACTGTTCCAAATTTGAATATTCAGGTCAACACTATAAATCACATACCTCTACTTGGTATACAGCTCAGTGAAAGTCTTCTGAACTCTACCACAAAGAATGAGTATGGAGGAGTATGGCTAGTGAGGAATCATATCTTCACTAAAGAAACAGGCATGATATACTTGCATTTTAAAACAGAGGCTAAAATCCATAATATATATATATATATATATATATATATATATATATATATATATATATATATATATATATATATATATATATATATATACACAGTATGTGTTTGTGTGTTGCATGTGTGTGTGTGTGTGTGTGTGTGTGTGTGTGTGTACATACTGCATTGTTGATTACATAGTATATGGTCTTGTCACTTAGCTGTCCCTCGAAATCTGATCCCTATCATAGTCATATGTCTATGTATGTGTCGTGTAGTGTATGTATCATAGTCTAGGGCCATGTTAGGAGGAAGCCAATTAACTTATCTGTATGTTTTTGGGATGTGGGAGGAAAACAGAGTGCCCGGAGAAAACCCACACAGACACAGGGAGAACATGCAAACTCCTTGCAGATAATCCCTGGGATTTAAACCAGGAACCCAGCGCTGCAAGGCGAGAACACTTACCAGTACACCACCGTGCTGTCCACTTAAGTACAAGTACACCAAAGCCTTGTACCCATTTAGAGGGGGTCTCAGATGAGACTCTAGCACATGCACATACAGGTGTCTCACAATGTCACTTAGAGGTCCATCACACTGGTTCTCTAAACAACACTAAAGAATGACCTCATTGTTATCGCACTTACCCCATCCACTACTCTATTGTGCACTGCCTAATGTCCCTCCTTCCCTCCATAGAAACAGTACACATCACTCAGCTATACTCTGGCAATGTGTGTATGTAGCTATATGATGCTGGTGCCTGCAGTATCACCTAAAGTATACTGATACTTAAGGGTGACACTGGTTGTGCATCTGTACATACCTTAACACTTTAAAGCCAATCTCCAGGAAGTCATATAACTCTGAATATGATATATTCTATAGCAGCTCTTTGCTTACCTTTCTTCTCTGTGTAGCTGAAAAGCACTATTTGAAAAATAAAATGTATATTATCTAGACTGCTGATAGTTCAGTGCACATCAGCCGCTACCTATTCAAATCTTCATTCTACTGCATAGTTAAACCCACTGTTGAACTACCAGCAGTGTGCAATGCAGCTATGCCTGATTGGATCACAGTGCAGCCCTTCCCACTGACAGCCTGAACACTGCTGATATGTGTTACAGGAAGCGGATACCTTTACTGGCTATAGCTATTAACCACTTTGCGTCCCTGGGGTTTTCCCCCTAAAAAAACAGAACAATTTTCTACATTTCACACTCCTCCCATTCGTTTGCCAATAACTTTATCACTACTTATCATACATAAATGATCTATACCTTGTTTTTTCCGCCACCAATTAGGCTTTCTTTGGATGGTACTTTTTGCTAAGAATTATATTATTTTCTATGCATTTTAAAGGGAACAAGGGGTAAGAAAATGAAAAAGTCATTATTTCCCAGTTTTCAGCCATTATAGTTTGAAAATAAAAGTTGCTGCTGTAAGTTAACCCCACACATTTTACTTTTCCATTTGCCCTGGTTATTTTACCATTTAAATTTCAATCCTAGTACAATGTATGATGACAATTAATGATTTGGAAATAAAATGCATTTTTTCAATTTGTGTCCGACTTTTATTTAGTTATTTTTTTCCTCCTTTATAATCTGATCCTCCCCACAGTTAGCCAGATGTGCACCTACATATGCCTCCCTCCCCCATAGTTGGTCAGATGGGCCTCTGGATATCCCCCCCAGCCAGGCCTTAGTACCCCTCCCCCCCCAGCTAGCCAGATGTATATATTTGGCCCCTCTCCCCCAAAGCTGGCTGGATGTGTCTATTCCCTCCCCCCCCTCCATAGCTAGGTGTGTGCGCCCCTTTACCATCCCCTCCCCCCTTGTTAATCCCTTTTGTGTTGCTCTCCTTCCCTTCCCCCTCCCCCACCCCCCCATCTGAGCAGCGGTTTCTCTTTAATGATTTCCCCCTCCCCCTCCATGCTGCGATCGGGCAGCATGGGGAATTACAAAGAAGATTTCCCACCTAAGCATCTTCCAGTGCGGGGATCGGCTCCCCTCCATTCAGTACCGCTGACAGCCTCTATGTGCAGAGTGGATCGGGTCCCGGCTTGATGACGTCATCAAGCCGGGACCCGATCCACTCTGCACATAGAGGCTGTCAGCAGTACTGAATGGAGGGGAGCCGATCCCCGCACTGGAAGATGCTTAGGTGGGAAATCTTCTTTGTAATTCCCCATGCTGCCAGATCGCAGCATGGAGGGGGAGGGGGGTATCATTACAGGGGATCGGGCGTGGGGTGGGGGGATCGGACCCCCGGGAAGGCATCCAGTATTAGAGTAGTTAGAGGGAGGGGGGTTGATGAGCCCAGGTGCGTGCTAGCACGCACGCTGTGCTCATTTAAAGGGCATAACTTATATTCACGTCATGTGGCTTTCAGAAGCCACTTGCAATGATGTGAATATACTGTAGGTAGGACATGAATTGGTTAAAGGGGCACTATGGTGAAAATTTTGAAAACATTTTAAATATGTGCAAACATAGACAAATAAGAAGTATGCTTTTTTTTCCAGAGTAAAGTGAGCCATAAATTACTTTTCTCTTATGTTGCTGTCACTTACAGTAGGTAGTAGAAATCTGACAGAAGTGACAGGTTTTGGACTAGTCCATCTCTTCATAGGGGAGTCTCAGCAAGGCTTTTATTCTTTATAACTATATTCCCTAAAATGGATTTAAACAATGATGCTGGAAGGCTTCCCTGCTCACTACACAGTTTTTTGGCAGTTGGACAGAGCAACTGCAATTCATTAAGTGCTTTTGAAAATAAATAAATCCCTGAGAATCCCCTATGAAGAGATTGACTAGTCTAAAACCTGTCGCTGCTGTCAGATTTCTACTACCTACTGTAAGTGACAGCAACATAGGAGAAAAGTAATTTATGGCTCATTTTACTCTGGAAACAACGCACTTCTTATTTGTATATGTTTGCACATATTTTAAATGTAAACATTTTTCGCCATAGTGCCCCTTTAAATCAGTGCTGATTGCATTATATTTTTTTTGAAGTTCAACTATTATACCATGTATGTGAAGGTTTTTTTTTATTACCAACACTGACACTATTTATGACTGTTCACAATACATTTTAATGGATAACCTGCATTATCAGAAATCACTGCATTTTGTAAATCTCAGGAGAGAAACTTGACCCATCTCCGTATGAAAGCTGGTGACAATCTGGAGCAATTTTAGTTGGAATGTCCAAACAGGAAGCAGGAAATGCACGACCTATTACACAATGAATATCTGCCTGATCCGATGCTGCAGCTGGGATGCTACCAGCTGGGCCACTTCCAAGAAAAAGCAGCTTTCTTCAGTCCTCTGTGAAACAAATGCTTATCGCTGCACTGAAGTGATAAAACAAAATCTAGTGTATTTTATGGATTTAAAGCACATTGTTAATCACATTCTAAATTCAGTAGGTGTTTCCTGGCATTTGCAAAAATAAATACTGTAAAGCTTTATAAAACTTGAATGACCTAAATATTTACATACAGTATATATAATATTTTTTCCACTTGAATAAAGTTTGAACAGCTGAACTTTGAGCAGACAACCAAAAGTGTTGTTGAACTACAGTACATCATATAATATAAATATTTTACCTAGCAAGAATCCTATAGTTCTGTAGGGGGACCAATGCTATTGATGGTAGGCAGCCCAGTCAGAAAGCACAACTAGCAATATGACCTCTTCTTCAATTACTGCCATCCAGGAAATGCAGCCAGGTCAGGACATGCTGTATGAACAGTGAAGTGCAGCAGCGATTGATGAGTCATCACTCTGGTCTTTTCTCTTAAGCAAGGTCACAGGTGTAATGCTGCCACACACATAAAGATTCAGATGTCATTTTCTTACACTATCAATTTCAAAATGGTCACTAAAGAATTTAAGGGGTTAACTTAAAGGAACACTATTGATTACCATGTTTTTTTTTCAATTGTTTGGGCAGTGCTGCTAAGTACTGGTGTATACACTGCTACTTAGAAATTATTCGTACAATGTCATTTTAGAGCACTTGGGTATTGATAGTGTTCCTTTAAATGTTCTAAATCAAATCTATTTACTTTAACCTCCTTGGCGGTAATGACAAGCTCAGCTCGTCCATTACCGCCGGAGGGCGCCGCTCAGGCCAATTTTCATCATTTTCTTTTTAAAAGTGCTAGCTGCGTGTCTATTCTGATCGTCGCCGCCTATGCGCCACTACCGCCACGCTAGAGGGCCCCCGCCCCTGAGACCCCATAGGCAGCCTGGCCAATCAGTGCCAGGCAGCACTGAGGGGTGGATCGGGACTCCTGATGACGTCATCACGATCGTCGCCATGGCGACGGGGGAAGCTCTAAAGGAAATCCCGTTCAGAACGGGATTTCCTTATGGGAAGACGCGCCGGCGGCAATCGGAAGGGTGGGAAGGATGCGGAAGGGAGGGCGGAATCATGTAGCCAGCGCTAGGCTAGCTACATGATAGAAAAAAAAATTCAAAAAATAGTGCTGCACATCCACCCTGGCGCATTTAATAGAACGCCAGGGTGGTTAAAGAAGCAGCGCAACCACAGGATTGTTACCTCATACCAGGTGCACAAACATGAGTTGCATGGAGTTTGTGGTTGTTTGTGCTACCTACGGTATGTCGGATTGGTCTCAATGAGTCACTGTGCTGGAACAAGCAAGCAGCCACCGATGTGACTGGATAACTGACTTACATTTATAATTACTACAACAGACTAAAAATTGACAACTTGAGAACATGCATCTTTAAAATAAATCAGCAATGACAGCTACAATATAAGGATTGACCTTCATCACAATCAGTAACAGATATTACTCTTACTTATTTCCCACAATAAGTCTTTACCTTTTCTCAAATAGATTATCAGGGGGGTCTGTATAGCTGATATTGTGGTAAAACCTCCCCCACAATGTGATGTCATGACCATGGTCCTGACAGTTAGCTGTCTGTGAATCTTGCTGCATTGTGGGAAATAACAGGTGTTTCCAACTGCCAAGCAAGCAGCATCTCCCTCTGTGCATAGAATTCTCAGTAAATGGACATTCTGCAGAGATCACCTGCTAGTACTAAAGATGTTGCTGCCTGTAATACATTTCAGAAAGTAAATCAGGGAGAGTAAATCTTTTATAATGGGCAAACACTGGCGAAATAATGTATAAATTAAAATTGTAAAAAAAAAAAAAAAAAAAAAGCAGTTTTATTTCTTATGTTATTTTCACTACAGTTCCTCTTTAAAGCAAGCCTAAACTAAACTTTTCTCCACTTGAGCCCGTGTCTGCAGCATGGTAGTGTAGTGGATAGCACTCTCACCTTGCATTGTAGGGTCCCTGGTTCACATCCCGGCCAGCGCACTATATGCACAAAGTATCTATGTTCTCCCTGTCTGCGTGGGTTTCCTTCCACATCCCAAAAACATAAGGTAATGTAATAATAATTAGTAATAATGTCTTCCGTGTTCCACTTACCTAAAAAGCATTATATTGCTAAGGCTCGTTTGTCATCTCACCTTGCTGGCCAGGGCTGCAGAATCTGCTGTTACTGTATCATGGGGATATTCATCTTGCCTTTCTCTCCATGCAAACAGGAATTACTGAATGATGTTTGGCAGCGTCCGTAGACACTATAGGGTTATGTCTGCCTTTGCTGGTGTCCAAGCAGAAGTTTGTTTATAGCAGACATATTGTTGATAACCCAGGGGGTTATGCCTGGTATAGAAAGGAGAGATGCAGTAAACCATCAGTATATCCCTGATATCTGTCACTTTATGCCTTCCCACAATGCCCCTCTCCTTATTAGTTCAGATCTCAGAGGAAATCTGATCTAATATTCCTCCCTTGGTTTCCCTGCGTTCAATGCATCTGACTCTTACTTTCTGCCACATACTTCCTGCTTATTTCCTCCTACTTCCTGCCACCTTTTCATAGGTGCCACTGTAGTTAGATAATCACTTCACTCACTTCACCTATTAGTAATTTAAATGTTGTGCCTTCCATGACAGTAATGTGTTATGGTAAATACCCATGTGTTGACAGTATACAGTATTTTAGGTTTGTGTCAAGAAACATTACACATACTGTATTTACTCCAACTAGATAGTAAGGACAGTTGTACACAAGCTAACTATAGGCTGTTCAGAGAAGTGTAGGGGGACAATTACAGGTTCACAAGTCTCATTCCCTTGTGTCTCCCACACAAACATGGTTACTCATCCATCGTCACATTCTACCAAACTGAACAGAAACAGTACATTCAACTATTTTCCCAACTTACAAACAACATTTTTTTTTCCTTTTTGAAAAGAATGCCTTAAACATGGCAAATTTAAGTACATAGTGTGGTTTAGCTGCAGCATGGTAATTACAGATTTTGTAAGGTAATATTAAAATGCAATGTCTGGCAATAAGTAATGTAGATTAGTCATCTGCCAGCACAATTTAACAAACATTGCAGCTGTTTTTTGTAAGTCAGAACATTTGATTAATATACCTTTTGTGCGGTATATTAAGCTGTAAAGCATAGATTGCTTACTATGTTCTGAGAATACGAGGTACCTTTCTCCAACTGCTTTTGTAAGAATACTTGTACTCAAAATCTAATTATCTTCTGCTTCTCAATATGACGTCCCATGTGACTGGCAGTTTTGTGCAGATACTGTGGGGGCTGCAGAATAGCCACTGCGAGGCACTCTAGCTGCAACTGGGGCCCTATATTAACCAATTTAGCTTCACACACTGGCTGGAAGGGTCTGTGGAAAACATTCTTGGATGCAGGAGGAGCCTGGAAGAAATTTGTCATCTGAAAAAGTTGCCCTTTGTCTAAAACATAAGCTGTTCATTAATGGTACAACTTCACAGCCGACGGATCATTTCTGAATGCCGCAGTAATGGATCAGAAACAAATGGCCATACCCATTAATGTCCGAATTACTGCTAACCAATCCGATGGGATCAATCCAAAAAAAATGGATTGATTCCATGAATCTGATCAAATTGGCTTAGCTATTTTATCCACCCTCCAATACTTCTGCATAGCACCTTAGTAGGGTCAGTGTGCCTGGGGTCAGAGGCCTCCCCAGAGAATAGTTTGCAGGATAATAAAAACTTTCTCAACCAACATTGTTATTGTATTTGTAAACTGTTATAATTAGCATGTGCTCTCTGAGGAAAAGTGGCAGAGAAAGGTGTTATTTTAAATAAAAAACAACAATGGCAATAATTGCAGCAATGTGGTTAGTATGGGAAATGTTCTGCTTTCTATTGTTTACTCAACACCAAGAGGCTGCTCTACCTTGTGTCACTTGTTCTGTCAGCAGTTGTTTGGCGAGGTTTCTCAGCATTATTTCTTAATGAAAGTAGTATTAGAACAGCAGAGTTTATTTCACATCGCATATTGAACAGCTGAGGATTTGTTTAATGGTTTGTCATGTAACAGTTTACAGTAGCAATGTTTAGAGGAAGCATCTCTAAGGAAGCAGTTGCTGGCTCTGATCCATATCAGTAACTGACACAAAATTGGGTGTTTTGTACGTTTCCCGTATGCTTCTTCTGTGTCACCTAAAATGTTCAGAGCTAATGCTGAATGAAGAGGAAAAAGATTATCTCACATGCCTCTTCCAAATAAGACAGCACATGGCTCTACAGGTTATCATGGGATACTTAGTGGGGCTTAGCTCAAGGAACTGGCAGATATTCCTTACAGTTACTGTAGGGAGAAGTGCTTTTTTTTTGGTGCTGTATCTAATAAAGCATTTAGTGACTTTGGCTCATAGGCAATTCACTTTTTGTTAATTGCATATGAGCCATTGTGTCTATTAGTAATTGACAGTTGTGAAGAGAAACACCAGGCCTGCACTCACTAAGGTCACGCTATTAAAGTGTACCTAGTGTAGCTATTAAAGTGTACCTAAGAAGAAAGACATCTCAGGTACCAAACTTACTTGCGGCGCTCTTAAAGCGGAACGGTAAACAGCTAAAAAAATAAGAGTTTCACTTACCTGGGGCTTCTGCTAGCCCCCTGCAGCTGACCTGTTCCCACGCAGCCACTCACCGATGCTCTGGTCCCACGCCGTGGCTCACTTTCACTTTGCGCAGTTCGGGAGAACTGTGCCTGCGCGCCTCCTCGTTCACGTTCCCGTAGCCGGACGCCAGACACAGTAGAGATTTTCTCATACTGCGCCTGCGCAGAGCACGCCTGGCCACAGGAACACATACTAGGATACGCGTAGCCAGGGCGCAATAGAGGTCGACTTACAAGATGACCTCCATTACTGCAAAAAAAGTGAGCTGACCACTCCGAACTTTTATTATTTACCCCAAATCCATAAAAGTCTCCATAAACCTCCTGGTCGACCGATTATTTCAGGACTCAACTCAATCACCAGCAATCTCTCCAAATTTCTTGATCAACATTTACAAACACATGTCCAGTCCCTTCCATCATTCCTCAAAGATTCTCAGCAACTCATTTGTTTATTGCAGAATGTCCCCTGGCAGCCTGACTATGTCTGGCTGACATGTGACGTTTCTGCCCTCTACACCAACATCCCCCATCCATTCGGCCTCAGTGCACTACAATATTTCCTAGCCTCCAATCCCTCCATGCCTACAACACAACAAACGATTCTGCTACAATGCGCTGAATTTATCCTTCAGAATAATATCTTCACATTCAATGAACAAGTTTACCATCAGATTAGCGGAACGGCGATGGGGAGTTCGTTTGCCCCATCGTACGCTAATCTCATGATAGGTTACCTCGAACAAATGAAATTCTCCCCTGGCAACCAGTTTTTCAATAATATAGTATTTTACAGACGTTACATTGATGACCTTATTTTTATTTGGAAAGGCGACATTTCTACCATCCCACATTTTATTGATTATCTTAATTCCAACCCAGCAGGGTTACAATTTACATACCACCATCACACATCTTCCATAGAATACCTTGACCTTACCCTATACATCGAATCGAATCACATCAAAACAAAAACTTATTTCAAACCGGTCGATGCCAATAATTAAATTCACTTCAAAAGTTTCTATCATCACCCCTGGATTACCAATACACCATACAGTCAGTTCAGGAGAATCTACAGGAATTGCACAGATACATCACAATATGACATCCAATCCAATATCCTCACCAAAAAATTCACGGACCGCCAATATCCTAAGACCTTGATAAAAAACGCTAAATTTAAAGCCAAACGCCTCAACCCCCCGAGTACTGATGCAAAACTAACTAACAACACAGGCCCTCCAAGGTTCATTACTCAATATAATGCCCAGCATTCGCACATTCGTGACATTCTAACCAACAGATGGGAGATCCTGATGCAGGACCCCTTCTTAAGGCCGCTATTACCCAAAGCACCATCCATCACATATAGGAGAGCTCCCAATCTCCGCAACATTCTTGCACCCAGTAAACTGTGTCTGCCCACACAGCCCCTGCCCACTCATTCAGAACCACTCAAACCAGGCTGCTTTCCATGTAACAAGACCCGCTGCACAGCCTGTCAATTCATCAACACTAGTGTATCATTCTCTTCTACCAGTACCAACTGCAATTTCCCTTTGAAAAAACGGTTTACTTGCGACTCCAAATATGTCATCTATCTCATCTCCTGTCCGTGCCGGCTCCAGTATGTGGGGAGAACCACCCAATTAGTACGCAGCAGAATCGGACAACATAAAAGAAATATCATTAAACAATTTCCTCTTCACAGTGTGTCACGTCACTTCAGCACCCATCACAACAGCAATCCACTGCTATTCAATATTATACTGATTGACTCAGTGGATACAAGAAAACCAAATGCATTTGATCTCCTCAAAAAACACGAAATGTTCTGGATACAGACATTAAGAACCCTATCCCCGGAGGGCCTTAACGAAGTTATAGAAAAAATCCACTAACCATCCCTGTCAAAAGTTTTGCTTTTATCTTGGTCGCTCTCTTTTATCCCCCCCCCCCCCCCCCAAAGAAAACAAAATATATTTTTATGTATGTATATATATATGTATGTGTATATATATATGTATCTTATCTTCTATTACTGATGTTTATTATTATCTTCATTATGCCTATTATTATCATTCTTCTAATACAATGATAATTATTACAGCTGCATACATTCGTCTACGATATCAAAACCGTAGACGGGATTATACACTATATATTACCAGGCCTGGACAATTTTTGCCAATGGCCTCCTCATATTTTGGATATATTACAATTGTTTTTATGTTTTTTATGTGTTCTTTCGATTTTATGCTTATATCTTCATGTCATATTCATATTATTTTTTATTATAAATTTTTATTATTATTTTTTTTATAATCTTTATTATATTTTTTATATATATTTTATTATTATTATTATTATTATTATTATTATTATTATTATTATTATTATTATTATTATTATTATTATTATTATTATTTTATTAATTTCAGAAGTATACACTATTTTATTTACCAATTGTAAAAAGTCGGACATTGATCATGCTTTTATCTTCATTATCTTTCAGCATGTATAATGACATTTGAAGTCTCTTCACTGTACTTGTTCTTTTGAACCACTAGATGGCAGCAAACACACCACTGTGCTCCATGTTCCCTTTCTAAACACTGCCCTGTGCATGCAGAGAAAGCATGCATGTTATGTAAGACCACATGCACACCAATCTACTCCTTACAGCTGGCAGCAGCTGATTGGAGGACTCTCTGTCCCCATGGCCACTGACTCCACCCACTGACAACACCGCCCTGTGCATGCAGAGAAAGCATGCATATTATGTAAGACCACATGCACACCAATCTACTCCTTACAGCTGGCAGCAGCTGATTGGAGGACTCTCTGTCACCATGGCCACTGACTCCACCCACCCACACTGGAGCAGCTTCTGGATAGGCCAGAGCTGCCAGCATTAACACATTTAAAGCAGCAAGCGACCTCACAACAGTACAGAGGTGCTCTGCTTGCTATAACTGAATTGCTGGTAAGTCTTTATCTTTATTTTTAACCATTACACATGCCTTTTTTTCTCTCTTGCCAGCTACAACTTATTCCATTCCCTACCTTCTACTGAAATATACCTAAAGCGGTCAATTTGATACCAACTTAATCTGATTTACTAACTACCTTTTACCACTGTTATCTAGTCCATTCCCCTATACACATTATGTAGTTTACACTGACCCATTCCTTGCAATCACCCCCCTACTATAACATATCACTAAACACTATGTTTGAAATACTATTCTTATTACACTAAATAATAATCCATTTGTATCTTTTTATGGCAACATTTATAGCTATGCCTCTGTCTTTTGTTTACAGTTGTTTATCCCCTTCTTATTGCCTGAAGAAGTGGGCTGTGCCCGCGAAACGCGTTGCATCTTTGGGGTATTTTCAATAAATGTGTATATCTATACATTTACAGTCCTTGGTGTCTGCTTTAACGGAGGCGAGTCCACCACTTCCTCCCAGCAATTTTTTAAAAATGTTATGTACTTTTATCCTTCTGGCGCCTCTGTTCACCTACCAATATATCCAAGACCGTGAGGATATCCGTGCAAGCCAGGTCTCCGGCATAAGAGGGACACAAGTGTGACAGCTGGCATTCCTATATAGGTTTCTCCAGCCTCGACAACCAGGTGAGACCTTTCCTATATGGCCTAGAGCCCTCACCTACTAGTATCACAGTGTGCGCTTTTTTTATCCTTTCTGTCTCCATATCCAGCACTGTTCTATACAGGTAGCAGCACCTGTGATACAAGGGGACCCGCAGATCGCTCTCTGATGGTAAACTTTACTATCAGAATCCACAGATCTACATAACAGCTTAGTGATCAAAGTGACAGCATGTTACCTTTTATAGAAAACAGTGTCCTGTAGTTAACACATGATAGGAAGCAGCTTAGCACAGAAATTGTGTTTCAGGCTATATTATCGCTGAGCGACTCTTATCACTCCGCTGCCACTGCACTAATAGTTGGAGATCATCTATACTATAGATGAGTCCGGGGCCCAAATAACTTTCTGGGTGCTGCCATAGCCGCAGTTTACATTGTGGTCTATGGGGATGGCCAAAGTACAAGGTTCATGGTGCATCCATTTTACCTGATTCGGCCTCAGAGACATATTGCTATGTTCCTCCTTATCTCCTGCAAATTGTTTAGTAGAATCAGCCTGCTCTACCATGTAATTCCAGCCCGGCTGTGCATTTATACCAAAGATTGTGTGCAAGTTGTCAGGCAGAAGAAATTGATGGGGACAGTTTTTGCATGAATATGAGCATCGGCAATCACAGCAGGGGTGAAAAGACACTGGAGCCTTGAAGAAAAGAATATTTCCACTAAGTACAGTATGTATTTTAGAGGTGTACACATTCCCCTCCTCCAGTACTTGAGTGTCATTCTGTTATTGGATATGCATTGTGAACAACGCATGCACAACTGCACTTTACATAAACCTAATAGAGACATAACTGGAAGAACAGAAAAAGATAATGAAAATGAAAGAACATTCCTGTTTATTTTGCATTATGTAAGGCTTAGTAGAATTATATTTCTTAGTGGTGGTAAAGTAATCTCTGTTAAGGAGATTAGAGACAGAAAAGATTTCCCCACTGAGGCATATTTTAGAGATCACACATTGTATTTCCTCTTTTTTTTTTGGGGGGGGGGGGGGGGGGTTGCGGGTTAAAGAAAAAGTTTTTTGTCCATTGCTCATAATGATTTCCTTGATTTATGTTCAGTTTTCAAAATTTCACTCTACAAATAAAGCACCATGCCAAATATAAAAATATATGGGAAGAAAGGTGGGAGAAAATATAGGAGAACAATGTAACATTTTCCTTCAATATCACTTAAAGTGGACCCAAATTAAAAATACAAGATTTCAGAAATAAAATCTATTTTCTAAATTATAATAATAAATAGCAGCCTTTTTCAGCTGCATGATGACAAATATAAAATATTTTACATTTATTGGAGGAACCCCTCCGTTCCTTTCATATTGCCGGGACAGAAACCGGCAAACTGGTGGAGTAGGTGGTGTCCGGCAAAGGAGGAATTGCTAATGGCTGCCACCTGTATAACCCTAGTTATGAAAAGAGAAGGGTGAAAAGCATGCACTGAAATGCTCATAGGCGTGAATGAGTGTTTATTTATCTTTGTGTGTGTCAGGGTGGTGCAACTAAATATTTTGAATTAAAAAAAATGTTTGGCTTGGGTCCGCTTTAAGTAAAATATTCCCTTAAAACACAAATATAGCTCTATATAGCACCACTACAGGGGATTTCCTTCACACGTGGTAGGAATGCCCAGTGATTTTCAAATTCTGGCAGGATATCTATAGATTAGGCAGTAGTATTTTTTGTCATCATGTTCAGGCAGACCCAAGGAATGCTCCTTTAAGTTTTAAAGTCCGGAGCTTGAATGATTATGGCAACAAGCTGCTTCTGAAACTTCTAACAGCAGATATGAAACAGCCATTTGTGATGGTCCGCCTGTGTCTGGCATCCCACCCCACCTCCACCGTTGTGCCTTTACACCCAGCATGTGAGTACTTCCACGGTATCTGGATATACAACTGCTGCTGAAATAGATAACACGTTTGGACAGTGCATAGCTTCTTCTGCTTTACTAATCACATGTTGTTCTACCTTTGCACATGAGCATGTCCAACAACTTGCACTGATTTGCTATGCCAGTGGTGGCAGATGTGCCATGTACCTCTTTCTCTTTTGTTGGATTATTATGGCTCTGTACATATTAACAAGCTGACACATCATTGCATTCCAGCGGTTCTGGAGGTGTGTTTAGCTTCTAAGGGTACAATGGTTAATTTGCATATATTCAGCAGTGGTGCCTGGGAGACATCTCGAGCTCACTCCAACCTGAATTATTGCAAACTCTTTCTGTTTTAGGAAAGCAAACTTTTGTTTTTCTTTTGTTGGACAAATACATATCACCTCTAAGTGGCTCAAACCTCACCTTCAATGGGTCCTTTTGATAAATTGAACAAATAACATCTGTATTAATGAATAATATTTGGATGATCTTTAACCAATTGAGGACCCACCCTTTACCCCCCCCCCCCCCCCCTCTTAAAGCGGTTTAACACCCAGCATTACAACTTTTCTTTAAAAGATTGCTTATAGCTTAGAAATTAGACAGATTTTTTTTTAAGCAGAAATTCACTGAATGGGTTAAACATGACATTTTAGTGTTGGATTTAACTAGGAATCCGCATCCATTCTTATCTTTAGTTACAAATGTATCTTTGTTTGGAATGCAATTAGACCTCTGAAAAGCCTGCTGGGGAAGCCCTCTTTGTTCTCTCACAGCAGTGTTTGTTTATTACTTTGTAAATAGATACATTTGTAACTAAACCTAAGCAAGGAGGAGGATTTCTAGCTAAATGCAGCACTAAAATGTCATGTTTAATCCATTCAGTGAATTTCTGCTAAAAAAAAAATCTGGCATAATCGTTTCTAAGCTGTAAGCAATCTTTTAAAGCAAAGTTGAAATGCTGGGTGTTAGACCACTTTAAGGACCAGCGTTATTTTTAGTGATCTGTGCTGGGTGGGCTCTGCAGCCCCCAGCACAGATCAGGTTTCATGCAGAGCGATCAGATCACCCCCCTTTTTTCCCCCCTATGGGGATGGTGTGCAGGGGGGGTCTGATCGCTCTGGTGGGCAGGCTTGTTGCGGGGGGGGGCACCTCAAAGCCCCCCTCCGCAGCGAAATTCCCCCCTCCCTCTCCTACCTGCTCATCCCCGGTGATCGGGGCTGCACAGGACGCTATCCGTCCTGTGCAGCCAGTGACAGGACGTCCCCTGTCACATGGCGGCGATCCCCGGCCGCTGATTGGCCGGGGATCGCCGATCTGCCTTACGGCGCTGCTGCGCAGCAGCGCCGTACAGTGTAAACAAAGCGGATTATTTCCGCTTGTGTTTACATTTAGCCTGCGAGCCGCCATCGGCGGCCCGCAGGCTATTCACGGAGCCCCCCGCCGTGAATTGACAGGAAGCAGCCGCTCGCGCGAGCGGCTGCTTCCTGATTAATCAGCCTGCAGCTGGCGACGCAGTACTGCGTCGCTGGTCCTGCAGCTGCCACTTTGCCGACGCACGGTATAAGCGTGCGGTCGGCAAGTGGTTAAAGGTGGTCATCCATCAGGCGACTTGGCAGCTGATCAACCATCCATTTCGATTATTATAATCGAATTGGATGCAAATCTGTGCCGCTCAGTGCTTGCCTAACTGACATTGCGACCAATTTCGGGACGGAAATTGGTCGCATTCTCGATCGTGCATGTTGCAAGATGTTGAGCCGATTTGCTCGATCGGGTGCGCTTCGGGAATGGCATGCAATTTCCCCATGATCATCGAAACCCCGAAGCTGTGCCCCCCTAATGTAAATGTCCCCCCGTGCCCCATGTAAAGTATATATTACCAGTCTGCTGCCTGCACTTGGCCCTCCACTGCTCTGGGCGCATTCCCCTCTCCATACACGCACGCCCCACTTCATTTCCTAGTAAGCCCTTACTAGGAAACCACATGGGGCGTGTTTATGCAGAGATGGAATCCTGGAAGCAAGCAGGGACAAGCGGAGTCCTCAGAAAGGTAATGTATACTTTACACTGGGCACGGGGGAGATTGGGGGCATAGCATCGGAGCGGCGCACAAGGCCAATTCTAGATCAATTTCAGCATGAAATTGATCGGAAATTAGCCTGTGGTGTATGGGCAGCTGATAGATCTCTCTCTTATCAGATTCGATAAGAGAGAGATTTGTGTCTTGGTCGAAGCTGCCCATACATCGCTAGATGTATGGCTACCTTTAGTTTGGCTCGCACCTCAACAAAACGCAGCAATAAAATTAGCCTAAAGTAACTCATACTGCAACTTTAAAATTCTGGAGGCTGCTCTTGGTTCTAATATATTCTAAATGTTAACTCTTTTACTATGTACATATTATCCAATAAAAGTACCTGTTATAACTGCTTGTTGTTTTATCTAATGCTTTTCTTGTTTGTTTGTTTTTTTCATAGTTTTGGTTTGTTTACAGGCCTCTATGTTTTCATTGTACACCTGTTGGCAGCCTTCAAAGTACCCACTGTATAGCTCATCAATCTAACATGTTGTTTAATAAACTTATTGAGAGTAAAAAAAAAAGTAGAATTACAATCTGGTATATTATTAAAAAAGAAAAAATCAAATATAGTTGCTTTCATCATCAAAGAGTCAAAACAAAAGTAAGCAGTTCATTTTGGTGCTTGCAAGCTATGTTTAGAATAGATGATTTAATCCACAGTGAAGTTTCCTCTTTAACAAATGGTCTCCAGCTGCCGCACCTACTGCTCAGTATTTTGCCTGCTAGACCCGGGAGCGGGGAGCGGTGACTATTCTTACTCCTCCTTGCCTTACACTACTGATATTTTGAAAAGATTTGAATAAGAAGTATATAAATTATTGGCTAACTTAGTGGAGTTAACAAGCAGACTTTAAAAAATGATATATTACTTTGAGTTTCCATCCTGTCTACTGAACTAAATCTTGAATGTAAAACTTACATACATGTGGACATCAGAATGAGACATGGACTTATTTTGCTAGCACAAATCAATGTCATTGGATGTTGCTAAGTTTTTTATGCCTACTTCCACTGATAGTGACAGCAGTCTCCGATGGATCAGAGACTGCTCTCCCTTCTGCTGTGGCTGCTTCGGCAGTCTTTGAGAGCCCAAGTGCTCCCGAAGATGGACCGCTCCGTACGCAGGAGACGAGAGAGAAGTCTCTAACCCATTGGTCAGAAACTGCTAATGGGGGAGCCAGCGCAGGAACGCCAGGAGTCGGACCAGGAGAGGAACAGGAAGGCTCTATAGGGCCTAGAGCCTTCTCCCTCCTTAGACAAGTATCAGTTTTTTTATTCTGGCTTCAGACTCACTTTAAATGAACTAATTAGCAGTAACTAGATCCAAAAGAGAGTATCCTATGCATTTTATGTAATTTTAGAATTTGCAGAAAGTACAATAGAAACCCCCATCACAGAGACATTACATTCTGCAGCTAGGACCAGGTTAGATGGCTGTGCATATAACTTAAACAACTTTATTCGGGTATGTACAACATGGCAGAGCAGACATCTGTTACTATAAAGTTTCGTCCAAGTTTGATTTAAGGAATTGTCACATGCCTTGACCTTCGACACGTTACAGCTACTTATGGCCTGTGACAGTAAAACAGGTCAAACAATTCAGACTCATTCAGAGAAGGCGATTTAAGGTACCTCTGAACCCAAAGAAAACCTGTGAAATAAACATATTTTCAAAATACTCACCTAAGAAAAATGGGTCCCCATCTTAAAAATGGTGCTGACCCCAAAACTGTTTCCGAGGCAACGATTCCACGTCCAGCAGCGCCCATATAAGATCCACTTTTGGGTGAATCTGAGTTCCTTTTTAGGTTACTCAATAATAATTAAATAATTATGATAAACATTGAATATATCTATCTATCTATATTTGTAAAATGTTAAATTGCCATGGCAACATACCAGTACTAAAATGGCTAATGTATCACTGTTTGGATTTCTGACAATGTTAATGCTTTAATATAAAAAAATGTTTTGTGATGGATCTGTGGCTCAGAATATACATGCTTTTAGCAAGATGAGAGGATATAATAAAATCAAGCTGTATCTATGAATCTGCATATTATTTTGACAGTAAGCCTACACTGACTGTGCTCATTGGAAGTATTAAGATAAATATTAAGAATGAATGTTTCCCCTTTACACTAATAAAGAACTTAACAGCCTGAAATATCTGATGAATCAGTTAAAGAGCATTTTTTTCACACTGGAGCACATTCTCCATATTGTAAGCACACGATTTAAAGTGTGCCTGTATTCATTCTGCTAATTTGCCTGCAATGGGTGATAAGCAAGGAGTTTATAAGGAAAAACATTCAACAGGAAACAATATAGCATAGTTACCTAAATCAAATGCTTATACTGCTATGACTTCTCTTCAAGGTCCAGGAGTGCTGATGGTGTGGAAGTGGCCAGCTTAAAATGCAGTGCTGCTCCGCATGGCACTGCAGTCAGACTTTGAATTGGAGAAGTGGATGGGGCAGAAGTGCCCACAGCTTGGCAGCCTAATATCTTTTCATATGCAATTATGTAATCCAATACATACACCTGTACACAGCATGGAATGTGTCGAGAAAGGCGGAGGCCTAGAATGGGTCAGGTCATTTGGGTGTAGGGATTGACAGGCATCCATAGACGCCTGTGTTAATTTGCGGTAATCGGGCACCCGAGTGGTGAGTTTGCCGCCTGATACGGCTAGTAGCCGACTGGCTAATACATAGGAATTAACGTTTTTAGCTGAAGACAATTAGCTACAACTTGCAGTTCTTTGGCCACCAGGGTTAGGAGGTTTGGTTTAGGTACTTAGATGGAGGGGTGTTTAAATGGGAGGTTGGGCATTAGGTGCGGTGATAGTTTTAGGCTCTAGGAATGGAGTTTGGTTTAGGGTTTTAGCAATAGGTGAGGGGTATGTCTTAGGCACTTAGGGAGGCGGGGTTAATTTTAAGCACTTAGAGGGGGTGGATTATAATTTGCCACGTAGGAGGAGGGTTTGCTTTAGGCATTAAATGGGGAGGGGGGGTTCATTTTAGGTATTAGGAGGGGAGGGTTCATGTGAGAATGGATGCTGGATCAGTACATAGTAAAATATTGATAAAATAAATTACCAATATTGTACTACTAGCAGCGGCACATGCCACCCATCTCAAGCTGTGCCACTGCAATTTGTATTCGGCCTAGAGTATCAGTGCCAGGGGTATACTAGGAGGAGGACAGCAAAGCTGCCTAAATACAACTTTACTGTCCTTGAGGATGTTCATGGGTACACACTGAATAAATCAATAGTATCTTATAGTATAGTATATAGTAGTATATACCGATATATGCCTCTACATCCCATTTTTTTATAATGTGAGTTTGTCCTTGCCTGGCTAGATAGGAAGATACAGTATATGAGGTGTATGTTTCTTCTAACTAAAGGCTCAGAACTGCATATATGTGCCCAATTAAGGTTTGATGCTGTAGTGTCTGCTTGCCTGTTGAATAGGAATCAGTTTCAAGGAGGATACCTAACCGCTGGAGAATGGCATGATGCAAAAGACTACAGTCTTTTCATTAATAGTAATATCTTCCATTTTTAACACCTTCAGTGGTTTTTAATAGTGTCTGTTTTACAAATTGTGCATTTATTTTGTGAGAGCAAGGGGCTCACTATTCATAAAGCTGGCATTTACTCTTGATTTGCGTAATATTATATGAAGTACTCCTGAAGTTTGTGATTATTAGCAATACGCCCTGACAATGTAAACTTTATTTCCATTATCCCCTCATTAACCAAAAAACATTTCTGTTTACATGTGATTTATGTTTTTTGTTTTTTTCTTACACAAACCTATGTTAATGAATTGCCTTTGTCTAGCACAGCCACCACATGCATTCATCAGCAGTACGCATTGGAGTACATGTACACATGTGGAGTACTGGGGTATTGCCTGGTCACCACCATTGCATCAGGATTGTGCTGTATACTGATATAAATACATTTATCCATAGGCATTTTATCCCTTCACCTGGTTTGTTTGGGGATTGTACAAAGCCAGCAGTAAAATACACACTGGAAGTCAGGATAGTTTATTAACGGATTAGCGTTGGCAGATGATTCCTGGACACTTCCTCTAACTGCTACCTGCTGCTTACATTTGCTAACAGCAATTCACAGTTCACTGTTTCCACTGATCTCCTTCTGAAAGGCAGTGCAGAGAAGTGAATTAAATCAAATAGCTGTCAGATACATGTGGATAAATGCAGAGTGAAAAAAATAAGAAAACCTACCCATCTGCTTCTTATATTTATCAATGATGCCATAGTAAAGGTGCCACTGCTTTGTAAGTGAATTCTCCAGAGTTTTGTTAGTTTTATATTTGATAGAATGAGGATTCGGTAGGGGCTTTAAGTTTCCATCAGTCTTCAAACACTAGAATAATACTGTAGTTTACATCATGCTGACCTCATAAAGTATGCAATACCTGGGCTGACAGCCATCCTGTGCCAGGTCCCCTATATTTTTTTTGTAATGATAAATACATTGAAGAACAGGCATGCAGGCACAAAGTGAATTTGGCACTTTCTCACACTTTAAAGGATTTTTTTTTACCCAAGGTAAAAATAAATTAAGATAAACAACTGTATCTATCAACTTACTACTAAGAATGACTTTGTTTTAGAATCCCACAGTTTTATTTTCTAGGTATCGGCTAAAAAAATTATGTTTAATGATGCATTGTCTCATATGACTAATACAGTTGTTCAGTGACCCAGAAGCTAAAAGATATATATACTATACATTTTTATTATCTATACCTTTCACTAAGAAACTGCTCTTAGCCTGTAAAGAGTTTTATGGCTGTCATTCCCTATCTTTTAGTGTAATGCTATAGTCTAGGTCCCGACTGCAGAGAAACTGTCACTTGTATACCTGATGTTTAACTCTTTCAGGCAGAAAAAAAAGAAAAGGAACACAGCCTAGTTATTTGTAGGCTTGGCACTATACATACACATGTCTATCTCATCATGTCACGTGTCATCTTGGGTACACTCTAAATTCAGATTTGAAACAGCACTTATTTTTTAGATTTTTTCCTCTTTTTAAAAACAAGGTAATTATGACAACTTTTTATTAACAATTCTGTTAGAGAAAGACAAAATGAGTATTTACAGACAATTCAATAAGGGAGCAGAAAGCTAATCCAATCAGCATGGTCTAACACAGTGGGCCTAATTTACTAGGCTGGAAGATTGTGAATTGGGATTCCTCAGTTTAGTCCACTGCAGCAGCCTGGGCAGCAATGTGCCCCACAAAGCACAGAAAGCTGCAGATTTCAGTGGAACGTCTGGTGGGAAATTCAGATATACTGACTCCTGGTCAGTGTACAACCAGGATGTAATGAGTAGAAGTGGCACAGCAGCATTTCCCTATCAAGCAAGCGTATGATAGAATATTCAGCAGTTTTGAATAATGGAAAACAGACACAAAAATGTGCAAATCACATGTCATTTTCCTGATTACCTGCATCTGTGATCTGAGTCCGTGTCATCCGCAGAGTGCGCAGGCATGGAGTCTTCGCCTTTGCCACGCTCACAGGCGGACGTGGGTGCGCATGCCTCTGGGCGGACGTGGGCCCAGGTGGATGCTGACAAGGGGACGATATGCACATTCTAGCACCTGTTTTTGAAACGGGCCTAATTGCCTACCCTGTAACATTAAAACGTCCCTGTATCATAAGAGAAATACATGAGTGGAAACTGTGTGTCAGAATGATCAGTAGTACAGACATCTAACAGAAGTAAGTATGTGGTGTAGAGCAAGCAATGTCATAAATGAGATCATAAGCTACATATATGTATACGGTAGACTTATGTTAGTATGTCACATTTTTTGTTGCACTGTAAAGGTACTCATGCATCAGGCGACTTGGCAGATGAACTGATCATCCGATTCGATTATTATAATCGAATCAGATGAAAATCGGTACCGCCAAGTGCATGCCTAACTGACAGTACAACCAATTTCAGGATGAATTGGTCGCATAAGTCGATCACACATGCTGCAAGATGTTGGGCCGACTTGCTCGATCGAGAGTACGGCAGTAACGGCATGCAATTTTGGAACGATCAATGAATGCGACAAAACCCCTGCGCTGTCTCTCCTAATGTTAAATGTCCCCCCGGTGCCTAGTGCAAATTATACATTACCTTGTCCTCTGCTGGCTCCGGATGCACTCTTCTCTCCATACATGCGTGATCCACATGGTTTTCTAGTAAGGGCGCACGTATGACGTGAGATGTCATAAACGTGGCAACGTTACTAGGCAACCGTGTGCACAACCAGCCTCTGTGCCCCACTAGCATAATAAAATCCCACCTCGGGTTCTCTTTAAAGTATGGAATAAGTTCTGACGATTTCACCCCTTGCATAAAAGTTATCTTTTTTATTTTCTTGTTTTACAAAGGCAGTTTTCCTTTAATACTGCATTTATAATAATTTATTACTCATCTGTTCCTTTCCTTACTATTTAGTTCAGTATGTGAAAAGCATATAACCTCCTCTTTCAAGCCTTACAGTGACATTTCAAAGGCTCCAGCTAACTATCTGCTGTCATATATGCATGTAGTCTCCCAACCAGATACCATTCCATTCCTGCTAATTGATTACATTACGTCTACAGACCTGTGTGCCCTGTCATATGAATCCAGGCTATTACATTCAATACAATGAAAAATAATGTATTTCAGTGGACATCTGAGACATAATTTTACTTGCAAAGTGCAATTGTAATTTTTTTAAGCTTGCAGCGTAAAATGCCTCTCATAAAATAAAAAGTCATCACCAGATATTTTTTGGAAGGCTTTTAAATACCGGTAGTTTAACTACTTCCCCTCCCCTGGAACAAGTAACTACATCCCTTCAAATTCCCTCTTCTCCTTGCAGGAATGAAGCAACCACGTCCTTTCCCACCATGCACTCTCGCTCTCTCCCGCGCTCGTTGTCGCCGCCGATCATTAGACAGGAGATGAGTGAATGAGAACATAGTTCCCATTCATTGATCTAAGTCCCCTTTTAAATGACCGGCACCGTCATTCACAAGAACCGATACTTACACGTCTACGCATTACTTCCTGTTTACGTAGTATTACTATGCTCATGAAAGTTATGCGCAAGGACATCTGGTGGCCAAATACTAAAATTACATCTACAAACATTTTTTTTCCATTGACATAATTTAACATTTAAAATTAACCCCTTACCTCCCACACTCCCCAATAGTTACCCCCAATTATGTTTTGTAAAAAAAACAATATACAGTAAATATTGGCGCCATACATTGTACATTGTACTAGGGAAAATGTTTTAAATGTTGCAATAACCAGGACAAATGGGCAAATAAAATGTGTGGGTTTTAATTACAGTAGCATGTATTATTTTAAAACTAAAATGGCGAAAACTGAGAAATAATGCATTTTTTCAATTTTTTTCTTATTTTTCCAGTTAAAATAAATATATAGATTGTTTTGTTGTGATAAGTAGTATTAAAGTTATAGGTGAATGAATGGAAGGAGCACTGACAGGTGAAAATTGCTCTGGTTTGTTTAAGTGAAAAAACCCTTGGAGGTGAAGCGGTTAAAACAAATGTGTATATTTACATAAACAAATGTGTAAATATGTGTGCTGCCTCTAATATTTTCTTTTTCTTAGGCTTAATTCTCACCCTTTGGCTTTTAGTACTTTCTAAACTTCAAACCTTAAACATGTATGGAAATAGTGGTCAGAATCTGATCTCCATACTCGAGAAGAGGTGGAGGATCGGCACTGCATCCGGGTAACTAGCAATTTGTTTAGGGAAATAACAAACAACACCTAAATATTTATCTGAGTACGTTTTATCGTTTATCATATAAAAGCCTTACTAAACCCAAATATTAAAAACACAGCAGAGAGCTGGCTAGTTCAGCACGGCTCTGCTGTGCTCTCCATTCCTCATATTCTTTTTCTCTTCCCCATACAGTTAAGCTGCAAACACTCTTTAAACTTTGTCACCCGAAATGCTCATTCTTGATCACTTCAGATAACAATGTAGGAAAACGAGTTGTACAGGCATACTGCTCATTCTCCCAGCTGAGCGGTGAGTTCAGTTTTACGGAGAGGTAGTACGAGTGAGTGATCCTCTACTGCTTTTGCCATTCTTGCAGTAACAAAAGTTTTAGATGCTTTTTTACTCCAGTGCAAACGGTAATCTTTCTACATACCATGTCTGTGTGGCCTGAATTTTATATCTCAACTGTATTTCTTTTTTAAGTTGGCCAGCTAACACAGAGAAAATTAATGACTGCTTTTGAACATTAAGGGATATTAACACCTCAGTTCAGTGTCAGTGTTTTTATTCTCACACTCTCATTATAAAACCTGAATGATCCACTAAAGATTTTAGAGCTCCTAAGTGGCCAACAGTACTTTAATGTGTTACTGTTAATTAACATTATGATTGCTAATGCACAACACTTTAGAAATGAATTCTGCATGCTCTATAAAGCAAAGTCTGAGATATTGCATCCCACACTAATTCCGGGTACACACCATTCAATTTCCCATCCCAATCGCAGGGAAATCTGACGGAAGCTGTATCGTACGTTTATGTCCAAACTGCTTCCGATCGATAACAGGATCAATTATTACATGACTATTTCACAAAATCCATCCCTTATCAAACGGGATTAGGTCGGACGTGTCGGAAATAATCATCCGATTCCCTTCAATAGGTCGGGAAATTGCATCGTGTGTATAAGGCATAAGGATTTCACTATTATTCCTATAGATCGGACATGTTGGAAATAGTCATTCGATTTCCTTCAATCAGACAGGAAATTGCATCGTGTGTATTAGGCATAAGGATTTAACTATTATTCCTACTTTGTACTCCAGAACAGGTTTTGCAATTAAATCTTTATTTACATTGGATCTAGACTGGATTACAGAAGATAGATAGTTGGACCTGAAGCTACCAATTCAACAGATCAGTGATCACTAATGTTAGGTACACACAATACAATTTTCACACACAATACAATTTTCTGGCAGATTTACCTGCCAGATCTATTTTTTCCAACATGTCCGATCTGAATATCGATTCCACAAAAGTAAATGAAAATCAATTGGAAAATCGATCGAAATTCAGATCGCGCATTGGAAAAAATCGATCTGGCAACTAAGAAAATTGTAGCATGTGTACCTAGCATAATGTGAATTAGTAACTGACTTTATAGGACTTGTCTGATTAAAAAAAGCCAGTAATCTTCTGAATCTGGCTAGACCTATTATTATTTTAAAACAAACATGAGAAGAAAAAAAATAGATACTTACCTAAGTAGTGGGAAGACTCTGGATGATCCCCGTGCTTCCCATGTTCTTCTTCCCATCCACGTTCCCATCCCTGTATGAGGGTGGCCTTACTGCGCAGACACTACTAGGCCAGTGTTTCTCGACATTTTACTGGTATGTACCCCTTTTAAAACCCTGTACACACCAAGTACCCCTTAGCATAGTAAATATTATCACAAGTACCCCTTGTTCATGATATTTGGTTCTAAACAATTTCCAAGCATTTACTATTGTTTCTAATTAGCTAAAACACTAATTGTGTGTTGTTTAAATAAGATTTATCATTATCTAAAACTCTAAACTTGTTATTCTTAGTTAAGTACATCAAGCCCGAGTATCCCCTGGAACCATCAGAAGTACCATGTGGAGTTCGCGTACCACACGTTGAGAACCTAGGCTTTAGGCTACTGTGCAAATGCAAACCCTACCAAAGCCTGTGCAGTGCAGCCACACTCTTACACAGACAAGAGTGAGGCTGTGAGAACATATTTGACAAGTTTTTATTTTCAAATATGTTCAGAGGGTCCCAGCTCTGTATTGTTGCGGTCAGGGAGGAGGGAGAAAGCCTTTGTATTGACCAAAAACCTCCATCGACTGAGGTAAGTATTTAACGTTGAACTTTTTTAGCTTTAGAAATGCCAATTATTGGCTTTGTAGCTTTATTCATATGTCTAAATATATATTTGTTAGAACTTTTAATTCCTATTTTGCCTACTCACACTTTTTCATATTAACCTGATGCAGCCTTTTGTAGTTCTTCTTAATCTTTATTTTGATAAAAGGAATATGCAGATCGTCACCACCAGCACATATCCAAGCAAGGTTTTCAGGACAGTGAGGGAAGCCAAACAAATCTCTCCCTGCTGTCTTTGTAGACCAAACATGCACTCAGAATCAGAGCCAGATCATTTCCCTAGTAACTTAGGCAGGTGCCTAGAGCCTGAATGGTATCCAGCGGTCTAGCTGGCCCCTTCTTTCACACATCACCTTATCAAAAAAGCCAGGTAGCTTGCGCCCCATTTCACCCAGTCCACATCTGCTCTGAATTGCTGGTTATAGCATGTTTGTAATTTTAGAGTATTTATTTAATTTGCTGTTTTGTGATCAGCCATTTCAGAGTAATTATTTACTGTATGTTTTATAACAAAGTATTGTACTTTACAGTGATGTACTTAAACTGGCAAGTTAACTAGCCTTTGCAGTGGAATAATGTAGCTTATGTTAAAGTGGGATTTTCAGCCATAATATCAAATTCATTTACCCACTGCTCTATGTCTACAACCTGACCCTGCATTGCAAGCATTCCAATATAATCAAAAATAAATCTCAGTCAGCCAGACTCCATTTGATACATTGCTGAGGAGAGGGAAGCTTGTTATCTCCCCTACCACATTCCTGCCCCTCACTCATTGGCTGAGGGCAGTTCAGCGTGACAAAGGACTGAGAAGGGAGAAGCTGCTGAAATACAATCTATGCTGTGCTTACATGTGTTTACAAAGCAAGGTGCATATGACAGTGTAGTTTCTAGGAGAAAAAAAGAGTAAGGGAGAAAATTACATCAGGATTGGCTTCAGTCAGAGGCAATAAAGATGGAAAATGCCTGAAACAGTTTTCTCTTTATTTACTATATAACATTCACTGAAATCAAAATGTGGACAGTACAATACATATGCTATGTAAGCAGAACAAGTAATTATCTACCTACAGTAGATATGTGTTTTTTTCTCCTGTGATAGTATGGCTGTCCCTGCTTCTTTAATAACTCACATGACTCTGATATGTAACTCTGCTATTCATGCTACATTCCCAAAATATTGTATTTTTATCACCAATATATTGTTTGATCATCCCCTACAATTTATACAGACATATATGTTCATGTACTCAATAATAAGATTGAATTATACTATTCATATAGCAAATTAGTTTAATTTTTTTTTACATCTCTAGAGCCTATAAAGCGTTGCCAGAACAGTAATTGAATTTTGTTAATGGATAGAGAGGTGTTTTGATGAACACCAGGGGGCAGAGTCATTTAAGTCATAAACCAGAGCTTTATGGAGTCTTTGTAAGAGTGTAAATCTCTCCTGTAAAATAGTTGTATTGTTTATGGCATTCTCACTCAGCTCAGAAGTACAGATAATCTGCCCTGATTAAGCTGAGTGCTGAAAGAACAGCAACAAGCTGGAGACGGAAAACAGGTAAAATGCATTTGCAGGGTAGCCTGCAGAGGCTTTACACCATAGTGGAAACTGTGCTAATTACTAAAATACACAGACTTAATAAGATAAATTGCTTGTAATCACGTAAGTTCTTTATAAACTGACCAGTTGAATAACAAGATGCAGTACTGGCCAGTGAGCTGCTGGTGCTTGTTCAACTGAAATAAAGCAATGGAGAATGGGATAGCATTGTGGCCAATACATGAACATGAAGAAGAATGCAAAAGTGCAAAGCAGGAAAAGACCCAAATGTAAGAAAGCATAAACCGATCCTTAGAAACTTGTGGGTTCCCCAAGTTCCATCTCAGTAATGACATTATGCCTTCGCTGATGCTGACAGCTTTTGTGAAAGGTGTGACACTCCAAAACTACTACTGGACAGTATATGGCAGGGTGTTACAAAACAGACCACTTACCTAAGTTGTAGGAGGCTGAAGTGTGGAGGGCAGCTGCTCTTGCGGCTCACCACCCAGTAACCATGGAATGTGAACAGGTCCACTGGAGAGCAAGCACTAGTAAACCAACCGGCGTGACGACCAAGCATGTGACCTGGATGGCGTTGAAGCACTTCCTTTGGCTAAGTACGGTATTACAATAACTCAGCAACTGTTGAAGACTGCAGTCCAAAACTGAACAGATCTGTGGGAGTCTGCAAGAGAGTGGTCTTCATGGGAGTTCGAAGGTCAGCAACGAGGTGGGTTCTCATACAAGCAAGAGTCAGTACCAGAGCGGGAAGTCATCCAAGGCAGAAGTCGGCAGGAAATCATGAAGTCAGAGAGGCAGAGGTCAGCAATGGAGAGGGTAGTCGGAACAAGCAGAAGTCGGCAACCAGGCAGGCAATCATACAGGCAAAAGATCAGGAACTCAGGCAGATACTAGATCAAGTCACAGGAGAACAATCACCACAAAGCTGCAATACAACTGAACTGGGTAAAGGTTCTGTGCAGACTGATATAGGCTGTTTGGACACAAAGATGGTGTAATGCGTAATGATGTATGCAACGCACCCACGCATGCATAATTATTTGCGTGATGACATGTACATGCGCACACCTGTTCGTGCGTGCATGTGTAACTAGTTCAACCCTATGCCTTCCGGCACCAAGGCCTACATTGCCACGCACAGCACTCACGAAAAAATACCACCAGGACCATGTGCCTAAGGGGCCGATGGCGTGCCTCAGGAAGCCCGCGGACATCCATACGTGCCGGCCGCCGGGTCTGCACAGCAGCACAGGTAAGTGACAGTGACACAGGGTTATCTTAGTGCTTGAGCTCGCTGTTATATTGCTAAGCTTATTTCAGCAATGCGTCTCATTGTGTGATACACAGGGACATCAGACAAAGCATAGACAGCACTGTGTTATAGGCACATGGTTCTGATCACACACAGGGCTTGATTCACTAAACCGTGATAACAGATATCACAGTCGCACTATTGTTTTGCGCGCGTTATAACACGCGTTATAACACGCGTGCTCTTGTTAGCTGCTCATGCTCTTTGAGTCCTATTGGAAGAAAATCACTTTATATATGTTAACTTGTTCAAATGTCATTGTATTAGGCATTGTATGAACAAGTTAACATATATAAAGTGATTTTCTTCCAATAGGACTCAAAGAGCATGAGCAGCTTTAACCACTTTACCCCCGCTCGTACGGATTTCTCCGTCCCTTTTTCCATCCTTTAACCCCCAGGGACGGAGAAATCCGTACTTTGTGCACTCCCGCCGCTGCCCGCGCTCCCACTCGTAAACACGCTGCCCGCCGCTAGTAAACACGCCGCCGCCCGCTCGCCTGGAGATCAATGAACGGGAAAATCCATTCCCGTTCGTTGATCTTAGCCCCGCAATGATCCGCTGCTCTCCGATGGGCAGCGCGATCATTGTGAAACGATACAAACTTACCCAGCCTCCAAGTACTTCCTCCAAGCTTCCGAAAGGACGCTTGGAGGTCGCATTAAAGCAAAAAGTTACTGTGGCCATCTTGTGGCCAAATAGTAAAACTACACCCTACACATTTTTCACATACAAATAAATTACTTTTACACAAAAAATTAACTCATTACCTCCCACACTCCCAATTTTTTTTTTTGTAATAAAAAAAAAATAAAAAAATGTACAATAAAAAAAAATACATAAATAGTTACCTTAGGGACTGAACTTTTTAAATATTTATGTCAGGAGGGTACAACACTGTTACTTTATAAACTATGGGCTTGTAATTAGGGATGGACGCAAAACTGAAAAAATGCACCTTTATTTCCAAATAAAATATTGGCGCCAAACATTGTGATAGGGACATAATTTAAATGGTTTTATAACCGGGACAAAAGGGCAAATACATTTCATGGGTTTTAATTACAGTAGCATGCATTATTTAAAAACTATAATGGCCGAAAACTGAAAAATAATTAATTTTTTCCCACATTTTTCCTATTTTCCCATTAAAACACATTTAGAATAAAATAATTCTTGGCATAATGTCCCACCTAAAGAAAGCCTAATTGGTGGTGGAAAAAACAAGATATAGATTGTTTAATTGTGATAAGTAATGATAAAGTTATAGACGAATGAATGGAAGGAGCGCTGAAAGGTGAAAATTGCTCTGGTGGTCAAGGGGTAAACCCCCTCAGTGGTGAAGTGGTTAAAGTCAGCAGCTGCTATTTTTTAAAGTATTCATTGTTTGCATGTCTAGTATGTTTTCCCAACTAAAACCACAAGAATATGACAGGCTTTTTAAAATTCATATTTAACAGCTCTGAATACAATACAATACCCGCATTCCAAACAATAATAGACAGTATAGGTACAGTGCCTAAATTAAGCTGATTATATTTATTAGCACCGGCGTAAACTTTTTCAGCACCTTGTTTTGGACATCTAGAGTAGTGGAAACATGACACTCTAGTAAGAAGGATAGGGAAAGGACAAGGTAACATTAGTACGAGAGCAGTTAAAAGCTAGAGTTTAGCATATAGAAGAGGCACAGCTATAGGGATGAGCTTATCCAAGTGAAGGTTATGGTTTGGCAAAGAAAACAGGATAGGGTTAAAGTGAACCTAAAGTCAAGTTAAAAAAATGAGCAATAGCAGCATAGGGGGCGATATACAGGCTGGGAACGCGAAGCATCACTCGCATTCCCATGCCTGTCGGCCGGTGACGGCCAAACCGGAAGTGTTCGCCGGCGGGTCCTGGACCATCGGTGCGGGGCTGCGAGGGCACCGATCTGCTGCGGGGGGCTGAGGGAAGCCCCAGGTGAGTTAATCTCATTTTTTTTACTTGACTTTAGGTTCACTTTAAGCAAAAACAAAGGTTTGGGTTAGGCTAAAGTTTTTCTTCACACCTGAAACTTGAAAGACTGCACAAAATATTACAGCAGTAGTGATAGCTTCTTATCACAGCTGGGGGTGGATATCTCTCTGAGTTTGCTATTCAGTGAAAACATAAATCCATTTGCAAAGGTCCAGAAAAGCTGGGGATCACTTAAAAATTTACAAATTTGCCCAGGACTAATTTTGATGAGAGTTTATAGAATTACTGACTGTTCTGGTTTCAGTTATAACAATACCCCATTGCAGGTGCAGCTATTTAACCCCAATTGTTTAATCACCACTCAACAGTCTCCTGACAAGCCATGCTATTGTCTGCTTTGGTCCAGGCCAGGGTTGAAAAGCTGATAGCAAACAATTGTAATGAATCCAAGACAGATTTGTTGGATCAGTTTGGAACCCCAGTGTTATCCAGCCCTGAAAGTTAGTAAGGTGAAGCTTGTGTCTGGATTTCACGCTTCAGGTTTTCAGCACAGACTGGAAAATTAGAGAATGTATTTGATTGGTGTTATTGGACAGCACTTGTTTTCTTTTCATCTAGTTTTTCTTAGAAACAGTAAAACAGATTGCACAGTGGTTGTCTGATAAGTTCCATTCTTTCTCAGCAGGGAATACAAACTCTAGTTCAAACTGTCTTTTTAGTTTATTTTAAGACCTGTGCTGCCAACAGAATCTCCAGTTCACAAGCTAATAATGTAAAGTTTTACAGTCTGCTTATTTCTCAACAAAAAGGACTATTCATATTGAACCAAACGTCCTGGCAAACAATTTAGGCCGGCTTCACACTGCAGTTTGGTGGCAGTGGTGCTGTGCGCTCCGCACACCGCCAAAAACAGGCCTTCAGGGAAAAGCGGTAATCCCTGTCTGGCATTTGGCCAACAAGAAGTGACACTTACTTCCTGTTGGGCAATCGATGATGTGTGCAGAAGCGTATTTCTAAAATACGCTTCCACGCATGCGTATTTAAAGAGACATGACTTCCAGGCTGACGCAGATTGCCGCATGTCGCCACAGGAGCCGCACGGTAACACAGGTATGTGCTTGCGTTAGATAGGGCTCTTTCGGTGAATCGCACCACAACGTAGGGAGTGTGAACTCCCCCACAGACTTTAATTGCCAGGGGGCGTGGTGCGGCAAATGTACCGCACAGCAACACCTCAATGTGAAAGGACCCTCAAAAAAAAGGACCTGAGCTAAAATGCAGACAAGGCCGCCTTACTTTGGAAGCTGCAATGCTGCTTAGTAAATATTCTGAGCCCCTGCAGGCTGACTTCACTGAAATGCCCCCCATGACCCATGTGACCATGTTCCTACCTCTACGTTGGTGAAAAGACTGGCGTGTGATGGCATCAGGGTACATACTGGCAGTGCAGGCAGTTTAGAGCTAATGGTGCACAGGAATTTTTTAAAGTAAAGGTGCTCATACACTTATCGATTTTCCCCTTTGATTCCTGCAGATTTAATTAAACTACAGGTAATCATTACCCCAAAATGACTGATTGAGTTTTGGTCGATTTTGATCAAGAATCAATCGGACTGGACGGTAGATCTTGGGCAATTGGGGGCGGAGCAGAAGCGGCGGTAGATTGACGACTCATACCGTTGCACAGCATGGAACAGTACAACTCCGCAGTTTGGTTGATTTTCAATTCCCTGCTGAAATAGGCATTTCATTTCCCGACTACAGATGTACCACCAGCTGCTGTACCCTCAAGTGTATGTGTAACAATGGGGAGTGTTGCATGCTCACCTTTCATGATGCAAATCCTCGCCTCCTCCTGTGTCTGGCATCATTTTGAATTGTTAGCGGGAGCGCCTGTACCACATGACACCATCATATGTACTGATGTCACTACATGCTCCTGTGTGATGTGGAACGGTCACTTGTGGTGGATTTGAGCCAGTGGGAGTGGTAAGCCTTCAATACTCACCATGGGAAGGAGGGGGGAGGCACATACACTCAGGAGGTTGGTGGCATCGCAGGTGGCGGCGCTAGATCAATTTCCAAAAATTGTATTAGTAATCTGTCTGCAGTGCGTGAACAGGCAATATAGCAGTGCGTGGACAGGCAATATATCTCTGTCTGATCAGATTCTATCAGAGAGGTATCTATCTGATGATTAATCTGGTGGCAGATCAACAGGTGTATGACCTCCAGTCTATTTGAATTATTTTCTATTTTAAACTGACATTGGCTTCACTCTCAGAAGAAGTCTGGTACTCATGCAGCGGTAAATTCACATTACATTTGTCATTCCATTGAAGTGACACTAAGCATGGAACTATAATTAGGTCTTCTGATAGCCATTGAATTATGACCAGTCTTATAAACTCTGGGCATCCATTATGGATGCTAAATACAGTAACAACAATGATGTAAAATGATTAGATAATCAAATTATTGTATGAACAAGTAAATGTAATAGGATTAAGGTGCCAGAAGTACTAATAGTGGGCTCTATTCAGTGAGCTGTAATGAGATTGTTCTCAGCCAGATAAGCCTTTGCAACCAGACTGGATTACAAAGAAGTGGATATGGAGTATTAGTGGATTCTTTCAATTCACTGCTTCCCTCTGTTTTATTGATAAACACCGTAATCCTAATTTGTCATTGAATAACTGTTAGAAAGCTGCTTGTCACATACCTTCAGTGAAGTCTTTGTGGAAGTCTGTTCATTCTACATCTGTGTCCTCTATAAGAATAGTTATGAAATTATGCCTCTGTATGAATAGATTGGCAAGAAGCTGCTACTAGATTAGTGCTTCAAGGGGATCCTTTCAGCCAATTGTTATACAAAACAGCAGAGAAATTATATGTAATGCCCTGCCAAAAAATGCATTTGTGCGTGTCTTAAAGTGAAAATGTATTGCTGTAGAGCAGTTGGTATTGCTTTGCAAGTATCTAGTGTCACTGTCTAGTGGTTCTGTTCCTCCTTCTGACCCTCCCTCCTCAATACAGCGATCCATGGTGTCTCTTTCTATAATGTCTTTCTCAGCCAATAAGGGACGTCATACAAGCAATGCATTCCTTATTTACATTATGTAAGTTACGCTAGTTGCGTAATGCGCATTACATAGTTTTCATAAATGCCGTTAAACTTTATGTGCATACATAAAGTGTAAAGGTGTATTGTGCCAAATATATCATTCAGCAAAATATTATTTGTAAAGAGAGTAAAAGAATGTGCATTTAAAAGAAATGTGCTGTTGAAATGTTGGCATCCCCTGTAATCTCTAAGTTTCAGCTGTTTCACCAGAAACTCAAGAAACAATACCGTATAGTAATTGCCCATCAGATTCTGATCTGTTGGACAATTTAATTGCTTAAAGTGGTCTAAAAGTCAGTATTTCTACTTTGCTCTAAGAGATTCCTAACAGCTTTGAAGCTACAATCCCAGAAAACAATTGTAGCAGAACATCATTGAAACAGTTAACTGCCCCAGGACGCTAAATGTAGCGTCCAGGGTCGCCTTGAACGCCAGGGAAAATCGGGACCCGAACGCCGCATTCGCGTAAATGCAGTTAAAAGCCAGGTACAAGCGCTCCCATTCACTTGGGACAATGGGAGCGTTTAACACCAAGTCCCGAACGCTGGCGGTAAATGCTCCGCAGACATCTGTCTGAACCAGCCCTTAAACACAGCACCTTGTCCTGCCATGGAAAAGCTATTCAGCTTGAGATTTGCATCCAGTCTGCAGATAACAGTATCTTTGTTTACATTCCGATGTTGTTACATTTGTGTGTAAAAAACTGATAACGCTCTCTGATAAGTTCTGTGTGCTTCAGGCATACACACAGTTCAGAACAGCTCACTAGAAGATTTTAATATATAATAAAAAAGCATCTGGAATAGAATGCAATGGCAGCTTTCAGGGTGAGATAAACTACACTTTAGAAACAGACAATATTACGAGTAATAAAAAGTAGGAAAACACATTTTTATTGAATAGTTCATTTGTTCATAGTTCTTATTCATTTGTAGTTAGCCAATAAATTGTATCATCCTGATTTAAAACTTCTTGCTTTTACTGATGGCTAACACGGTACAATACCCTACTGCTACTACTTATTGAATAGTATGTCAGAGTTTCAGACCACTTTAAGCTTTAAGATGCCAATCCATTTACCAAAAATACTTGATGATTTTTTAGTCTGGATTCAATTTCTCAATTTAAAAATATGAACACAATTCTTAAAATGTATCAATGTAAGAAAGTAAAACCATGCATTTTCATGGGAAATGAATAAAGGACTTTGGCCCTTCTATTAAGATGTACTATGATACAAATTGATGCATTTATGTATTCAGGTATGAGACCTGGTGTACACTGTAAACCAGTTGTTATAAATGTTAATGAAAGGCTGTGCTCCTCTACCAAGAGCCTGCTGCTGATGAGCCTTTGATGAAGTGCTTAGGGATGAGAATATTGATATTGCTATTCCACAAGCTTTAAATGACTCTTGAAAATAATTGTTTTTATCATAGTCATGAGTTCTGCTTACTCTGCAAAATGCACATTAATGCGAGTAATGTGTGCTACTCCTAACAAACATGTTTATTGCTCTGCCTGCCTGCAGGACATTAATCATAGTTATATCATAGTTATACTGCTTTTGTTTCTTGTTTAATTGAGCAATTCATAATTTGGAAGTATTTTTTTCGACATTACTTTTTTTCTTTGTATATTATTAGTAGTAGCATTAGTAGGCATTTGTGTATATTTGATTCTTCGCTTTTTCTTGGATTTCTTGGTTCTGCAATTGCTGTCGGTCCTGTAGTCCTGTGTCCTGAAAAGGAGGTAAGAAAAGGAAGGAAGGGGCGAGAACGGTTCTGCAGAAAGCGACGTGTGAGCGAGCAGGGGCCCAGGGCAGAGAGGGTTAACTATTGGTGTAACTAAGGAGCTTGGGGCCCCAGTGTGAGTTTTACCTGGTGCCCCAAGCACTCTATTGATATGGAGCTCCAAAACCTATCAAGGACAGCTGCCGACAGTGTCTGAAAGGTGTATTTAGAGTAAAGAAACAGTTTGGTACGGATTACCACTATGCAATGCACATATAGAAGTGTTCATTACCAGCATAGCACCAATGAAAAACTAATATGATGGATAAAGGAGGACCCCTCTGGTTCAGGGACCCCAGTGCAGGTGCAACTTCTGCATCCCTTATCACTACGCCCCTTGGGGTTAATTTATGGGGAGCAGCACATCAGTGAGTCAGCGACATAGGTGGGCCCATGCCCACTAACACACCAGTTCAGTTTTGCAGCGGACAAAGCTGAATCTCACTCTCGCATGCTTGACCTTTGCTATAACAGTTTATTTTTTGTTTAGGTCGCACTCCCCCACAGCCGTCACAGTTCTGCACTTATAAGCTTACAGTAAGAGTCAGTTACAGTCTTAATACTTAGCAAATTGGGGTGCTGCAGTTAATAAACCAAAAATGTTCATATGTATAAAATAAAAACTGCTGCGCCCTCCTCAGAGCCTGTTTCAGTCCTCCAGACAATATGATGTATACGGCACCAGTCCTGCACTGGTATTGCCAAGGTTAACCTGCAGGATGAAACAGTAATTAATTTTATCTGGTTACCCTTTGAAAATTACAGCCGGTTCCGCCCCCAAACCACACTTGTGGTAGTCAAGTACTGCAAAGTGTGCCTGGTGTGTGAACACAGTGCCAGAACTCCACAGAGTACTGGGCTGACCAAATGTCTGCAGAGGTAGATATATTCCCATAGGCATCAGGCTTCTTATGCAGGCTATTGTAGATACCGCAGAAGAAGCAAACTCACACTGTAATAAATAAAAGATGTTTAATAGGAAATATAACAGGATCTTACTGACAAATGTGCACGTGCAGGTAATGTGCACATCGAAAGATAGCAGGCAGGCTGCATGCGGACAGGTTTCCTGTGGCGTTCCGCTGGGTTAGATCCTACCCTGGATCTATGGCTCTCCAGTTACCTGACCCTACTGCTCTTTTGCGCTTTCTGTAGCCACACCCACACATCAGCCTCAGATGCACTACTAGTAGCTCCATCCTACACCCAAATGTTGTTTGATCTATACCACTCCATTGAGATATATAGTAGTTTGGTCGTAGTTGCCTATTACTGACTTTGGCCTGTGACTTCAAGCCTGCTCTTCTAGCTGCTCCAGCCAGTGATCTCAACCGCACTCTGCTGACTGCCAGTCCTGACATCAACTTGTGACCTTGACCATGCTCTGCTAGATGCCAGTCCTGACTTTGGCCTATGATCTTGACCCCACTCGACAAGCCACTCATCCTGAGCTTGTCCTCTGACCTTGTTCCTGCTCTTGCTAACCACCAGTTCTGGACTCAGCCTGTGATCTCAACCTCATTCTGCCTGCTGCTAGTCCTGATCTCAGCCTTTGACATCAAACTGTCACTCCTGTCAACTAGCCTTGACCTCCACCTGTGGCTTCAACCCTACTCTGCTGCTATAAGCCCTACCTTTCTATCTCCATACTGCACAGTTGTTGTGACAGCACATTTAAACAAAAATGGAAAAGTTGAGGGGTGGGGGGAAGTGCAGAATGAGGTGAGAGGGAATATAATCGAGGGAGCAAGTGGTAATTTAGGCCTTAGAAATCCAAGAGGATAGTTTTGCATAGGGCTCTAGGTCTGGGACTAGAAATGATGGATTTACATGGTAACATTGATAAGATTTGTGGGGTTGTGAGTCTTAGGTGAACAAGGGAAGCGAGTGATGGTTTAGGAATGGTTTGATGGGTGGTAAGTGTGGGGCAGGAACCAACACTGGGCTTTATATAAGGCCTGGTCCTGCTTGGAGGCGGCCCCCAGCACAAGTTTGGCTTGTGACTACAGAACAAAAAAAGAAAAGAAAACAAAAACAAGGAAACAAAATCTCTGCAGCCATTGCTTCTTGTGCAAACAGGCTAGTTTCTTAAACAACTCTGATTAAACAATACTGATTTTTGTTCTAATATTATCAATATTATTATGCTGGTTACAGTAGTAAGCCATAGAATCCATGCATTCATGACATAATTAAAAACATCATTCAGCTGAAAAAAACGGCATATGTGTTTGCATGTTTACTGCATAGCAGGCTTCAGGTTTGATAAAAAGTCATGTATTCACCGGCTTACACTTGACTTCATTTCTGATGCTGCGTCTAAACATTCCAGCAGACTATGATTTTACTAAACCTTTAATAATCCTTCGCTGTGTTTTGGGAATTCAAACTTTCATGATTCCTTTTGAGTTGTCCACAAACATGTATTTGTTCAGCTCTAGATTGAATCCTAAAATGTTGATTAGTTTCTATTTTAAATTTTAAAATAAACCCTGCCTTACTTCTGTGCTCCCAATATTTTTTATTCTCCGATTTATTTTGAGATGTATCACTTAATTAAGTTGTGCCCTCATTTGCATGTGTAAGCGCTAAGCATCTGTAGGTTGTAGAAAAAACATTGTGCTGTGAGTGCTGGAAAGATGTGATAAAAGGTAACCCATTTAAGGCTTGGGCTTGCAACAGTTGTTCTTTATCTCCTCTGATACAGAACATAAATATCCCAGCATTGTGCTGACAGGAAACACAATTGTGTGCAGAGTAAAAATCTGAAAGGTTCTTTTACCCAGCATAATTTGTTGTTGGTAAAGCACAGTGAGATAACATGCCATGCTGAATGGTTGTTCTGATCTGGAATCTTCTTCTACAGCTTCAACATTCATTATTTATTTGACATTGATGGGGGTTAAACAAGACTACTTATAAGCCAGTCGGCCAGCTCACAAGCTAAACAATTGTAACCATTTTAAAGGCATCATTCCAAAAGGACAGCCAACAAATGCCGCTAATTATTTTGAAGCGCAACTCAAGACTAAAGTTAAACAGGCCTACGATGCCCCGAGGCCTTCTGAGTCTGTGACCCTTCTCGCTTTATCAGCACTGACAGCATTGGAAAACACAGGGGCCATGTACTCTACAGAAGGCAATGGAGCCTATACATCACCAACCAGGGATCCTGTCCTGCAATGGGGTTGTCTTGAAAAGCTGAAAAACTTTTCGCATAAGTTTTCTCCCTTTGAGATAATGTTTCATCTTCTATTCGAAATAACTTTTCAGCACTCTGCAAATGAAAAAGTACCAAAATGTGGGTGAAAAAGTACTGTCAGAATAATGAGTGTTTTCTTGCTTAACCTCCCTGGCGGTTTGTTAAAATCCGCCAGGGGGCAGCAAATACCTTTTTTTAATTTTTTTTTTTTTCATGTAGCGAGACAATGTCTCGCTACATGATAGCCGCTGCTGAGCGGCATCCCCTCAGCCCCTCCGATCGCCTTCGGCGAACGGAGATCAAGAAATCCCGTTCAAAGAACGGGATCTCTTGGAGGGCTTACCCCGTCGTCATGGCGACGGGGCGGGATGACGTCACCGATGTCATCGACGTCGTGACGTCAAAGGGGAATCCGATCCACCCCACAGCGCTGCCTGGCACTGATTGGCCAGGCAGCGCATGGGGTCTGGGGGGGGCGGCTGCGGCGACGGGTATAGCTGCGGATCGGCGGGTAGTGGCGGCAATCGGAGGTTACACGCAGCTAGAAAAGTGCTAGCTGCGTGTAACAAAAAAAAATTATGCAAATCGGCCCAGCGGGGCCTGAGCGGTGCCTCCCGGCGGCATAGCCCGAGCTCAGCTCGGGCTTACCGCCAGGGAGGTTAAAGGGCATTTTACTGATAAGGTGGGAAATATCACCTTGAGAAAACTTAAGAAAAAAAAGTGAATTGAATAAAGGCCAGAGTCTCTTCCATCTGAATAGTAGATACCTTTGCTCCTGACCGAACTATGGTCATCTACCACATCTGCACTCTGAATGTGAAATAAAGCATGTTAAAGTAGAGTAGCACCAAAATAAATATTTCCACTCAGCTGAATGTAGGACCCATTTAGCCCAGATACAAAGGGCAGAACAGTGCATACCTATGAAATAGCCGCCAGGAGACTTGGGCGCAGGATACAGCTGATATATGGCTTACCCTGCTCCTGCACAATTCCCAGCGGCTTTCATTGCTATTCCCCCTCCAGGTTGACATGGATGGTGGGGAATGATGTAATTCGGCCTCCAGCTATTTAATTTGATAGTCTGTGCAGGTGCTCAACATATAAATCTCATAAACGGCAACAGTTCCAATCTCTAGATATCTTCATAAACTCCAAACAGACAAAAAAAAAACCTAACATTGGGTACTCTCACTGAATGTGCAGGCCGATTATGTTACAGATCAGCAAAGATAGCATGTTATTGATATCCCATCGCTGTCCAAATCTGCTTGCACCTAAAACTCAAACAAGGAAAAAAAAAGGGCATAGCGTAATCCAGCTTCAACCATTTATATGTTGAGCGCCTGCACAGACTATCAAATTACATTCTTACAGGGTGTTTACCCCCCACTGTGTGGCGATCCATACACACTAAAGAACGCTTATGATAGTGACTGTATGATATTTCGCATATATTGCCTACATTTTGGAGTTATTGCCCTGTTGGAGGAGCGCTCATAGCCACATTTATTTTATGGCCTCCAGCTATTGCTGGCGGCTGAATTATAGTGTTTTAAAAGTAACTTAAGCTTCATCTTCTGACGGTGCCGAAGTTACTTACTAAGCGCAGCTATAGCCGTAATTCCTATCACAGCCTATGGTGGTGCGGCAGCGCCCAAATCTCCTGCGCTGTTTTAACAGGGCTCGAGAACAGTTTACCCGACTCCCTCTCCCTTGACTGTATATGCATCTTTCTCTTCTATCGTCTTCCCTGTTCATCCATAACAAATGTCCTCTTCTACCTATACTCAGAGGGAAGGATATCCTGGCATAGTCTCTTGCTCTCTTTTTTTGTGAGATTTACCCCATTCAATTCCTATGCTGTCTACCACAGCATTTTTACTGTGTCTTTGTCTGAATCACTGGAGGTTCACTGCCTCTTGCGCTCACCCCTGTGTGTCCTTCCCTGATGTCTCCAACCCACTACTCTGTAGAATGTAAGCTCGCAAGGGCAAGGACCTCCGCCTAGTGTCTCTTATTCTGCTGTAATTTATCATATGAACCTGTATTGGTGATGACTCAAACCACACATGAACTATGTATGTATTTCTATGTATATTGCTGGATGTCCTTATTGTACAGAGTTTTGAACGTCTCATTAGTGATGACCAATCAGATGCAAATATTTCTGAGTTCATGCAGATTTATGTAAATTTTTATGCAAATATATGCAGCTTGAAAAAGGACCAATCGGTTTACACCTGGGTGCGACTTGATTGGTCCATTTTCAAGATGTATCTATGCTTTCCACAATTTGTTTTGTACTATGTACTACGCACTGCACTACTAACATATTGGTGCTATATAAATACAAAATAATAATAATCACTGAAATAATTGAGCAATCATATCTTGAGCGATGGACTGCGGACGAGATCCGGAACAGTATACACATAAAAAAAAGATCAGAATAGTTGTTCAATAATGCAATAAAGGTCAAGCAATCTCTTGCAGTTTCTCACCTATACAGGAGGATGATGAGCAAATTCATTCATACATATTCTTTAATTGACTGAATTCTTAGTGTGCATCCACAGAGTTATAACGTGTGCTATTTGGGGTTACTGACTATGTCACTAATGATCATGGGAGGCTTGTAGCTTCTACAGTAAAATATGATGAATGGCTTCCCCACTAGATTTGCTGATAACACTTTAAGATGAACTTACATTTGTTAATATGGAATAACCTATTATAGAGTAACAGTTGGGAAGCCAGCAGGAAGCCAGCTCTTATTGCCTCCTTCAGCTTCTTTTTGCAGTCACTTCAGGAATAATGATTAATAGTTGGAGAGATTGTGCAGTGTGGGAGGTTTTCAGGAAGGCAATTAATTATTTTTCAGCAGCAGTAGTAGATCATCTCCATCTTTAGAACAATAAATTTGTTACATCTTTAGGTTTAAAGGGAGGATTTATTTGTTCATATTTGTAGTCTCTGAGGGCTGCTTTGAGACACAATCGTTTATTTAGTGCTGTCATATTGTTAGTGGTATTTTTTGTGTTTCGCCATTTACAATCCTTTTAACAGTTCTCCTGAACCATGATTAGCCCTGTATTGGCAGGATAACGTAAGAAGTTAATGGCTTTCGTATAGTGCAAGCCTTATAGTATGCACTGCACTTATAACTTGCACACAATACAAAGAAAAATGTATTATATGTTTATAAGTGCTCAGAAATGAATGACCGCTTCACACGGACGTCTCCAGGGCGTTAAACGACAGTTGCGGCGCTCGTTGTTTAAATTATTCAAGTGAATGGACAGCTGTCACCATGAACATTTAATGCCAAACTTGATTCTGTAGTTTCACATCATCTCATTTCATCTTGGATCTTGGATGCTGCATGTAGCGTCCAGGATCAGCAAACCGCAGCTCATCCTTGTCTCCCTGTGGGAGTCAAAACACGACACATTTGCCAAACACGGCCGAAACAGAAAAGCATTTCACCGAAACACCGAACTGCTGTGGGCTGCTGGTTCAGATGCCCGAATTCAGCATGTGTACCGCAACCCCTGAACCTGCTTGGCCAGCAAAGTGGATCGCTTTGGACGAGCTGAGAGCATTGTTCCCCCCACTTACCCCTCCCTCCGTGTGACATCACTAAAACGCGTCTGTACAGCCTTGGCCCTGAATTGATGCCTGAGTGATCGGGTCCCGATCCGTGCCAGATGACATGCCTCATACATGTTTATGAGGCTTTAGTACAAGAAAATGTATGTGTCTACAGATGCTAAAAATAGCATTTGCGGCACTTATTTAAAATACACTCTAGATAAATGTAATAGGTATATTACAACTGTATATGTTCTGCTAAGGTGCCCCTTTAATATATGTTGAGTTTTCACTGATACTTTGGATGGGAATTGTTATTTTGAAGGATTTGTATAGAGCTTGGTTAATGTGTTTTTGAGAACACCATCCTTTATAGCGCTTGGAAAGATCTGTATCATTCCCTTCTACATTAACTGGCTTCTACAAACTTAAATGTAATTTAATGATAGATGTCTGAGAGAACTGACTGAGAGAATGTTAAGTATGTTCCTATCCTGTGCCCGTAGGGATACTTTTGGGTTGATAAACTTATGTTCAGTTAGTCTACACTGGTGTGATGCCATTACATTTTTGTTAAACTGGCTGAATGCCTCTGACATAGGAGACCTGGGATCAAATCTCTGCTCTTCTTATATCAGTAAGCCAGAACCTATTCAGTAAGGAGCTCTTAGGCAAGACTCCCTACTGCCTACTGAGTGTGCTCTAGTGGCTGCCTTGCAAGCGATTTGAGTCTGACAGGAGAAAAGCACTATACAAATACTGAAATTATATAATTTATTTGTGGTAGTGGGCTGTTAGTGTACAGATATGTTATCCTAAATCACAAGTCTACCCTTATGTTGACACAGACTTCATATAGAGCTGTTTTTGGTAGACAGATTGTCACCCTTTCACAGTAATGTCTCTTTAAAGGAAATCTGAAGTGAGCGGGTTATAGAGGCAGCCATCTTTTTTCCCTTATAAACAATGCCAGTTGCCTGGCAGTCATGCTGAGTCTTAAGGGCTCTTTCACATTAGGGCAGATTTTCCGCGTTTCAACGTAAAGGGTAAAGTTTGCGTTACCCAAGGTTAAATGAAAGTCCATAGACTTTCATTTTAGCTTTCACATATAACGCAGCCTTTTTGTGCGTTGCGTTACACTGCACCCAGGCGCAGTTTTTGGCCGACGCTAGCTTTATGCGTTACAATGTTAGTCAATGTAAAACGCACACTATGCGCGTTTTTAATCCATTAACGCAGGCAATCAGTCCCAGAATGCAACAGAGGAACAATGTAGAAAGTTGAAAACTAAAAGAAAAAGAAATTACCTGCGTTTTCCTATGTGCTGTAACGCATTGAAAACGGATTAAAAACGCACACTCACTGCAGTGCAACACATATCAAAACGCATTAAAACGCATACAACAAAACGTATGCTTTGAGCGTTCTCCAACGCAAGCTCTGATGTGAAAGAGCCCTAAGGCCCCTTTTACACTTAATCAGTTGGTGTGCGTTAGTGTGCGTTGGTACGCGTTTTTTCCATAGCAGTGCATTGGGAAGAAGATTTCAGTTAAAACGCGTTAAGTGTAAAAGAGGCCATAGAATAACATGGGCATTACTTTGAAAATCAGTTTTCTTTCAGTTATAACTGAGAGCAACTGAGTAAAAGGGCCCTAAGGCTTTAGGTCACACACCTGCAACAAGCATGCAGCCAGTGGAGTCAGACCAGAGACACTGGCCCATATGCAATTCCCTTTTTCACCTAAGTTTTCTCCTGGGAGATAATTTTTAATTTTTGATTTCACCAAAAAGTAGGTGAAAAAGTATTATCAAAATTATTTTAATTATGTTCTTGCTTTCTGGTGGCTGAAACAGCATTTTATTGACACGTTGAAAAATATCACCTAGGAGAAAACGTAGGAGAAAAAGTTAATTGCATATGGCCACAGGCCCATATGCAATTCACTTTTTCACCTGAGTTTTCTCCTGGGTGATATTTTTAAATTTGTCAATAAAATGCATTTTAAGCCATTGGAAAGCAAGAAAATGATCAAAATAATTTGATAGTCCTTTTTCATTTACTTTTTTGTACTTTTTTAGTTGAAATGTGCTGGAAAGGTATTTTAATTTGAAGATGAAAAATTATCACCTAGGAGAAAACTCAGGTGAAAAAGTGAATTGCATATGGACCACAGCATCTTATCTACATGATCATTCTGGGCCAGTGATTACAGCACTAGAGGCAGAGAATCAGCACAGAAGTCAAGCAACTAGCATTGCTTATTAGAGAATGAAGATGGCAGCCTCTGTATTCCTCTCACTTCAGGTTCCCTTTAAACCAGTCGCACTTCTACCCTTCCTGTTTTATTACAAGAATTTGCTGTGGTGAAAGCATGAATCCAAGATACATCAGATGCAGTACTGAGATCAGTATGATAATATATATATAGTAGGCACAAAGGGGCACAGAAGTAGGCAGAGGTGCCACAAGGGACTGAAGGAGGCACAAGGAGACAGAAGGAGGCACAAAAGGGACAGAAGGACAAACAGGGGGTCAGGCATGGCACAAGGGACTGAAGGAGGCACAATAGGGCTCAGAAGGAGGCACAATAGGGCACAGAAGGAGGCAGAGGTGCCACAAGGGACTGAAGGAGGCTCAAGGAGACAGAAGTAGCCACAAAAGGGGACAGAAGGATGCACAAGACACAGAGGTGGCAGCTGCCTGCAACTTACGCTAAGTAGATGCAGCAGAAGCAAGTATTAGAACACCCATGGAGGTGGGGCTTAGTCTGGGGGTGAGACTTAATTTGGGGCGGGGCTTAATCCACCAACATGGCACCCCCCAGGACCAATGGCACTCCAGGCAATGGCCTGTACTGCCTTTGCCTAGAGGCGCCCCTGCATGGAGAATCAGTATTTGTTTTGTGTAAGTGTTGAGCTGATGGAGATCCAGAAACTACTGTATTGGATGATTTGAGAAATCTATAAGTTAAAAAAGAACTTCAGCCTAAACAAACATACTGTCATTAAGTTACATTAGTTATGTTAATTAAAATAGATAGGTAATATAATCTTTTACCCACCCTGTTTTAAAAGAACAGGCAAATCTTTGATTTCATGAGGGCAGCCATCTTTTTGGTTGAATGGAGGTGACAGGGAGCATGAGACACAGTTCCAACTGTCCTGTGTCCTGATCTCCTGATCACCCCTCCCAGTTGCTAGGCAACCTGAATAACAACAAAGGAAATCCCATCATGCTTTGCACAGCATCAGGGAAAAAAAAGCCCGGGCAGTTTTCTTTGATGGGGCGGAGCTTAGCTTTTGTAAAGCAAAAAATAAGGCTTATGTAAGAAAAACAAAGTTCTGATGCTGTGAAACTGTTAAAGAAACACCAAGCCTTTTCAGTGCTGCTGAGTATATTTTTAGTCTGAAGGTTCACTTTAAAGAGCAGTGGCTAAGTTTATTTCTTGCAAACTAATCACTGAGGGTACTTTTACACTAGATCAGTTGCTTGTTTATTTTTAAATTAATGTTCATGTTTCCCTATGGCTCGGTTCACACTATGCACATTTTAACTGAAAGCCTTTTCACAATGCACTGCTATGAAAAGTTAAAGATCATCAGTTTTTCAGCGTATGGTGTAAAATAAGCCTTAGTCAATCTTTCAAAAGTTGGCTACTTTTATGCATATGTACAGTACATGTTACTGTCCCAGTGACACTGATATACAGTACATGTGTGACGGCCAGGCCCGCCATCAGGGGGGTACAACTGTGACTTACGTCACGGGCCCGGGGCAGGCCCAGGGCCCGCAGCCTCGGGCCCCCCAGGCATTAACCTCCTGTCCTCTTCCCGCTTCCCCTCCCCCATTGGCCGCCGCTGTTAATACCTTAGCAGCGGCCGCTCTCCCCTCTCCGGCGTGTGTACTTATTCCAGCAGCATCTCCCGGCTGCTGTGTATGATGCGGCAGGAAGCAGGGCTCGGTTCCCATAGTAACGGCGATACACTACAGGAAGCCGCTGCCCTGCTTCCTGCCGCATCACACACAGCAGCCGGGAGATGCTGCTGGAATAAGTAAACGCTCCGGAGAGGGGAGAGCAGCCGCTGTTAAGGTAACAACAGCGGCGGGGGCGAGCGGGGGGCACCGCCTACCCATACTGGGGCACTATACTGGCTATACTGGGGCACTATACTAGCTATACTAGGGCACTATACTGGCACGCTATACTGGCTATACTGGGGCACTGTACTGGCTATACTGGGGTACTATACTGGCTATACTGGGGTACTATACTGGCTATACTGGGGCACTATACTGGCTATACTGGGGCACTATACTGGGGCACTATACTGGGGAACTATACTGGGGAACTATACTGGCTATACTGGGGCACTATACTGGCTATATTGGGGCACTATACTGGCTATACTGGGGCACTATACTAGCTATACTGGGGCACTATACTGGCTATACTGGGGCACTATACTGGCTATACTGGGGCACTATACTAGGTATACTGGGGCACTATACTGGCGCGCTATACTGGCTATACTGGGGCACTGTACTGGCTATACTGGGGCACTATACTGGCTATACTGGGGCACTATACTGGCTATACTGGGCACTATACTAGCTATACTGGGCACTATACTAGCTATACTGGGGCACTATACTAACTATACTGGGACACTATACTAGCTATACTGGGGCACTATACTGGCTATACTGGGGCACTATACTGGCTATACTGGGGCACTATACTGGCTATACTGGGGCACTATACTGGCTATACTGGGCACTATACTAGCTATACTGGGGCACTATACTGGCGCGCTATACTGGGGCACTGTACTGGCTATACTGGGGCACTATACTGGGGCACTATACTAGCTATACTGGGCACTATACTAGCTATACTGGGCACTATACTAGCTATACTGGGCACTATACTAGCTATACTGGGGAACTATACTAGCTATACTGGGGCACTATACTGGCTATACTAGGGCACTATACTGGCTATACTGGGGCACTATACTGGCTATACTGGGGCACTGTACTGGCTATACTGGGGCACTGTACTGGCTATACTGGGGCACTATACTGGCTTTACTGGGGCACTATACTGGCTATACTGGGGCACTGTACTGGCTATACTGGGGTGGCTAGAGGGCGTGCACAGCAGTCTGTAGGGGGGCCCAGGCTTGATGTTGTGTGAGGGGCCCCAAAATTTCTGATGACGGCCCGGGTGACTACTAGTTAGCTAACTTTATATGCCTTATATGGTATACTGCAATGTTTCTGGAGCTTTCTTTGGGTGTCATAAACTGCACATGGTTTGTTGGGAGAAGCAACCTATTCCCCCCAAACACCAAAACACACAGCCATCTACTCTGCCCTTGGCATAACACTGTTCAGTCATCTCTGGCTGTTCCCAACACTAGTTTTCATCCCTCTTCTGGGCCTATCTCTAACATTAACTATTTCATTTGTCTGCAGCATTGACCTTTAATTAGCCTATAATAATTTAATTAGCCTATAATAATTTAATTAGCAGATATAATAAATGGTGCATATTGGTATTAGGGAGAATATTTTCCTATTATGTAAATCCCCACTATCCCAGGGAGGGAAATAAATCAGCTAGTCACAGTCAGTAGCTGCTGATCAGTTAGATGACTGTTGGTTAATATATAGGTAATGGTAATGGCTTTGGCAAAATGTCTGTCTCTTCCTGAGTCCATTCCCTATGGCAAAATGAAGTATCAGTTTTAGCCACTTACGAGTTTCTGATGTCAGGGGAGACTAGTTTGTTATTTTAAAGTAAACAGTCCTGAATAGCAGCTTCAGTCTAAATCAAATGTCTGTTAGGCCTGGGGCGTGGGGCCCACTGCAAATTGCAAATCGTTAAGCGCTTTTGGTAGCAATTTTTGCAGCATTTTCCAGAGTGATTTCCGGTGCTTTTAAAACATTATCTATTTTAATGCTGTTAATTTGTACAGCGATTCTGACTGGTGAATTTCATGTTTGTTTGTTTTTTTTAATTCTGGGTAGTAAAATCGCTACAAAATCGCATTGTACAAGTTATTTTGCAGCGGTCCTATACTTTGTATTTGAACACATTAGCTCCAAAAAGGCTGCAGGACCCGCGATTGCTATAAGATTGGAATAGACCAGCACCAAAGGGTTTTAGAGGCAATTTATTCACATCAAAAAAAATTAATGACATCAGCCAAAATCCATCTCAAAAAGTACCAAATGTAATTATAGCTCAAAGTATAAGTAAAACATAGCGCATGCTGTGGGCGCTCGTTATAGTTCAGAAAAGGGTCAAATCTGCAAAGCTACGGTGCAGTAGCTGGACAGAGTTGGAGACAACTGTTGATATTACTGGTGCGAACAACTGATAATAGAGGTGCATGTATAGTTTGAATAATTAACCTCAACACACATAATGATAAATTCAAGTTCTTATAACATAAAGATCACTAAAGGTTACCATCATACTCATAGCCGGCCTTTAACCTGAGCAACCCAAGCGGTCGTTCAGGGCGCCGACTTCCAAGGGGGCACCTAGAGCTGGCTAAGTGACTATCTAACAGAGGGAGGGCACCTACTCCTGGCTACCTATTCTGAGGGCACCAACACATGGCTACTTATACTGGAGACACTGACACCTGGCTACCTATGGGGGGAGACCTACACCTGACTTTCTATACTGGGGGCCAGGGCCGTGCAGAGGATTCTCAAGGGGGGGTGCTCAAATGTTAAAAAGGGGCCCTAATCGATAAATCGTGCTAAATTGTGTATGTAATACCCCTACTCCAGAAAGCACTAGGCAGTCTTAACCCCCCCCCCCCCCCCCCCACACCACACACACACACACACACACACACACACACACACACACACACACACCTTTATAGAAGTATCAGGCAGACTTTGTGTCTTCTTCCAACCAACTTCTTTGGTGCCACCACCCTCAAATCGGCAGTCATAGGTGCACACTATTAGAGTGGGCACAGTGGAGCCTGATGTAGGCATGGATTCACCTTTCATTACTGGGACCTCTGTCCCTCTAGATCAGCACCCAAGCTTCTTTTCAGGCAAAGAAGCAGTGGTTGCCAATATGCAGTGGTTGCTAAGCATTAGTAGATGCAAAACTGCAGTAAGTGCCAAGGTGCAGTGGGTGCACAGATGCAGTGGCTGGTAAGACGCAAAGGTCCAGTTTGTGCTAATTTGCAGTGGGTGCCGATGTGCCAAAGTAAAGTCCGTGTCAAGCTGCTGTGGGTACCAAGGTCCAGTTTGTATTGGGTGCTTATTTGCAGTGGGTGCTATGCTATATTGGGTGCTGAATGAGTAGCAGAAGGCGATAAACAATAGTGGGTGCCATGTGAGTGCTAATTGGTACAGGGAGCCATGTGAGTGTTGGACATGAGTGAGCAGGGAGTGCCATGCGAGAGAACTGAGTCTCATATGGGTTCAGACCAAGGATGGGTACTGGTTGCTATTTGGGTGCTGACCATGGATGGGTACTGGGTGCATATAATGGCTTTGGAACTTTGTGCTGTGTGAGCACTATGCCATGTGGGTGTTGATTATGGGGGTTATAGGGTGTCATGTGGGTCTTAGGTGCAAATACTGAGTGCCAAGTGGGTACTGGGAGCAAGTACATGGTAGCATGTGGGTAATGGGTGCTGGCTAGTGGGGTATTTGTTGTCATGTGAGTGCTAAATGCAGAAGCTGGGTGCCATGTGGGTTCTAGGTGCTGGCACAGGGTGTCATGTGCATTCTGGCTGTATGGGTTGGTGTCAAGCATCATGTAAGTGTTGATTGCAGGTACTCAGTCCCTTGTGAGTTCTGGGTGCAAGTACTGGATGTCATATGTGAGTGTTTGGTGTTTGTGCTGGACAGTGGGCACCAAGTGGAGGCTTAGTGCAACTGGAACGACTGCAGATGAAACATGTGGGTGTTGGGTGCAGGTACATGGGTGCAAATACTTGGTGCATTGCCTGCACTAGGTGCTAGCTATGGGTGGGCATCGTGTGTCATGTGGATTCTGAGTGCAGGTACTTTGGGTGCTAGTACTAGTTTATGTGAGTTCAGATAATGTGCAAGTACTGTGCCAAGTGGGTGTGAGTACTGGGTGCCAGCTATAGGGTGAATGATGCAAGTACTAAGTGCCATATGGAGGTCGGATATAATTATTAGGTGAAAGTTGCTTGGTGCAAGTACTGGGTGCTTGCTATAGTGGGGGTTACTGGTTGAGTGTAATGTGGGTGCTGAATATTGGTGGGATTGCGGTGGGTGCAGGGAGTGGGAGGACACTGTGGGTACTGCTACGAATGGCATAGTTGCTGCTAGGGGAGGTAGAGGTCAGTGTGGTTGGTTGCTGGGGGAGGTAGAGGTCAGTGTGGGTGCTGGTGGAAGGGTAGGTCACTGTGAGTTCTGTGGAAGGAAGAGGTCAGTATGAGTGCTGGAGGAAGGGGAGGTCACTGTGGGTGCTGGGAGAGGTCATTGTAGTTATTGAAGGAGGGAGTAGTTGTGGATGCTGTGTGTTGGGAGAGATCAGTGTGGACGCTGCTTTTGGGATGGGAGGTCCCTGTAAGTGCTGCAGGGGACAGGAGGGTAGCCTCTGGGGGAGGGAAAGACCACTGTGGGTGCTGGGGGAAGGATAGGTCAGTGTGGGTGCTGGGGTAGGCAGGATCACTGCTAGAATTGGGGAAGGAGAGGTGATTGTGGGTGGTAGGTGAAGGGAGAGGTCACTGTGGGAGGGAGTGGTCACTGTGGGTGCTAGGTGGATGGAGAGGTCACTGTGGGTGCTAGGCGCAGGGAGAGGTCACTGTGGGTGCTAGGTGGAGGGAGAGGTCACTGTGGGTGCTAGGTGGAGGGAGAGGTCACTGTGGGTGCTGGTGGAGGGAGAGGTCACTGTGGGTGCTAGACGCAGGGAGAGGTCACTGTGGGTGCTGGGGGAGGGAGAGATCACTGTGGGTGCTAGGTGGAGGGAGAGGTCACTGTGGGTGCTGGTGGAGGGAGAGGTCACTGTGGGTGCTAGGTGGAGGGAGAGGTCACTGTGGGTGCTGGTGGAGGGAGAGGTCACTGTGGGTGCTAGGCGCAGGGAGAGGTCACTGTGGGTGCTAGGTGGAGGGAGAGGTCACTTTGGGTGCTAGGTGGAGGGAGAGGTCACTGTGGGTGCTAGACGCAGGGAGAGGTCACTGTGGGTGCTGGGGGAGGGAGAGGTCACTGTGGGTGCTGGTGGAGGGAGAGGTCACTGTGGGTGCTAGGTGGATGGAGAGGTCACTGTGGGTGCTGGTGGAAGGAGAGGTCACTGTGGGTGCTAGGTGGAGGCAGAGGTCACTGTGGGTGCTGGTGGAGGGAGAGGTCACTGTGGGTGCTAGGCGCAGGGAGAGGTCAATGTGGGTGCTAGGTGGAGGGAGAGGTCACTGTGGGAGGGAGAGGTCACTGTGGGTGCTGGTGGAGGGAGAGGTCACTGTGGGTGCTAGGTGGAGGGAGAGGTCACTGTGGGTGCTGGTGGAGGGAGAGGGTGGGTACTGGTGGAGGGAGAGGTCACTGTGGGTGCTAGGTGGAGGGAGAGGTCACTGTGGGTGCTAGGTAGAGGGAGAGGTCACTGTGGGTGCTAGGTGGAGGGAGAGGTCATTGTGGGTGCTAGGTGGAGGGAGAGGTCACTGTGGGTGCTGGTGGAGGGAGAGGTCACTGTGGGTGCTAGGTGGAGGCAGAGGTCACTGTGGGTGCTGGTGGAGGGAGAGGTCACTGTGGGTGCTAGGCGCAGGGAGAGGTCAATGTGGGTGCTAGGTGGAGGGAGAGGTCACTGTGGGAGGGAGAGGTCACTGTGGGTGCTGGTGGAGGGAGAGGTCACTGTGGGTGCTAGGTGGAGGGAGAGGTCACTGTGGGTGCTGGTGGAGGGAGAGGTCACTGTGGGTGCTAGGTGGAGGGAGAGGTCACTGTGGGTGCTAGGTGGAGGGAGAGGTCACTGTGGCAGGGAGAGGTCACTGTGGGAGGGAGAGGTCACTGTGGGAGGGAGAGGTCACTGTGGGTGCTGGTGGAGGGAGAGGTCACTGTGGGAGGGAGTGGTCACTGTGGGTACTAGGTGGATGGAGAGGTCACTGTGGGTGCTAGACGCAGGGAGAGGTCACTGTGGGTGCTAGGTGGAGGGAGAGGTCACTGTGGGTGCTAGGTGGAGGGAGAGGTCACTGTGGGTGCTAGGTGGAGGGAGAGGTCACTGTGGGTGCTGGTGGAGGGAGAGGTCACTGTGGGTGCTAGACGCAGGGAGAGGTCACTGTGGGTGCTAGGTGGAGGCAGAGGTCACTGTGGGTGCTGGTGGAGGGAGAGGTCACTGTGGGTGCTAGGCGCAGGGAGAGGTCAATGTGGGTGCTAGGTGGAGGGAGAGGTCACTGTGGGTGCTGGTGGAGGGAGAGGTCACTGTGGGTGCTAAGTGGAGGGAGAGGTCACTGTGGGTGCTAGGTGGAGGGAGAGGTCACTGTGGCAGGGAGAGGTCACTGTGGGAGGGAGAGGTCACTGTGGGAGGGAGAGGTCACTGTGGGTGCTGGTGGAGGGAGAGGTCACTGTGGGTGCTAGGTGCAGGGAGAGGTCACTGTGGGTGCTAGGTGGAGGAAGAGGTCACTGTGGGTGCTAGGTGGAGGGAGAGGTCACTGTGGGAGGGAGAGGTCACTGTGGGTGCTGGGGGAGGGAGAGGTCACTGTGGGTGCTAGGTAGAAGGAGAGGTCACTGTGGGTGCTAGGTGGATGGAGAGGTCACTGTGGGAGGGAGTGGTCACTGTGGGTGCTGGTGGAGGGAGAGGTCACTGTGGGTGCTAGGTGGATGGAGAGGTCACTGTGGGTGCTGGTGGAGGGAGAGGTCACTGTGGGTGCTAGGTGGAGGCAGAGGTCACTGTGGGTGCTGGTGGAGGGAGAGGTCACTGTGGGTGCTAGGCGCAGGGAGAGGTCACTGTGGGTGCTAGGTGGAGGGAGAGGTCACTGTGGGAGGGAGAGGTCACTGTGGGTGCTGGTGGAGGGAGAGGTCACTGTGGGTGCTAGGTGGAGGGAGAGGTCACTGTGGGTGCTAGGTGGAGGGAGAGGTCACTGTGGGTGCTAGGTGGAGGGAGAGGTCACTGTGGGTGCTAGGTGGAGGGAGAGGTCATTGTGGGTGCTAGGTGGATGGAGAGGTCACTGTGGGTGCTGGGGAGGGAGAAGTCACTGTGGGTGCTAGGTGGATGGAGAGGTCCCTGTGGGTGAGGAAGAAGTCACTATGGGTGCTTGGGGAGGTAGAGGTCAGTATGGGTCGTAGGTGGAGGGTGAGGTCAGTATGCCACACTAGGCTTCCTATCCAGACCTCTTCACCTGAAAGTGCCCCAGGAGGAGGCGGAGCTTCTCGCAGGTGGGCGGGGCTTACCGCGGTAGGGGCGGGGCTTATTTGCGCGATCAGAGGGGCCTTTTTTACTGATTTTAAAAAGGGGGGGTGCCTGGGCACCCAGAGCACCCCCCTCTGCACGTGCCTGCTGGGGGCACCTGTGCTTAGCTAGGACACCTACACATGAGATCCTATACTGGGGGCACTTATACCTGGCTACCTAGCTATACTGAGTCTGAGAGAGGGTTTTTTTGGAAGGGGGGGGCACGCACTGCGGCTATAACGTGTGGGGAAAATAGTCGGTGCTGTGCTATCATTCCAAATGGGGGGAGGGGGGTGGCTAACTGTCCCACTTGTTTTAATTAATATTCCTGAAAGTTTCTAGCCTTCGTTTTTAAGTGTATTCAGGATAAGGCACTCTCTCTATCCATTTTGTGGTTATTAGTATTTTTCTATTATACATATGTGATGTGTCACAGAGATCTGAGCATTTGGCATGATGTGCCACGACTTCAAAAAGGTTGGGAACCACTGCACTAGGAGGTAACTCAGGAGAGAAGGTGAATTGCATATGGGCCTGTGTGTGTGTGCGTGAACATGCGAAGAGGATGAAGTGGTGGAGCACCAAAATCAGGTTTCGTTCAGGGCGCTGTGAAACCTAGGGCTGGCCCTGATCATACTTTAGAGAGGGAAAAACCTTCGACCCTGTGAGAGGCCGAGTCTAAAAATAAAGTTTCAATTCTCATAAGATTAATTTTCTCTTGAATAAGTCTTGCAACTTGAGTTCTGATTATAGGAATATGTAGTATTGATATCATTTAGTTTCATTCTGTCACAAATCTGAAGGTACATGCAAGTCAAATTACACACACATGTTGGCCTAAATGGTCACCTGAAACTATTAAATGAGCATAATCGACTAAAAAGTCAATTTTATTTACATATACAGTAGCATTAAAGATTTAGTCCTCAGTAAAATACCTGTTGTGCATCTCATGACCTTCATCCGCATATTTCAATATTTCACAGGGGCTTCCTAGTCATCCATTGTTGTTGACCAGTAGGAATCCAGACTGGCAAATTTAAATAAATCCAAGCAGGAAATTCAAACAACTCCATTGGGAATTTGCCTCCGAGGAAGGTTATTGGTCTTTAATGTGGCTTTAGTGTACAATTAAGCAAAATTCAGATTAAATTGGCCTACTTCTTTTGGATTTAAGATGACATGCTTAAATAAGAAGTGTTATTAACATATTAATAATTATAAATGTCGTTTTTATATAGTGCTGAAGTGTTCATAACATGATCTGGTTAAAAAATATATAACATTATCTGGTTAAAAAAAAATAGTTATATATTGCTTTAAAAGTCCTTCTCTTTTACTTCTATTCCCCCAAAAATATTCAGATTAGTTCTATTACCAGCCGAGATGGAGTTGCAAGACCTCCCATACTTACACTATCAATGCACTGTCCCTGGAGTCTCCATGCTTCACTGAGAACCAAGATATGAGGACAAATAGCTTCAATTTACTGCTACAATATGCACTTTACTCACAGAGGTTAAACCACTCAATCTTCTTTGCACTCTTGCTTCAAACATACTTAAAGGGAACCTTAACTGAGAGGGATATGGATGTTTCTTTTTAAACAATACCAATTGCCCGGCAGTCCTGCTGATCTCTTTGGCTGCAATAGTGGCTAAATCACACACCTGAAACAAGCATGTAGCTAATCCAGTCTGACTTCAGTCAGAGCACCTGATCTGTATGCTTGTTCAGGGGCTGTGGCTGAAAGTATTAGAGACACAGGATCAGCAGTAGAATCAGGCAACTGGTATTATTTTAAAAGGAAAAATTCATATCGTTCTCAGTTTAGGTTCCCTTTAAACACTGCTGTAGAGATAACAAATATTTTGCATCCCAATGGCAGACATTGATGCTCTAAAATTGCCAAGAAGTGTTGGTAACAGTCAGCCATCCCATTAACGGGAATCATCCTGTGGAGACATAGATCTTAGACAAGAAAGTCCACCATTACACTCATAAACTAAAGAAACCCAACATGCCCACATTTAAAGAGACACTGAAGCGAAAAAAAAATTATGATATTATGATTTGTATGTGTAGTACAGCTAAGAAATAAAACATTAAGATCAGATACATCAGTCTAATTGTTTACAGTACAGGAAGAGTTAAGAAACTCCAGTTGTTATCTCTATGCAAAAAAGCCATTAAGCTCTACGACTTTCAAAGTCGTGGAGAGGGCTGTTTTCTGACTTTTATCAACTGTTACTAAACAAATTCCCTTTTCTCTGCCAGAGGAGAGGTCATTAGTTCACAGACTGCTCTGAAAGAATCATTTTGAATGCTGAGTGTTGTGTAATATGCACATATTATTGAATGATGCAATGTTAGAAAAAAACACTATATACCTGAAAATAAAAATATGAGAATATTTTCTTTGCTGCTAATCTTCTAGTAATTATTCATAGTACGCAACCAATTCATTATATCATATATATTTTTTTCGCTTCAGTGTCTCTTTTAAGGCTTAGGTGCACATTTTAGATGGTTCTTGATCATTTGTAATTATCTTGGCTAAAAATCTGTATTGTGTACAAACATCTGACATCACCAATAAGATTCATCCATCCACTAATGATCAAAAGCTGAAGTCAAAAGCTGATCAAAAGCTGAAGTATGAGGTTCCCACAACAGGTTGTCATGGACTTGTCATCCTTTTCTCCTCTTCATAGAACAAATAGAACAGAACAGGCTGTTTGACTGACACCCAGAACAATTGCTAACAATTATTTTGGACTGCAATAACTTAAAGTTTGTACAGTACAATTGAGTTTCTGCTATTCTGCATTAACGCTATTCCACTACGGTCCCGCTGCGCTCTGTTGGGTGTTTGCGATTTTGGACAGGAGAAAAAAAAATGGCTTGGAAAATATTCCATTGCTCAATTGCTAGGCAGTTTTCCTGCACTCCTATACGTTGTATAGGAGGCCAATCGCATGGAACATGCAACGAGCAGGACAATGAGGAAAATTGTGAACGCATCCCACTAATGGAAACATCCCCCACGGTTTCTGCTAGTTTGGAGTGTATCTAGCCTTTTGCAGTCTGATTGCGATCGCAATTGCATCTCTAAGCACACTTAGTGGAAAATCAAAATAAACATACACAGGTCATACTTACCTTCAATGTAGTCTGCTCATCAATCTCTTTCTCCTCTCCTGCGTCCTGTTTGTCCACTGTGATAGATGAAATTCTCTGGCCTCCATTTTGAAAATGGCCATTACCCCATAACAGCTTCCTGGTCCGAATACTGTTAAACTGTAATATCACCCATTTGAGCCATAGGGAAACATGGACATTACCTTGCACATTCAGTTGTAACTGATAGCAGCTGATATATACCGTATTTTTCGGACTATAAGACGCACTTTTTCTCCTCCAAAAGTGGGGGAGAAAAGTCAGTGCGTCTTATAGTCCGAATACTACATATTTGGATCTGTGCCTCAGTCAGTGTCCGCCATAGACAGCCGCACATCTCAATCCCTGTGTTCCTGTGTCCTATTTGTCCCCTTTCCCGCCTCTCCCTTCTATCCCCGATGTCCTACTCATCCGCCCGTGTCCACCAGTGTGCTCGAGTACATACTTGTAGCTGAGCTGTGTTGCGGTGTACTCCGTGTCCCCCATGACTTATTTTCTGATCGCGGTGTCCTGCATGTTCCTATCACTTATTTTCTGATCGCGGCGTCCTGCGTGTCCGCATCACCTATTTCCTGTTTGCGGTGTCCTGTGTGTCCCCATCACGTATTTCCCGATCTCGATGTCCTCCTCCATCCCGGTGCCTGCCAGCGTTTTAGACACAAACTAGGAGGCGCACAGTTCCCCGCATTAACGTGCACAGCTTTGCCGATCTATGAGCGAATCAGGCGGGGGGCGCTGCCCCAGCCAGCCAATCACGCTGCTTGATGTTTTCTGCTCTAATCAAACAGCACCCGATAGCCCCGAGGGCGGGAGTACAGTCCGTCTTTGGAGCCAATCACGGCACTCCCTCAGTAGCAGGGAGTGCACTGATTGGCCCCACTGATGGAGCTGTTGTCCCGCCCATAGATCAGCAAAGCTGTCCTGTGACTTTTGAATGGAGGAAGCTGCGCGGCTGCCAGTTTGAATCTGAAACGCTGGATGACACGTGGGGTGCCGGAGGAAAACGGCCAGGTGTACCGACGAGCACCAGCAATAGACGGTACATAAGACATGGGGACATGAAGAACGGGAATAGCTACAAGTATGTACAGTATTAAATGCACTGGCTGACACGGGGACAGAGGAGGACATCAGCAATAGAACAGAAAAAAAAGAGATGGGGACACAGGAACAGAGGGATTAAGATGCCCAGCAGATGAGTGACAGGGGACATGGAGGACACAGTGGAATACAGGGATTGAGATGCCCTGCTACATGTACTGTATGTATGTAACTCACTGGTGGACATGAGGATGGAGGAGGGGGACATGGAAATAGAAGGGAGATGAGGGATAGAGGACACAGGGATAGAGATGCCAGACAAAGTATTTAACACACTAGAGGACATGGTGAGGGTAGAAGGGACGAGGGGATAGAGGACACGCAGGGGTAGAAGACAGAGGAAACAAGACACAGGTGGATGGAGTACGAGGACAGAGAACATGGGACAGAGAAAGGAGGAAAGAGGACACAGGGACACCAGGGGACCTAGGAGGACAGAGGACACAGAAGGTTCAAGGAAGGTACAAGAGGTAAATAATAATTGGGGGGAAAAGGTCCATAAGACGCCCATGCACCATAGACACACAAGGTTTAGTAAATTATTTTTTCCCTTGGATTTTGTCCTCTAAACCTAGGTGCGTCTTATGGTCCGGAGCGTCTTATAGTCCGAAAAATACGGTAACTGACAGCAACTGGTATATTTCAATTCTGACAAAATCTTGTCAGAACTGGAAGGGATCACTGTAAGAAGAAAATGGTGAGCTTCTGAGAGGAATTGATATTGAGGCAAGTATGTAATATTCATTTGCAGCTACATCATGTGATTATTTTAAATAATTTTACTCAGTTCAGGTCCCCTTTACGGTCAGTGTAATGGCCCATACTCACGGGCTACAATTGTCACCGCAACACGCGGCGCGCGCGTGTTGCGGCGACAGGTCACCCGTGAGTATGGGCCGTCGCACGGGCGCGCACCCCGAACTGTCGCACGTCGCTGATGTCACTAGGCGATTGAAAGTTTCAATCGCCTGGCGACAGTCGCTGCCGCACCTCCGCCGCAACTGTCGCTAGTCCGCGTGAGTACGCGGACTAGCGACAGCAACCTCCATTGAGAATGCGGAGCTTCCGGCGGGGGGAGGAGGAACGTCGGCAACAGCTTCCGTCGCGCCGCTGGTCCCTCTTCCGCGTGTGTACGCGGAGGGACCTGGGGAGGAGCCGTCGCCGGCCTGTCGCCCACACGCTCACATGTGCTGGCGACAGGCAACTTTTGCTGCCCGTGAGTATGGGCCATAAGGCTTTCTGAAGAGGTTAGTATCTGGTGGGGCTGGCTAGTGTGTAGTGTTTTACTGAAATATTTCCATGCTGGTTTCTCAGTGCCAATACTTGTTAGTGCTGAAACAACAGTGTTCATACACAAGGCACCAGAGCACAAGACGCAATCATCGTTCAGCTAAAACAGGTGGTCACACTGCTTTTATTTATAACCTTGAGATTTGCTGAGCAAATCTGCTTTTGATTCCTGATGTAATACTGCCACACAGAAGTCATTTCAATAAATAATTGATTTTGTTTATTCCACAGTGCATTTCCTCCCCTCGTTTGCCAGCAGCAGGAGGAAATGTTCGCCTTCCTGTTTACTTGTGACAGACGTAAAAGCTAACATATTTGTTAAGTTAATTAAAAAATTGCTCCCTTTCCTGAAGACTGAGATGGTACACTGAAATATAGATCATATTGGATGTTAGACTACAGGACATTTCTATATAAAGTACCAGACTTTTCAGTTCTTCACAACATGTTAAAATGTGTCTTCATGTCTCACCACACAATTACTTGGAGTTTTTTCCATGCCATTGTAATTGATTATCTCTACTGAATGTCTGCAATTCTCAGTATTGTCATAGAGCTAAGAGAAAGGAGAGCATTGATAAACACTCTACAGGAATTGCAGGGATAAAATTCTTCTATTTCTTTCTATTGTACCGAAATTCCATTCCACTCCTCTAGTTCATGCTGGGAAGTATGCACAAAATGGACCTGTGTTACCCTCTTGAAAGTTATAGAGTTTATTATAATTGGTACATTGTATATTGGTATAATTGTACATTGTAATCAACACAATTCACTTTGTAACACATTGGCCCTTTAATTACGGTATTTAAAAAAAAAAATTGCATTTTCTCCTAAACAGTAGGTGAAAAAGTAATATCAAATATATTTTGAGAATTTTCTAATTTCCCGGTGTCTTAAAGTGAACCTCCGGACTAAAAATCGACTCAGCAGCACTGAAAAGGCCTGGTGTTTCTTTAACAGTTTCACAGCATCTTTTACAAGCCTCATTTTGGCTGCACAGAAGAAAACTGCCCGGGCTTTTTTCCCCTGATGCTGTGCAAAGCATGATGGGATTTCTGATTTTGTTGTCCTCGTTCTGCTGTTTTGGTGCAATTTTTTTTTTCATTTTGAATTTGACATTTGAAGCCTAGTGTGTGCAGGTTATGGTTAGGGGTTATCAGGACACAGAAGAGTTGGAACTGTGTCTCCTGCTCCTTGTCACCTCCTTTCAACCAAAAAGATGGCTGCCCCCATGACAAAGATGTCAGCCCCCATGAATCACAAACATTTGCCTGTTCTTTTGAAACAGGGTGGGTAAGAGATTATATTACCTATCTATTCTAATTAACATAACTAATGTAACTTGATGACAGTATGTTTGTTTAGGCTGAAGTTCCCCTTTAAAGGGAAGGTTCAAACAAAATAAAAAAATGAGTTTCACTTACCTGGGGCTTCTACCAGCCCCATGCAGACATCCTGTGCCCTTGTAGTCACTCACTGCTGCTCCAGGCCCCCGCTGGCAGCTTGCCGACCTCGGAGGTCGGCGGGCCGCATTACGTCCATTTTTACGCATTCCCGCTAGTGCAGGAGCATTAACACATACAAAAATGTACGCATTGAACCAGTAATGCGTAAAAATGTATGTGTTAATGCTCCTGCACTAGCAGGAATGCGTAAAAATGTACGCAATGCGGCCCGCCGACCTCTGAGGTCGGCAAGCTGCCAGCGGGGGATTGGAGCAGCAGTGAGTGGCTGCGAGGGCACAGGATGCCTGCATGGGGCTGGTAGAAGCCCCAGGTAAGTGAAACTCATTTTTTTATTTTGCTTGAACCTTCCCTTTAAAGTGTACCTGAGATGAGCTGTTGGGCCCAATTTATTCTTACCCGGGGCTTCATCCAGCCACATGAGGTGCTTTGAGTCCATCGACAACCTCCTTGGCTGCTCCGTTCATTCACAAAACCTCCCAGTAATCAGGCCAGCCGCGCTCTTCTGAGCATCAGTGGCTCAGCTGCGCACGCACCCCAGGTCGCGCTCCTGCACCCTGGAGCATTCTGAGAGAAAGGAGCGGCCGGGGAAGATGTTGTGGGACTCCGAGCACCTCATGCAGCTGGAGGAAGCCCCGGGTAAGTATAAATTGGGCCACAAAGCTCATCTCAGGTAGGGAATCCATAAGAAAATACCCCCCCCCCCCTCCTGGGGAATTCTTACCTCAGGAGGGGGAAATCTCTGGATCCTAATGAGGCTTGCCCCATCCTCCTAAGCCTTGCTCTGCTGAAACCACAGCCAACATGGATGTCAGCTGTGGCGCAGGTGCAGCAGCACCTGCAATATTTACCTTCAATTGCTCCAGTGCAGGTTTTTTGTTTGGGCTCAGGAGGAAATAACCAAGCCTGATCGAATCGCACCTGCGCAGTAGAGCAGACCTGATTGGACTCTGCTATTTTCGTGTGAGCCTAAATATATACTTCGCCGGTGTTGGGGGGCATCCAGCACTTGATCGCCGAGGCTAAGGAGAATGGGGGAAGCCTCAAGGGGGTTTCTTGCAGATCTTCTTTAAAGAAACATTTTATTGACAAGGAGTGAAATTATCTCCTTGGAGAAATCTCAGAAGAAAAAGTTAATTGAATAGGGGCCAGTGGACTTTGAGTAAGGCATTTAATGAGTCTTATTTGTGACCAGTATAACCTTCTTCCAATGATTGCATATGTTAATATTTGTATTGCCTACTGCTTAGGATATTGTTTTCATTGTGTGGAGCCATGTTTCTTTTATCATTAAAATCTGCTGTGTGTAATCCCTAGTAATGCTGCATTATACGAATATCAGTAGAATGTGTGAGTGACTGAGAAACAAACACAGACCAATCAGCATAGCAGGTGCAGGTTTCATTACAAAACAGATGCCATACGTTTCCAGTGAGATTGAGGTATCAGCTAAATTGCAAACATGTTGAGCATGTAAAAATGTGTCAGGGCTTGTTTTGTTGAGTTACTGATGGAATAGTTAATTGGTGATGTGAGTTCTGTTAAAAATATTCCTCCTTTTTTTACTATTTGATGCATTTCACCATATGTCATTATAGCCATGCCTTCTATTAATGGTTAGTTTTTTTTATCTATAATGTAGAAAAACCATAATCCAGCATTGTGAAATACAGCAGCTTTAATGCTCACCTACATTCTCTCTGATTTTAGAAGAAATTAGTAAGGCTTAATTTTGAATACACATTTACACTCTAGTGCCAGAGGTATTGGGACACCTGCCTTTACACGCACAGGAACTGGCATCCCATGATTAAATCTATAGGCTTTAATTTGAAGTTTGTCCACCCTTTGAAGCTATAACACCTTCAAATCTTCTGGGAACACTGTGCAGAAGGTTTAGGGGTGTTTTATGGGAATTGTTGAGAGAATTGCTCTAGAAGAGCATTTGTGCAGTCAGGCACGGATGTTGGATGGATAAACTTGACCGGCTTCCGCAGAGAATTGACTTTAACCTGGTACAACACTTTTGGGATGAATTGGAGTGGAGGCTGTGTGCAAGGCTGTTGCGCGCAGACTCCACTACAATTCATCCCAAAAGTGTTGTACCCGGTTAAAGTCAGTACTCTGTGCAAGCCTGTCAAGTTTATCCATACCAAACTCACCCATCCATGTCTTTATAGACCTAGCTTTAGGCACTTATGCACAGTCATCTTGGAACATAAAAGAGTCACCCCCAAACTTATGCTACAAAGTTGGGAGTATGAAATTGTCCAAAATATCTTGGTGTCCTGGTTCATTCATAGTTCCTTTCCTGGTAACTGGGCCCAACCCCTAAAAATCAACCTCACACTATAATACCCTCTCAACCAAAGTTTACACTTGGGACAATGCAGTCAGGTAAGTACCGTCCTCCTGGTATTCGCTAAACCTAGACTTGTCCATCAGATTGCCAGACAAAGAAGCGTGATTTGTTACTCCAGAGAACACATCTCCATTGCAGTGCGGGGGTGGTGTGCTCTACACCACTCTATCCAACACTTTGCTTTGCACTTCGTGATAGAAGGATTGGATACAGCTGCTTAGCCATAAAAAACACATTCCATTAAGCTCTTTATGCACTGTTCTTGAGCTAATCTGAAGCCTGTACAGAGTTTGGAAGTCTCTTGTGCTGTGTCTCGATAGAAAGTTGGTGATTTGCAGGCTATGTGTGCCTCAGTATGCACTGACCCAGCTCTGGGATTGTACATGACTTACCACTTTGTGACTGAGCTGCTGTTGTTCCTAATTGGCTTCAATTTTGTTACAACGAGCCAACTGTTAACTGCAGAATAGTGGCAAGGAAATTTGGATGTACTTGTTGCACAGGTGACATCCAACCATAGTAGCACACTGGAATTCACTGAGCTCCAGAGAATGACCACGCATGTTTATTTAAGTAACCTAGGTTCTTGATTTTATCCAACTTTATGGTAATTAAAGCCTTAGTTCATGTTTTTAATGCATGAGCCCTCTAGAATGGGAATGGTACTAATTGTCCCATTCCTTAAACGTATACTGAAACTGATGTCTATAGCACAAAGTTCCCCCTAACCAGGATTTAGAATCATTGTAGCGAATGTGAGCTGCTTCATGCAGTAGCTGCTTCACGCTGACCGTCGCACGCTAATGCACATTGTTTCATGCTCTCTCAACAAAGATTCAGAGGGGAGGGAGAGAGTGGAGGTTCCCAACATCGAAGTCCGCTCAAATTCTGCGTGGCTGCGGCCACTCACACACGTCTCAGGAGAGTCGGTTGTACAAAGGAAATGTTGTTAAGAAACCAAGATCCGGTTCACCGGAAGTGTTGCTTCGTGACAGTGCAGTTTCAACTAATCACGCTAACACGTTTCGAAAGGATACGCGTCCTTCATCAGGGCCCTAATCCCATGCAGGATTTGAGTGGACTTTAATGTTGGGAACCTTTGCCCTCTCCCTCCACTCTGAATCTTTGTTGAGAGAGCCTGAAACAATTCGCTATAACGATTTTCAATCCCGGTAAGAGGGAACTTTGTGATATAGACATCAGTACACATTTAAGGAATGGTACAATTAGTACAGTCTACAAAGGGATATATGACAACCCGCCAGTACTGTTGTGGAACATAATAGCCTATACGGACGCTATCTCAAAGGTTCTACTGAGTGGGTTTTTGAGTGAGGTGACAATATATTGTGCTATGGAACCACCATCTGCCTGTTTAATGTCTAGGTCTCCTCTATGCACATGAGATGATTGTTCTTACATGTTGAATTAGATTGATGTTTTTATTTGTTTTATGTGTATTTTAATAGTAGCATTAAATTGCGAAGGCACAGGAGTTTTTCTCTTTTCACTGTTTTCTTTCTTGATGGGCTAAGGAACACTACACCATCTTTCCCCTTGCAGCCTACCGCCTATAACATTTAACCCTGCAGCGCTGCAGTCATTTCTCTACAAATCGAATCCATCAAAATGGAATGGGAGGGTGATAGCAGGGAAATTCACAGCAAGCCTGCCTCTTCCTGTCTGAAAACGTGACTTTAGTCATGTCAGATTTTTCAAGGAACGATTACGGGCATCGGGGAACGAAAAGAGGAATGGACAATGCACAGAGGTGTGTGGATCCAGCATGGACACCCCTTTGTGCTTTCCTTAGGTAGCTTTGCTTGGGTTGGGTACCTTAAAGTCTGAACTGTTCAGGTTGGCTGGGGTTCTCATTTTACACGTTTCATTTACCCATATTTGAAATAGCACAATATGCCATATAAATAATTTTGATTTAATACGAATTTTAGACAGCATATATTTTGCAGATATACTGAGAAAGCTGGGATGAACAAAGATGTTATAGTAACTGCTCCACTGTGTGCTGTACAGTTATCCCACCTCCCTTCTACATTGAACAGTACAGCTGAGTTGTGTGCCTGTACAACGTTCATGCTCAGACGTGTCACCCTAGGGTTCTGATCATTATAAATGATGGTTATTGTGCATGTGTTTGTGAACTAACCCAAACAATGATAGTCCTATAGTTTGCAGAAAGCCATCTAGTACTAGCATTATATTTCTTTTCTGTCAGATTTTCCTTATCATAGTTTTAAGATTGTGAGAGTTTGCAGCTAAATAACATGTCTGATAGATTTCTCAATGCAGGCCTGGCTGACTGATTGACCCTGAAGGGCTCTGTATAGCTCCCAGCTACCCTAGTGCCAATCAATTCAGACGTTTCTAATGGCAGTTTTAATAATAACATCTAGCTGTGCTGTCATGACTGGTACTCAGAAATACCTCAGCTTTAAATATTATACTAATAAGCGCCAATCCGTTGCATCTAAAAGTAAATCAACAGCAAAGCAAATAAATCATTGGTTCTTTTATTAAGCTGCTTGAGAGGAAAGTGTGACTGTTTTACGTGGAAGAATGTGCGGCATTTCCTCAGCTTGGATGTAGCCTTGTAGCAAGCAAATGGTTAGAACAGCTGATTCTCTTGTTAATGGAAAACATCTCTAGCTCATAATGAGAACACAGTTGTACATTGCCATAGACCTCCCTGCATAGAAGCAGTCTGAAGTTACTCAGGCTGAATTAGAGTTTTGTAACTTCATGTGACAACGAGCGTTAGTGTAAAGCTAGGACCGGTATACACAACAACCCTGGCACAAGCAGAAATAGTTTGTAGAAGGTAATTAACACTTCACTAAATTTGTGTTCAGCTAAACGACCGGATCATGAGAACTGACGATTATTTATTCAGTTTGTTAGCTTATTTAGTCTAAGATTAGATATCCCCATTTGTGAGAAAGTAAAGCAACAAGATGCTTGTTTACTGTGTTAATAAGGACCAGATTTATTCCACATGCATGTTTATTTTGTGTTGCATTTATTTGCTTATTACAGATTGAGAAAGGACTAAGCAACATAAGGGTTAATCCAGTGCTGCCTGGAGCTCCAACCTGCTCCTCCTGACTTGTGGCCCTGCTCTGCACTGCATCCCCAACCTCTAAGACCCATGTCTGCTCTGCACTGCATCCCCAACCTCTGGGACCCATATCTGCTCTGCGTTGCATCCCCCACCTCTGAGACCTATATCTGCTCTGCACTGCATCCCCAACCTCTGGGACCCATATCTTCTCATCACTGCATCCCCAACCTCTGGGACCCATATCTGCTCTGCATTGCATCCCCCACCTCTGAGACCTATATCTGCTCTGCACTGCACCCCCACCTCTTAGATCTATATCTGCTCTGCCCTGATCATTATATAATTTAAAGCACAAACTCTTTTCTCTTCCCCCACTGTGTCCCCTCTATGACTATGCTCCCAACTGTGTGCTCCTCTCTCTCCTCACTGAGCTCTCAGCCTCCCCACTTGGGTCTACCTCTCCAGATTTACTGTTTGTTCACTCAGGAAACAAGTGTGCGTCTTCCTGGATACTACAGCATTTCAGGGGATGCAAGGCAAAGATCAGGACATTTGGGCACTAGGATTGACAGGGGTCTAATAAAGTATCATTATAAGTACCGTTATCGGGCGTCCAGGTGTCTCCTATGTAGGGAAGAATTGTTGCAGCCTATTTGTAGACCATCAGCTACAAATAGAGGTTGTTTGGGTGCCGGGGTTAGTGTTAGGTATTAGGAGGGAGTTTAGTGTTAGGCACTAGTAACAAATGGATAATGTCAGAATGGGGACTGTCTACAGCAAAATACTACTACATAATCTGGGCTCTGGATACATGAAAGAAATGTTGCAGTGCATAGCAATCCCCACAATCGCAGATCCACAGGTTCTAATAATCTAGTCATACCCAGAATCCACCTGGAAACGTTTGGTTCCACAGCCTTCTGTCATGCCACTCTTACTTTATGGAACTCCTTACCTCAGCAGATCAGGACAGCTTCATCTCTAAATGTGTTTAAATCCAGACTGAAAACCCACCTGTTCATTTTGGCTTTTGCAGAAATGTAATTTTATCCTGTGTGTTAATACTTCATCCTGCTATTAATTACTGTCTGAATCTGAGAGAGCCTAATCTTTTTGAGTCATAGTTATAAAGTTATTTGGGTTGAAAAAAGACATACGTCCATCGAGTTCAACCAGAGAACAAAGTACAACACCAGGCTGCTCCCTCACATATCCCTGTTGATCCAGAGGAAGGCAAAAAAACCTTACAAGGCATGGTCCAATTAGCCCCAAAAGGGAAAAATTCCTTCCCGACTCCAGATGGCAATCAGATAAAATCCCTGGATCAACATCATTGGGCATTACCTAGTAATTGTAGCCATGGATGTCTTTCAACGCAAGGAAAGCATCTAAGCCCCCTTTAAATGCAGGTATAGAATTTGCCAGAACTACTTCCTGTGTCAATATATTCCACATATTAATCACTCTAACTGTAAAGAACCCTTTCCTAAATAAATGGCTAAAACGGTTTTCCTCCATGCGCAGATCATGTCCTCTAGTCCTTTGAGAAGGCCTAGGGACAAAAAGCTCACCCGCCAAGCTTTTATATTGCCCTGTGTTGTATTTATACATGTTAATTAGATCCCCTCTAAGGCGTCTTTTCTCTAGACTAAATAAACCCAGTTTATCTAACATTTCTTGGTAAGTGAGACCTTCCATCCCATGTATCACTTTTGTAGCTCGTCTCTGCACCTGCTTTAAAACTGCAATATCTTTCCTGTAATGTGGTGCCCAGAACTGAATTCCATATTCCAGATGTGGCCTTACTAGATAGTTAAACAGGGGCAATATTATGCTAGCATCTCGAGTTTTTATTTCCCTTATAATGCATCCCAAAATGTTGTTAGCTTTAGCAGCTTGGCATTGCGTACGATTATTTAACTTGTTGTCGATGAGTACTCCTAAGTCCTTCTCCAAGTTTGATGTCCCCAACTGTATCCCATTTATTTTGTATGGTGCTAGACCATTGGTATGACCAAAATGCATGTCTTTACATTTTTCAACATTGAATTTCATCTGCCATTTATGTGCCCATACAGTATATAAATGGGAGAAAAACGTTATAAAAATGTTATTGTTATTCTTAGTAATATAAATCACCAAAATGTTTTTATATCAGCGCCCAACTCACACAAACTCGGTGGGGCAGGGCAGCTATTACAGAGAACTTCTGCTGTATGCAAAGCTAAGGAGCTGGGTGGCACAGAAGCAGATAAATAATGCAAGGAACAGCTCCTTCCAGACAGCGGTCACTGTGTTATTCCAGTACACTGGTCACAGTTTGACCTGTACTAGTCATTGGTAACTGTACACTCCCAAGCCAGTGGTTACAATGTGGCCTTCCTTCAGTTATTGGTCACAGCGCAGCCTCCATCCACTTATGTTCCCAATCCAATCAGTGGGGAAAGTGCAGCCACAGTCTAGTCTCTAGTCACAGAGCAAAGTTGAAATACATTACAAAAAGCTCTACATAGGTGATAGCATACTGCAAGGGATACTGGAAAGCTGGGGGACCTTTTGAGCGGAATGGAAAGCTGGCACACACTTTGATGAGAATTCGGAAGCTGGGAGATACTTTGATGGGAATTTGAAAGTTCAGACATCTTTTACAGCTAATCATGTCCAAAACAGTATTATTTAGCCATACTGGCCTTTTATTTCATCTGGAATTTGTATTCCTATAGTAAAGCCTCCTACCAGCCTGACCATCCTCTGTCCTGTACATTGGAACATAGACATGTAGTCAGGTGGGAGATAAGCAGTAGCAGTACCTAGCATGCTTCTTCAGCCTTGTAAGAACTGCATGGAAGGTGGTAATGCTGCACAGTGTTCAGCCTAACCCTTAGGGTCCTTTTACACTTATTCGCTGTGTTGGGCATGCATTTGCGTTAGTACGTTTTGGTATCCGCAACAAGTACTGTACTCTTTTTGTGGATTCCAGCATGTGGGGATTGTAACAAATAGGTTTTTTTATTACATTTGGAGAAAAAACACGTACTAATGCAAACTCCTGCCCAACGCAGCGGATTAAGTGTAAAAGGAGCCTTACTTGCCTCTCTGTACAACTTTACACAGAGTTACTTTAATTATTTAAATTCAACGCAATAATGTATGCAGACTGAAAGAAGAGCCAAACACGTGATTATTTCTGCAGAAGGGCATGTGCAGTGACAATAAAAAATTATGGTGCTTGGGCAATGTTTTCCAACCCCAGCATTCACTTTAACTATTGAAAAGTCTCAATGACAGGAAACCTACAGATATGAGGTTTTCACTTTATTTATGGGCACCCTAGATTACTATGACCGTGGGGCGGGAGATGAAACTGGACATATCTCAGGACACACATGAAGCGTGCAGTGCGCTTAGGGGCGACCATACTACTACGCCCTGGCTACAGGCATCTCCGACTCTGGCCTTTGTGAGCTACACACGGAGATTGTCCTAAACCCTCTGGTGCACCAGCAATGGACTACTTCGGAAGTTTAATAAGATCCATACTCAGCTTTATTTAGTAGCAGCAGAATACACACTGGATATTGGAAGCCCTTTCATGCTGGATCCAGCAGTAGTTTGGTGTGAGTGCTGGCCAGCTGTTGTGTGTCTTGTGGGTTGTAGAGTCTGATGCTTTGGGTTTTTGGGTTATATCGGTCCCTGGGGGTGGGTAACGCTCCTCCTTTTGAGTGAATATTGGCACTCATTGGTCAAATAAGGTTATCAATTTTACCCAGCACAGGTTGAGCGTTGTTTATTTATTGTTTCTCTTTATAAAGCCTACAGATACGAGATTTTCATTCTATTTATTGCCACCCTGCATTACACTGACATGCAGTATGTTGAAATGTATGTCTTACTTTTGTAGTGCACTGTAATGATTGGCCAATCACCGTGTAATGTAGTGATAATCCACTTACTTGTCTAGATGACAGCTTCATTTGTTCATACTAGTGGCACTGGCCGCTCTCTGCTCATCCAAACATGCCCCAAGGCTACTGATTTGGCAAACAATGTTAAATATTAATAAAAAATAAAGTAGACAAATAAAGTGTGAACTAATTAGCATTGTAATTGCAAGTAGAAAGCTAGAGACAGAAAGGGAGCGACTCCCCAGGGCTAGCTTTACCGATGGTGTGAAATCTGTGTCACACAGGGCTTGTCATCCTGTTTTTCACCAGTGAAGAAATGAATTTGACAGAATTCCCACATTCAAAGGATGTGATTGATTTGGGTAGGACCCGGCTGTGTATTGGATAATTGCTCATGTAATGCAGCATTTTCAGACTAATTACACAGGTTCATGTATAGGCAGGAATGGTTGCGAAAGACAGTGTGTTTCTAACTTAAATTGCTGCTCCATTAAATGCAAGACAATAATGTGATCTTAGCTAAAGTGCTACCCGTAGGGCCATCACACAGGTATTATGTTGCTGTCAAACATAATGTAAGGAAATCCATCAGCTATTTTTAGAACTGTAGCATGGAAATACATGTTGGGAGGCGAGATCGCTAGAGTCGCACCATGTAATATGAAACAAGCATGCACAGCTCAGCTCTGTTTCCTGAGAGTTTAAAGAAAACTTTGCATTACATTTTTTGTGCTCTTGGCTTTATTTGATTGCCTGTATTTTTTCCAAAGGCATGCCTGACTAGTAGGTACATTAATATAGTTCTCTTTCAAACGCAGAACCTCCTGAAGCAATTTTACATCAAAGGAAGCTCTACTCAGTTTTTGAGTTGTTTTTTAGTAGACTTTTTATGGTTGCTTTGTGAGAAATAACATATGGCTATTCGGTCAATTGTTTTCTGGCAATTAGCTCAGAGAACATACAGAAGTTATTAGCTAATGCATATCCATAGTCCATATGTCCATGTATTATATTAATATCCAGCATGCATCATTCACTGAATTTTATTTTGATTGACAAAGCGGCATTCTCCCAGGATGAGTCACTGTTCATCCTCTGTCTAGTGTGTAATCTGATGGATTTTACCAATTCTCCCAAGGTGGTCAGAGAGCATTTTGTCTAAATGAAGTTTAGTATATGTTAAGTGTATAAGTATTATCCCAGTAGCACTAGGAGGAGCTTTATTGTCTATTTAATGATTGCGGGTTACAGTATAACAACTGGAAAAGCATCATACAGGTTGCCATGTTATAGATGCTCTCAATTTCTCTCTGCTGTGCAATTGCCTTTTTTCTTATGTGTATGTAGTGAGACTTAAGGTGGCCACTAACGGTCCAATTTCTAGCGGAAAATCGTTTGAGATAATTCTGATCAGATGTGATCAAATTGGTTGTAAATAATCTCTGTTAATGAGCACAATCGAGTATGAATGATTAGATTTTCATCTAACCAAAATTTGGTTTTCTTGTTGGTTGTGATAGATAGGAAGCAAAGATTGGTTCGCTGAAGGTGTAGTGAACAATGTGTTATGATATTCCACTTCTGATCAGAATTATCCGATCGATCTAACGATTTTTCGCTAGAAATTGGATCGTTAGTGGCCACCTTCAGGCCTCATTCATAAATTGTACCCATCCCTTCCTCCTTCACCAAGCTGCTACATTTGTCCATATGTGACTGTCTCTAGTTGTGTGATATTAGTGACAGGATTTGAAGTTACTGGACTTGAATGATGCTAGAACAGCTTTTTCTAAGGGAGAGATAAACTGCTCTGGGACACCTATGTGGGTAACATTTTTGCATGTTGCCCCTAGCAGCCAGCCATATGTCTGGTTTCATTTGCAAAGAAACACTGTAACATGACAGCAGAAAGCAGGGGAACTATCAGTTATTCTTATATACAATGGAACCAATCACAAAAAAGAGAACAGATATCAGGCAGGGTTTTATTATATCTCATAATATCTGTACATGCATTAAATTTATTAAGGGAATGACACAGGTCTACCCAGGTGTGCTTCGAGAAGGATCCACAATAGATATAACAGGTCTGAAACTATACATGGGGATCACATATTTGTATCTACCTACCTAACACATATGCTCTTTACACATGCTTGATCACTGTCGGAAAAAAAAAAAAAAAAACGATCCCCGATTGGCGCCGACAAATGACGTTGGAACACAACACGTTGAATTCAATGATGGCACAACGACAGTTCGCAGACTGGATCGTTAGCAGTAACACTAAAATGAGTACCTGGAAGTATGAAATTCGCCACATCTGAGTAGTTTGAATGGAGAAATCGTTATTGTTGGATGCTAATGATTAACACTGATTATCATACGAACCAATCTGCCAGGACAGATGAGGCTACATGGACGATAATTGCTCTCTTTCACTGTTGGGACACCATTTTTAAAATGATTCTCTGCCAACCCGTTGTTCCGTCTCGGGTGATGGCAGTCGTGTAGGTGTACAGAGCTAAAGGTGGTGTCTTCTCATTTAAATGTATCGGCAGATCCAATGTGTAGAGGGAATGGGAAATACAGTGTTTGTTCCTCATTAGAATGTTGGCAGTGCTCTGTTCTTCCTTTTGTTTGAATTCCTTACAGGTATTACAGTAGCTTGCATTGTAAGCTCCTTATTCCATGCTTTTCATGGCAACCAAAATAGCAGTGTAAAAAGCATATATATTTGCCTCCCTGACATAGTATTGCCAGTTCTATAAACAGTGGTGAGAAATGTGTATATATATATATATATATATATATATATATATATATATATATATATATATATATATATATTTGTACTTTACGGAGATAGTTACAATTAATGCCTATAGAGGACACACCCAACAATAAACATCCAAAAGGTGGTCTAGCTCCTTTCAACGTTATTGAAAAGAACCTTTTTGTAATTAGAACTGGTCTTTAAAGCGGATCTGAGATGAAAAACTAACTATAGCAAGTAACTTGTCTATATATCCTATCTAAAGTTTAGATGGTTTACACAGTAAATCTAGCTGCAAACAGCTTCACCAGTATATGATTATTTCTTCCTATGATACAATGAGAGCAGCCGCATTCTGATTGTCATCATTACACAGGCAAGCTGCTCTGCATCTCCACCCCTCCGTCTCTGAAAACACCACTCCCTTCTCCTCCTCCCTCCTCCCCTTTTTGCCCCCTTGCCTCTGAAATCTCATGCATACTTCAGCAAAACCCTCCTCCTTCCCAGGCTGAGCTCCCATGAGCACTTGCAGCATGGGACTCAGAATGCCTAGTCGCTGTGGGCGTGGATACATTCATTTACATGCAATTAGGTAATAAATAAAATAAGCATTTGGGGGTAAGAATTTCCAATAAACTATATGTAAGGGGCAGAAAACTGAAGGTAGCAAAAGTTTGTCTCGGGTGCACTTTAAAGCCATGAAAGTTAATGGAGGTCTCAGGCACAGGAAGTTAGAGAAAATCATCCAGTGAGGATGTTAGCAGCTGAAGGAATCTCTTTGTACACTATCCAAAACTAAAATACATTTTCTTCTTGAGCTGAGCTTTTGCTTCATCTTTGTCAATGCAAATTAACACAGTAGTACCAAATTACTATGATTCTGGGAAAGACTACTGTACATCACTATATAGCTTTTAGTTTCTGTTTCTTTTGTTCTTTTAAGTGCATTGTGTAGGCTTTCTTTTAACACATTTTACCTGTTTTGTAACGTAATAAGAAATAGTTCCTGTAGTAGGTACAAAATGATGGTTGATCCAAAAAAATAAGTTGCACTCTGAAAGCATTATACAAATAATAAGCTTCCACGTGAGACAAGGAACACTTAAACTTTATGGAATAACTTATTTCGCTTATGTTTAAAGGTAGAGTCTACATATATTCTAGCAAGTATTTCTTGTTATGGCTATTTTTATAGAACAGAGATATTTACTGAATGATTATTATGTGAAATAAAATAGATGGAAATACAATTTTTTGTAGTTTTTGATAGGGTGCTGAAGGGCCTATTCTCAGTTTGTACTCACTTTGTGCCAATGATTATGTTCCTTTTTGGAAAGTTTCCACTTATTTCCTATGGCTGCGATTCTTCTCTAAGTACCGTAGATGTTCAGGTGGGATGTAGTCACTTAGAATGAAATCTGTTAATTCCAATACTGGTTCACTCATAAAAACATCAATAAGCTGGGGACTGAACATAGTTTTTTTGTGTCCCTTGAGCACAGGCTTAACATTAGCTGTCTGATAATGGTGTGAATGGACACTTGCATCAGTATAATGGATGAGGTCATCAAAACAGACCTGAAGGTGAATACACACCTTTCACTTACTGTATGTTTCCCATTGGAGATTAGGGCCAGATCCCCTTGTCCCCTTGAGCACATTGCTGGGCTGGCCCCTAAATTTGTACATTGCAGAAATGGTATTGCCTTTAATGTGTATCTACCTAGACTCATCCTGCTTACTTGCCTTTTTTTCAAGGATATTTATAAGTAAATACTGCAAACCAAGGAGAAACACCATACTTACGTAATGAAAGTAATTTTGTTCTATGTCTCCTGCCCCTGGATCTGGCTCTGTTTAAAGAACAAGCGACACCCATGATAATCTTGTAATAAAAAACACATATATACGTAGATAAATACTACTTCTACTTACATAACAGATGTATTGTGCTATCCATGTAATGATTCCTGTGAATTTTACAAAGGAAAAGCAGAAAATCCTAATCTAGGCAGTGGCCATCTTGCCAAGCTAATGCTGACATCATATCCTCCCTGACTCTTGTTTCCCCCCCTCCTTTCTCCTGCTCATTGTGTATTCATTAGCTGCCCTCCTCCCAGAGTCTTTTTTTTTATTTACACATCCAATCACTGAGTCACCTCAGCCTTGTTTGTAAACACAAGTGATCAGCTAGGCAGGGAAATAAATGGAAGAGGAGGAATATATTATAGATAAAAAGAACTCCTAGCATTCAAAAAAACTCCCAGAATTAAACTCTTTGGCACTGTTTGGCACTAGGGCCAGTGCTCCTAAAGTATGTGATAACTCCAAACCATAACAGCAGAAAAAGTGTTTAATGCAGGATTAGCATCTTTATCTCTTAATACACTCAGACCAGTTGCTGTTGTTTAAATTTGATTTTTATGGTGACAATACCGCTTTAAGGAATGGGGCAGAGAGAGCTGAGAGCATCCAAGCTGAAGTGTCGCTGTAGCACTACATCTCACTAATAATAACCCAATATCTAATTCAGGTTTTATTTTACTATTTTTCACTAAATTTCACTCACTATTTTTAGATATAGCTGACAGCAACGATACAGGGATCAATCAATACATACAAATATTTTGTTTACCGGTTCACCTGGAAAGAGGAGAAGAAGCTGAGCTCACTTAAAGAAAACCTGTACTGAAAAAAAGTTCCCCTGGGGGTACTCACCTCAGTAGGGGGAAGCCTCTGGACCTTATCAAGGCTTCCCCCATCCTCCTGTGTCCCACGGCGGTCTCGCTGCAGCCCCCGGAACGTACAGCTGACAATTTGTCACTCTGTGCAATATTTACCTTTTCTGGCTCTAGCGGGGGCGCTGTTGCAGCTCTTCCCACGGAGATTTGCGAAAATAGCCGATCTCCGTCGGGTCCGCTCTACTGCGCAGGAGACTTGCGCCTGCGCAGTAGAGCGGCCCGACGGAGATCGGCTATTTTCGCCTATCTCCGTGCAGAGAGTGGATACTGCCCATGCGCTGGAGCCACGGAGGTAAATATTTACATCGCCACAGCTCCGGGGGGATTTTCGCCGCCGCCGTGGGACCGAGGAGGATGGGGGAAGCCTCAATAGGATCCGGAGGCTTCCCCCACCCGAGGTGAGTACCCCCCAGGGGAGATTTTTTAGTTACAGATTTTCTTTAAAGGACTTACGAGGCAAACTGGCCCCAAAAAGTTAAATACCTGTATGAAATATCAATGCACGGAGGGCGCCGTCCGCGTCCTCCGTGCCGTTCCGCCGGGTCCCTGCATCTCAATGTGCCCCCCCACAGCCCGGGTCGGGCTCTCCTTCCTCCAGTAAGATGGCCGCCGGAGCTGGCCGCGGCTGCGCAGTCCGCATATGCGCGAGTGCGGCTGCGCAGCTTTAGGGCCTTCCCCCCGATCCACGCAACAGTAGACGGCCTATAGCGTGGATTCGGGGGGGGGGGGGGCCCTAGAGCTGCGCAGCCGCACTTGCGCATATGCGGACTGCGCAGCCGCGGCCAGCTCCGGCGGCCATCTTACTGGAGGAAGGAGAGCCCGACCCGGGCTGTGGGGTCGGGGGCGGCCGGGGGGGCACATTGAGATGCGGGGACCCGGCGGAACGGCACGGAGGGCGCGGACGGCGCCCTCCATGCATTGATATTTCATACAGGTATTTAACTTTTTGGGGCCAGTTCGCCTCGTAAGTCCTTTAAGCCAGCTAGACTCAGTTCACTTACTGTCAGGTGCGTGCATCAGGAACTGCCAGCCCAATCCATAGACCAAAGCAATTGATCCGCACACCAATGCTAACTTGGAGATGTATTAATATAAAATATTACAGCATTCCACAGAAGCAATAACCACTATCGTCTTCCACACACTTTAATGCTTACCCTATGAGTAAGCACTGAACAGTGTGAAATGCATTAGGCGTGTTACTTCTATTGAATGCTGTAATATTTGATATTAATAAATCTCGGAGTCAGCATTGTTTGTGTGTGAATCAATGGCTTTGGTCTATAACAGTTCACCTGTGCCGCTGCCGGTTACCTTTAAAGTGAACCTCCGGACTAAAAATCGACTCAGCAGCACTGAAAAGGCATGGTGTTTCTTTAACAGTTTCACAGCATCAGAACTTTGTTTCTCTTATGCAAGCCTAATTTTTAGCTACACAAAAGAAAACTGCCCGGGCTTTTTTCCCCTGATGCTGTGCAAAGCATGATGGGATTTCTGATGTTGTTGTTCTCATTCTGCTGTTTTGGTGCAATTTTTTTTTTTTTTACATTTTGAATTTGACATTTGAAGCCTAGCATGTGCAGCTGGGAGGGGTAATCAGGACACAGGACAGTTGGAACTGTGTCTCCTGCTCCTTGTCACCTCCTTTCAACCAAAAAGATGGCTGCCCCCATGACAAAGATGGCAGCCCCCATGAATCACAAACATTTGCCTGTTCTTTTAAAACAGGGTGGATAAGAGATTATATTACTTATCTATTCTAATTAACATAACTAATGTAACTTGATGACATTATGTTTGTTTAGGCTGAAGTTCTCCTTTAACATAACTCTGGAATGTGGTAAACTGTGCAGCGAAAACACTTTTCATCATTTATGTTTGCAGTTAATATACTGTAGAGTATCATAGTAAAGTGGAATGCAGGTGCTGTAAAAACAGCTGTCTTTGTAATAATATCCATTTCATGGCTATTGCAAAGCTAACCACTATAGTTCTTTTCATCTTTATTTTATTACCCAAGAATATGCAGTTCCTCCATGTCCAAGCTAGTATGAAACATTGTCTGATATATGCAGTACTATACATTTATAACATGTCCTAATGCATGATTGTTTGTCCCGGCCTATAGATGTCATAGTTCCCATATACTGTGAATTGATTAATGGACTAAAAGTGTTACATAAATCTTGTGTACTCTTAAAGAGCAGGCCTGAATTTTGTCTTTACGTGTGAATTTTCACTAATTTAAAACTGAGCTTATCAAGACCAGTAGCTGCTGATTAATTAACTTGCAGCTGATTAATTACGGTAATCGGCAGCTACTTGGCTTGATTGCCTCAGTTTCAGATCCGTACATTCCTGGCTGTGCTGAAAATAAGCTGCCTCTGCTTCTAGTATGCACACAGTTGAGAAATGATCACTAGAAGATTTTAATATATAATTACAGTAGCTAGGAATAAAATTCAATGGCAGCTTTTAGAGCAGATAAACTGTACATAAACTGATACTTTGGGAACTTGTAGTTTGTAAATGGACAATGTTACTTCTACACAAAAGCAAATATGGATAATAAAAAGTTGGAAAACACATTTTTATTGACTGTTATGTCAGAACTTTGTCCCACTTTAAATATCACATTTCATTCAGTCAGTAGCTGCTATATGTCTTATTGGTTTGTAAGTCTGCACAAAGTAGAAAGAAAAACAATATTACTTATTATTTTTCATCCCTACAGCTTTGCTGGGTTTACTGCAATGACACATTGAATACAATGGAGGTGGGAGACTCAGATTTGTAGGGATCCTATATCTGCTTACACACAGTTGGGAGTGATCACTCGCATTCAGTAAAAGCTGAGAGACAGCTTTCACATTGAAACAGGCAGAATTTCAGAGGGCCAATCTGGAAACAGCAAATAATTTAGAGGATGCCCATACAGACACACTTAGTGTGACTAATTAATTAAGTGACTATCATATGCAGTTTAAGGAATCTGTCCTTACCAAGAAGATGAATAATATCAGATTGCAGATATACTGTAAATACTGTGCAGTTCCATCAGTCAGCCTAATGTATTAATAGGAAAGTACCATACAATTATGAGAATTTTTCAATTTAAAGAATTCAGTTCACTGTTTTGAAAATAATACATAGCTTTAAGGATTGTGTGTGTCTTTAAAATGACTAATGAATTGCCAAACATTCGCTGTAAGAGTCGGTGGGCTTTGCCAAGTGCGAGCTGCAGGCAGATGTGCTAGATGCAAGCATACTGCAAAAAGATTCCTCCTCGGGCACGAGAACTATGTGAAATGAGCTGATCTCAGTAGGCACACATGATGGGAAAAGCCATCCTGCACTTTTATTGGCAGTCACAGAGTATAATTGGCTGCTTATGAGTACTTTAACGCTTTTCACATTTTTACTAAATTCTTCTTAATGTGTTTTTGCTGTGCTTACTTAGTGGAGTAAAATATATGGCTGCATGCTGTTCACCAACACAGCGCTATGTACACCTCGTGTCATGCATGTATTAGACAGCTGCTGTCATTTATTTTAAAAACTGACAAAACGCTTACATAGCTGCTGGAACACAATTACCTATCCAAATTAAATCTGTTAATAGTTGTCTAGTTGTTATGACCATCCTAGTGATTCCCTCCTGTAACTGTGTTCTCATCCTTCTGTAAATTATTGACATGTATTATTGTAATTAGATAGCTGCTAACACATCAGCTGAGTACAGGAGTTTTGAGAGGGGTGGAATTTGATTAACTAGGTATCATGTCTGTGTGTGCCACTATACTGGCAGATTTGTCATCTGTAGGCTTGCTAATGACAAACTGCATTCATGTAAGGGAGGGCTGTAAAAATAATTAAGAGCCATTTGAGAGTTTGCACTTGCTCAAAGCACATATAACCTATTAGAGATCTCTTGTTGCATATTCATTGAAATAGGGCTAAATTATGTCCTCTGCAGCTCTCAGGTGTTCCCTGATGCCACTGAAATACACCTTTTATGAAGTGCACCATATATTCATTTCAATGAGGGAATACAGTGGATTTATTAGCAGTGTGGATAATCCCTGATATCAGAGGCTTCCTGTGAGAAGGCAGCAGGAAGACTGCAGAAGGCACCCCTCACACCTTCTTCTATATATACTGCATGTGATGGGAGGATAGCAAGTGACTGCTCTTATTTACAATAGTGTTTTACCCGAAAGTGCACAAGTCTGAAAATATAAGTAACTATCTTCTGGATACACAGTGCAGTGACTTGGTCGCATCTCACTTAAAGGGATACTGTAGGGGGGTCGGGGGAAAATAAGTTGAAGTTACCCGGGGCTTCTAATGGTCCCCCGCAGACATCTTGTGCCCGCGCAGCCACTCTCCGATGCTCTGGCCCCGCCTCCTGTCACCAGGAGCGCACGGCGCAGACACAGACCATACTGGGCCTGCGCATTACGCTCCTGGTGCCATCAGCGGGAGTGAGGACACGGCAACGCAGGCGCAGTGGTTTTCAGACTTTGAAGTCTGAAATTCCAAAAGTGAAGAGGAGGCTGGGCCAGAGCATCGGTGAGTGGCTGCGCAGGCACAGTATGCCTGTACGGGGACCATTAGAAGCCCCGGGTAACTTCAACTCATTTCCCTGACCCCCCTACAGTATCCCTTTAATGCACTTCACTAGATCCAAGATCTGGAGGAACACAATTGTGTGAGTTGTAGTCATTGCTTTGTGCAGTCACAGTATGAGCTGATGATGATCTTTCTCTTTAGTAGATGAAAACGCTCGCTTGCTGCTCCATTCCCCACAAGTGCTGTATACCTAGTAGCAAAAGTGCTGTTTGACCTCTGCTGCCTCCTCTGATGGCTTCTTATTGCAGATAGCTTCGGTTATCAGGCCACCTCCACCCCCTCATTTTGTAGCAGAGGAGGGGGCTGGAGGAGAAGCAGCCGGGTCAGAGCAAAGGAATAAATGGAGTGTAGAGGTGATAGGGCTGTCTTACAAAGTTGTCTTACCTTTCAAAATGTCTGACTCTTATGAGACCTAAAGTCACCAGAGCAGAGAGAAATCTAATTGGTTCATGTTGAACCAATGAAAATTTTCCCTGTTGCTAGGCGGAACGTGCCCTACATCCAGATCAGATCCATGTCAAACGGGTCTGTTTTTTCAAAAAACATGGATCCGATCTGGTACCAAACAAGTGTGGACCAAGCCTAACAGATGAATTCTGGGGAATGTTGCTGAATTTTTGCCTATGTCTTTGTAAATCATCCCATGTGCATCCTTCTTATGTAGACGTTCTGCAATGCTCAGGATGAGGTATCGTATTGTTTTGCCAGTTCTGTTGTTGAAAATTTTACTCCTCTATTTGCTACTTTCCACTAAATGATGTGTGTGAGAGAGGGCATTTAAGTGCAAGCATCTCATAGTGATGCTATGGAATAAATGGCTTGTGTTAAAAAAGATAGCATTCCACATTGTTCCTATAAATAATAAATGAAAAGTGGTTAATTAAAGGATGGCAGATGCTGTTTGATAGAACTAAATCAACAAAGGACTATAATGAAACCTTGACATAAATATGCTTAGTATGCTTTAGTTGATATGCTTTGTTAATTGTTGCTTTCCCTAAATATCCACTACGTTAATCCTCAAGTGTTACATTAATCTGTATATTATGCCAATACCGTCTCTGCACTATATCTTGTGTACAGCCATAGTCATGCAGTAAGGGAACATTCATGTGCTTTTTCTAAATGTGTGTGCACACGTCCAATTTAAAGAGACTCTGTAACAAAATGTTCAGCCTTATTTCTTCTATCCTATAAGTTCCTATACCTGTTCTAATGTGGTCTGTCTTACTGCAGCCTTTCCTAGTTGCACAGTGGCTGTATTATCTCTGTTATATAATCTAATCTTCTTTCCTCTAACGGCTTTGTCGGGCTCAGGCACTCAGGCTGGAATGTGCTGCACTGCTTGTGATAGGATGTGATAGGATAGAAGCTATACACACCCTCTCCACGCCCCCCTGCGGGCTCTGTATGAGTCACAGACTGAGCTTCTCTCAGCCTACCACATGCTGGTTAGCAGCAATCTTTTTTGATTGTAAACACTGCCTAAGGCTCCCTGCACACTGCAAACCTGTTTTCTGATTCCGTTTCCGATTCCGATTTTCAATTCCGATTTTCCCTGAATACATTCAACAAAAAAACGAATTAAAAAACGCAGCATGCAGTAAAGATTAAAAATCTGAATCGGATGTAAAAAACGATTAAAAAGCGGAATCGGAATCGGAAATGCATGCAGTGTGCAAGAGGCCTAAAACAGGCAATTACAAGCCAGGATCGCAGCAGGGAGTGGCAGAAACAGCATAGTGGGGCCCAGGAGAACATAATGAATAGAATGATATGCTTTTTATTGTAAGAATTTTAGAGTACAGATTCTCTTTAAAGCTAAGTACACACAGACCAACCTGCAGCCTGATTATCATCTGACTTTAGTCTGTTGGATGATAATCAGGCATGTATGCAAACAACTTGATGAGCAAATGATAACAGGCGGTTTGAGCAATCCAACTGTTAGATCTATGTTGGTCTGACATCATGTAGTTGGTGTGAAGTTGGTGCATGTGTACAAGTTGTTTGAAAGACTTGTACTTGTTTTGAATGTGTAGTCCATCAGTCCTCTTGCATGTGCAGTATGTTAGTTGAGTTGGTTGTTTGGTTGTTTAGCCATCTAGGCGTGTGTACGTACAGGTCATGTGGTTCATCAGGTTGTGTGGTTTGTCATGTTGGTCATGTGGTTTGTGTGCATGTTGGACGTGTGTATGAGCCTTTGATATCGTTTGGTTTGGTGTTTTGAACGACTTTAAGAGCAATTGTAATACCAGTCACTGCATAACTGTTCACTGCACCTGTGTGTGTGACAGCTGCACATTGTATTGATACCAGTCACTGCATACCTGTTCACTGCACCTGTGTGACTGCACATTGTTATACCAGCAGTCACTGAATACCTTTCACTGCATCTGTCAGTGCACATTGTATTATACCTGGGAGTCAGTGCATACCACTCACTTGAATGGATGGCAGACTTGCCCTCCATAACAGATTCACGTTAAAGGCAAGTGGTGTTATCTCTGGCACACAGCGTAGGGTCAAGGGTCCATCTGACCACAGATGCCTGGTCTGCAAAGCACGGTCAGGGCAGGTACATTACTTATACAGCACATTGGGTCCTTCCTTGGATGTGTGGTGGTAGCCATTTCTCAGGCTCCCACTCCGAACCGAAATCGAACTCTGATTCCCCGGCCATTACCCGTGGTGCAGAAAGTACCAAAGAGTGTTGACCACACAGTTGAATGAATGGCAGACTTGCCCTCCATAACAGATTCCCATTAAAGGATTTCAAGTGTACTTATCATTATACAGGGCCTCGAAAGAGTCCTGTATTGTTATTTTTCGTCACTACCTCCCCGAGTCGGGACCTGTGTGCCGTGCCTGCTGCCTTCCTTGGATGTGTGGTGGTAGCCGTTTCTCGGGCTCCCACTCCGGACCAGAATCGAACCCTGATCCCTGGTCTTACCCTTTCTTTAACAATGGTAGAGAAAGAACCATCACCAGTCTGAGCAGCGATTAACCCCTAGACTACTGGGTGCGCAGGCTTGACCTGTGGCCAGAGCTGTCACAATTTGCCATCAAACTTCTGTCTTGCCCTGCCTCAAGCGTCTTGTCAGAAAGGACCTTCAGCACAGCTGGAGGCATTGTCAGTGAGAAGAGAAGTCGCCTAGGTCACAAAAAGTGTTCAGTACCTCACCTTTATTAAAATGAATGAGGCATGGATCCCGGAGTGCTACTGCCTGCCCGAAGACTAAGTCAGTCCCCACACACACAGCATCTCTGCCTGCACGCCATGTGACTGCCTGCCCCAAGACTAACTCAGTCCCCACAAAGCATCTCTACCTGCAGGCCGCTTGACTGCCTTCTCCACCACCACCAACAAGGTCCAGGACTCCAGGCGGATTCCTGAATTTTTAAGGCCGCTAACAAAACCAATAACATTTTTTTCTGGTGTGTGTACATGCCTGCCTAATTTTTCTGCCTGCACTGCAGCTCCAACAACAAAACAAAAGGCATGTACTGTACATGTGTCAATTCCCCTTCATGATCGTTACCTTGCCGCGGTGAAGGGGCTTGCGTATCACAATGAAGCAATGACCGCCGGCTATATGAGTGTGTCGGGGGGGGGGGGGAGGGCACACCCAAGATAATAAGGTTGTTTCTTCATTGTAGACAGACCAAATTCGATCAGCTGGTCACTGTTGTTCTATCATTGAGCTACCTCAGCCCGGCGACAATACGGGCTTGAAAACCGCTATCGCCTGCACTCTCGCCATGGCGTGCACCAGTCCAGCACGGCCGTCACTACACAAACAGCTGTGTGCGGTGCGTTACACAGTGAGTTTGGTCTGTCAGTGTGAAGCAGTACACTAATTACACTACCTGATTGATGTATACACATGCAAGATGTTTTAAAGCACCAATTTAGCATGCAATGTGATTTCTGCCCTTAAAATGCTGCTGTGCGTCAAATTCTGATTTTTCCCCGGGACTTTTGGCATGTATCCCAATCCACCATGTCCCCCTCCAGGTGTTAGACCCCTTGAAACATCTTTTCCATCACTTTTTGTGGCCCGCATAAATGTTTGTAGTTTTCAAAGTTCGCCTACCCATTGAAGTCTGTTGTGGTTCACGAAGTTCGCGCGAACCCAAACTTTTGCGGAAGTTCGCTTTCGAGGTTTGCAAACCTAAAATCGGCGGTTCAAGCCATCTCTACTGGCTGCCTTGGTACAGCAGCTAATTTGTAAACATAGGATGTTAACCCTATGTCCGCTTCCATGAAAACAGGAAGTAGATACACTGCAGATTTATTGCAGGATTTCTATCAGCTGTAACAAAAAATGTTTTTCTTTAAAGGCTATTGTACTGTTGCTTATTTTTTAGAGCAGAGAAGAAGTTCTGAATTCAGCTCCACTGAACAGAGTTGATGGTTCTGCATGCTTGCAAGGTCATTGGGGGTCTTTTTTCTACTCATAGCCAGTTCCTTTACCTGGAGGGTAGGACCAGTACAGCACCAGCACATTGTTTTACCTTCCTGGCTTTTTCCAAAACTGTACACATTCAGCAATTTGGAAAGCTTCCTGCCCTGCGTTAGCTATATTGGTAAGCCTAGCTATTGCACTAGCTCACTTGTGAGCTGAAGCCATGCCCTGTGTTAGCTATGTTAGTAGGCCTAGCGTGTAGAGCGGTGCTGCATCATGTTGCACTGGTTCAGTTGTGAGCTGAAACCCTGCCCTGTGTTAGCTATATAAGTAAGCCGAGCGTGTAGAGATGTGCTGCATCATATTGCACTGGCTCACTTGTGAGCTGAAACCGTGCCCTGTGTTAGCTATATTAGTAAGCCTAGGGTGTAGAGGGGTGCTGCATCATATTGCACTGGCTCACTTGTGAGCTGAAGCCCTGCCCGGAGTTAGCTATGTAAGGCCCAGTGCACACCAAAACCGCTAGCAGATCCGCAATACGCTAGCGGTTTTGGGAGCTGATTTCAGAGCGATTCTAGGTATGTTTAGAGAGGTTTTCTAAACATACCTAGCGGTTTTGGGTTCGTTTTTGTGTAGCAGATTACACATATTGTTACAGTAAAAGCTGTTACTGAACAACTTCTGTAACAAAAATGCCTGGCAAACCGCTCTGAAGTAGCGTTTTTAAGAGCGGTTTGCGAAAACGCTTCAGAAAACGAAAAAGACGAAACGCTTCAGAAAACCGCAAACGCGCAGCAGGAGCCGCGTTTGCGGCTTGGCAAAAACCTCAAACCGCCGGTGTGCACCATCCCATTGCAATACATTAGCCAAGCGTTTTTATAGGCGGATGCGGCCGGCGGAGCGCTCCAAAAAACGCTCGGTGTGCACTGGGCCTTAGTAAGCCTAGCGTGTAGAGCGGTGCTGTATCATATTGCACTGGTTCACTTGTGACCTGAAGCCCTGCCCTGTGTTAGCTATGTTAGGAGGCCTAGGCCTAGCGTGTAGAGCAGTTCTGTATCATATTGCACTAGTTCAGTTGTGAGCTGAAGCCTTGCCCTGTTTTAGCTATATTAGTAAGCCTAGCGTGTAGAGCAGAGCTGCATCATATTGCACTGGCTCACTTGTAAGCTGAAGGCCTGCCCCGTGTTAGCTATGTTAGTAGGCCTAGCGTGTAGAGTGGTGCTGCATTATATTGCACTGGCCATTTGTGAGCTGAAACCCCGCCCTGTGTTAGCTATGTTAGTAAGCCTAGTGTGTAGAGTGGTGCTGCAACTGGCTCACTTGTGACCTGAAGGCCGCACAGTTTTAATTAATCATGCCTAAATGCAGGGCTCAATAAGATGGGGTAACGTAAAGTAATTTATGTGCACATTAATGCAGTCTTACTGATAGAGACATTTCATTCCTTTACTTAATGCTGATGATTTATTATTTTTTCATATACCAAGTATGCATCCAAATATATAGTTTGTCACGCTACAAAAGTCAGGACAGTATAACATAATTTATTTCTTTTATTTTGACGCTTTTCACTTTACTAAGCAAAAAGAGAGAACAAGCAGATGCCAGACTCACAGTAAATGCCTTCTGATTTGATTAGCTGCTAACTCTTAATGAATGATGCCTGTATCTAATTGTGTTAGAACAAATAGGAATTTTGTTTTAATGCCCTGACAATAAATTCAACCATTTTCAAGTTAATTGTTGGCTGTTATTAATGTACTTTTCCAGTCATTATTCTGGGAATTAAAAAAAAGCTAAATCTCTGTAGTTGTTAACATAAAGTGGTAAACAAAGACTTCTGAGACAATAAATGCATCTATATTGTTTGTAAGATACCTTTATAGGTAAATAAACTTATGTGGGCAGATGCTACATATTTGTAGCTAAAGTAATTGGGGGAAAAAACTGTGTTGTTGTCAGCATGGTGAACACAAAAGATTTGTAGTGGAGTGAAATAAGGTAAACTTCACCACTTCCATTCCTTACATGAGGTAAAAAATGAACACCCCTACAGAAGAATTGTATACATTGCACAGATATTATTATCCACCTCAAGGTTTCCTGTGTTGCTCTTTCTGTCTGTGTCATTGTGGTAGGTAATTCCTCCAGCTGGTGACTGGTAACTGTGTGGTAACTGGGAGCATCCTCTAAGAATCAACCCGGGCTTGTGAAACACAAATGTCATTTCTAAAGATGTGAATATTTTTTAACCACAAAAATTAAATGTCACTGCTAAATAGATAATTTCCCACATTAAGACTTTTTGTAAAGTAAATGGTGCTTTATTATCACAATTGGACGGGAAAGCACTGGGAATTATCTGCCATATCAAATCAAAACTAATACATTTGGGTTATTATATTAGTAGCAAATAGGGATGCTCATTCGGATGGGATTCTGTGGAGTTGAAATTTCTGTGTTTCCAGAATTCTGCAGAAATCTGATTTACTACAACTCTGTAATTTTAGCCCAATCACAGAACTTGGAAGCATTGGACCAATCAGAGAATGAAGAATTTTTCTGCAAAATTTGAATCTTAGACCAATCAAAAGAATGATTTTCCTTTTTCTGATTTCTGTTTTTTCCAACTTTTTTTTTTGCATTCACTTATGCAACATTTTTTGCATTCTCTTAAGTAATAAAATACTCTTCGGAAATCAGAAGTACAGAAAATTGAAAATTCGGAAATTCAGAAAAAAATGGAAATTCAGAAAAATGGAAAATTGGAAATCAGAATTAGTAATTTCCGCGGATTCAGAAATGGGCATTTCCGACCATCCCTAGTAGCAAATTCTTTATGTCCTGTAAGTTGTGAGGTGCTACCTGCATGATTTACATTTGTTTTTCCAGCACACCCCACAAATGCTTGATCAGACTGAGGTATGCAGGGAAGTAAGCAAAGAAATTGTTGTTTATCTCACCAGGCTACTTTCTTCCATTGCACCATGGTCCAGTTCTGAGACTCACATGACCACTCTAAGCACTCTCAGCTGTAGATAGGGGCCAGCATGGATTCTCTAACAAGTCCAACATATGCAACTATATATGCAGGACGTTTTGATGCACTGTACATCGTGCCACTGTTCCCTTATGGCCAGCATTAAGTTTAGCTATTTCTTGTACAGTCAGTCTTTTGAGGCATTTGACCAGACAGACGAGGCTAGTCTTTGTTTTCCTTGCACATCAATGAGTCTTGACCCATGACCCATCCACCATCCTACCTGTTGCAGTGTGGTCAGTACTGCATCATCAATCTATCAGAATGTGTCCCTTGAAATAATAATTATTATCCTTTCAGTTTCCTATTTTCCCTTTTCTATCTTTTCACCTTAAAAAACAGTTTTTGTTTTCAAATGAGAATGGCCACATAGTTCAGTGCCCTGTGTAAACTTGGTCCTATATTGGGCAACTGAAACTGTTCATTTTAAATTTTAGAGCAACTTCAAGGTGGTGTTCATAGAGAGATGCAGTTAGTGTGTTTCTGTTCAAGAAAATTGGAGTAAAACTTGCAGGGGGGGGGGGGTGCAGGGGGGAGGTCTGCTTATCCATGGTTCAAGTTTTGTTTGGATTATACAGTATATGGTCCCCACCCACCTTTCTATGTAGAAACTACTTGCACTGCCCTTACTCCCACCCTCTCCAGTATTGCAGAACTATGTTTCAAGTATTTATATAGCACTGACATCTTCTGCGGCGCTGTACAGAGTATATTCCCTTGTCACTTAACTGTCCCTCAGAGGGCTTCGCAATTTAATCCCTATCATTGTCAAATGTCTATATATGTATCATGTAGTGTATGTCTCATAGTCTGGAACCAATTTTAGGGGGAAGCCAATTAACTTATCTGTGTGCTTTTGGGAGTAAACCAATTTAAAACAAAAACATATTTCAGGTATTTCCAGTTATAGCGTCAAGAAAACTATATTTAATATTTGGGCCAATATTGTTACAGGCAATTAAACACACAGGTTGTATTTTATTATGAAGTCTTTAAGTTCCTCTGTATTTTTATCAGCAGCCCTCATTGCAGCTTAGCTCCTGTTTTGTTGATTGTAGAATACCCCCAATTTGGTTTGCAATCTTCTATCTGGTGTGAAGAGAGTCTAGCAGAGGTCTGTCCTCTTCTATCGCTTCCAGTCAATAAACAGACTGTAAACAGAACTTTATTGATTTGATAGTTTTGAAGTTATATAACTACTTCTGAGAACTGAATGAGAAAGAAACCGTGAGAATTCAATTTTAAGTGAGTATGCATTTGTTCTCTTAAATGAGTGTTAAAGAGAACCCGAGGTGTGTTTAAAGAATGTTATCTGCATACAGAGGCTGGATCTGCCTAAACAGCCCAGCCTCTGTTGCTATCCCAAACCCCACTAAGGTCCCCCTGCACTCTGCAATCCCTCATAAATCACAGCCATGCTGTAAGGCTGTGTTTACATCTGTAGTGTCAGTCTCAGCTGCTCCCCCGCCTCCTGCATAGCTCCGGTCCCTGTCCCTGTCCCTTCCCTCCAATCAGCAGGGAGGGAAGGGATGCAGGCGGGGACTGGAGTTCTGCAGGAGGCGGGGAGAGCAGCAGACTGACACTATAGAGATAAACACAGCCAGCTCTGACAAGCTGTTTGTCAGCAGCGTGTCTGTGATTTATGAGGGATTGCAGAGTGCAGGGGGACCTTAGGGGGGTTTGGTATAGCAACAGAGGCTGGGCTGTATAGGCAGATCCAGCCTCTGTATGCAGATAATATTCTTCAAACCCACCTCGGGTTCTCTTTAAGGCTTTCTCCATGTCCAGTTATTATATTTCCTTTGATTAATGCACTTCATAATTGGCTTTCAACACCAGACACAGTTTGGCCAAATGTTAACTGGCTGAACATAAATCAAGCACAGATATATTTCTGGAGCCTCTCTGTTAAATCCATTAGTTGAAAATAATAATAATAATGTATCTTTCAGCAGTGTTCTAATATATTTCAAAGCATGTCATTTAGATTGTCAAAGACTCAAGGTGGGTCTAATTTTAGCGTTGAGAAATTCATAGATAAATATATTCTTCCACAGTAATTTATTTTAAGAGTCCAGAGGGCAGTTCACAAAAGACAGAGTTCAGTTTTTTTAAGTCAATTTGAAGAGATGAACTAAACAGATATTCCTATTTCCATGATTGAGTTTTCAGACTTTGTTGTCACATTCGGTGTCGTAACTACAGTGCCAGTTACCTAAGTTCCACTCCTCCTCTAGCGCAGGGAGCAGTGTAATGTTTACCAGCTCCAATGTTGTGTCTCCTCAGTTCTTCCTGGCAGCCACACGGTCTACGCTGCCATCCTCCAGCTCCTGATCATGTGACTTGCAAGCCTTAAAGTGGAAGTACTTTCAAAATTTACTTTAATTTTTAATAACCAGGCATATTTTCATTTATTTATGTGTTTAGCTCCTCCCCTGCGACATGATGCCGAGAAAATATGCCAGGTGCAGTGCTAGTCATGCTGGGAACTAATAAGCAGGATTGTCCAGAGAGGAAAGGAAGGAGGGAGGATCCAGGGAGAGACACACATGACTCATGTAACAGAGCCCTGGACAGCTCACTTGGTATTCACATACCCTAGACCACCCTCCTGGATCTTTTTCTTTCTTATACAAGAATGTTTAAGGCCACTCAGTGTTGCAGGGAAGCAAACACTTGTGCAGATGTACAATTCCACAGCTAATAAGCAAATGCAGGAGGACGGGGCCAGCCAGCGTATGGAGGTACACTCCACCAGACATAAAAATGACAGCATATGAAAAGTTAAATAATACACATTAGAGTAGTGATATGTATTACATGTCTTATGTCTTTTGTATTACATTTTTAAGGTCCACTTTTTAAGGTCCTGGTGAGGCCACCCTTCTTATTTCCACTTCTACTGTGCAAACACTATACAATGTAACGATTCCCGTCTGGCTCACACTACTGACTTTTGTTTTTCTCAGTTCTAGCCGAGCTGCATAAAGGCTTTCAATAAACTAACATTAAGACCAGCTTCAGAAACTGCCTTTAAAAATAGATTAAATATTGTTTTTTTGACTATATAACTGGAAATACCTGAAACATGCTATTTGTTTTGAGTTGACTATAGATCTGTTTCAGTCACAATTCTGTCTTTTAATCTGGTATTCCACAGCTATTGTCAGCAGCATATGAATAGTAAGTAAAAAATCCTGCAATACATATACTACTTAAAGAACAGTTCTGCTTCATTAATCAGCGATAGGAAAGTCACAAGAACACCTTACTGTGGAAAATGCATCCATCACACAAGACAAATCACAAAACACGTTATTAGTAAGATGATTTGTACACCAGGTTCATATTGTTATCATTCACTGCATGCAGATCTCCACTATCAGAGTCCTGATGAATGTTCAGCCGGAGACTATCCTTTCATTATGCCCATCAGGCTGGATTTGATTGAAATCCTGCCTTGTGTTCTTGCTATATTATCTTGCTCGAGCAAGCCTAATTCCATCTCTGCTCCAGAGTATATCCTTACGAACATTCTGCTCCAGAGTATATCCTTGCAAACATTGTTCAGCTCTGCTCCAGCAATCGTCTCCACTTCCAAAAAGTAATGAAAACTCTGAACAACTTGCTAGGTATTGTTATGGCTGGTGCTAGTGTCACAACTGATGGGTATTGTTATGGCTGGTGCTAGTGTCACATGTGATGGGTAGTGTTATGGCTGGTGCTAGTGTCACATCTGATGGGTAGTGTTATGGCTGGTGCTAGTGTCACATCTGATGGGTAGTGTTATGGCTGGTGCTAGTGTCACATCTGATGGCTAGTGTTATGGCTGGTGCTAGTGTCACATCTGATAGGTAGTGTTATGGCTAGTGCTAGTGTCACAACTGATGGGTAGTGTTATGGCTGGTGCTAGTGTCACATCTGATAGGTAGTGTTATGGCTGGTGCTAGTGTCACATCTGACAGGTAGTGTTATGGCTGGTGCTATTGTCACATCTGATAGGTATTGTTATGGCTGGTGCTAGTGTCACATCTGATGTGTATTATTATGGCTGGTGCTAGTGTCACAACTGATGGGTATTGTTATGGCTGGTGCTAGTGTCACATCTGATGGGTATTGTTATGGCTGGTGCTAGTGTCACATCTGATGGGTAGTGTTATGGCTAGTGCTAGTGTCACACCTGATGGGTATTGTTATGGCTGGTGCTAGTGTCACATCTGATAGGTAGTGTTATGGCTGGTGCTAGTGTCACATCTGATAGGTAGTGTTATGGCTGGTGCTAGTGTCACATCTGATGGCTAGTGTTATGGCTGGTGCTAGTGTCACATCTGATAGGTAGTGTTATGGCTAGTGCTAGTGTCACAACTGATGAGTAGTGTTATGGCTGGTGCTAGTGTCACATCTGATAGGTAGTGTTATGGCTGGTGCTAGTGTCACATCTGACAGGTAGTGTTATGGCTGGTGCTAGTGTCACATCTGATAGGTATTGTTATGGCTGGTGCTAGTGTCACATCTGATGTGTATTGTTATGGCTGGTGCTAGTGTCACAACTGATGGGTATTGTTATGGCTGGTGCTAGTGTCACATCTGATGGGTATTGTTATGGCTGGTGCTAGTGTCACATCTGATGGGTAGTGTTATGGCTGGTGCTAGTGTCACATCTGATGGGTAGTGTTATGGCTAGTGCTAGTGTCACACCTGATGGGTATTGTTATGGCTGGTGCTAGTGTCACATCTGATAGGTAGTGTTATGGCTGGTGCTAGTGTCACATCTGATGGGTAGTGTTATGGCTAGTGCTAGTGTCACATCTGATAGGTAGTGTTATGGCTGGTGCTAGTGTCACATCTGATAGGTAGTGTTATGGCTGGTGCTAGTGTCACATCTGATGGCTAGTGTTATGGCTGGTGCTAGTGTCACATCTGATAGGTAGTGTTATGGCTGGTGCTAGTTTCACATCTGATAGGTAGTGTTATGGCTGGTGCTAGTGTCACATCTGATGGGTAGTGTTATGGCTGGTGCTAGTGTCACATCTGATAGGTAGTGTTATGGCTGGTGCTAGTGTCACATCTGATGGGAAGTGTTATGGCTGGTGCTAGTGTCACATCTGATGGGTATTGTTATGGCTGGTGCTAGTGTCACATCTGATGGGTATTATTATGGCTGGTGCTAGTGTCACATCTGATGGGTAGTGTTATGGCTGGTGCTAGTGTCACATCTGATAGGTATTGATATGGCTGGTGCTAGTGTCACATCTGATGGGAAGTGTTATGGCTGGTGCTAGTGTCACATCTGATGGGTATTGTTATGGCTGGTGCTAGTGTCACATCTGATGGGTATTATTATGGCTGGTGCTAGTGTCACATCTGATAGGTATTGTTATGGCTGGTGCTAGTGTCACATCTGATGGGTATTGTTATGGCTGGTGCTAGTGTCACATCTGATAGGTATTGTTATGGCTGGTGCTAGTGTCACATCTGATAGGTATTGTTATGGCTGGTGCTAGTGTCACATCTGATAATTATTGTTATGGCTGGTGCTAGTGTCACATCTGATGGGTAATTTTATGGCTGGTGCTAGTGTCACATCTGATAGGTAGTGTTATGGCTGGTGCTAGTATCACATCTGATAGGTAGTGTTATGGCTGGTGCTAGTGTCACATCTGATGGCTAGTGTTATGGCTGGTGCTAGTGTCACAACTGATGGGTAGTGTTATGGCTGGTGCTAGTATCACATCTGATAGGTAGTGTTATGGCTGATGCTAGTGTCACATCTGATGGCTAGTGTTATGGCTGGTGCTAGTGTCACAACTGATGGGTAGTGTTATGGCTGGTGCTAGTATCACATCTGATAGGTAGTGTTATGGCTGATGCTAGTGTCACATCTGATAGGTATTGTTATGGCTGGTGCTAGTGTCACATCTGATGGGTATTGTTATGGCTGGTGCTAGTGTCACATCTGATAGGTAGTGTTATGGCTGGTGCTAGTGTCACATCTGATAGGTAGTGTTATGGCTGGTGCTAGTGTCACATCTGATGGGTATTGTTATGGCTGGTGCTAGTGTCACATCTGATAGGTAGTGTTATGGCTGGTGCTAGTGTCACATCTGATGGGAAGTGTTATGGCTGGTGCTAGTGTCACATCTGATGGGTAGTGTTATGGCTGGTGCTAGTGTCACATCTGATGGGTATTGTTATGGCTGGTGCTAGTGTCACATCTGATAGGTATTGTTATGGCTGGTGCTAGTGTCACATCTGATGGGTATTGTTATGGCTGGTGCTAGTGTCACATCTGATGGGTATTGTTATGGCTGGTGCTAGTGTCACATCTGATGGGAAGTGTTATGGCTGGTGCTAGTGTCACATCTGATGGGTAGTGTTATGGCTGGTGCTAGTGTCACATCTGATGGGTATTGTTATGGCTGGTGCTAGTGTCACATCTGATAGGTATTGTTATGGCTGGTGCTAGTGTCACATCTGATGGGTATTGTTATGGCTGGTGCTAGTGTCACATCTGATGGGTATTGTTATGGCTGGTGCTAGTGTCACATCTGATAGGAAGTGTTATGGCTGGTGCTAGTGTCACATCTGACAGGTAGTGTTATGGCTGGTGCTAGTGTCACATCTGATAGGTAGTGTTATGGCTGGTGCTAGTGTCACATCTGATAGGTATTGTTATGGCTGGTGCTAGTGTCACATCTGATGGGTATTGTTATGGCTGATGCTAGTGTCACATCTGATGGGTATTGTTATGGCTGGTGCTAGTGTCACATCTGATAATTATTGTTATGGCTGGTGCTAGTGTCACATCTGATGGGTAGTGTTATGGCTGGTGCTAGTGTCACATCTGATGGGTATTGTTATGGCTGGTGCTAGTGTCACATCTGATAGGTATTGTTATGGCTGGTGCTAGTGTCACATCTGATAATTATTGTTATGGCTGGTGCTAGTGTCACATCTGATGGGTAGTGTTATGGCTGGTGCTAGTGTCACATCTGATAATTATTGTTATGGCTAGTGCTAGTGTCACATCTGATGGGTAATTTTATGGCTGGTGCTAGTGTCACATCTGATAGGTATTGTTATGGCTAGTGGTAGTGTCACATCTGATGGGTAATTTTATGGCTGATGCTAGTGTCACATCTGATAGGTATTGTTATGGCTGGTGCTAGTGTCACGTCTGATAGGTATTGTTATGGCTAGTGCTAGTGTCACATCTAATGGGTAATTTTATGTCTGGCGCTAGTGTCACATCTGATAGGTAATTTTATGGCTGGTGCTAGTGTCACATCTGATAGGTATTGTTATGGCTGGTGCTAGTGTCACATCTGATAGATATTGTTATGGCTAGTGCTAGTGTCACATCTGATGGGTAATTTTATGGCTGGTGCTAGTGTCATATCTGATAGGTATTGTTATGGCTGGTGCTAGTGTCACATGTGATGGGTATTGAGACAAACAGTAAATAATTCCTCTGTGAATAGTGACAGAGAATTGGAACCTATCTACATAGTACAGCCCCGGCCTTACAGTTGCCAACTTTGTTACAAAAGCTGATAAACAAAACTTTTAAATCACCAGCAAACAAACAAATACTTAAATTAATTTTGATAGTACGTTTTCAACTACTTTTTGGTAATTTTCCTGGCAAAATGCTAAAAAGTTATTATAAATCTAAAATGAAAAATTTTCTCCTAAGAGAAAACTCAGGTGAAAAAATGAATTGCATATGGGCCAGGCTGTGATCACAGACTTCTGGCTAGGAAGGAGCTTTGCTGCAGAATGTTTGTTTGTTGTGTAGTCCAAAGTGATTAGAAAAAACACCCAGGGACATATGCAATTCACTTTTTCACCTGAGTTTTCTCCTAGGAGATAATTTTTCATTTTCAATTTAAAGTAACTTTTCAGCACTTTTCAACTAAAAGTGTACCCAAAAGAAGTTGAAAAAGTACTATCAAAATTATTTTGAACATTTTCTTGCTTTATGGTGGCTTAAAAGGCATTTTATTGACAAGTTTAAAAATGGCAACTTGGAGAAAACCAAGGAGGAAAAGTGAATTGCATATGGCCCCCGGTCTCCCACAGTACACTGAGAGAAAAAGACAGATGGAGTTGCCATCTTGCAGTTTGGAACTTCATAATGTTTTATGGTATTTTTTATTTTATTGCCGGGTAGCCGCAGGGAGTGTCCAACACTGACATGCGTGAAATTACAAACACTGACATTCGGTAATGGGAAATTGCAGCTGGAAGGCACTCAGTAGACTGGAGGCCGAACTGCCCAACAAGCAAGCACTCCAGCCTCTTGTGGGAAAAAGCTCTTGAACTTAGTTCCTCTCTGTATTAGTGCTATTTACTGTGTGTAGGCTGCATAGTACAGTTCTAGCTTTCCTGTGTGCTCAGAATAGATAGGGAGGGACATCAGAATGTCCTGCACCCTGCACACTTTGCTCTGGCTACCTGCATTGTACACAAGTGCTACATATATGTTCCAAATAGAAAAGCATATGAATCACATAGAAGCACCACAGCTAAACAGTAACACAAAGAGAAGTTCTTCGGTTTTATATATTTAACATTTATCTCCTCTCCTGATTGGCACTGAAGCATTATTTATTTTGGTTGAAAAAAAGTGTCTAATATAAAATAAACTAAAGAAAATCTCTCTGTAACAAGCATATAAAGCAGTGGGTAATGTTCTAATGACAACTTCAGACTATCCAGCTTGAAACTCTAACAGACTAAATCATCCTTATTTTGAGTTTAATAAAGTTCCTCATTGCACAACTTTTGGCCGTATGAAACTCATTCCAATCAAGAATAACGTTTCTGCTTGAAAAAGTTCATGTTTAATAATGTCTGCTGAGAAATCTATTTAATGGTTTATTTAGTTTCCTAAAAAATAGAAGAAAAAAACAGTATGCCCATGTTGTCTGTATTTGTTCTGCAGTACAAGTTGACAGACACTCCTCCAACATATTTATTAATGGCCCAGGTGTTGCATATAATTACAGGAATTAAAATTTTGTTTGCTGGTTGGCACATTTGGTTGGAAGTCTGTGCTATAAATACGAGGGATGTATTGTTTATGGTATGGTGAACTTCCAGAGCAATTGTTCAATTGATCCATTAGTAAGAATGTCTTTCATGTCTTCATTGCATTACACACAAAGATGGAGAGAGAAATGCTCAGGCCAGAAATGCCAGAGACTCGAAGGAAATCCGTCACTATGGATTTGCATGTCCAAATGAGATCAGTGAGCATTTCCCTAATAGACTTGCTTCCATCAAAGACTAACAAGCTCAAGTAATTTCATCTGTAAGAAGGAAACTTGGCCCGTACCATTGTTCAACTCTCCCAAATTGCCCTGATCATTTTATCTAGCACAAATTGGTTAAAGCTTCCTAAAGTTATATAGATGTTTCTGAATTTTGAGGTATGACACTGGCTCTATTGATCAAGGCCATAGCTTGTTTTTTTAATTTTTTTTTTATAAAATCCTTCTAATCCCTGTACTGGACATAGCACAGATCTTCCAATGAATGTTGATGAAAGGTGATCAGTAGACCCGGTTGGTTGCAGGAGGAGGCATTTGATGGGACACTTCATCACCTGTGCTGCTCTACGAGGCTGTCATTTTGCTGTGTTCATAGGCAGCAAATTTATCATGATTTTCATCCTCCACTGACTTGTACAGAGCAGAAGATTCATTGCAGACTGACTGTTGGGTGAATTTATTTACAATTATTTTGTGCTTCAGTAGTTCTAAAACTGTGTTGCAGAGCAATTAGAAATGATTATTGCTCGGCAGTATATAGTTTGTACTCACTTTGTATCATGCAAAGCCTTCCAGACACTGTTAGGTTTTTAGCTGTTAACCACTTGAGGACTGCAGGGCTAAACCCCCCTAGTGACCAGGCAATTTTTAGCTAAATTGGCCACTGCAGCTTTAAGGCCAAGCTGCAGGGCCGCACAACTCAGCACACAAGTGATCTCCCCCCCCTTTTCTCCCCACCAACAGAGCTCTCTGTTGGTGGGGTCTGATCGCTCCCCCCATGTTTATTTTTTTTTTAATAAATATTTTTGTTTTGTTTTCTTTAAAAAAAAACCCTGTTACTTTAAATCCCTACCCTCCCTCCCTCCCTCCCTTCCTCCCCACAGCCGGCCAATTATGGCGATCGGCTGTCATAGGCTTCTGCCTATGAGAGCCGATCGCTCTCTTGTCCCCCATGGGGACAGCCGTGTCACATCGCAGCGCTGCACCTAGTAAATAGACGGCGTGATCACCGTCTAACAGTCTCCCGAGCGGCAATAGCCGCTCGGAGACTGAAGGTAGGGCGGAGCTCCGCCCTCCGAGCATGAGATGCGCGCGCACCATGCGCGCGATCTCATGCAAAACAGAGCCCCAGGACTTTACGCCAATTGGCGTTAGGCGGTTCTGGGGCTGCCGCCGCGGCCACGCCTACTGGCGTGACGCGGGCGGCAGAAGGTTAAGGTAAATGATCCTTATCTCCGTAATAACTATCATTTATCAGCTTTTATTGCAGCACTTCATATTCACTCATATGCACCTGTAAAGGTGCCCACTAGTGACACAATCTTACCACTTCTATGTAATATGAGGGACTACCTAAAGTATCCATCCAAAGTATATTCTCTCAGTTTACCTTTCTACTACAAAGATTTGGTAAGATTGCCCAGTTTAGATACCTCAGTAGAAGAAAGCCTATGGATAATCCAGAGCCTTCCCCCGTCTCCTTCCACTTCGCCATTCAAGAGCTGGGGCTCCCCAAACCTCAACAAGGGGTTGTCGACAGAGAAAAGCCGCATTCTGCGCAGTAGCACAGGGCCAAATGGGCTTGGCTTTTTCCGCCAAGTTTAGGTGGCCCTATGCTACCTGCAGCCGGACAGTGCCTGTGTAGTGTTCGTATACTGGAGCACGGCTGGGAGTTTTCAGAAGGCCTCAGTGAGAAACAGTAGTCTAGAGCAGAACTTGGGAAGGCTGTGGAGGATCCAGAGGTGTCTCTTTACTGAGGCACGTATCTCACTTTTCCCTTTGCCAAACTTATAGGTTTGCTTTCTGCAGAAATCTAAGCAAATGTTGATTGCAGCACTGATACCAATAGCTGTGAACAACTCCATGTAGAACAAAGCTATGCAACTGGTAATCACATGTCTTCTCACCTGACACACTCAAGCCATAGCAGAACTGGCATTTGTGATCAATTCTTCAATGATATTTTGATAAAAAGTAAACTGAAGTGCCAAGGTTCTAAACAGATTTTTATTGGATTCTATTATTTTTAATATTTTTTTTATTAAATCTATCATTTGTTAAAAATGCCTAACAATGTATGGATACCCAAGAAAATGCCTAACAATGTATGGATACCCAAGAAACATTTCCTAAGTCCTCTCTGGTTTAATGAAGCTCTCTGCCATGTAACTCAATCCCTCAGGCAATAAATTGGGTGCTCGATGCTTTGCAGAAGTGTCAGGCGTTTAGGCGTACTTAGATGCACTGTAAAATAGCCACTTGAATAATTTGTGTGTATACGTTCATGTACAGTACTTGGCAAATTGTAAACAAATATTTTTATACTGTACTCTAATATATACTTCTTTATAATAGATGTAGCTGGAATCTATTGCATTACTTAAGTGAATACTCTAAAGGATAGCCACTAACTACTGTATGGATATTTCATGCTGAATATATTAAATAAGTTCTTTTTATACACACAATTTTGAACAAGACATGAGAAGCCAATACAGACTTTGTCCATATGGACACAATGAAAGGGTAGCCTAATGGAGAAGACATAGCAGTCTTTCATGAGATGCAGTCAGATTGAAGCTTGCTCTTCCAAAAGCTCACACAGCCACATCCTCAGTGCCCGCGCTTCATTCAGTCACCTTGCCTAGCTTAAGAGTATGAAAGTACATTATGTTCAGCACCTTATTGTCAATAAAGTTTATCACAGTCAATCATAAGTTCTCACAGCAAGAAATGCTTTTACCTCTCTTTTTAACCACTTCCCGACCGCCTAACGCACAGAGGCGGCCGGGAAGCGGACCCCGCAAGGACCAGCTCATGCCCAAAGGCGGCGGTCCTTGTAGGGGCATGGGCGGAGCGATCGCGTCATCTGTGACGCGATCCTCCGCCGCCGCCTGTCTCCGCTCACCCGCAGCAACATCCTGCCGGCCATACGGAAGCGCCGGCGGGATGTTAACCCGACGATCGCCGCATACAAAGTGTATAATACACTTTGTAATGTTTACAAAGTGTATTATACAGGCTGCCTCCTGCCCTGGTGGTCCCAGTGTCCGAGGGACCACCAGGGCAGGCTGCAGCCACCCTATGTCGCACCCAAGCACACTGATTTCTCCCCCCCTGCCCCAGATCGCCCACAGCACCCCTCAAATCCCCCCTGCCCACCCCCCAGACCCCTGTTTGCACCCAATCACCCCCCTAATCACCCATCAATCACTCCCTGTCACTATCTGTCAACGCTATTTTTTTTATCCCCCCCCCCTGCCCCCTGCCCCCTCCTGATCACCCCCCCACCCCTCAGATTCTCCCCAGACCCCCCCCCCTGTGTACTGTATGCATCTATCCCCCCTGATCACCTGTCAATCACCTGTCAATCACCTGTCAATCACCCATCAATCACCCCCTGTCACTGCCACCCATCAATCAGCCCCTAACCTGCCCCTTGCGGGCAATCTGATCACCCACCCACACCAATAGATCGCCCGCAGATCCGACATCAGATCACCACCCAAGCGCAGTGTTTACATCTATTCTCTCCTCTAAACACCCACTAATTACCCATCAATCACCCATCAATCACCCCCTATCACCACCTGTCCTTGTTACCCATCAGATCAGACCCTAATCTGCCCCTTGCGGGCACCCAATCACCCGCCTACACGCTCAGATTGCCCTCAGACCCCCCCTTATCAATTCGCCAGGGCATTATTTACATCTGTCCTTCCCTGTAATAACCCACTGATCACCTGTCAATCACCTGTCAATCACCCATCAATCACCCCCTGTCACTGCCACCCATCAATCACCCCCTGTTACTGCCACCCATCAATCAGCCCCTAACCTGCCCCTTGCGGGCAATCTGATCACCCACACACACCAATAGATCGCCCGCAGATCCGACATCAGATCACCACCCAAGCGCAGTGTTTACATCTATTCTCTCCTCTAAACACCCACTAATTACCCATCAATCACCCATCAATTACCCCCTATCACTGCCTGTCACTGTTACCCATCAGATCAGACCCTAATCTGCCCCTTGCGGGCACCCAATCACCCGCCTACACGCTCAGATTGCCCTCAGACCCCCCCTTATCAATTCGCCAGGGCATTATTTACATCTGTCCTTCCCTGTAATAACCCACTGATCACCTGTCAATCACCTGTCAATCACCCATCAATCACCCCCTGTCACTGCCACCCATCAATCAGCCCCTAACCTGCCCCTTGCGGGCAATCTGATCACCCACCCACACCAATAGATCGCCCGCAGATCCGACATCAGATCACCTCCCAAGTGCAGTGTTTACATCTGTTCTCTCCTCCAAACACCCACTAATTACCCATCAATCACCCCCTGTCACTGCTACCCATCAGATTAGACCCCTATCTGCCCCTAGGGCACTCAATCACCCGCCCATACCCTCAGAACGCCCTCAGACCCCAGCCCTGATCACCTCACCAGTGCATTGCTTGCATCTATTCCCCCCTCTAATCACACCTTGCGACACCCATCAATCACCTCCTGCCACACCCTAGCACACCTACCCATCAGATCAGGCCCTAATTTGCCCCGTGTGGGCTCCTGATCACTCGGCCAAACCCTCAGATCCCCCTCAGACCCCCTTCCGATCACCTCCCCAGTGCATTGATTGCATCTATTTTCCCCTCTAACCACCCCCTGAGACACCCATCAATCACCTCCTGTCACCCCCTAGCACTCCTATCCATCAGATCAGGCCCAATACAACCTGTCATCTAAAAGGCCACCCTGCTTATGACCGGTTTCACAAAATTCGCCCCCTCATAGACCACCTGTCATCAAAATTTTCAGATGCTTATACCCCTAAACAGTCATTTTGAGACATTTGGTTTCCAGACTACTCACGGTTTTGGGCCCGTAAAATGCCAGGGCGGTATAGGAACCCCACAAGTGACCCCATTTTAGAAAAAAAGACACCCCAAGGTATTCTGTTAGGTGTATGACGAGTTCATAGAAGATTTTATTTTTTGTCAAAAGTTAGCGGAAATTGATTTTTATTGTTCTTTTTCACAAAGTGTCATTTTTCACTAACTTGTGACAAAAAATAAAATCTTCTATGAACTCACCATACTCCTAACGGAATACCTTGGGGTGTCTTCTTTCTAAAATGGGGTCACTTGTGGGGTTCCTATACTGCCCTGGCCTTTTAGGGGCCCTAAACCGTGAGGAGTAGTCTACAAAACAAATGCCTCAAAATGACCTGTGAATAGGACGTTGGGCCCCTTAGCGCACCTAGGCTGCAAAAAAGTGTCACACATGTGGTATCCCCGTACTCAGGAGAAGTAGTATAATGTGTTTTGGGGTGTATTTTTACACATACCCATGCTGGGTGGGAGAAATCTCTCTGTAAATGGACAATTGTGTGTAAAAAAAATCAAAAGATTGTCATTTACAGAGATATTTTTCCCACCCAGCATGGGTATGTGTAAAAATACACCACAAAACACATTATACTACTTCTCCTGAGTACGGCGGTACCACATGTGTGGCACTTTTTTACACCCTAAGTGCGCTAAGGGGCCCAAAGTCCAATGAGTACCTTTAGGATTTCACAGGTCATTTTGCGACATTGTTGGTTTCAAGACTACTCCTCACGGTTTAGGGCCCCTAAAATGCCAGGGCAGTATAGGAACCCCACTAATGACCGCATTTTAGAAAGAAGACACCCAAAGGTATTTCGTTAGGAGTATGGTGAGTTCATAGAAGATTTTATTTTTTGTCACAAGTTAGCGGAAAATGACACTTTGTGAAAAAAAGCCAATTAAAATCAATTTCCGCTAACTTGTGACAAAAATAAAATCTTCTATGAACTCACCATACTCCTAACGGAATACCTTGGGGTGTCTTCTTTCTAAAATGGGGTCATTAGTGGGGTTCCTATACTGCCCTGGCATTTTAGGGGCCCTAAACCGTGAGGAGTAGTCTTGAAACAAAAATGACCTGTGAAATCCTAAAGGTACTCATTGGACTTTGGGCCCCTTAGCGCAGTTAGGGTGCAAAAAAGTGCCACACATGTGGTATCGCCGTACTCGGGAGAAGTAGTACAATGTGTTTTGGGGTGTATTTTTACACATACCCATGCTGGGTGGGAGAAATATCTCTGTAAATGGACAATTGTGTGTAAAAAAAATCAAAAGATTGTCATTTACAGAGATATTTCTCCCACCCAGCATGGGTATGTGTAAAAATACACCCCAAAACACATTATACTACTTCTCCTGAGTACGGCGATACCACATGTGTGGCACTTTTTTGCACCCTAACTGTGCTAAGGGGCCCAAAGTCCAATGAGTACCTTTAGGATTTCACAGGTCATTTTGCGGCATTTGATTTCCAGACTACTCCTCATGGTTTAGGGCCCCTAAAATGCCAGGGCAGTATAGGAACCCCACAAATGACCCCATTTTAGAAAGAAGACACCCCAAGGTATTCCGTTAGGAGTATGGTGAGTTCATAGAGGATTTTATTTTTTGTCACAAGTTAGCGGAAAGTGACACTTTGTGAAAAAAACAATACAAATCAATTTCCGCTAACTTGTGACAAAAAATAAAATCTTCTATGAACTCACCATACTCCTAACGGAATACCTTGGGGTGTCTTCTTTCTAAAATGGGGTCACTTGTGGGGTTCCTATACTGCCCTGGCCTTTTAGGGGCCCTAAACCGTGAGGAGTAGTCTACAAAACAAATGCCTCAAAATGACCTGTGAATAGGACGTTGGGCCCCTTAGCGCACCTAGGCTGCAAAAAAGTGTCACACATGTGGTATCCCCGTACTCAAGAGAAGTAGTATAATGTGTTTTGGGGTGTATTTTTACACATACCCATGCTGGGTGGGAGAAATCTCTCTGTAAATGGACAATTGTGTGTAAAAAAAATCAAAAGATTGTCATTTACAGAGATATTTTTCCCACCCAGCATGGGTATGTGTAAAAATACACCACAAAACACATTATACTACTTCTCCTGAGTACGGCGGTACCACATGTGTGGCACTTTTTTACACCCTAAGTGCGCTAAGGGGCCCAAAGTCCAATGAGTACCTTTAGGATTTCACAGGTCATTTTGCGACATTGTTGGTTTCAAGACTACTCCTGACGGTTTAGGGCCCCTAAAATGCCAGGGCAGTATAGGAACCCCACTAATGACCGCATTTTAGAAAGAAGACACCCAAAGGTATTTCGTTAGGAGTATGGTGAGTTCATAGAAGATTTTATTTTTTGTCACAAGTTAGCGGAAAATGACACTTTGTGAAAAAAAGCCAATTAAAATCAATTTCCGCTAACTTGTGACAAAAATAAAATCTTCTATGAACTCACCATACTCCTAACGGAATACCTTGGGGTGTCTTCTTTCTAAAATGGGGTCATTAGTGGGGTTCCTATACTGCCCTGGCATTTTAGGGGCCCTAAACCGTGAGGAGTAGTCTTGAAACAAAAATGACCTGTGAAATCCTAAAGGTACTCATTGGACTTTGGGCCCCTTAGCGCAGTTAGGGTGCAAAAAAGTGCCACACATGTGGTATCGCCGTACTCGGGAGAAGTAGTACAATGTGTTTTGGGGTGTATTTTTACACATACCCATGCTGGGTGGGAGAAATATCTCTGTAAATGGACAATTGTGTGTAAAAAAAATCAAAAGATTGTCATTTACAGAGATATTTCTCCCACCCAGCATGGGTATGTGTAAAAATACACCCCAAAACACATTATACTACTTCTCCCGAGTACGGCGATACCACATGTGTGGCACTTTTTTGCACCCTAACTGTGCTAAGGGGCCCAAAGTCCAATGAGTACCTTTAGGATTTCACAGGTCATTTTGCGGCATTTGATTTCCAGACTACTCCTCATGGTTTAGGGCCCCTAAAATGCCAGGGCAGTATAGGAACCCCACAAACGACCCCATTTTAGAAAGAAGACACCCCAAGGTATTCCGTTAGGAGTATGGTGAGTTCATAGAGGATTTTATTTTTTGTCACAAGTTAGCGGAAAGTGACACTTTGTGAAAAAAACAATACAAATCAATTTCCGCTAACTTGTGACAAAAAATAAAATCTTCTATGAACTCACCATACTCCTAACGGAATACCTTGGGGTGTCTTCTTTCTAAAATGGGGTCATTTGCAGGGTTCCTATAGTGCCCTGGCATTTTAGGGGCCCTAAACCTTGAGGAGTAGTCTGGAAATCAAATTCCACAAGATGACCTGTGAAATCCTAAAGGTATTCATTGGACTTTGGGCCCCTTAGCACAGTTAGGGTGCAAAAAAGTGCCACACATGTGGTATCGCCGTACTCGGGAGAAGGAGTACAATGTGTTTTGGGGTGTATTTTTACACATACCCATGATGGGTGGGAGAAATCTCTCTGTAAACGGACAATTGTGTGTAAAAAAAAAATCAAAAAATTGTCATTTACAGAGATATTTCTCCCACCCAGCATGGGTATGTATAAAAATACACCTCAAAACACATTGTACTACTTCTCCTGAGTACGGCAATATCACATCTGTGGTACTTTTTTGCAGCCTAACTGCGCTAAGGGGTCCAAAGTCCAATGAGCACCTTTAGGCTTTACAGGGGTGCTTACAATTAGGCACCCCGCAAAATGCCAGGACAGTAAACACACCCCACAAATGACCCCATTTTGGAAAGTAGACACTTCAAGGTATTCAGAGAGGGGCATGGTGAGTCCGTGGCAGATTTCATTTTTTTTTGTCGCAAGTTAGAAGAAATGGAAACTTTTTTTTGTCACAAAGTGTCATTTTCCGCTTACTTGTGACAAAAAATAATATCTTCTATGAACTCACTATGCCTCTCAGTGAATACTTTGGGATGTCTTCTTTCCAAAATGGGGTCATTTGGGGGGTATTTATACTATCCTGGAATTCTAGCCCCTCATGAAACATGACAGGGGGTCAGAAAAGTCATAGATGCTTGAAAATGGGAAAATTCACTTTTTGCACCATAGTTTGTAAATGCTATAACTTTTACCCAAACCAATAAATATAGGCTGAATGGGTTTTTTTTCATCAAAAACATGTTTGTCCACATTTTTCGCACTGCATGTATACAGAAATTTTACTTTATTTGAAAAATGTCAGCACAGAAAGTTGAAAAATCATTTTTTTGCCAAAATTCATGTCTTTTTTGATGAATATAATAAAAAAAAGTAAAAATCGCAGCAGCAATCAAATAGCACCAAAAGAAAGCTTTATTAGTGACAAGAAAAGGAGCCAAAATTCATTTAGGTGGTAGGTTGTATGAGCGAGCAATAAACCGTGAAAGCTGCAGTGGTCTGAATGGAAAAAAAGTGCCCGGTCCTTAAGGGGTGTAAAGCCCACGGTCCTCAAGTGGTTAAAACTGGACTATCCTAGAGGAAAGCAGTCTATTTTTTAAGTACAACTCTTGCAAAACATCTTTACACTTGTGAACTGTTGAGCTTTCACTACTTGTCTATAAATTGGTCTCTATCCTGAGGTGCTGCGCTTCAGATTATACAGCAAATCACGGTATTCGCCCTTCCAATAATTGGCAGTGGAAACAGTCCTGTCACACTATATTACACTTGGATACATTTACTATATTTCTCAAAATGGAGCAGTTATACAGCGTGGGATAACAGCCAAAGACTCTTTTGCTCACAGCCACTTGCCTGGTACAGCTGAGCTCATAAATGCAAGTCAGCAGTTTTATATATGTAATATGCAGTAGACAATATAACTCTTATAATGTTTTATTATTAAACTGTATTTTCAGTCTTGTAACAGTGCAGACATATCCATTTAACTCCTTCATGTACAGTAGTACTGAAACATGAGAGCTGTACAGATAACAAATGGCATGAATATATTTACAGCAGTTTTGACGAATGAAGAAGATGGACTCTGGCACTCCAAAGCAAGAGGTAGTTTATTTAAGCACGGTTACAAGCAACGAGTACAAGCCGCCTGTGTCAACAGCTGTTTCGCGTGTAGTCACGCCTCCTCAGGACACCAATATTTACAGCAGTGTTTCCCAACCACCGACACCCACAGTTACCAGTGGTCCGTATTTTCCAAAGGTTGGGCAGAGGTGGAGAGCAGCGAATAACCTGTGTGATTCAGCAAACCTGAACTGATGTCGTTTAACCACTTCCCTAACACAGTTTTTTCTCCTTCAAAACCAGAGCAATTTTCCTTCGCCAATAATTTTATCGCTACTTATCACTCTGAAATGATTTATATATTATTTTTTGGGGCTGAAAAACTAGGCTTTCTTTGGGCAGTACTTTTTGCTAAGAATTATTTTATTTTATATGCATTTTGCAGGGAAGAAGAAGAAAAAACTGAAAAAATTCACAATTTCTTAGCTTTCAGTCATTGTAGTTTAAAAATAAAATGTGTTATTGTTGATAAAACAGAAACATTTTATTTGCCCATTTGTCCCAGTTATTACAACATCTAAATTGTGTCCCTAGTACAATGTCTGGTGATAATATTTTTGGGGGAATAAAGGTATATTTGTTTCCATTTCGTTTTTTTTTATATATACTATAATAGTAATTACAAGCATTTATTTACAAAAGCAACAGTAATATACCCTCATGACGTACATATTAAAAAAGTCCCTAAGGTAACTTTTATTTAGTTTTTTTTAATGATGTAATTTTTTTAATATATTTTTTTAATAAGTGTTTTATTTTGGTAACTTTGGGTTAGGGGTGGAAGGAGTTACAAATAATAAAAATCTATTTAATTTTTCTATGTGAAAATGTATTATCTTGTATTTGGGTGTGGTTTTACTTTTTGGCCACAAGATGGTGATACACTACGTGTTCTATAAATAGAAGATGGAACAAAGCGTTTACAGGTGGTGTTTACAGTCGGGGTGCTTTTTGAATCAGAGCCACCGGAAGCTCTGCTTCATCACAGGCACGGAGATCGAGTTTGAGAACAGCTGTTTCTCATTCCTCGATCACGGAGGGACAGGATGTGGCGAATGCAAATGGGAGAGACGCAACAATCATGAGCACCACCGCTCATGATTGTTGCGTCTCTCCCATTTGCATTCGCCACATCCTGTCCCTCTGTGATCGAGGTAAGTAAACAGAGACTCTTATCTACTACCCTGTGGGACGTAGATAAGCGTGGCAAGAGTAGGGAAGTGGTTAAAGAGTAACTTTCGAGCATAAAATAAAAAATCAATTATTTATTTGTATCTGGTAAACAAGTAATAAGGATGCTAATCAGGCAATCCAAAAGTTACAAATCATTCCTATTTTTCTGCTCCATAAAATATCATTCCCCAGTTTTCCTGGATCTTATTTGGTACATCTGCCACACAAAGGAAGTTGCCGGGCATGCTGGGTTTTCTTTTTTTTCTTCTTTACTTTCCCCTCAGACTTAACTAATGCAGTCTGATTGGCCGGAGCCTCTTTCCCTCCTGTTTCCCCTCCCACACTTCTGTTCCTCTCTGATTGCCCAGTATTTCTCAATACACTTTCTACTGCAGACCAGGGTGGGAGTGTCTGAAGACTGGGAGAGAGGCGGGCAATGATACACAGACAGAGTAGGGGAGGAAATGATGTCAGGATTGGCTTCAAGATAGACACAGACAAAAATCACAAAAATCAAAATGTGGACAAGGGAATACATATGTAAGTATTTATCTACTTACTTATATGTTGGTTTTCTGAGATAGTATGGCTGACAGCTCCACTTTAAAGAGGTACTATAGTGACATATAGTATAATGCAGTAACTTATTCAGGATACCCAGGTTTATAGTAAGTGTCCTGGTTTCAGCATCACAAACACTTCCTGTAGCTATATATTGCTGTACATTGGTATGTAGCCAATGATGCTCAGCCTAGGCTGCTTAGCTCTGTGGAATTCTCCTCCCACAGCATTCAGGAGACCAAGCGTTATTTTCACTGGCTTTGGAATTCTCATAAACAAACATTCCACAGAGCTACACCTGACAGGACTAATGATGTTGCCGCCTGTGATAAATTTCAGAATGTAAATCAAAACCACAAAAAAATTGTATAATGAGCAAACTAAATAATTTATAAAAGAATATTGTAAAAAAAATTAAAAATAAGCAATTTTATTTATTGTGTTATTTTTTCTACAGTTATTATTATTATTATTATTTATTGTATTTATAAAGCGCCAACATATTACGCAGCGCTGGACATTAATTTAGGTTACAGACAATATTTAGGGGTCACATACAGCAATATGACAATACAGGATTCAGGAATACAAGAAAGACCAGATCATGCAGCACAGTATGAGTACAAGGTAATGCTTAGTCAGTCACTGGATGGAGCATGGAGATTAGGCAAGTTAGGTTCATTCAAATGCATAGCATGGGTTTACAGTAATGGAGGTGCATGATCAGGTAGGACACAAAAGGAGGAGGACCCTGCCCAAAGGCTTACAATCTAGAGCGAGAGGTAGGGACACGAGAGGTAGGGGACCAGAGTTCAGCTGTGGGTTTAGAGCAATTGTGAGGGGTGGTAGTCCAGAGTGAAAAGGTGAGTTTTGAGGGCCTTCTTGAAGGTGTTGAAGGAGGGGGCTGCCCTAATGGGTGGAGGTAGGGAGTTGGAGCAGCTCTTGAGAAGTCCTAGAGGCGTGCATGGGACTGGGTGATGCGGGGGACGGTCAGGCGAAGTTCATTGGAGGAGCAGAGTAAGCGGCTTGGTGTGTATCTCTGAGTAAGATCAGAAATGTAGGTTGGACAGGTTTTGTGGACGGATTTGTAGGTCAGACACAATATCTTGAATCTGATTCTGGACTGGATAGGAAGCCAGTGGAGGGATTCACGGAGGGGAGCCGCCCTGGTGGAGCGATGGGAGGAGTGGATAATTCTGGCTGCCGCATTCATGATGGACTGCAGTGGGGCTATTCGTGTCATACGGAGACCAGACAGAAGGGCATTGCAGTAGTCGAGGCAGGAAATTATGAGGGCATGGATGAGGAGTTTGGTGGTGGCAGAGGTCAGGAAAGGGCGAATCTTACAGATGTTACAAAGGTGGAAGTTGCAGAACTTTGTGAGGTTTTGGATGTGTGGAGTGAAGGAGAGTGCGGAGTCCAGGGTGACACCCAGACAGCAGGCTTGAAAGGTAGGGCGAATGGTAGTGTGGTTAACAGTGACCTGAACATCTGGGAGGTCCAGGGAGGACCGGGGTGGGAAGATCATAAATTCCGTTTTGTCTAGATTTAGTTTCAGGAACCTAGCGGACATCCAGGAGGAGATGGCAGATAGGCAGGAGGAGACCTTGTCCATGGTAGTGGTGGATATGTCAGGGATGTGGAGGTAGATTTGGGTGTCATCTGCATAGAGATGATAGTTAAAACCCATGGAGGAGATAAACTTGCCAATGGAGGATGTGTATAGGGAGAACAGTGGGGGGCCAAGGACCGAGCCTTGGGGGACTGCCACTGAGAGGTGGTTGGGGGTGGATGAGGACTCATTGAAGGAGGTCATGAAAGAGCGGTTGGAGAGGTAGGATGAAAGCCAGGTCAGGGCGAGATCGTGAATGCCCATGGACTGGAGGGACTGGAGGAGTAGGGGATGATCTATTCTATCAAAAGCTGCGGAAAGGTCAAGGAGGAGGAGAATGGAGTATTTACCTTCAGCTTTAGCTAAGGCAAGGTCATTGACCACTTTGGTGAGAGCTGTTTCGTTTGAGTGGGCAGGCCGAAATCCAGATTGCAGTGGGTCTAGTAGTGAGTTGGCATTGAGGTACTGGGTCAGGCGTTTGTGAACCGGACGCTCAAGGAGTTTTGAGGCAAAGGGGAGGAGGGAGATCAGGCGGTAGTTGGAGGGTAGCGAGGGGTCGAGGGAGGGTTTCTTGAGCAGTTCCTTTTTAAGAATTATCATGATAAGTTCCTACCAATTATGCTTGTACATTTAAGGTGCCCATACGCCAGGCGATGTATGGGCAGATCGATCAAGAGACAGATCTCTCTCTGATCAAATCTGATTAGAGAAGAAGAGAACACCAAGAGCCCAATATAGTATAGTATGTACTGGTAATGGAAGATTTATAGAGTAATTCAAAATGTAATACTCACAAACCAGGGTTACCATTAGGCAACCACTGTCAAGGCAGGTGGGCAGATTGCCCTGACCCCACTCATGATTAAGAAGTCGCTCTCTGTAGTAGAAGATGGAAGTGGGTACAACCCTCCACCTAGGGTGGACTCAATGTAGCAATAAGATAACAGAGGCGCCAAAAGGATAAAAGGGACTAAATGAGCTTAAAAAGCAACTTGGTAATAGAGGAGGCAGTGGTGGACTTACCTCCTCCAAAGAGAACACACGACTGTAGATTTTCAGTCAAAAAACGTTTATTGGGTACTCCAAAATAAAGTGCAATGCGTTTCGCAGGTTAAACCTGCTTCCTCAGGCAATACAGATAGGAGTAAAAATCATAGAATCATAGAGACCACGGAATCAATGCAACTAGAATGCTTGCATAGGAATTAATATTGTTATAGCTAGTTCATAAAAATATCACAGAACAATGGTGACGTATAGAGATATACATATATCTGTCATATGTTCAATGGTGACGTATAGATATATACATATATATTGTGTATTAATCACACACATTCATGATTACACAATATAATCCCAAATAAAGAGCGTGATGTATAATGGTGATTTGCACAGCAGTGATTAGCTGTTATTATTAGCCCGTGTGAAATTATTACAAGTAACAATAGTATTAATGTGTAAAAAAAAGGGCTATCAGTTGTAGGTGAGAAGAGGAGACAAGGATTGCAGGGATATTTATCCAGGATATTTTTTCAAAAAAAATCAGCAAGTTTAGTGCATTTGGGTAGAGAGGAACAGGTAGTGAAATGGTCACATATTCAATAGTGCCGCAACACCTGTAATGGGGACTTAAAGAGTAACTGTCAGGCTGCAAAAGCTAATTTAAACCTCTATTCTCCTGTGTTAAACAGTTTAGAAGGAAGCCAAAAAGGCAATACTTAAGTTAAAAATCTCTCTTAGTTTTGATGTGTGCTTATCAGCAAGGATGTTAGACCCAAGCTCTTAAGAAGCCGAGAGCCGCATACCATACAGCAAAGCATTCTGGGGCCCTCCCCTCGGCTGCTAGTGAGAAGTTACAGGGCTCGTGTTACAAAAGCAGCAGCCCACAGCACTGAAAAAACTCCCGGTAGAGTACACTGCAGGAGTCCGCTATTGTTCCTAGCCACATGGCTAATTAATATTCACTGCACAGTAGTGTTTTACAATACCGATCTTTTGTGTGAGTCTAATCATCAGGAAGCAGGCAGGACATGACGACACATTTGGCTTCATAGGAGACAGACAAACATGGAACCTGCCATGAGCTGTCAGGAGCATCATTCACTGCAAATACTATATAAAGCTTCTGTGAAATCCAAACGTGGACAGTGAAATGCATATGTAATGTAAGTACAGCCAATGTTTAGCTACTGATATATGTGTTTATTTTCTCTGAGACCCTATACCTAACAGCTCCTGTTTAAAAGGAACAGGAGACTTACCATCTGCTAGTAACATCAAAGCTGAGCGCCTCTGTGAGGAGTGAGGACACTCCAGCTTGGCTAAATACAGCCAAGTGAAGGGCGGAAGCCAGTGGGAGGGTGCCACAATCAAAGCGGAAGTGATGTCACACGTTAGGGGAAAAAAACTTGTGACATCACTTCCGGTTTGATTGTGACACCCTCCCGTTGGCTCCCGCCCTTCACTAGCTAGCGGAAGCCGCATACAGGTAATGTATTGTACACTGAGCACCAGGGGAACACATTGACCGTCGTGTTAATTGCTCATCCCGATATCGCTCGCCCTTACTGCTGCGACCAACCATGATGACCCGACATCTTGCTGCATGTCTGATCGATTAATGCAACCAATTTCAGCCTATAAATCGGGCATGCACTTGGCAGCACCGATTTTCATCCGATTCGATTATAATGGTCGATTGGCCGCCAAGTTCGCTGATGTATGGCCACCTATATACTGTGATGCATTTGCACTAAATTCATTCTATAGTGGCGGATTCATTGTTCTTCTTACACATGTTCCTCTTTAAGCATTGTCTGCTATTAGATGACAAAGTGTTTTATAGCATCCATGTAACTGAGGTCATGTGCAGCATCTGTAGGGAAATTCCTGGTGAAAATCCAGATGATAAAGGAATGATTTGCATATTAAACCCACTTTCCTGAAGTGATGGTGTTGCATTTCACCTGCATGATGGCAAAATTGTACTTGGCATTATATGGTGCCCAAAACCCAATCTGCCCTTTTAGACTGCTTTGCTCTTTTTTGGGTGATTATAGTGTATACTAATTCCCATCATTTTCATAGACAGTATAAAGCACATATTCTAGTAGTGATATAATCCAGTTTGGCTATTAATATGATTAGAAACTTAGTTCAAATGCAAACAGACTTTGAATGAAACTGTCCTTTATAGCCTTTTGGGGTTCCACAGTTTCTCCTATAAAGCCCTCTGTCTATTCACAAACAGACCTGTTTCTGATTTCACAGCTGACAGGACTGCAGAGAAATTCAGGTGCTTGTGTTGTGCACTGAAGAAATTCTCTTGCTGAGCTTACTGCTTTCGTCTGCCTGGCTACCCTAATCTGTTCCAGTTATGGCTTGCATTTCTATATCAACGTTATTTAATACAAAACCATAATAGGAGGAATGTGGCATGGCAGTAAAGCTCATATGGTGAGATAGAATGCATTTCCAGCTCTGGTGGAATTGCCTGTTAAAGTGACTTTCCAGCCAGTATTGCTCCCTGATGGACATCTGACACCGCAATAACATTATCTGAGAAGTCAATTAAAGGGCATTCTGGATGACTTGGAAACTAATGGGATGTAAAGTTGATTCAGTATAAAGCTAGTCTATTCAGAGCAAAGTAAATACATCTGCTGCATCTTAACAAGGAAATGTAATCATATTGAGTAGAACTCATTCCACTGTATTTTGTAAAGACATTCAGTAAAATGTACTTAAATTACTATTGATTGCATTATATTCCTGCGTACCAGATGAAAATACTTCTGTTTGCAAAGGGATGAATATAGAATTTGTCCAACCTGCATCCTTAATTGGCTACACTTTCACTGTCTTAGAATTCCCTATTTATGAAGCCTTCCAGATTCACCTACATCTTGAATTGTTGTTCTACTTGTGCAGAAATTGTGATAAGGCGACAGTAGCAAGAATGTGAATCAAGTCAATTTTGTGCTCCACCTATTGGCTACCATATGCTCAACCATAGGTTGTTTTTTTGGTCACTTAACTGTTATTGAACTACCTCAGCCTAACCATAGAGGCTGGAAAACCGCAATCGCCTGCACTCCAAATATTGTGCTCACAAGCACGGCAGCCACTATACACCACTACACAAAGAGTGCCACCGAAAGGATTAACATTTATGTCCTGGAGGTGTCAACTGGTAAAAACAAAGATATGCTCATCTGACGTGATCACTAAAGGACTTTTCCGGTTGTTTGCGGAGTGAGGTGCGTTAAACGCGGCGTTTCATCTGTCATGGGGAAGTGGGCGTAACCCTTACACTACCTGATTGACATGTACACACGCCGGATGTTTTAAAGCACTTTATTCCACCAGTTTAGGAATGTAATTTCTGCCCTTGAGCAAATAAAACATAACTCTGGTCAACTCCGTAATTTTTGGTGGGAATTTTGACATGGACCCCCCTCCGGCATGCCCTCATCCAGGTGTTAGGCCCCTTTAAACAACTTTTCCATCATTTTTGTGACCAAAACCATTCAAATTCTCCTGCCTATTGAAGTCTATGGATATTCACAGATTTGCCAGATTCGCGAACCCAAAATTTAAGATTCTGCCCATCTCTACCTCACAGTATAGGTAGCAAGAGAGGCCCCCGAATAGGTAGCCAGATGTGTCCTTCGTTGAAAGTAGCCAGAAATAGCCCCCCCCCCCCAGTTTAGGTAGCTTGAGGTACCCTCCTGTATTAGGTAGACCCCCAGTATAGGTAGCCAGATGTGCTCCCCTGTGTAGGCAGCCTAAAGTAAAGTAGTCCCCTAGTATAAGTAACTAGAGTAACCAGATGTACCCCCCAACAAAAGGTATCAAGAAGGGACTCTAGCATAGGTAGCTCCAGAATAGGAAGCCTGATTACCTTCCACCCCTCCCAGTATAGGTAACCCTACAGTATAGGTAGCCAGATTAACCTGACAATATAGGTAGCCTAGGCTCCCAGCGCTGTAGAGATAGCCAGATTAGCCTCCCTTCTCTGCTTATATACAGACTAGTGAGTGCTGGAAAGAATTGACATACCTTTCCAGGCTCCACTGACAATCTACCTTCTCCATGTACCCACAATTCTATGATTGCAGTGCCCTCTTTTGTTGCATAACCCAAGCTTTGTGATGGATACAAGGATGCTAAGAGGAAGGTAGATCATCAGTGGAGCCCAGCAAGTTATGTCAATTCCCCCAGCACTCTAGTTTACTCTGCACTTTAGGGGGCCCATTGTGGGTGCTGAGACCACCAACCTCCCCTTGACTACAGGCCTCATAAAGGCCCTAGCACCTTCATCTTCAGCACATTCAATGACAAAAAACTGTAATAAGACTAGTCATTTCATTGTCAATAAGATTATATTCCTACACAGATAACAAGAAACAAAGACAGTCTATATTTACATTTGTTATGCTATGACTGTAAATGTGTGTATATATATATATATATATATATATATATATACATATATATATATATATATATATATATGCAGCATATAGCATGTTAGTGTGATCACGGTGTACAGGCCCCTCTGTGCAGATGTTCATTCACATGCAATGGATTTACAGTTTCCTGAATGAGTGATTAGGGATGTGAAAGTGGTCCCTGTGCAGTAAGTGGAGCATCTGAAAGACTGCAGCTTTGAAAACCAATTAGATTCTGAGCTGTCAGTTCTTGTGAAAGTGTAAATACTGATGAAAAACAAACAAATCTAATTAAAATAACATCGCAGCCAGACAGTATAGTATACCAATATGGGCCTTTTACATTCTGCAGACGGTTATAATTTGCATGTGCTACAATCATGTAAGGAGTCATTGGTGTGAGAATGTTAATGTATGTACTGATAAATGCACATCAATGCTGCTGACTAAACACAATCATAAAAGACCAATAAACCGAAAATCAGAGATTTGCATTGCACATGAGCAGAGATGGCCAGTGAGATGCAAATAATTGATCATCTTTATACCTGAGCCAGTTTGAGATGTGACCTTGACGTACCTGCTGTGAAACACACTGCTTTTATTCATTCTGTTCTCAGAAGTCTTGTTTACTTTACTCATCTAACAATAATAGCTATTAAACTGCATCTGTACAACAAAAGGAAAACTTCCTCAAACACTTCCTCAAAATGTTATAAAAGCTATTGTTAACATTTGACTCATCAGAGTTTGCTGGATGAAGCCAAAGTTCATGCAAATTAGGAAAATGTATTTATGGATTGTGACAGGTGGCTAATCTTTTGCAACACATTTGGTCTCTGGTCACATAGAAGGAGGTAGTGTACAGCAAATGGGCTGTTTTGAATTAGCTTCAGATTGGGAATTGGGTAGTAATGTTAGGGTGCTGCATGCTGTCAGTAATAGCACAGGTCTCTTCGTTGAGTGTCAGAGCTCTGGCTCATAAGGGACCATCCACTGCTTTGTAGACACTGAGCTCCCATCATCCTCTGCAAAGGAACAACAGAACATCATTAAAACCCAACATCACAGTAGTAAATTCAACAGTGGTTAATTACTGGGGTCAGAAATCTGGAGGTTAAGACAAGCTGACAATTAAGACATTAGTAAATCTTTGATAACAATATTTAGAATTTTGTAAGCTGGAAAAGATACTACAAAATGTTGACATTAACAGATTTCATATTTTAAGTTTTGTTTCTGGCTAGACTTTTTATTTTATTATGTTAAGTCATTATGTTAATTTCACTATAGTTCCTCTTTAAGCTTTGTGAATTAAGCCTAATGATATTATGCACTAGGAGTTGTTCCTAGAGATGTTCTGAGATGGACTTATATTATGATATATATGAAATATATTATTTCATTCATTTGAATCTGCAAATCTGATGTCTTGTTGGTATTCATAAATAGGTAAAGGAATATCCTAAGCTGGCCCAGCTACCACTATGCTCTCTTTTCTCCAGCTTCTGCATAAGCCCTTCTAACAAATTCCATATGGTTCTTGTGATATTGTGACATGTGACAGCATGCAGAACAATTGGCTGTCCACTTTCATCCAGCTTCCTGACAGCAATATTCAGGGATCTTGCACATTACGTACTCTAACAGCCTTCTATTCAAGCAACATTACTAATTTGGTAGCTTTTTTTTAAATTAATATAACTTAAAAAAGTGTAAAAGAGACAAGACAAGACAAATAACATTTATATTGCGCTTTTCTCCTTGCGGACTCAAAGCGCCAGAGCAGAGCAGCAGCCACTAGGGCGCGCTCTATAGGCAGTAGCAGTGTTAGGGAGACTTGCCAAAGGTCTCCTACTGAATAGGTGCTGGCTTACTGAACAGGCAGAGCCAAGATTCGAACCCTGGTCTCCTGTGTCAGAGGCAGAGCCCTTAACCATTACACCATCAGCCAGCGTGCCTATAAAATCACAACCCTAGCATGTGAAAGATGCTGAGATGTTACAAGCTACAGGACATATAAAGGAATGGTCCTTCATTGTAAGTAATTAACTCTCTAGAGACCTGAGAATAGGTAGTGAATGGTAGGGAGCCTCACAGCAAAAAAGCACATCTGACGTGTATTTTATCCTCCTGAGACAGTGCATTATTTTAGTGTTCATATTATTTTTTCATTGTTTTTTTTCCGCTCATGTTGTTACAGAATGCCCAGTTAAGTCATGCAGAACCAGAACTGCTGGGATTGCTGTAGAGGGGCAAAAGGAACCCCAAAAAATGGAACAACTAAAATAGTGTGAGCAAATCTGGGCACCTATGTTAGCAGGCAGCCCACTATGCGAACTGCAGCTACTAATAGCGGGTGTGAAGCTCGGGGGATAAGGCTAGGCGGGGAGAGGGTTTAAGTTTAGTTGGCCACAGGGTTTAAGTTACCGTATATACTCGCAAGCAAGCTGACCCACATATAAGCCGACCCCCCAACTTTTTCCTGAAAAACCAGGAAAAAATGATTGACCCTCATATAAGCCGGGGGTAGGAAATGCTGGCCGTGTGATCCCCCCCAGTGTGTCCCAGTATAGTTAGTATAGTGCCCAGTATGGGTAGGTAGTGCCCAGTATAGCTAGTGAAGTACCCAATATAGCTAGTATAGTGCCCAGTATAGCTAGTATAGTGCCCAGTACAGTGCCCAGTACAGCTAGTAAAGTGCCCAGTATAGCTAGTATAGTGCTCAGTATAGCTAATATAGTGTCCAGTATAGCTAGTATAGTGCCCTAGTATAGTGCTCAGTATAGGTAGGTAGTGCTCAGTATAGCTAGTATAGTGCACAGTATAGGTAGTATAGTGCTCGGTATAGCTAGTATAGTGCACCAGTAAAGCTAGTATAGTGCCCAGTATAGCTAGTATAGTGCCCAAGTATAGCTAGTATAGTGCCCAGTATAGCTAGTATAGTGCCCAAGTATAGCTAGTATAGTGCCCAGTATAGCTAGTATAGTGCTCAGTATAGGTAGTATAGTGCTCGGTATAGCTAGTATAGTGCCCAAGTATAGCTAGTATAGTGCCCAGTATAGCTATTATAGTGCTCAGTATAGCTAGTATAGTGCTCGGTAGAGGTAGATAGTGCTCCCCTCCTCACCCAACCCCCCCCCCCCCCCTCCACAGCCGCCGCTGCTATTAGCTTACCCTGTGGCTTCCAATAGTCCCCTCTCCGTCTCCCAGGGCATGTAAATAATTCACAGCAACTCGCTCCACAGCGGCTGCTGCGTGATGGCAGAGGAAGCTGTAGGCAGAGCGGCTTCCTGTAACGGCGATGTGTTTCGCCGTTAGTATGGAAACCGCTCTGCCTACAGCTTCCTGTCATCACGCAGCAGCCGCCGTGGAGCGAGCTGCTGTGAATTATTTACATGCCCCAGGAGACGGAGAGGGGACTATTGGAAGCCGCAGGGTAAGCCAATAGCAGCGGCGGCCGTGGGGGAGGGGGGCTACGACCAATGCGACTCGCAAGCAAGCCGACCCCCCAACTTTTGGCCCACTTTTGGGGGGTCAAAAATTTGGCTTGCTTGCGAGTACATATGGTAGTTGCCCACCAGGGAGGGGTTAAGGTTGGGTGCCCACCAGCGGGGGTTAAGGTTAGGCATCACAAGGGGGCTCTGTGTGAGAGGAGGGAGAGGTTAGGTCATAGTTAAATATTGGCAAATATTACTGAAATTTTACTATATGAATTAAGTAGTAGAATATCAGTAAATTTACTAATATTCTCCTGAAAATAGTACTTAAGGGGTACCTGAGACAAATTAAGAAAAATAATTGATATTTACCTAGGGCTTCCTCCAGCCCCATGTACACCGTTGCCTCCCTTGCCGTCAACCCGGCCACTCCGTTAGTCTGCAGTCTCACTCGGTATTAGGGCTCCAGTTGAGCCAGCCAGTGCAAATTGCCTCCAGCCAGCGACGGGAGCAAGATAGGGGCACACGCACGGCCAGGCTACGCGTGTGCAGTGGACCCCAACTGGTGCAACTGGAGCCCTAATACCGGGCGAGATTGCAGACTAATGGAGTGGCTGGGGATGATGGTGAGGGAGGCAACAGTGTACATGGGGCTCGGGGGAAGCCCCAGGTAAGTATCAATTATTTTCCTTACTTCCTCTAAGGTTCTCTTGAACATATAATATCTTGTTCACTAGGAAAGGTTTGTGGTTTCTTTTGTTTCTCTACAAAACCCTAGTAATTTTTGTTCTCAGTGTTATTACTGAATTCTCCATAAACTTTGTAGCTCCTTCCAAGCGGCCATCAGTTCATATTTTCCATACCTCGCAGGCTCGCACCAAGGAATGCCAAAATGCCTGAAACAGCTGCCAGCAAGCTAAATGGCTCTGTTGTAAGACCTGTCAGAATATCCACTCACGAATCAGCCCCAATGCCCCAATCTATCACCACACGCTTCACCCTATGTGGCGCGTCCCCGCTTGAACAGGAGGTGAGGAGACAACACCTACCCGACTTCGGTTACACCCAGGCCTTAAGTGTGCAAAGTATTGGGGCTGAATGCAGGGTGAATGAATAAACCTCCAGGCCAAACAGGATAAGAGGTAACACAGTCCAGCACAATCAAAGGTCATACACAGTAGATCAGAATTATCGCGGTACAGAAGGAACAAACGGTATCAGGGTCAGAGTCCAGGCAGAGGTCGGTACAGGCGGCGTTCAAAGAGTAGTTATATTCCAAGCAAGGGTCAGTTCAGGCGGCAATCAAAGAGTAGTTATTTCCAGGCAAGGGTCAGTTCAGGCGGCAGTCAAAGAGTAGTTGATATCCAGGCAAGTCGGTACACAGAAAATCCACAGTAGTAATCACACCCAGCAAGCATAAGCTAAAGCTATCACGGGCAATGTGCTAGTGAGGAAGTAAGATTTAAATACACTCACTCACCCAATCAGTGGCCGGCCACTCACACAGCAACCAATCAATAAGCAGCAATCCCCTGCCTAAGTGTCAGCTGATCTCCAGCTGACACAACCAACAGCAGCCCTCTATCATGTCAGCTGACTGGCAGTGTCAGCTGACTACAGGATACGTCTTCTGAGCGTATAGGACGGGCGCCTGCCTCTATGCGTCCGTCCCCGCTCGTTACCTGAATGCGCGCGCACACCCCTGTTGCCATAGACGCTGGGGTTGCTGTGCGCGCGAGAGGACGGCGCGGACCCGGAAGTGCCAGAGTCCGCATGACTACCAGCGGAGACGGCAGCGTCGCGGGATCCCTGAGGTAAGTCCCTGACATTACCCCCCCCCCCTGAGGAGTGGCCCCAGGACACTCTAATCGAGGTTTGTGAGGAAATTTGTCATAAAATTCTTTAATCAATTGATCAGCATGAACCTGTCTAGCGGGAACCCATGATCTTTCTTCTGGCCCATAACCTTTCCAGTCAATAAGAAATTGTAATGATTTTTTAACGATACGTGAATCTAAGATTTTCTCTATCTCATATTCAGGTTCACCATTGATTATTACAGGATCTGGAGGAGTAACTGATTGGTCGCAATTAGCAGCAGATTTCAAAAGCGACACATGAAATGAATCTACCCCCCTGAGGGAATTAGGCATCTTGACTCTATAAGTCACGTCATTAATTCTTTGAGATATTGGATAAGGACCAATAAATTTAGGTCCCAATTTGGTAGACGGTTGTCTAAGAGGAATGTTTCGAGTAGACACCCAAACCAAATCCCCAGGAACAAACTGTGATTCGGAAGACTGATGACGGTCAGCGAATGACTTTTGTCGCTGCCCTGCCACCTTTAAATTCTCCTGAACCTGTTTCCAGACCAACTCCATGTGAGCAACCCAACTGTCCAGATCGGGAAGATCAGAGGAAGGTGGAGACAGAGAACAAAATTTAGGATGCAATCCTGTAACAATTTGAAAGGGAGACATCTTAGTTGAGGCATTTTCAGCATTATTGATAGCAAATTCAGCAAAGAACAAGTAGTCAGACCAAGTCTCTTGACAGTTGGCTACAAAACATCGCAAAAATTGCTCTAAATTCTGATTGGTTCTTTCTGTCTGACCGTTAGTTTCTGGATGGTACCCTGAAGAGAATGATAATGAAATTCCTAAACAATTACAAAAAGCCTTCCAAAATCGTGACACAAATTGGACCCCCCTGTCAGATACAATGTTTTCAGGTATCCCATGTAACTTAAAAATGTTGCAAATAAAAAGTTGAGCTAATTCTTTAGCAGACGGTAATCCTGGCATTGGTATGAAATGGCACATCTTACTAAACCTGTCCACAACGACCCATACAGCAGTATTCCCCTGAGAGATGGGCAGATCTACAATAAAATCCATGGAAATATGTGTCCAAGGTTTTAGTGGAACAGGTAGAGGCATCAGAGTGCCTTGGGGACTGGTACGTAATACTTTACTGCGGGCACAAACTGAACAGGATTTAACATACGCACACACGTCCCTGCTCAGAGAAGGCCACCACACAAGTCTTTTTAACAGATTAAGTGTTTTCTTTTCGCCTGGATGCCCTGTAGTTTTAGACTCATGAAATTGTTGCAAGACCTGTAACCTGAGATGAGGGGGTACAAAAAGGCAATCACTCGGCTTCCCCGGTGGAACTTCCCTTTGCTCAGACTTTAACTTTTCTGAGAGATCTGGGGACAAATTAATAACCGCAATGATATATTGTTTAGGAATGATAGTTTCAGGAGACCCGGCCTGCAGATCAGGACTCCCAAAACTACGGGACAGAGCATCTGCTTTCACGTTTTTCGACCCAGGTTTGTACGTTATGGTAAAATTAAAACGCGAAAAGAACAGAGCCCATCGAGCTTGTCGAGGATTAAGTCTTTTAGCGTTCTCAATGTATTCGAGGTTTTTATGATCTGTAAAAACCGTGACAGGATGAATGGCTCCCTCTAACCAATGCCTCCACTCTTCAAACGCCAATTTAACCCCCAACAGCTCTCTGTTACCTATATCATAGTTCCGCTCAGCAGAGGAAAACTTTTTCGAGAAAAAGGCACACGGGTGGAGACATTCAGGAGAACCAGTGTACTGAGAAAGTACTGCCCCTACTCCTAATTCTGAGGCGTCTACTTCCAAAATAAAAGGTCGTTGCACGTCAGGATGGGTCAGAACTGGGGCAGAACAAAAGGTTTCTTTCAATTCTTTAAATGCTGCCTGTGCTTCAGGGGTCCAAATGGAGGGATCTGCACCTTTCTTAGTGAGATCCGTCAATGGGGCCACTCTGAGAGAGAAATTCTTAATGAATTTTCTATAAAAATTAGCAAAACCAAGGAACCGTTGTAAAGACTTCAAGTCAGTGGGTTGGGGCCAGTTCAAAACTGCTGAGAGCTTGGCAGGGTCCATAGCCAGGCCAGAACTAGACATAACATAACCTAAAAAGGATACTTCTTGAATTTCAAATTCGCATTTCTCCAACTTAGCATATAAACAATTCTCCCTGAGTTTCTGTAAGACCCTCTTAACATGTTCCCGATGTTCATCTAGAGAGGAGGAAAAAATTAAGATGTCATCTAAATACACCACCAGGAAACGTCCTAAATAATCACGAAACACATCATTAATGAAATCCTGGAACACAGCTGGAGCATTACATAACCCAAACGGCATCACTAAATACTCGTAGTGTCCATCCTTGGTATTAAAGGCCGTTTTCCATTCATCCCCTTGTCTTATTCTTATAAGATTATAAGCGCCCCTGAGGTCTAACTTAGTAAATATCTTAGCCCCGGCTACCTGGGCAAACAGATCCTCAATTAATGGCAAGGGGTAGCGGTTTTTCACGGTGATCTTGTTTAAACCCCTATAATCAATACAAGGTCTTAATCCACCATCCTTCTTTTCGACAAAGAAAAACCCGGCACCCGCAGGGGAGGAGGAGGGACGTATGAACCCCTTGTCTAGATTTTCCTTAATATAGTCCCTCATTGCCTGGTCTTCAGGCCCTGAAAGGCTATATAACCTTCCCCTAGGTGGCATGGTTCCTGGAAAAATGTCAATATGACAATCATAGGACCTGTGTGGAGGTAACTTGTCAGCGGCCTGAGGAGAAAAGACATCAGCAAATTCATGATACACTTCTGGTAACTTCTCCTCCACACAAGTGGCACCTAGACATAAACGTGTGAGACAACCATTATTGCAATATGAGGACCATCTAACTAATTGACCAGACTGCCAGTCAATAGTGGGATTGTGCAACTTCAGCCATGGTAACCCCAAGATGATGGGGCTAGAGGGAATATTCAACACATAAAATTTCAAAACTTCAGAATGTAGTGCACCAATCTTTACAGTGATACCGGGTGTGACAGAGATTGGCTGACCAGCTTGCAATGGAGTGTCATCAATGGCTGTCACATACAGTTTTTCAGAAAAAGCAGAAACAGGAATGCCGAGCTCCTGTGCCAAAGATAGATCCATAAAATTACCTGCAGCTCCACAATCAACAAACGCTTGACCTTGGTAACTCTTGCTACCCCAGACAATATCAATAGGTAATAACACACGATCATATTTGAGAGGAGATACCTGCTCGCTAAGGTGAGTTTTCTCGGCCTCACCTAAGCGCTGGAGTTTTCCTGTTTCTTTCTTTTAATAGGGCAGTCCTGAGCATAATGCCCCAAGCCCCCACAATAGAGGCATAATCCTTCTTTTCTCCTCCTGGCTTTCTCGCTCACAGAAAGTCTAGACACACCTAGCTGCATAGGTTCAGGATCATCAGAGGTGGATGAGGAAGGAACAGAAACTGGAACAGGAACTGGAGGAACAGACAATGACCATGCTGGTCTAAAAGATGAGGATCTCTCCTGACGTCTTTCCCTGAGACGTCGATCAATCTGGATGGAAAGTTGGATCAATTCCTTCAAGGTAGCAGGAACTCCTACCCTGGCCAATTCATCCTTTAATTGCTCTGAAAGTCCCAACCTGAACTGATGTTTTAAAGCTGCATCATTCCATGCCGTGTCCCCGGACCAATGACGGAACTCAGTCACATATTCCTCCACCGGTCGCCTGCCTTGGCGGAGAGCTTGCAGAGCAGTTTCGGCAGAAGCTCCTTTACCGGGATCCTCATAAAGTTCAGCTAAGGCCTCAAAGAGTGTGGTGGTATTGGTAAGAGCTGGATGTTGTTGCTCTACTAACCGAAGTGCCCAGGCCTGAGGTTCTCCCTGAAGTAGAGAAATGATTGCTCCCACTCGAGTGTTTTCACTAGCATAGGTTCTGGGGAGCAGTGAAAAATGTAGAAAACATGCGCTCCGAAAAAGTCTGAATTTAGAACGATCTCCAGAAAACCTCTCTGGTAAAGGAAGTCGGGGTTCTGGCACTTGATGGTCGAGAGGTTGCACATGAACAGGTGCAGCCTCAACTGGAGGAGGTAGAGCAGGTGCGGGTGCGGCCGCGACCGCAAAAGCCGGGGTGGGAGGATTTCCTGGAGCACGTAGCTGTTCCTGAATCTGCGAATAACTTTTCTGAACTTCTTCCACCGAAATTCTGAGTTGAGCCACCAGGTCACAGAGGGCCTCCATTTGAGAACGTTCCCCGTCAACGTCCATAGCCGATTTTGGGGATGGGCCCGTGATAATGTAAGACCTGTCAGAATATCCACTCACGAATCAGCCCCAATGCCCCAATCTATCACCACACGCTTCACCCTATGTGGCGCGTCCCCGCTTGAACAGGAGGTGAGGAGACAACACCTACCCGACTTCGGTTACACCCAGGCCTTAAGTGTGCAAAGTATTGGGGCTGAATGCAGGGTGAATGAATAAACCTCCAGGCCAAACAGGATAAGAGGTAACACAGTCCAGCACAATCAAAGGTCATACACAGTAGATCAGAATTATCGCGGTACAGAAGGAACAAACGGTATCAGGGTCAGAGTCCAGGCAGAGGTCGGTACAGGCGGCGTTCAAAGAGTAGTTATATTCCAAGCAAGGGTCAGTTCAGGCGGCAATCAAAGAGTAGTTATTTCCAGGCAAGGGTCAGTTCAGGCGGCAGTCAAAGAGTAGTTGATATCCAGGCAAGTCGGTACACAGAAAATCCACAGTAGTAATCACACCCAGCAAGCATAAGCTAAAGCTATCACGGGCAATGTGCTAGTGAGGAAGTAAGATTTAAATACACTCACTCACCCAATCAGTGGCCGGCCACTCACACAGCAACCAATCAATAAGCAGCAATCCCCTGCCTAAGTGTCAGCTGATCTCCAGCTGACACAACCAACAGCAGCCCTCTATCATGTCAGCTGACTGGCAGTGTCAGCTGACTACAGGATACGTCTTCTGAGCGTATAGGACGGGCGCCTGCCTCTATGCGTCCGTCCCCGCTCGTTACCTGAATGCGCGCGCACACCCCTGTTGCCATAGACGCTGGGGTTGCTGTGCGCGCGAGAGGACGGCGCGGACCCGGAAGTGCCAGAGTCCGCATGACTACCAGCGGAGACGGCAGCGTCGCGGGATCCCTGAGGTAAGTCCCTGACATCTGTAAAGCTAATACGTTACAGTGTGCTATAAATCAACAATTCTGATTTGCATCTAGATTCCAGGGATGTAAAGGAATATTTTGCATAATTACTGACTGGCTTGCAGTGATGCATTATGGGAGTAATGTCATGCTCATGTGAAGATGAACATTTGCAATTACCTTCTGTTATTGGCAAAATTGTACTTATGATTTTGGATAATAAAACACATCTTTGTTTCCTCAGATTTTCTTTGCTCATTTCACATACATGGGGCTCTCTCTATAGAGGCTTTGATGGAATTGCTGGCATGTTGATTATAATGCTGATTCATTGGCTGCTGTGTGCATAGAACACAAGAATAGGAGAAGCCAGTAGCTGGAGGAGACAAGCTGGAAATACATAGCAGCCAAGTGTAGCTGGCTGTAAGAAAGGGCCACAGTGTCTATCCTGGAAGAGAGGATCTGGAGCAGAAATGTAATTTACAGAGGGAACAGATCAACATTATGCATTATGCAGTTTATCTCAGAATACTAGAATGTGGTCTCGTAAGCACTGAGGAATAAATATGTTTTGCTGCATAGAAGAAACTGTGGAAAACAATACAGATCAGATGCAGGGAAAATTCACCAATTTAAAAAAAAAAAAAAAAACATATACCAACACAAGGCAGAGAAATGACGCACATCCCTTCCTGACAATACATTATTGATATGTGCTACATATTTTATTTTTTCATTCAAGTAGAATTACGAAGTAAAATTTTAACTCTTACTGTTAACTTATTCTCTCTCCAGTTTATCCTGAGTTTTCTTCATGGCAGAACATACTCAGGATTCTACAAACAGAAAAAAATCCATTGCAGATCATTTGCTACTTTTTTTGTAATGAAAATACATGTGCATGTGGCATGTGGCTGATATTGCGCAATCGCATATTTATTAATGTTGGTAACCCTCTCTATGATCTGATATGACTCAGATGAGGGTTATACACTGGTGACACATGTATCCAGAGGATTTTAAATAAATCAAGGCCAGCTAAACTGTATATTTTTCTCTCAGATATGTCATAAGAATTCAGGCCTATAGAATCCCATCTGTCTGCACTTCGCCTTTACCGTACAAGTATATATATATTATTGCATATAATAGTTATAATTAACACCCATAAGTAAATAAATTGAACCAATTTATTAAAAATTAATTGAACCAACCAATAAATAAATGAATTGAACCAATCAAAAATCTTTGATTGTTTTTCCCTAGTTTCATTCAATTAAATTGCAGTTGCTACTTGTAGCCACAGTTTGTATAGTGGGAGGCCCTGGCACCTGCTATTTTATTGGGCTCCATCTCCCTAAAAAAGCCAATATTAACATGGGTGTCTATGGGGTGCCCAAACTTCCCCAGCACCCAATGCCTGTGTTGGCGGTGACAGTATTTACACTAAAACCTACATGTGCTGTGTACCATGAGATAGTAATGATCAAAATCTGCTGTAAGATACTATACTATGTTATTATTGTTTTTTGTCTATCTCCGGAGTCAAGACCATATATGAACATGTAGAAGAACTGGTGGAAGCCGGTTGAATAGGTCAAAGGGGGACTTTGTGACAGTGGTTCTATTCTACAGAGTGGCCTCTTTGAAACAGTAACTTTAATGCCGAGGAGGTTTGTACACCTAATAAGGTTCAATTGTACTGTATGAGCGCCAACAAGTGTTCTGTGTTTAATCATGCAGTACAACAGTGTATAGCGTATCACCGTGCCATCTACGGACAAGAAATATGAACACTATATTTCCCTCTTGTTACAAATGCTTCTTTAAATGAATGTCAGGTATACAAATGTTCAATTTTGACACATAGCAATCAGGGGTCTAGTCCTGGGAAAAGAAGTAAGTGGACCCACTTGGAAAACCTCTGCGCAGTGCGCCAAAAAATGGGCGTGGTCTAGCATAATGTGCGCGTCGTCATGGATGGGGCCAAATATACATGACCTTAGCAGTGATGTAAAAGGTCTGCCGAGGAAGTTTGAGCTCTGCCGTAGTGTACATATACACATAATTTTCAGAAGCAGTTCCCCAAAATACGCGAAACCTGGCAGCGGAACACCCAAAATACACGTAACACCCAAAATGCATGTAATCTGGCAGTAGTGGTCCCCCAAACATACACAATCTGGCAGCAGTTCCCCCAAAATACACGTAATCTGGCAGCAGCCATTCCCCTAACATACACATAATCTGGCAGCTGTTACCCAAAATACATGTAATCTGGCAGCAGCCGTTCCCCTAACATACAAATAATCTGGCAGCTGTTACCCAAAATACATGTAATCTGGCAGCAGCCGTTCCCCTAACATACACATAATCTGGCAGCTGTTACCCAAAATACATAACAGTGGTTCCACAAAAATGCAGATAATCTGACAGCAGTACCCCCAAAATTGGTACCCCCAGCATAGGTAGCAAGGTCTATAGGTGTCCCCAGTATAAGTAGCCATGAGTATTGTAGTCCCCAGTATATGTAGCCAGAGGTATAGTTGCCTAGTATATGTAGCCAGGGGTATATGCGCCCAGTATATGTAGCCAGGGGTATATGTGCCCAGTATATATAGCCAGGGGTATATGTGCCCAGTATATGTAGCTAGAGTTATATGTGCCCAGTATATATATATATATATATATATATATATATATATATATATATATATATATACCCAGTATATATAGCCAGGGGTATATGTGCCCAGTATATGTAGCCGGGGGTATATGTTCCCAGTATATGTAGTCAGGGGTATATGTGCCCAGTATATATAGCCAGTGGGATATGTGCCCAGTATATATAGGCAGGGGTATATGTCCCAGTATATGTAGCCAGAGGTATATGTGCAAAGTATATGTAGCCAGGGGGATATGTGCCCAGTATATGTAGTCAGGGCTATATGTGCCCAGTATATATAGCCAGTGGGATATGTGCCCAGTATATATAGCCAGTGGGATATGTGCCCAGTATATATAGGCAGAGTTATATGTGCCCAGTATATGTAGCCAGAGGGATATGTGCCCAGTATATATAGGCAGGGGTATATGTCCCAGTATATGCAACCAGAGGTATGTGTGCCAAGTATATGTAGTCAGGGGGATATGTGCCCAGTATATGTAGTCAGGGGTATATGTGCCCAGTATATGTAGTCAGGGGTATATGTGCCCAGTATATGTAGTCAGGGGTATATGTGCCCAGTATATATAGCCAGTGGGATATGTGCCCAGTATATATATATAGGCAGAGGTATATGTGTCCAGTATATGTAGCCAGTGGGATATGTACCCAGTATATATAGGCAGGGGTATATGTCCCCAGGTAGCCAGGTGTGCCCCAAGCAGGAGGGGAGCAGCGCAGAGAAGGAGAGCTATGGGGACAGCGGGGAAGGGCGGACGTCTCCCCCCCCCCCTTCCCTCACCTTCGTGCTCCCCTTCCTGCCTCTCTCCTCCAGTGTTTTCAAATGTCGGGCCGGCGGCGAAAGTGGGCGGAGACTTAAAGCCTTCTTCCAGCCACAAGGGACGCTCTGCTCTGTGTGCGACTAGAAGACCAGACTAGCCGCACACAGAGCGGAGCGTCCCTTGCGGCTGGAAGAACATGGTAAGTCTCCGCCCACTTTTGCCGCCGGCCCGACATTTGAAAACACCGGAGGGGAGAGGCAGGAAGGGGAGCACAAAGGTGAGGGAAGGGGGGGAGACATCCGCCCTTCCCCGCTGTCCCCATAGCTCTCCTTCTCTGCGCTGCTCCCCTCCACACAAGCCAGGATGGACGGCGTCCACTCTCTGGAAAAAGTAAGTGGACGCCGTCCACCCGCGTCCACGCAGGACTCGACCCCTGATAGCAGTACTATCCAAATTGACTACTTCACATAGTCATTTGTCCACACAGGTGGTCTTCTGACTCTTTGAGTAGATCTGGTTAGTAGATCAGTTGTAACATGACCATGTCCTTCATCAAATGAAGCATCAAACAAGTCTTGCCACAGGTGCAAGACGACTGGCACTCTATATACGTCCATCAGACAGTTCAGAGGTGTAAGGTCCTCTTTGCCTTGTTACTCTTAGCAGGTTTGAAAATGTGTATTGTCCCTGTTTCAGTATTCCAGATCTCTTAACTCTAACTGGAGATCCAGGCTGAAAGTGGACTTCTCTAGCACTATGTTTCAGACCAGTATATGCTTTACTTTTATCTTGTTGCTTTTTAAAGAGAACCCGTAACTAAGGATTGAACTTCATCCCAATCAGTAGATGATACCCCCTTTCCCATGAGAAATCTTTTCTCAAACAGACCATCAGGGGGCGCTGTGTGCTGATATTGTGGTGAAACCCCTCCCACAGTGTGATATCAACACCATCTTTATGATTTCTATATGATTTTGGACATTTAACATACTACACTATCAAGAGCTCTTGATCTCTTTCCTTTGTTTTTTTACAAGTCTCCTGGTTTAAGGTTTAAACCTTTAGACTTTTTTAAGCATATCTTTATTTAGATAGTTTATAAGACCCAACATAACTTTTACACTACAAAGATATAATTGTAACATGCAGTACAAGGATGGATGCGTAGCAGACCCAACAACATGGGAGGCCTGGCATGTCCACCTACTAGCTGGCGATTTTACAGAATATTGATGGGCTGCTAACAGTTTATTTTAGAAAGCCAAAAAGTGCTCTCTGTAATAATGTACTAATAAAACTAAAATGTCTTGGATTAGGAAAAAACGAGCAATAGCTGCAAGGAATCATTTTTAAAGCATGATGTAAGACTAATAATCTCTATTTCTACTTTCACCTGGAAATCCTTTTGAGTGTGCGTTTCTGGTAGCTATTGAGATGATCTATTTTCCCATAAATTTCTGGAGTTCAGTTTAATCTTCTTTATGCATTTGGCTTTATTTTTTAGCTCCATAGATAGACAGACTTTCCCATGATGTCATATTTGGATGGTGAATTTACAAGCAGTCAGCTAGTTCTTGTGCGGCAGCATAAAGCTTCCCTCAGCCCCTAGAATGATGATGATGACATTCTGCGATAGTGTCACTATTCTGCAGTGAAATCATGGCATGAGCACACAGCTGTGCCTGCCAGCATTCCTCCAGCATTTCCAACTACTAGAAAAATGAAACTCTCAGCTGGAGGAACCTTATGTGATCAGCCTTAAAATAGATTGGGGAGGAAACTGCTTGTATTACCTGTCCCGGAACAACAGTAATTGAAAGAGATAATAGCAAACACAAAAATATAAATCATTATAAAACCGGTAGTGATGCCTTGCTAAGACTGGTAACATCACACATGTTGCATTTTGCATGCGTCTCCTGCTACCCGAACAAAAAGGATAGCCCACTCAATGTAAAATTGCATTGAAACATCACAATCACAGTCATATTGCATTTGCGAATATATATATTTGCATTTTGCAATGGAAAATAGCCCTAACTTGTACCACTGGGGAGAATTTTTAGAACTAATTTTGTGCATTAAAAATGACTGTATTACAGGACATTGATGATTTTAAAAATGTACTATAGTAGAAAAGTGCTTTACAAATGTTTTGTTGTTGTTTCACTATACAATCTCATTACTGACATCTAACCCTAATAACTCTGCCTAACATAATCTCAGTTCTCACTATTAACATCTTTGCATAATATACTCACCTTTAAATGACTTAAAGAGGAACTCCAGTGAAAATAATGTAATAAAAAAGTGCTTCATTTTTACAATAATTGTGTATAAATGATTTAGTCTGTGTTTGCTAGAGATGGCCCTAACGGTTCGCCAGCGAACGGTTCCCGGCGAACTTCCGGTGGTTCCCTATCGCAGAGAACCGCAAACTTTTCCAGAAGTTCGGTTCCTCCCCATAATGCACCATTAGGGTCAACTTTGACCCTCTGTAGAAAAGAGAGAACTTGAGAGCCCAATATGGTGTAGTATGTCAGAGATACGAAGGGAAATGAATAAGTGAGATGGTTATACTCACACACATGGGTTACCTCCAGGCAACCACTGTATAGGCAGGTGAGAAGATTAGACCTGTCCTCACTCAGGATTAAGAAGTTGCTCTCTGTAGATCAGAAAAAATGGGGTAGGGTCACCCCTCCACCTGGGGTGGACTCAAGTATACTGGTAGGTAATCAGAGGCGCCAGCAGAATAAAATTAATATAAAATTGTTAAAAATTGCCGGGAGGGAAAGTGGTGGACTTCCCCTCAATAATTAGACACCAAGGTCTGTCATCAAATCAAACGAATACATTTATTCAATAGTACCCCAAAATCGGCAACGCGTTTCGTGAGAACAGACCCACTTCTTCAGGTAATAAAACGGGGAAAACAAACACTGTGAACAAAGGACAGAGGGTATTGCTATAAGATTGCCGCAAATAACAAACATACAAAAAGATCACAAAACGATGATATAGCAATGATCATATATCAAAAATCAGGATAATGGTTATGTAACAAAAGTAGGGACTAAATCCATAGGTGGCACATGAGCTAAGTGGAGTATCCAGACGTATACATAGGGGTATCAACATATGTACAGACAATAAAAGTTGATAAAATTATAATGACAACAATAAGTATAAAAGATAGGGACAATAACTATATATACTAAGTTCATACGTTTGCTAGATCAAAAGCCATAACAATGTAAAACGGGGTGGTAATATATCAATGAAAGAACAAAAATAAAAAAAAACATTTTTTGGGCAATTCAATTTTTACAGATGATAAAAAGGTTGAAAAAATAGGGATAATATTTATGTGTTAAATACTTGAGGCAAAAAAAAAAAAATAGGGTGGAAACATGTGAAGGTCATGATTGACCCATGCAACAGGATGCGTTGTCTAGCATGCCAATTTATCCGTACAGATACCTCATTCACCTCCACGAGTACCAACTGCTACTTCTCCATAAATAAACATCTCACTTGCGACTGTAAATTCGTGATCAATTTGATCTCTTGTCCATGCCGACTTCAGTACGTGGGTAGAACCACACAATTAGCACGAAGCAGAATAGGACAGCACAAAAGAAATATTATCAAGAATTTTCCACTGCACAGTGTTTCACGCCACTTCAGCACCCACCACGACAGCAACCCATCAGTATTCAATATCACACTGATTGACTCAGTGGATCCAAGTAAGCAAAATGCATTCGAGCACCTCAAAAAACGAGAAATGTTTTGGATTCAAACATTAAAAACTTTAGTTCCGGAGGGCCTCAATGAAATTTTAGAAAAAATACATTAATTATACATTCTGACAGTTTTTCTTTTATCTTAGTCACTCTCTTCTAATGACTATTTTGTTTTACTGTGAGAATCCGCTCAGCTGCCTGCGCAGGCAGGCAGCCTTTTGACCATTGTTTAGGTTTGCTTGATGCAGGACTCTGGAAAGGAGACCTTCTGTCAGTTGTGCAGCTTGTGTTGCTGAGGGATTTGCATACATTAGTCATGCAAATCCGTTACCTGCCTTCTTTTGATGACTGGCACTATAAAAACATTCTGCTCCCAGAATGCTTTGCTGGACATTTCCCTTCCATGGTCTGTTCCTGATGGACACTGCTGGAGTGTCAGCCATTGCTATCTAGTATAGTTAATTCCTGGGGGTTGCTTTAGGCTCCCCTTCTAGCCCAGTCAGGTTGTATTATCTGTTTTGCCTGTTCCGTCTGTCTTGTGTTTGGATCGCACAAGCCCTAGCGTCAGCGGCTGTGGATCCTTCTGATTGAGTCTGGAGTGTAGGTTGGAACAGCGGTTGTTTCTGCCTACCTCATCTGTTCTGTCTGCCGTGTGTTTGGATCGCACTCGCCCTAGCGCTAGTGCTGGGGATCCTTCTGTTCTGTCTCCTGGGATCGCGCTAGCCACTTTTCGCTAGCGCTGTGGATCCTTCTGTTCTGTCTTCTGGGATCGCGCTAGCCACTTTTCGCCAGCGCTGGGGATCCTTCTGTTCTGTCTTCTGGGATCGCGCTAGCCACTTTTCGCTAGCGCTGGGGATCCTTCTGTTCTGCTACTCTGTCTCCTGGGATCGTGCTAGCTACTTTTCGCTAGCGCTGGGGATCCTTCTGTTCTGTCTTCTGGGATCGCGCTAGCCACTTTTCGCTAGCGCTGGGGATCCTTCTGTCGCTTGTCCCTGTTTTCGTGTGTCTGTCTTGTCTGCTGCGCTTGCTGGAGGCTCGGTGAGGTAACCGTTAAGCAAGCGCTCGCGTCCTCTGTTTCATGTTTGTCTGTTAATGGTTAGTTAGGCGTGCTTGTCTCTATTGTGCTTATCACGTGGAGACCGCGCATAACCGCGTGCACTGTTGCGAATGAGTGCGGTGTTCGCGGTTAGCTAGCGTTTGTTATTTTCCGTATCTCCTTATTGTATTATTTGCTGTGCCTTTGCTACTCTCGTGCTCCGCCTTGCTGTAACCTTGTGTCACGTCTGGCGATCGCACCTCTCGCGATCGCGTTCCTGCTTCTTATCTGCTGTGGTGTGTGCACAGTCGCAGGTTGGCGACTAATTTTATGCACACACACACAATCTGTCTCTGTGCTCACTCTCAATCGCTTCTCTTGCGATTGCGTTTCTTCCCTTCGTACAATTCCTGTCTGGCGTGTGTGGTAGGACAGAGGAGCTGTTCCTCTGCACTCCACAGCTCCACCTGCCGACAGGAATTTCCCTCTGCAGGTGCATAGCACCTAGCCTGGGTGTCCGCAATAATACGCTTGTGGAGGAAATCCGCCGCGGCAGCGCACGTCTGGTGCGCTGACCACGGAGATAATTCCGCAATCGTTACATTTACTATTTTATACCTTACAATCTGTTATTATTTATGTATCGTGTATTTTAACATGGATCTGTTTAATGCATTTTTACGTTTTTATTTTCAATTGTCCCTGTCTTTTTTATCACCAATTGTCCCTGTCTTCTGCATTTCTTTAATAGATATATATATTTGTTTGAATAACTTGCCACTGGTATTGCATATCAGGATGTTGTATATCATGCACTTTTAGAAATTGTCCATGTCTTTTTTATCTCCAATTGTCCCTGTCTTTTGCATTTCTTTGCTCTATATCTTTTTGAACAACTTGCCACCAGTGTTGCATATCAAAATGTTCTGTGTCATGCGCAATTAGGGAAGGAAGGAAGGGAAAGGAAAGGGAAAGAGAGAAGGAGGAGGAAAGGGGAAGGAAAAGTAAAAGGGGAAGAAGGAAAGAAAAATAAAGGTGGGGGGGGGGAGAAGGGAGAAGGAGAAAGGATAGAGGGGAAAAAGGAGGGGGGAGGAGGGGAAGGGAGGGCATAAGAAAGAGGGAAGGGGAGGAAAAGAGAAAAAGAGGGGAAACTGTCCAGATAAGTTTTGCCTGTCTTTTTTTTTTTTTCCCTCCGCCCATGACAGTACGCATCACTGATGACACTTTCCCACCAAAAAGAGCAGCCCAATCAGACTCAGCGGCTCCCTGCAGTCTGATTCCTTAGATCAATATCACCATGACCATCCACACCTCCCTCCCACATCAAACGAGCCTTCCCATTGGCTAGATGACATTCTGCTTTCACGTTTAAACCAGCCAGCATCCTCAGACCAGTACAGGGGCGCTAAATTCACTGCACATTGATTGCTGGTAAATTTGCATCTGTTATTTATGCTGTTTATGCCCTTTTTTTTGCTTATTTTTAACCCCCTTTTTTTGCCCCAATATGTTCACCTAAACATGTCACAAATTAATATGACTCTAGCACCATTTAACCGCTGTCCCAGGTGGTGTTATTATTATTATTTTTATCTTTCCCCATGTGTTCATATTTTTCTGTATCCTCCACTCCTATAGCCTTGTCTTTAATGGTGGTATCTCTAAAGCAAAACCTTATACCCCATAACCATCTCTTACTAGCAAAACCACGGGTTCTTTGACACTAAGCACATACCTAGTCCCTTTTTTTCCCGTCCCTTAACGTTATAAGGAACGGGAAAAATAGGGTCAATCGTGACCTTCACATGTTTCCACCCTAATTTTTGTTTTTTTGCCTCAAGTATTTAACACATAAATATTTTTTCATCCTTTTTATCATCTGTACAAATTTAATTGCCCAATTTTTTTTTTTTTTGTTCTTTCATTGATATATTACCATCCTATTTTACATTGTTATGGCTTTTGATCTAGCAAACATATGAACTTAGTATATATAGTTATTGTCCCTATCTTTTATACTTATTGTTGTTATTATATTTTGATCAACTTTTATTGTCTGTACATATGTTGATACTCCTATGTATACGTCTGGATACTCCACTTAGCTCATGTGCCACCTATGGATTTAGTCCCTACTTTTGTTACATAACCATTATCCTGATTTTTTGATATATGATCATTGCTATATCATCGTTTTGTGATCTTTTTGTATGTTTGTTATTTGCGGAAATCTTATAGCAATACCCTCTGTCCTTTGTTCACAGTGTTTGTTTTCCCCGTTTTATTGCCTGAAGAAGTGGGTCTGTTCCCACGAAACGCATTGCAGATTTTGGGGTACTATTGAATAAATGTATTCGTTTGATTTGATGACAGACCTTGGTGTCTAATTATTGAGAGGAAGTCCACCACTTTAACAATTTTATATTAATTTTATTCTGCTGGCGCCTCTTGGCACATTGTAGCCAATCAGGATACACTCCTGGAGCCTCAACCCCACCTTATAAAAGGCAGGCACCGCTGGCCATTATACTCACTCGTGTGCCTGCAGTAAATAGAGAAGGGACAGCTGCTGCAGACTCTCTCATAAGGAAAGATTAGTTAGGCTCTTGTAGGCTTGTTAGCTTGCTCCTTGCTGATTCTTATTGCTAAAATAGCACCCCACAAAAGCTCTTTTGAGAGCTAATCTTGTTCTTGTGATCTATTTTTTTTCCGTGTGTCCCACTGACACTTGTGTTGCATACACAGCCTTGCTAATGCATACTGTGTGTGTGCCACTGCCAGGCCCAGCACATTCAGTGACTACCTGTGTGTGTGACAGGTGCACATTGTAATACCCAGTACTGCATATACCTACCTACCTGTTGTTCACAGTGCACCCACCTACCTACGTGAGTGCACGCAGTGTCACTGTGCCTGTCCGCTACCTGTCTGTGTGTGTGTGTGTCAGGTGCACATTGTAATACCCAGTACTGCATATATCTACCTACCTGTTGTTCACAGTGCACCCACCTACCTACATGACTGCACGCAGTGTCACTGTGCCTGTCCGCTACCTGTCTGTGTGTGTGTGTGACAGGTGCACATTGTAATACCCAGTACTGCATATACCTACCTACCTGTTGTTCACAGTGCACCCACCTACCTACGTGAGCGCACCCAGTGTCACTGTGCCTGTCCGCTACCTGTGTGTGTGTGACAGGTGCACATTGTAATACCCATTATTGCATATACCTACCTACCTGTTGTTCACAATGCACCCACCTACCTACGTGATATGAGCGCACGTAGTGTCACTGTGCCTGTCCGCTACCTGTCTTTGTGTGACAGGTGCACATTGTAATACCCATCACTGCATATACCTACCTGTTGTGTTCAGTGCACCCACCTCATCAATGCATATACCTACCTGTTGTGTTCAGTGCACCCACCTACCTACGTGAGTACATGCAGTGTGATATACCACTCCGTGCATACCTGTTAGCTGCACCTGTCTGACTGCAAATTGTATTAGTCAAGACAGTGCAATAAAGGTACCACTGCCAGTAATCCTCCTCCACTCTACTGACCACATATGCTATTGATCCATTGTTATTGCCTGATGAAGCGGGATCAAACCTGCGAAATGCGTTGCATATTTGGAGTTCATAAATAAAATATATTGACTGTCTTTACTACAGTCGTTGTGTGTCTATTTGGAGGAGGTAAGTCCACCATTACCTCCTCTATTTACAAAGAATTTGGTTTTTTAGCTCATTTAACTTCCTTTTATCCTCTTGCCGCCTCTGTTCTCCTGCATAATATTGAGTCCACCCTGGGTAGAGGGTTGAACCCCCTTTTTCTCATCTACAGAGAGCGACTTCTTATTCCTGAGTGGGGTCAGGAAAATCTCCCTACCTGCTTTTACAGTGGTTGCCTTATGGTAACCCTGGCTTGTGAGTATTAATATTTACTCTATCTAGTAACCATTTACCAGTACATATTACACTATTGGGGCTCTTGGTGTTCCTTGTTTTTATCTTCATATCTATGTTTAAGGAGTATTTTGTGAAACATTATTTCAGCCAGAAATAATGTTTCTAAAAATCCTTCCAGGTGAACCGCACCAATTAATAACATGACTCTCACAATTGTGGAATAAACAAGTATAAAGCAAATATAAAACATCCTGTTTATGTAGACATGTATGACAAAATAATATGTATGCAGTCAAATGCTGTATACACATAAATCAGTACTGGAACGTTTGTGTACCTGCAAATATGTGTACAGATGCACACCAAGCACAGATTTTGATATAACTAAATGTGACTTTGGGGTTATGGGATTAGCTTATGGAACATTTCACATTTGAGCAGGATAAAGCAAATCCCCCTCTCACCACAGAGGAGTTATACCGAAGTGAATTATTACAGGAGATCAAGTGATCTGAGATATTAAATGTGACACAACAGGGCTTCTCATCCAGGAGAACTATAGATGAGCTGCCAGTTGTTTCAGAATGATATATCTTGTGAACTGAGACTTTTCATTCACATGGAACAGTATTTCTATGAACTAACAGTACATAATAGAAGACTTATTCATTTTATTTTTGTACATTGAGCACGCTTGAGTAATGGTAATATTAGTAATTAGGAATGATGTTCTCTTTGTAAAAATGGGGTCAAATTATTTCACAATTGCTAATATCATGAAATGTTTAGCATTTACAGGAGGTCTATTATGACCCCCATCATTATGACCAGTAGCTAGTAATCACCCTAAGAGTTCTCAGTCCCAATAGTTAAATAAAGTTAAATAAATATGAATCTGCATTATTGTATGCATATTAGGGTCAGAAAGGCTTCTTATAGTGCTATTATCTGGATTTCTATAAGGACAGATTTGCCTTGCATCTTTATATGTTCTTTTAGATCATTATCTGCCTTCCTTCAACTTTGTTAAAGTTGCTTTATTCCTCCCTTGAAACCCTAATGTTGTATATTACTACTGTATTGTTAGTTCTTTCCACTCACCTCTTACACTTTATAGCACAAATGTGTAGCCATCCAGAAGACCAGCTCTGCTTTGGCTCAAATGGCTTAAAATCATGTGGGTGAAGATGAGCCCTACCCACTTTGATATGAAACCAGCCTCTTGGAGTCAAGTTGAAGGGCTCTCCTCCATTAACATAACTGTAATTCAGCCTCTTCCCCAATGCAGGGCTGTGTGTGGTCATGGAGTTGGGTAGAGCCATGGCCACGGTTGCTTATGCAACAAATTAATGAAGAGCATATCTCAAGCTTTGTTTTAAACCTTCGCCACACTACCTGTGACCTGGAATCTGGCCCAACACAGTTCATGAGGAAATGCCCTGATCTGTTCAGGCCAGCATTTAACAAAATAGTTAACTGTTCCTTGCAAGCAGGGAGGTTTCCCACCCACCTGAAAGAAGCAATCATCAAGCCGCTTCGCAAGAAATCATCCTTAGAACCAGATATTTTAAGGAGCTACAGAATCAGATCTGTCTCCAACCCCCCCTTTCTGGAAAAAGTTATTGAAAAGACTGTGTATCTCTAACTTGAAGGCAGGCTCTCAGGAAACAACATTCTTTTACCCTCTAACCATAACCACTTAGTGGCATTAGAGTTATAAAATTATTTTCCATATAACAAGGGTAAGTAGATGCAAGATCTGCACTACATATTTTGTACTTTAGTTGGGAATAAAAAACAGAAAGACAAAAGTAACAAGTTTGTCTAATTATAGTCAAACAATTATGCACAAGTATTTACTGTTTCATAGATGACAGAGACAGCAAACAGAAACATGAGACATTTCCCAGTTCCCATGATGGAATATAATTGATTTACGCAAATGAAAGACTGAGAAACAACTTAGCAGGCTTAAAAAATGAGTCCTTGTGCAGATTATTGTGAGGCTGAAAGTACAGCAAGAAGATGTTACCCATATTTCATTCTTGAAATTCTCTACTCCACGTTCCCCTACATTTTGCTTGGTATTTTTTGCTATATTTTTAGTTTTAATCAATTGAAAGAGAAACTCTGCTTCACTCATTAAAAATGTAAAACGTCCAATCTTTATTTATCAAACAATAGACAGCAGCACATCAATAGCTCATGCACTTCAGTGCAGGTGTAGCTCTTTAGTCTTGACTTAGGAGCTACACCCGCTCCGATACGCATGAGCTAATGGTGTGCTGCTGTCCTTTGCTTTATAAATAAAAACTGAACTTTTTACATTTTCAACTGGTGAAGCAGAGTTTCTCTTCCATTTGATTGTCTATTGGCTCCTGCACTCCAAGCATTTGGTTTTCTTGCGGTGGTCTGTAGTAGACCTTCCACCTATCATTGTTTAGTTTTAAGTTGGGTATTTTTAAAAATGTCAGGAAGGGTAGGCGCTACAAGCCCATGCATGCAGCTGCATTAAGACAATGTACTATTGACCTTAAAAAGTGGTCAGGCCTGCGAAATGTGTCGTCCTTTCTGGTGTCAATCAAGATAAAATTAATTTTTATACCATCAGTCTGAGGTTTCACTTTCCACTCAGAATTTAGTGCACACTATCTTTGGCGCGTCTCTTCCCAATTTGTGTATTTTTAAAAGTGTAATTCTTACCCTCACATGTTAATAGTGACACCTGTCAATTATCATTTTTTTCTTTCTTATTGTTACTTAAGTCCTGGATGTGGACTTAAGCGCTGTACACACATGCAATTATTAGGGCGAACTTGTGAAAGAGAGCTGTACGAACACACCTTGAGTATAGCCAGGCAGCATATATTGTTAATGGGGGGGGATATATATGGCTGCCTCCAAAGCCCTCTCACTTTAAGTGTTCTTTGTAGGGAATATACAGTGATATTTTTGTTATTCACTTAGTTAAGTGGAGAAAAATATATATTTTTAAAATAATTTTCATCTGAAAAATATTAAATATCATAAACCAAAAATGTAGTACTTACTTAGAGCTTCACTTTAGGCCCGGTTCACATTAGCGGTGGCCGTCCGGAATCGCCGTGCCGGAGCCGGACCGCTTGCAGAACGGACGGAACGGACGCACGGCAATAGCAATGAAAGCCTATGCGTCCGTTCACATGCGTCCGTTCTGCCGGACCGGAGCCGGACCGGATCCGGACCGGATCCGGACTCCGGCGTCCGTTCCAACATGCGCTATTTTTTGGTCCGGCTCCTCCGGCAGCCGTATCCGGAGCGGAGCCGGACTGCACCATCCGGCCAATACAAAGCAATGAGAGCCGGAGAGCGCACAACACACTGGCTACAAAAACCGGACGTTCTACCCCACTTCCTATGCATTTTGGATGGGGACCACATGGGCCCAGTGTTCAAAGAGTGGGGCAGCAGCGATTTCATGCTGGAGCTCGTTTTGGCAGCAACATGTCTGATGTCTGATAACGAGGAGGCGAACAACAGGAAGGAGAGAATTCCCAGGTTTACGAGTAAAAAATGCCTGGATCCATGGTCCCAACTGCAGTCTCTGTATCCACGGATGGTCTCCACACGTCCACCTGTCTCCAACAATGACCCCAGACCCTTCTGCTGACCTCCCAGACCCCAGGTATTTACAGGATGTTATCTCCTTAAGAAACCGGATCCGGACCGCAACCGTGTTCACACCGCACGGAAACCGGATGCAAACGGACCGGATCCGGACCGGATCCGGATAGGAACCGTACGGATCAGGTCCGGTCCGGCTCCGGTGCGGTCCGGACATCCGGTGCGGTTTTGACAAAACCGCAAGTGTGAACGGGGCCTAAGACTATCAAGTGTAAGATCAGATAGTTGTCTGTCACCAAGTCTGTGGTGACAGACAACTCTTGTTAAAGATTTGTTTTCTACGTTCGTAAAGCAAAGTTCTCTTGTGCTCAAAACACATTATTAGGTTGAAGTGCAATTAGACCAAATAATAACTGAAACATTTATAATGCTTCATATATAGCATTCATTTTTTGTAATTAAAGTGACACTGAAGCGAAAAAAAAACATATGATATAATGAATTGTATGTGTAGTACGGATAATTCATAGAACATTAGTAGCAAAGAAAAGAGTCTCCTATTTTTATTTTCAGTTATATAGCTTTTTTTTATAACATTGCATGGTTCTCTAATATTTGCAGTTTACAAATTACACTCTGCATTTTAAACTATGAAACAGAGCAGAGCTAATGACCCTTCAACTTTCCTCTGCAGTAAAACCTCAAACAAACAAGGAACAGTGAGAGACAGGTTGAGATAAGTGCTTCAGAAAACAGCAATGTAGCCGACTAAGCTTGGTCGGAGAGCTTAGAGAAGCTCTTTTGCATAGATAACAACTGAAGTTTCTTAACTCTTCCTGTACTGGAAACAACATGAGACTCATATCTGTGCTAATAATGTTTTATTTCTTAGCTGTACTACACATACAATTCAATATTTCATAAGTTTATTTTCACATCAGATTCCTTTTAAAGTCTTACTAGAAAACACTAGTACTAGAAAACATGGTAAATTAAAAGCAAGCATGCTTAAAAATAACAAATGCCCATTAAAATAGTGAATAATCACACCTGACATTTCATTTAGGCCTGAAACACACCAGAGGAGTTTTTCTGAGCGTTTTGAGTTTTTAAATCTGCTGCTAATGTTATCTTATGTGTCTGTGCACACTGGAGCAATGAGGTTTTGTAAAAAACCCCATAGCATTACATTGGGAAGAGGTTTTGAAACCTCTAAAAGCTCTTCCCAATGTAATGCTATGGGGTTTTTTACAAAACCTCATTGCTCCAGTGTGCACAGACACATAGGATAACATTAGCAGCAGATTTAAAAACTCAAAACGCTCTGAAAAACTCCTTTGGTGTGTTTCAGGCCTAACTGATTAAAATATGTCCAGAAATTTGAATTCGACGATTTTATGCATTTTAAAACTCCTGAAATGCTCCAGGAAACCTGATGTTTGCTCCTACCAAATTTGGTTGTTCTTATAACTTTTTTAGCATTAGATATTTTGAATATTTTTTCCTATGAAAGTATCTCTTATCCTCGGGCAAGTTTGCTCTGTTGTCTTAAACATATTTCAAATGTGTTGCCTGTACAGTTTTTGCACTTAACAGTTACTTTGTAATGTGAAAAACAAGGGATGAAAGGATTCTAATTTTAGCTTCCTTTTGAACTTTGGTGGATGAATAGTGCAGCCATTACTGTGATGCTAGTAGCATACATTGCCCTCCAGCTGGAAGAGGAGACAAAGATCTGCAAGTGGTTGGAGGAGAGGTGGAAATGTAACAGTGATGTGCCCTTAAAACCCTTCCATGCTGTAAGCAGCTGATGCACCTGGAAAATGGATCTCAATACATTAGACAAAAATATGCTGGGTCATGCAGGGTCAGTAAGAAAATGCCTAAGCTGCTAATCAATTCTGCTGAAGAAAAATGTTAGAGAAACTGGATAGGAATTTATTTTAAGACATTTTATTAACGCATTCCATAACATTATAAAAAACATTTAATTTATAGGGTTAACAGTTTAATTATGGTATATTGAAAAACATGTGCATCAAGACTGTGTCTGTAGCTACATAAAGAGCTACTTAACCTCCCTGGCGGTTTATTAAAATCCGCCAGGGGGCAGCAAATAAGTTTTTTTTACATTTTTTTTTCTTTTTCATGTAGCGAGACAATGTCTCGCTACATGATAGCCGCTGCTGAGCGGCATCCCCCAGCCCCTGCGATCGCCTTCGGCGATCGGAGATCAAGAGATCCCGTTCAAAGAACGGGATCTCTTGGAGGGCTTCCCCCATCGCCATGGCGACGGGGCGGGATGACGTCACCGACGTCATCGACGTCGTGACGTCAAAGGGGAATCCGATCCACCCCACGGCGCTGCCTGGCACTGATTGGCCAGGCAGCGCACGGGGTCTGGGGGGGGGGCGGCTGCGGCGACGCGTATAGCGGCGGATCGGCAGGTAGCGGCGGCGATCGGAGGTTACACGCAGCTAGCAAAGTGCTAGCTGCGTGTAACAAAAAAAAAGTTATGCAAATCGGCCCAGCGGAGCCTGAGCGGTGCCTCCCGGCGGCATAGCCCGAACTCAGTTCTGGCTTACCGCCAGGGAGGTTAAAGTGTACCCAAGATGACATGTGATGTGATAAGATAGACATGTTTATAAACAGTGGCAAGATCACAGACACCTATGCTGTGCTCATTTTTTCCCTGCCTGAAAGAGTTAATATTCAGCTATGCAACTGACAGTTTGTTTCCAGTCGGGCTATATCGTCCCTCACTGATAAAAAGGTCAATAATTCATGTATTTTCGCTCAGGGGCGCTTGAGACACTGCAATTGAGCAGTGACAATAAAACATTAAATATTCTTTGTAAATGTGTATACATTAAATAAAACAACGAGAAGTCTTATAAAGTAATTTTTAGGGTTGGGAGGACAGATCCAATTGTTTACCTCAATTTATTTTCACCTCAGGTTCACTTTAACCAGTCAGCGGCAAGCCGCCACATTAAAATGTTGTGCTAGAGCCTCTTAATGGCTTTAGGATGTTTTAATTTGTCATTTGCCCCCACCCCACCCCCCACTGTGCACACACACCCATTGAGACACGGAGATCCGTGACTGGTAAAGGGAAACAAGTGTTTCCCGAACCAATCACAGTGCTTGGAATGAATGGACATGACCCTGATCAGCGGCCATGTCCATTCATAACAAAGGAGGTAGTAAAAGTAAGGAGAGGATAGTGTTTGTGGTGCCATCTAGTGGCCAAAAATAAAATTACACACACACCATACATATATAATTAAAAAAATAATAAAATTAATCCTTTCCAAAGGGATTGTGGAATTCAATTTGCCAAATCACCAGAAAATTGGCTTTTACACTTACTAATCGGGCTTACTTGGACAAGTAGCTTTTTTTCTGCTTCACATATACTGTTTTTAATGCCAGAAATGTTGTTGCTATCTACATATATATTCTCATAGCTAAACATTGTAACCTATGATGCTTTTAGACTGGACAGGAGTCTTACGCCAAGTATGTTTTTCCCAGTGTACTGTAGTGTGTGAGCCCTGCCACAGGTGGAAAGTGATTGGATGAATTTAACAAAAGAATAACCTCATCATTATTATTTACTCATGCCTACTCTAATTTAAAGACTAGACCTGCCATATGTCTAGATCTTTTTTATTGAAAGGGTCACCTCAGGAATTACTTGGAGAAACAAACAAATTGAAGTTATGCGCTCAGGAATCTGTTAAGTGATAGACCTGTATACTGACTACAGGGAAAATAATTGCCTGAGTCTCCAGAAAGTGAAGGCTCTGAGGGAAACAACCATTAATGTTTTATAAACTTAGCTGTACACTTGTGTTAGGGATATTGTTGATGACTGAACATACTCCAAAGACCTTGACCTTACCTTGAATTTTATACTTGAAAGCTGGCTGCACCAGCGATTTACTCTGCTGTCACTTACACAAAGAAAGCCTCAGTAATAACAGAAACTTGCAACCTATCAAAAAGTATGATGTTTGCAGACTGTAATACTTCTTTCTCCTTTTTTATGTAGTTTTCTTTTGTTTCAACATTTTTATTGAGTCATATAAAACATGAACATTACAGATCATATGAGCAATAGATCAGTAAGGGATACAGCAATAAGTCTACTCCCCAATCAACCCACATGAGGATGGCCTGGGATGGTAAAATATGACAGACTCCAGCAGCAGCTTAGTTTGCCAGAGAGTGCCAACTGCCCTGCCCTTAGACTTTTGGCTAATTTTTTTTCTTTTGAAGTACACATGACAGTTTTCACAAATTTCCTGAACACAGACAGTAGTAGTAACACCATAAGGGCCCATTTCCACTATACCTAGTCGAATCCGCACAGGAAAAAACGCCTGGAGATTTTCATGCAAACAGTAACCTTTTCTGTTGACTGGAAGTTTTATTACCTCCAGCCCTACATTGGCTATCATTCATAAAGCATTCCCGCATGCAGAAATGCTGAAAACAGCTGACTTTACCGAGCGCTTAGCAAAATGTGTATTCATAAAAGCTGTTACCACATGAAAAGCTGACATTCCCGAGCAGAGGGAAAAATTACCGCCTTGTGCGGTGATTATCACCATATGTCAATTCATAAAGATTAGAGCAAGCGGTATCAGTATGGAGAATACCGCTCCCTCGGATGTGGCGATAAGCATGCGGATAACAGCTAAGTTAATGGAGACAGACCTCCTAGGCAGCAGCAGTGAGAGCAGAGCAAAAAAAGGCATCCCGGAATACCCAGGCTGTGTTTTTAACCCCTTGGGTACCTGTTTTCAGATATATTTCACATCAGAAAGCCTGCATGAGTAACATTTGTTTGAAGTTCTTCTAAGTTGTGGCAATTAAATAGATTGTTTAGAAAGACTAATAGACAGATGCAGCGCAGATTCAGTGCAAACAGAGGCAGTTTAAAAAAAATGCACATGTAAAGGGAAGCTGGGGTTGCCTCTTCTATTGTATGTCACTGGGGGAGAAAATGTATCAACTCAGGCAGCTTCTCGTGTTTCCGCAAGCCTACCGCCAGCCTAGTTCGGGAAAATACCGCACTGCTATCGCAACTGTAAACATTTTTATGAATGAGCACACAGAAGTTTAAAATACCGAATGCGGTATTTTCCCGGACAGATTTTTTTTTTTTTGCCAAACACACTTTTATGAATGATAGCCATTGTGAGTATTATGCATAAACATATTTTGCACAAAATTCTCTTGTCTACAGGTTAAAGAATTGCATTTTTTACCTGTCTTCATTAAAGTTGAATTATCTATCTATCTATCTATCTATCTATCTATCTATCTATCTATCTATCTATCTTCTACACAAAATATTGTTTATTTGGGCTAGGGTGAATAACCACTAGTAACAAATATTCTATATTGACAAACTTTCTTTGATTTAACAAAAATGATCTTGTAAATTTGAAAATCTTTCAAATACTATAATAAAATGTCAGGAATTATATATATACAGTGGGATGCGAAATTTTGAGCAACCTTGTTAATCGTCATGATTTTCCTGTATAAATCCTTGGTTGTTATGATCTTGTAAATGATCTTGTAAATTTGAAAATCTTTCAAATACTATAATAAAATGTCAGGAATTATATATATACAGTGGGATGCGAAATTTTGAGCAACCTTGTTAATCGTCATGATTTTCCTGTATAAATCCTTGGTTGTTATGATAAAAAATGTCAGTTAAATATATCATATAGGAGAGACACACACAGTTATATTTGAGAAGTGAAATGAAGTTTATTGGATTTACAGAAAGTGTGCAATGATTGTTTAAACAAAATTAGGCAGGTGCATAAATTTGGGCACCACAACAAAGAAATGAAATCAATATTTAGTATAGCCTCCTTTTTTTTTTTTTATAAATTACAGCCATTAAATACTTCCTGTAGGTTCCAATGAAAGTCTCAATTCTGGTTGAAGGTATTTTGGACCATTCCTCTTTACAAAACACTGCTAGTTCATTCAGGTTTGATGGCTTCCAAGCATGCACTGCTCTCTTTAACTCACACCACAAATTTTTAATTATATTCAGGTCTGGGGAACGTTGTACTTGTTCCTCTGCATTAATGCCCTAGTGGATTTTGAGCAGTGTTTCGGGCCGTTGTCTTGTTGAAAGATCCAGCGCTGGCGCAGCTTCAGTCTTGTCACTGATTCCTGGACATTGGTCTCCAGAATCTGAAGATACTGAGTGGAATCCATGCGTCCCTCAACTTTGACAAGATTCCCAGTCCCTGAACTGGCCACACTGCCCCACATCATGATTTTACTGTAGGTAGCTGGTGTTTTTCTTGGAATGATGTGTTATTTTTCCTCCATGCATAATGCCCCTTGTTATGCCCAAATAACTCAATTTTAGTTTCATCATTCCACAGCACCTTATTCCAAAATGAAGCTGGCTTGTCCAAATATGCTTTAGCATACCTCAAGCGGCTCTGTTTGTGCTGTGGGTGGAGAAAAGGCTTCCTCTGCATACAGCATCTACTTGTGTAAAGTGCGCTGAATGGTTGAACGATGCACAGTGACTCCATCTGCAGCAAGATGATGTTGTAGGTCTTTGGTGCTGGTCTGTGGGTTGACTCTGACTGTTCTCACCATTCATCGCTTCTGTCTATCCGAGATTTTTCTTGGTCTGCCACTTCAAGCCTTAACTTGAACTGAGCCTGTGGTCTTCTTGAGACCCCCATGTTGCTACTCTTCAGAGAAAATTAAAAGAGGAGGGAAACTTACAACGACCCCCTTAACCTTTTCACCTCCCCCAGCATAAGTATCTACATCCCTGTATTTACACAAATATAAACAAATACAAACACTTGGTTCTGTTTCTATTTTTAGAACACACTAACTCTGTATCTTCATCTTGTGGCCAAAAAGTAAAACCACATCCAAATGCCCTATTATACACCTTCCCATAGAAAAATGAAATACATTTTCATTATTTTTTAAAAACCCTTCGAGGTGAAATGGTTAAATACTCTTTTTCATAATTGGATTCACCTTTGTATGTAGGTCAGGTGTATGTAGGTCAGGGGCCACTGAGCTTACCAAGCCAATTTGAGTTCCAATAATTAGTTCTAAAGGTTTCGGAATCAATAAAATGACAACAGTGCCCAAATTTATGCACCTGCCTAATTTTATTTAAACAATTATTGCACATTGTAAATCCAATAAACTTAATTTCACTTCTCAAACATCAGTGTGTGTGTCTACTATATGATATATTTAACTGCCATTTTTTATCATAACAACCAACGATTTATACAGGAAAATTATGACGATTAGGTTGCCCAAACTTTTGTATCCCACTGTATATATATATATATTTTTCACAATCACAAATAAATGCTGGAAACATTTAGGTAACAGTAATGTTTTATTTTTCTGTACAATCCTGATTTATCTGATCAAAATGTAAAACACCTTAATTCTTTACTGTCATAGCTGCATTAAAAAGAAAACAACCAGGCTGGTACTTCTATTAACAGTTAGTCATTATAAAGGCAGAAACATTCGCTGAGTTCCACATTAGGCAACATGATGGCTAAATGGCTAGTCCCCTTGCCTTGCAACACTAGGGTCTGATTACCAGGACACAAATTGCTTGGAGTTTGTATGGTTTTTATTCCCTCATCCCAAAAACTTATTGATAGATTCAATGACATCCCTAGACTTTGTTAGAGTGATTAGACTGTGGCTATGGCAACAACGTTGGACAGCAGGGTCGGACTGTGAGATTGGGGTCCCACCAGAGAAATTTCAACCTGGGGCCCACAAGCCCCATGATTTTGAGCTCACATACCCTACCCCGTAGTCCCCATAACAGCATTACCTAGTGGTATAGTGGTCCCCCTCCCTCCCCATACAGTCCCCTGTACTCTGTAAAGTGCTGTAGAAGATGTCAGTGCTATGTATAAATACATACTAATAATATGGGATGACATTAGACTGACTATGGTAGGTCTAAATTGTGAGCTCCTCTGCCGACAGTCAATGACATGACTTTGTACTGTGTAAAGTGCTCTCCCCAGCCTATTTTAGCCGGGTGATCCACCCGGCTAGTTTTGGTGAGCACCCGGTTGTCATTGACTCACCTCCTCCTATACTATAAGAAGAGTTGTGCAAAAAAAAGCACCTGCCTTGCATTCTCTAATCTAGCCACGCCCGGCTACTTTATCCTGCTGGAGAAAATTTCTGGGGAGAACACTGAGAAGATTTCAGTACTATATAAATACATAATAATAATATGGTAGGACATTAGACTAGGACTATGGTAGGGATTAGATTGTGAGCTCCTCTGAGGACAGTCAGTGACATGGCTATGTACTCTGTAAAGTGATGCAGAAGATGTCAGTGCTATATAAATACATAATAATAATCTGGTAGGACATTAGACTAGGCCTATGGTAGGATTAGATTGTGAGCTCCTTTGAGGACAGTCAGTGACATAACTATGTACTCAGTAAAGTGCTGCAGAAGATGTCAGAGCTATAAAAATACATAATAATAATATGGTAGGACATTACTACGGGCTGTAGGAGAGGAAAGAATCTGCACTAGAGGTCTGACTGGCAGTGGAGGGATGTGTGGTGCAGGGTCTGTGCCTCCAGATAAAGCAGTTCCCAGTAAGCAACACAGAAAGCAGGCAGAGATCCGGGCACCAGTCCACCAATGTCAGCTTTATTTTCACCTCGTACTTCCCGACAAAGTTGCAATTAAAATATGCCTGACAGCTGTTTTGCAGGAATCTCCTGCTTCATCAGAGGCAGCAAGCTATACCCAGTGTATAAGCAAAGCCTATATATACAGTATAGTATAAGAACATTAGATCACATATCACAGGCTTACCCCTCCTGTAGTGTACCGCCCACAGCCGAACGAGTGCCAAACTAAAGCGCCGCCCCGAGCCGCCGCTCGACCATGACTATGGTAGAGAATGTCCTCTGAGGACAGGCAGTGACATGACTATGTACTCTGTAACGTGCTGCAGAAGATGTCAGTGCTATATAAATACATAATAATAATATAGTAGGATATTAGGCTATGACTATGGTAGGTATTAGATTGTGAGCTTCTCTGAGAACAGTCGCACAAAATCATTTAAAATATCAGTTAGGCTCTCTACCCTGAGGTATAAGCATACATGTAGACTAAAACAGTTCAAACAATAAATCACACTTCAGAGCTCTAGTCACAGGTGGCAACAGCATATAGAAGGGGGCCCAGAGTATGCAGAGCAGCAGAGGGACCTTACAGACTGGGGGGCTGGAAGAAGCCCCAGGTAAGTAAAAATCACCACTTTTCACCAAGTGGTGCTGCGCCTGATGTGAACTGACACAATTTCTGCTGGAATTATCCTCTGCAGTCAGTTGCAGCACTCAATATCTGCAACCAACCATCACACAGCAAAGTCACAGACCTGACAGAGGGTCTCCTTGCTGTGTGCCCCCTCCTCCCTGCTGCTGGAGACACTCAGCTTCGGTAACTGCACGTGCTGCTTCTCCACAATGTACCTCTCCTCCTCCTTGCCTATTGCTGATGCTCTCCAGCTTGACGGGGGAAGGAGCTGTGACGTTTCTGATATTGCTGCCGCCCCCCTTCACTGGACTAATTAGTCAAGGTGGTGGAGAAGTGTCACAGCCCTGCATCTCACTCGGGCCAGCTCTCCCTGGCTTTACAATTGAAAATATGCGCGCTGCTCAGTCTCCAGGGATCAGCTGAGAGCCGAGTCATGTAACTTCTCACGTTCTGCTTCCCTTCCGTCTTCTTGCAATCTAAGATCCTGGTTTACCCACACATTCCCCGTGTCAGCAGCAAATCTCATGCGGTGACTGGCTGGCCAGGGCTGAAATTCTCCTCCACTTCTATTCAACTAAGTGTGCCTGCAGCAGGGCTACACTGTTAGCCATGGCATGATCCTGGTGCCTGTGTGAGCACACAGCTTGCAGCATTGGGACTGGGGGGTGGGGCCCACCGGGGATTTCCCCGCCCTCCCGGTGGCTCAGTACCACCATGTTGGACAGTGAGTTCTTTTGAAAGATGGTGGCATGTACTCTGTAAAATACTGCAGACAATGTACTATATAAATGCACAAAAAAAATTAATGCGACAGCTATGGAACTATATAATAAAATATAGAGTTTTCAGTTTTATAACTAGAGAGTGTATGCTTTTTAATTAATTTTGAAGAAACAGAAATCTCTTTTTGTTGCAGAAATGTTCTGTTCCACTAGTATTTGGCTCGTTCGATTAACCTTCTGTTTTAGATGAACATGTAAAAGCTAATCATAAGCACCATTCACCCAACTGTGAAGCAGAGGTAATTAATAGAAAACCCTTAACACTTCTATTAATGTACAGTCTTTGTTATGTAATCAGCCACAGTTGTTCAGTATACGCGTCATACAGCACAGTTCTTGCCAGGATAAGTAACTTTCTTGCCATCGTACTTAAATATGTTTTAAACTCTGCTTAACACTAGTAGTTTTCCAGGCTAGGATCAAACAAATGGATTTGTGATTGTTCCTCCAGGATAAAATCACAATTTAAGAAACTCTAATTATATTATTAGATCTAAAAAAGAGACTGGAAAAACTCTCTCAGTACTAACTGCTTTAGAATTCATTCTCTACAGTAGTTATTTCTGAGAAACAACATTTCAACTACTTAATGGGCACCTAAGTAAATTACATTGGCAAATTAACAAACAGGAATATGCTAACTCTTTCTGCCTACCATAAGGTTTTTTCCTTAATAATAATTGTAGAAAAGGTGGTCACTGTGGGGAAACCATGGTCACCTGCATGCCAAGGAAAGATCAGAATGCAAATGGTGCAGTATTGTTTGGTATTAGATGTTAGATTGTAGTATAAGAGTATTTATACAGTACTCATAAAGGTGGGTTGTAGTCCCTGCAACCACCGTATATTGGCAACAGGGAAATAACCATCAATGCTCGGTATTCCAGGTCCTACTTAGCTAATTACAGGAAAGGGGGGATTGTGAGTATTGCGAATATGGGAATTGATACATTTAAAAAAAAATGTTACTATGGTTACATGTTACATTTGATTCATCCAGGAATTCCGAACCTGGGACTGTCTCTTATTGAGAGGAGTTTTCTCCTTCCATCCACTAGAGTCAAGCATTGATAACTCTCTGTTATTCTAATTCAGCAGGCTATCTCCCAGCTACAGGCAATGGCCTCTAGTTCTAGAAAAATATATATATATATATGTCATTGAACCTAATGTTTTCACCACTGCTCCACGGCTATTTGAATATGGCCATTGATTTTTTTCTTTAAATGAATATCTTGCTTGGGCAAGAATCCAAATAAAAGGTAATTTTTAATAGTGGTAATTTTGGTAATTTATAAAATGTATATATCTATTGTATATTATTATATCAGTTTTTAACAAAACAAGTTTTATTTTAATTATATGCTTCAACTTCCATAATACAATGCGTAGAGTGACGTGACTTTGTAAATTGTGGAAGCTAAACAGAAAGTACAACAGTACCAGGTTATTTATATGTTTATACTTCACAAAGACATCTGCAGGAATTTATTGTCACAGTTGGCTGTATAATCCCAGTTTCTTACAAAAAAAAAGTTATATTATGTTTATGGGATACACTGCAATGTAGCCAGACTCAAACTTAGTGTACAGCAGTGGTCCTCAAACTAAGGACCGCGGGCCGAATGTGGCCCCCTGAGGCTTTTTTACCAGCCCTCCACACACAAATTGTATTACTTATAGATGCAGGCAGCTACATCTTTAAATATTGGTGGTCTGCATATAGAATAGCAGTGCTGGCACCACCCATCCACATTGAAGTTAGAAAGCAGTAATTCACTGGTTTCCAATCAAATTCCACATCAGGTGACCCTGCTGTTCAGATATGCTTCATTGTCTGACCCGCAAAGACTTCTACATCATTTTATGTATGCTCCATCCCCCCAGCAGCCTGAAGTATGTTGACCCGGCCCTCGACCCAAACCGTTTGGGGACCCCTGGTGTACAGTCTCATTCACAATGTTTCAGGTACATTAGTATGCTACTGCCATAGCAGTTATTTTTTCACCCATTACAGTTTAAACTTACTTAAAAAGCACAGCAAGTCGCACCAATCAAAAATGTAATTTCTCTCCTTCAGACATATAAATCAATCAGAGCTCTGTAGACTATATACTCTAATCGCCATTGTGATTACACCAGGTCTCCGCTATCACTACTGTTATATGATGTATTTGATGTTATTGAGCAGTTCTCTGTATAGAAATATAGCAGGTGCTTTATTTCAAATTTACAATCTATGAACTAGTTGTTTGCGATATTTAAATCTGGAATGTCTGTTAGTCGTATCTGTGAAATTTCCTTCAAGTAATTATTGTAGACCAACTATACTGACAATTGAGATATTAAAGATAGAGGATTTATTTTTGTTAACTGAACTTTTGCCAGTAATCGCACCCACATAAGGCTAGTTTCTTTTGTTCATTCTTGACTTGACATGAGAATGACAGATGTCTACATTGGTATTACTTTCTGGGTGAATTGCCATTGGGCACCCCGTAAGGTATGCATAGTCAACTAACCAAATCATTCATACCAGCAACCTGCCTTTTCTTGTTTTTACTGTTAAAGTTGTTTGCTATCAACTTTGGCGGTTTGGAAAAGTTTGCATTTATAACAAGTAAGCCATACATTTTCAATTACACTGATATAATAGGAATAACAATAGATTTTATTCACCAAGTACTGTGAATCGTGCAAGGAATTATTTTTGGCACAGACAGCACAGAAGACCATAATCAGGGGGATATGTACATATTACAAATTAAAATTACAGAGTGTGGATTGCTAGTTACATTTTACATTGAACAGTGGGGATAGCTAATTTGGGAGGGGGGCCCTGAGCTGAGGACCAGGACAGCTTGGGGAAAGAAAGAATTCCTGTGCCTGGAGGTCCTTATGAAAATTGTCCTGAAGCAGTGTCCCGATGGGAGTAGGTTAAGGAAGCGGTTTCCAGGGTGGAAGGGGTCCTAACTGCCCTGGATTGCAAACTGAAGAAGTACAGCACGTTTAGAGATGGGAAGGGAGGTTCCGATGATCTTCTCTGCAACTTTGGTGACTCTCTGTAGTTTGTGCTTGTCCCTACCGAAGGCACCCAACTACCATACAATGGTAGAGTATGATGGAGGAGCAGAGAATCAACTCGATGGTGGCAAAGTAAAAGCAAGTAAAAAGGACACAAGACATGCTAAAGTTTTTCATCTGGTGCAGGAAGAACAACCATTATTAGTCCTTTTTCTGAAGTTTGAAGGTGTTGGCTTACCATCATATATTGCTGGAGATGGTGGTACCCAGGAGGCGGGGCTGGGGACTCTGACAACCTTGGAGCCCTCAGTGAGAACCGGAGGGTGTTCAGGGGGGTTATTCCTGAAGTCAACGGACAGTCCAGTGGTTTTTAAAGAGTAACTGTCAGGCTGCAGAAGCTAATTTAAACCTCTATTCTCCTGTGTTAAACAGTTTAGAAGGAAGCCCAAAAGCAATTAGTGAAGATAAAAATCTCAGTTACCTTTGATGTGTGCTTATCTTAAAGGCTGTTATAGACCCATAAAGACACAAGCCGCATACTAAACTGCAAAGCATTCTGGGGCCCTCCCCTCCGCTGCTAATGAGACGTTACAGCAGCTTGTGTAATCAGTCCAGCGCGTAGCACTGATAAATCTCGGGCAGAGTACACTGCAGGAGTCAGCTATTGTTCCTAGCCACATGGCTCATTAATATTCACTGCACACTGTGTTATTTAGTACAAGCTTATCTGTGATCAGGAAGCAGGCAGGACATGACGACACATTTGACAGAAAAACATGGAGCCTGCCATGAGCTGTCAGGAGCATCTATCTCTGCATATACTATATACAAATTCTGTGAAATCCAAACGTGGACAGTGAAATGCATATGTAATGTAAGTACAGCCAATCTTTATCTACTGATATATGTGTTTATTTTCTCTGAGGCCTTATACCTAACAGCTCCTCTTTAACAGATATAAGCTGTGTTGACACAATAAACCACTTGGGTGGAAGGTTCAACTGATTAACAGTCCTGGGGGTGTGCTTCCATTAACACAAAATAAATATCCAATATGTAATATTATGATAGAACAAATAGATAACATAAAGTCCTTTATGCAAAAAAAATGCAGTATTCTTCCACCAAATAACATAACAGAGGATTCAAGGTCCACATTCAAGAACGCAACCTTCAGACTATTTTCAAGTGAGACACCACCACCTCACCCTCAGAAGTGGGCACTCACCTTTTATATATGACCCTCTGCTAGATGGGTTTGCAGCACATTGGGGTCATCTAGGCCATCGCCACCTTTTAGGACTCACTTAGACTTCCTCTTATACAGTTCTCATGTATCAATACACCTCAGATAAAAACATTCAGGCCACGATAGCGTAAAAGAGTATAAGAACTTTATTATGAATAAGAGTGCACGCTTACAATAAAATGATGAATACAATCACACAGTTTTAGCAGGCTCTACCCCTTGTGTGGGCCGCTGGGCTGGCTTGGGGCATGCCATTTTCCCATCTGCATAATCCTCTGATGTTACGTCCATGCTACACTATTTCCACTTCAGCTGTACGGCTCTAAAAGTTACATCCACTAATACAACTCAATCTCTTGGTGGTAGGCTTGTTCACTACTTTTGTTCAATAGGACTAGGATGGTGGTATCATCTTCAAGCTTTATCACCTTGACAGAGTTGTTCTGTGAGGTGCATAAGTTGGTGTATAAGCAGAACAGGATTTGTGACAGAAAGCAACCTTGGGGAACGCCTGTGTTGGTGGTTAGCACACTGAAGGTGAAGGTGTCAAGGTTCACTGCTTGAGTCCTCTTTGTAAGAAAGTCATTCATCCACGTGCAGAGGGTGTGATGCATGCTGCGTTGTATCAGCTTGTCGTACATGATATTGAGGCTGATAGCGTTAAAGGCGAAGCTGAAGTCGAGGTGGAAAATCTTGGCATAGGTGACCAGTTTGTCCAGATGGGAAAGGATGTGCTCCAGGCATGTTAATGGAATCATCTACAGACCTGTTTGTTCTGTAGGTGAACTGGAAAAGGTGAGTTTAGTCATTCTTGGAGAGTTTCCAGTGTGACAGGACCAGCCTTTCGAAGAGCTTCATGACATTTGAGGTAAGGGCGATTGGTCTGTAGTCACTGAGATCTGCAGCACCAGGTTTCTTCTTAGCATTTAAACTAGTTTTAAGATGTCTATCAGTATTTTAAAGGTGTAACTTTTATCTCTAACTCTGCATCACATCATGCTTTTGATTATTCTCAGCTCCATTATAGTGCAAGGGGTCTCCTTCCCTGTTCCAAACCCAAAAAAATAAATTGCATAATTGACACCAATCCTTCTTCCAGCATGTCTCTGAGCTTCTCAAATTCAAATTCTTCCCTGCCTATTTCTCAGCTGATTGAATGGCAAGAAACTAGTTACAACTTTAAAAGCTATCAGCTGCACCTGCACTTTTGTATGGTCTTGTATCCTCTTGTTCAATAATTCCTCTAATGGGCACTGTGGGATGGATTTATTTAGAATTGTATACTCCCATTGATATGTCCTACTCATATATGCTTATTGCGCACTCTCTAAGGCCCCGTTCACACTGGGGATCGAAAAACGCTAGGAAACGCCAGCAAAATCACTAGCATTTTGCAACAGGGATTTTTTAGCATTTTTTCACAGAACAACAGCTAGCGATTTCTGCCGATTTGGTGATCGGTGGTTAATGCCAGCAAATTGCCCCAATGTGAATGGGCTCTAAAAGCAGTTTGGCATTTTTTGAGTTTTGGTACTCTGTTAACTAAGAGGTGGTGCTGTCTGTATAAGAGTAAGTAATACTTTGTACATATTCTCAATGTATATATTTGATATACAGTATTTTGGGAAAAGGTTAGTACAAATATGCAAAGCTTTGTAATAGATAGGGACAAGAGTAACAGATACTATACTCAAGGTATAAAGATATTATTGTGTGTAAACAAGGAAAATCTGTGCCTTCTCTCTTCTGGGAATTTCTATTTGTCTTGATATGGCCATAGGGTTCATAGGCCGCGTACGTACGAAAAGGGCGTCGGGAAAAAAGGGCGCGTGGTATAAACGATAAATGGAAAATATCGTTTATAGAAATATTGTGTAGAATTTCGTTTATAAATAGTGTTTTAAGAATTTATAAATTACTAAATAATGTGTATGAGATCGGCAATTCTTAAAACGTTAATCTTCCCTATTTGTAAAGTGAAACTTATATTTACGTTTAATAAAAACCCTCCCTGTACCTATCCCTAACCCCTAGACCCCCTGTTGGTGCCTAAACCTAAGACCCCCCTGTTGGTGCCTAAACCTAAGACCCCCCAGTTGGTGCCTAAACCTAAGACCCCCCAGTTGGTGCCTAAACCTAAGACCCCCCTGTTGGTGCCTAAACCTAAGACCCCCCTGTTGGTGCCTAAACCTAAGACCCCCCTGTTGGTGCCTAAACCTAAGACCCCCCCAGTTGGTGCCTAAACCTAAGACCCCCCAGTTGGTGCCTAAACCTAAGACCCCCCTGTTGGTGCCTAAACCTAAGACCCCCCAGTTGGTGCCTAAACCTAAGACCCCCCAGTTGGTGCCTAAACCTAAGACCCCCCTGTTGGTGCCTAAACCTAAGACCCCCCAGTTGGTGCCTAAACCTAAGACCCCCCAGTTGGTGCCTAAACCTAAGACCCCCCTGTTGGTGCCTAAACCTAAGACTCCCCAGTTGGTGCCTAAACCTAAGACCCCCCTGTTGGTGCCTAAACCTAAAACCCCCTATGGATAATAATGTTTTACAGACATTAATAAATAAAAAATGTAAAGAAAAAAATGTAAATTATTTTTTTGGGTGGATAATAATGTTTTAGAAATGTTTTAGAAATAGTGATTTAGTATCTTCATAAACGTTATTCGTCACGGGCTCATTTTGTAAACTTAAATCATCACAAACATAGTTATAAATCCTTAAAAATCTCCGGGCGCCGTTATAAATCCTTAAAAATCTCCGGCGCCTTTTTTTCCCTGTTCAGCGCCCATTAAACGATATTTATAATGGAAGTGAATGGGGCGCCCTTTTTGTCCACTTGTCTCATGCGCCCAAATCTACTGCTTCCTCATAGGCCACCATCCTTGCTGGAAAAGGAGGTCTGCAGCAACACAAGAAATTATATTTACTGTAACTACTCTCCCAGGCATTATTGCAAATGGCAGTTTTATTTATATTCTATAAATTTATGTCTGTTTTGCAACTAGTCAGGTGCTGATAATAATGCACTTATACTGAAATGCTGCATAACTAAAATATGTAGACAAACACCGAAGATGGTAGATTTTTTTAAATAAATATTTAGCTTTTTGCTAAGGACTGAGAAAAAAAATGTATCTACAAAATCTGGCATTTTCATGTAGCATCATTTACCTGGTGTGTAAACCAGTTTTCAATGAAGTGATGATTTCATGCATTTTCATTATTGGATAAATGCATTAGTCAAATTATATCCTTAAACAATTTGCCATTATTCAGTACTTTTTTTTTACATTCTTGGAAGTATTTTTGTCTTTTTTATTAAGTTTCTTTGGAGCTGTAGCAAAATAAATGAATCTGTTGTATTCATGTTTTTATATTAAAAATACAAAATGCACGGTACATTTTCAGAAATAAAGCATTTAGCAGATGTCTGTTATGTATGTTATGATACCTCAGACAAATCTAAGAAAGGTTTTAGGTGTAAGATTGAGATCACCACCACAACTGAGTAGCATTAATCTTTATAAGCCAGTTGGTTGGTCAATTTAATACAGATCCTCTTCTCTCATGCATGAGAATATTTGCTTATTTTCAGTAAGTTGTATGTTGGTCAAAGAATACCTCAGTAAAGATAGTGCTGTATTACAAAGTAGCTCCTGAGGTAAAATTCAGACAATATGATGGTTCTTTTTGACACTTCATCTTTTGGTGGGGCAGAGGCTCCATATTCCTCTGGTAAAATCTGGAGTTTCTAACCTCTACTATTTCCAAAATCTAACTAGTCTACTGCTGCTTCTCTCTCTGACCTTTCTTTTTTATATTTCTGGCTTCTCTGCCTTACAGCCTGGTAACTTTTGATCGGCCTCTCCCTCTAATCCTCCATTAATGCAAACACACTGCATATATATTCCCACAATGACCAGGGATTTGGTTCTCCCTACAAAAGATCTAAAGCATTTCACTATTACAAAGCCTGTCAAGTAGACATGGTCTGCCGACAAGAGACCAGGTTGTCTCATGCTACTTACCCTAAGTATCTCAGCTGCTATTTTCCAACAGACTTCTCTTCCTTGCCCAGACTAAACTGCTGTCATCACCATTCAAATGTACTGAGCTCTCAGAAGGCTTTAGAAAAACATGTCCTAAGTGCTTCTAAAGATGGGCAGCTTCATACTGTGCATGGGCGAGTGTGCGTGAGTGCATGCACAGTATGGAGCCACCAGTCTTCGGAAGCACTCGGGGACAAAAGTGATTTCAAAGCCTTCTGAGGGCTCACAAAGGTATATTTAACCAGCTGGTCGAATAGCCATAACAGGCGTGATAGTAGTGGAATGAGGGGACCAAGAGAGGACAGGGAAGGCTCTATAGGATCCAGAGCCTTCCCTCTCCATAGGTAAGTATCTGTCTTTTTTTTTCATTCCCTTCACATGTACTTTAACCTCCCTGGCGGTAAGCCCGTGCTGAGCACGGGCTATGCCGCGCAGGAGGATTTCTCAGGCCCTGCTGGGCCGATTTGCACACTTTTTTTTTTGCAACACGCAGCTGCGTGTGCACTCTGATCGCCGCCGCTCCGCGCCGATTAGCCGCCGCAACCCCCCCCCAGACCCCGTGCGCTGCCTGGCCAATCAGTGCAAGGCAGCGCTGAGGGGTTGATCGGGACTCCCAATGACGTCACAACGTCAATGACGTCGGTGACGTCATGCCGCCCGTCGCCATGGCGACGGGGGAAGCCCTCCAGGAAATCCCGTTCTTTGAGCGGGACATCCTGATCGGAGATCGCCAGAGGCAATCAAAGAGGGCGGGGGGATGCCGCTGCACAGCGGCTATCATGTAGCGAGCCCTGGGCTCGCTACATGATTTTAAAAAAAAAAACTGCTCTGCTACCCCCTGGCGGTTTTTAATAGACCGCCAGGGGGGTTAAGAAATACAGACCTTATGCTGTGCATAGACAGGTCGTTTTTCCCTTATCAATCGAGCCGCTGATGGCTCGATTGATAATATCCGACAGGTCTGATAACCCGCCGGATAGATTCCCCCGCTCGATCCCTATGGGCGGACAATAGCGGGGAATCGAAGATAAGGAGCGCCTGCAGGGACGAGCGGGAATCGATCCGGACGGCAGCGGGGACACGGCGGGAGTCGATCTGGCGGCTAATTGAGCCGCCGGGTCGACTCATGTATCCCCAGCATAAGACTGACTCCAGAAATATGCTATTTCAATTGACATCTGGTGATGCCGTCTGTTGAAACTGTATTTATGAGAAAGTTAGTATTTCAAACTTAAAAGGATACATTAGGGGACATTTTTGTCTTTCTTCATCAGTTTTTCAGTACACTGTCAGCACTTTTAGGACTGTGGACAAGATTGAGGGCTTCACTCACTCCAGAGCAAAACCAGCCGTTACACACCACTCAGTAAAGCCCTTACTCTGCAGCTAGCCACATTGCTGTGTTACATCATTACCAATGGGGCCATATGTCCAGTGCACCAAAATGCTGCCGGCACACGATGTCCAGCCTGCATTGGATTCAACAAAGCAAATAAACAAAAGAACATGTTCCGCTATGTTCAGACGCACCTATGATTACCTGAATTACTGTATTAATACATGTTCCGGTATTTCCTTTTAAACAAAGATAGATCCAGATAAGTTAATTGCGAGAAGAAATAATCTTGTATTGAGACCTTATAATATCTTGGAACTTGACAACCTAAAGAGAGTCCTAAGGCAATGTAAAGCTGGCAGTGAGATAATTGAAAATTTAATAATGTTAATATTATTGTTCATACATAATATCTTTTGCTAATAAGAAAAGAGATTTCCGAAAGCTCAGAGGGAGCCTAGTAGCGCTAGTGTCATTTTCAGTATCCACGTTATTAGCACTCCCAGGAACCAATGACAAAAGGAAGCTAGTGAATTATTACCAGAGAAGAATGACAACACTTTGAGATGGTTAATAATAGCCCCTAAGAAATGGAGCTTTATTATAGTGGATTTGCTGAGCTAGCCTGATGTGAGAGTTCTACTCATTTATGTACCTGCAGTATTCAGCCATTTAGTAATAACTGCTTGCACTTACTGTTAACTATTGTTGAACACCAACAACATACCAGATACTCATTGTGCAAAGGGAAATATATAGCTGGAGGGAGCTACTAGAACAGTAATTCAAGAATGGCAACAGTGCTACTAATAGCTGCTGTTAAAGCTGTTTGCATAGACATCATTCATTTTTGGCAGCTATCTAGGAAACTGCTTGATGTTCAGTGGCTGGCATCATGTGCACATGCTTTCTCTGTCAACACACCATGTGACCTTGGTAGAGTAGGCAGGCTTGCCCATTTGCATAATTTCTCACTTCAGGTAGCATCATTTTGCTATACCAACCCACTAATCCACCATGCTTCTACCAGTGTACTGGGAATGTGTTCCAGTGCAACAATGCTACTGGAATACATTCTTGAAATTGGAGTTGTTATCATTTTTAGAGGTGTTGGTGCAGATATCATTATCTGAGTGTAGGTTATGGTTACTGGGTTTGTGATAACATGGTTAGTATTAGGCACTGATAAAGGAAGGCTAGGGTTAGGCAATAATAATAATAGTAAGGGTTAGGTGTCCAAAAGGAGGTTTAAGGTTAGCTGTCAAAAAGTAATGTTCGAAGTTCAGAGTTCAGAAAACAATGCACTAAATCTTTACTTGTAGCTTCCCATGGCAGGACAGCAATATATCTAGCAAGAAAATATCGTTGTGAAACAAGTTCATGTTATTCAGAGCTTCCTGTATTGGGACAGCTAATGTCAGAGACTATAAAGGTGGCTAAACACTATTCAATAAAATGATTCAATTTTACGGCAATTCAATAAAAAAGATCAGTTGTACAGAAAAATTGAAAGATTTTTTTTCATTCGTTTGAGAAATCTGATCAAATTTCCCATTTTTGTTCAATAAAAGAGGATCGGGGGTGTTGCATTTTTCTGATCAATTTATATGAAAATTGAATGGTGTAGGGTAGATTGACAGTTTCTTGATGTACAGACCCAAGCAATTTTTTCTGTGTTTTCAATCATTTTTTTGGCGGGGGGGGGGGGGGGGGGCATTGGGGGCATATGTGTGTGGTACATTGGTCAGATTTTTGAAATGTTACAATCAGTCAGACAATTTAATTGTAGTGAATTGAAAACATATTTTAAAAATTGCATGGTGTGTACCAGGCATAAGACAAGCGGGACGGTTGAGATGCAACTGTTCCATCGCCTGATCCTTGCACCATACAGATCCTGCTAATCCCCAAAGAGAAAGAGAGACTGTAAGTTGAACTGGATATTATATCTCTAAGCTAAATCTATGTGAGGGCTGTCCTTCAGTCTGTGAGGATTACAGTAAAAGGATGGGCACTGAGTACTGAATTACTACACATGAGAAGACAAATTAGCCTTACAGTGGGCTGCCACTGGATCACAGGCTGTGGGTTACCTTCTTCCCCAGTTCCTTGAGACATGCCATAATTACAAATGATTTGACAAGTAGGCTGTTGCCACACTTTGGCATTGGTCCCACTTTTTAGCACAGAATTCCCTTTCACTAGTAAAATGCTGCCCGTTTGCCACTTACATTCATGAAGAAAAAAGAAAACAGTGTTGTTTCCATGCATCAAAAGAGGAATTAACATGACAAAAAGCCTCTACGATCAGACTTATATTTTAAGAGTGTAATAAATCATAGGGAAGATGCTATTATTTTCATCCCACATTTTTGCATTAGTTAAACGGCCAACTTTCAATTTTTCCCATGATGATATCACTTCTTGCTTCCTGAAAGTTCTCTTATCTCCTATAATAAGCAGTGAGTAGAATGCTGAAAATAAGGCATGTTTATTGTTCGCTTTCATGTCATTGATATAAAGCAGATAAGCGCTGTGCTAAGAACATCTGGCCAGCATAAGAGAATGTGTTCCCTGTGTCGGTGGAAATACAATTAAACATCTCATTTCATTATTGAGCAATGAAAAGCATGCAGTCTTGAAATGACACAAAAGTGAAACAACCACCAGTGTTGTCTATGGCACCTGCCTGGCGTCCATATACACATTCACATCTGCTTAGTGCAAATGAGATTTGTTGCAATGTGCTAATAGGCTGCTGTTGCTGTACCACATATGTGATACCATAATTCCGTGCATACATTAGCACAGTGAGGTGGTTCTCTTGTGTATATCAAATAATAACTTCAGTTCAGATCAGTGTGTTTACGCTAATGATCTTACACAGTGCTTTAACCTCCCTGGCGTTCTATTAAAATCGCCAGGGAGGCTGCGGGAGGGTTTTTTTTAAATAAAAAAAAAACTATTTCATGCAGCCAACTGAAAGTTGGCTGCATGAAAGCCCACTAGAGGGCGCTCCGGATCCGCACTTTCGATCGCCTCCGGCGATCAAAAGTAACAAGGAAGGCTGCAATGTGCGGCCTTCCTTGTTTCGCTTTCCTCGTCGCCATGGCGACGAGCGGAGTGACGTCATGGACGTCAGCCGACGTCCTGACGTCTGCCGCCTCCGATCCAGCCCTTAGCGCTGGCCGAAACTGTTTGTTTTTTCCAGCTGCGCTGGGCTCGGGCGGCTGGGGGGACCCTCTTTCGCCGCTGCACGCGGCGGATCGCCGCGCTGCGGCGGCGATCAGGTAGCACACGCGGCTGGCAAAGTGCCGGCTGCGTGTGCTGCTTTTTATTTGATAGAAATCGGCCCAGCGGGGCCTGAGAAATCCTCCTGCGCAGGTTACCCCGAGCTGAGCTCGGGATAACCGGCAAGGGGGTTAAAGCACACATGAGGTGAGTAAAAAAAAACTATTTTTACTTACCTGGGGCTTCTCCCAACATGTGACCTTCCCCAGAGCTCTGGTCTTCCTTCGCCTCCCGCTGGCAGCCTCTGAAACACGCTGACCCCCCCGGATGGGTCAGTGCCTTCTGTGCATGTGCGGGCTTGTGCCAGTGCCACGTGCACCACCACCTGTGACACCAGGAGCATAGTTCACAGGCGCAGTACTCTCCCAATTCAAAATAGTAGAAATGACCCAAAATGTAATGACGTTTTCACCAATCCTTCATATTATACTGGCAAAAGTGTTGTCCTTATTGAAAAGGGCACTCTAGCTCTTAAAGTGGAACTATAACTAAGAGTTTCCTTTCTGCTCTAAAAGATTATCCACAGCACGCTAACCTTTATGGATAAAAAAATTCATTACAATATATGGAAATCTTAAAATAAACTGGTTTACAATTTGGTTGTAGTTTTCAGGGAGCACTGAAAGGGTTAAGCCTTAGTGTTTACTGAATTGGGAGATCTGTGTGCCCGTGCTCCTGCAGGCTATTCTCAGCTTCTGATAAAAGTTAGACACTTTGATCTAGCTCAACAACATAGAACACAGAGCAGTGGATTTCTTCAGCAGCTACATGTGGAATAAATACTTTTCATTGTGTACTGTGCAAGCGTTCAGGTCCGCTTTAAAGGGAACCTAAACTGAGGAGGATATGGATTTTTCCTCTTAAAATAATACCAGTTGCCTGACTCTTCTGCTAATCCTGTGTCTGTAATACTTTTAGCCACAGCCCCTCAACAAGCATGCAGATCAGGTGCTCTGACTGAAGTCAGACTGGATTAGCTGCATGCTTGTTTCAGGAACGTGATACAGCTACTATTGCAGCAAGACTGCCAAGCAACTGGTATTGTTTAAAAGGAAATATCAATATCCCTCTCAGTTAAGATTCCCTTCAAAGCCATCTAAATCATAGCTATGGGAATTAGAAATTCAAGTCCTTTAGCAAGTACGATTTTGTACTTTAGCTGTGAATTTGTACATCAAATGTGAATAACAAATCATCCAAAAAATAGATAGTCAAGATAATAATTTTAATGTATTTTAAACTTGAAAGATGGTGTTTATAGTCTTTATCAGATACACAAAGCTAACTTGAGAAGGGAAGGCCATGTTGACATAACCTGAATATGATGACTTTAAACATTCATTTTCAATTTAGCAATAAAAAAAATAAATTGACAAATTCATGGTGAACTCTGGAAAATGGACTAAAAACATAATAATTGGTTTTGGTTTTTAATTATCACTTTGTCCACAGCTAAGGAGAGACATTAGTGGTCACACTCATTCTAAAGGGCATAGAATGGCTGTTCTTTAACTTTCTCTTTTATGTTGCGTTTTGCAGTCAGAGTGACTGAGGTTGGAGAAATGTGTTTATTTCGTTCCTCCACTTTGTCTCCAGGCAACATGCAGCTAATTTTTTATTTGTTTTGAAAACGACCTTGTTTGACATGTAAAACACTGGGCCAGGGGCAAAAATAGGATATGAGGAAAGTGGTGCTTTTAACACAAATACCCTGCTTATTTCTAATGAAGGCATTTGAGTCACTTGAACAAGTAAGTCGACAAATAAATAGAAATTGACAGTTTGCTTTTCCCCTATTTGTTTCCATTATCTTTTTTTATCTCATTTGCTACAAGATATGTAAGCAAACAGCAGTACATTTTAGCCGCACAGTTTTGGATGCTACAAAAGCAATCAAGGATGTTAATCTGCTGAAAACACTTGTGAGTTTGAGAAAAAAATGTTTATGCTCTGAGTAATCTAGAATGTTTAAATTCCAGATATTGTTTTGGTGTGTTTTCTTTGTGTGATTTAATTTTTCTATTGCTTTCATACTATAAGTTTAGGAGTGCCTTGGGAGCACTGGCAGTAAGGGCACCTGTTGCCCTTAACTTGCTGATTGGTGGTTCAGAGACACTATTGCCCATATGCATTTACATTTTTCTCCCAAGTTTGTTCCTAGGTGATATTTTTAAACTTGTTTATAAAATGCATTTTAAGCTACCAGAAAGCAAGAAAATACTCAAAATAATTTTGGTAGTACTTTTTCACCTACTTTAATTGAAAAGTGCTGGAAAGTTATTTTAAATCAAAGATGAAAATCTCCTAGGAGAAAACTCAGGTAAAAAAGTGAATTACATTTGGCCCCTTGTCTACACGTGGCCCTTAAATGCATTTACATCCCCCAGCAAGCAAAAACATACTCAAAATCTTTTTGATAGTACTTTTTCACCAACTTTTGGGTATTTTTTGTAAAATACTGAAACGTTATTTTAAAGTGAAGATTAAAATTATCTCCTAGGAGATAAATCAGGAAAAAAAGTTAATTGCACATGGGCCAGATGTATTTGCAGAATGCTTTAGACCACATGTGTAAACCCCAAGGCCTAATGTGGCCCTCCTTGCCATTTTATCTGGCCCCTGAGAACTTCAAATGTACACCATTGTAAGTAGTACATGAACAGCAGTACACTGCCTTCTCATCCAAAAGAGGACAGTGTTTGCAGCAAGAACCCACGGGACCTCTCCTTGGATACAACAGCCCTAATGTGGCTGGTAAAAAACGCACATACCTCTCCCACCCCCTTCCCCCATCACCCTCTCCTCACATAACAAAGCAGAGGAATGTGTTATTTACCTGCTCCAGAGCTGCAATGTGTCTCTTCTGCTCTTCCTGGCAGTTACACGCTCTATACTTTCATATCTCCAACTCACTCCCAATCACGTGACATGCATTCAGAGGCGGAGGGAAGCCGCATAGAGCATGTGTCTATCAGGAAGATTTAAGGAGACCCAAAGCAGCAATGGAGCTGGTGAATATTAAACTGGTACTCTGGTAATCTTAATAAAGGATTTGGCCTGCTACTAAGACTTTGTTTCATATTTTGGTCCTTTTTGTGAATGAGTTTGATACCCCTGCTATAGACAAATGGCACTCTGAGCAGTGAAGATGTTGCCCTTTTGGGGGAGAAGACGGAGGAGTTTTTTGTTTCTGCTTTGGGAACTGGAGGACCTTGTTTCAGCTCTGTTTGCCAGGAGGGACAGATGGAAGCAGGGCGAATGTTTCAGAGAAACTAACTTTGATTCTCCTCACATACACAAAAGAAGAAAATGCAAGGCACAAACGTCCTGTACTGAGATTTAATAGATGACAAATAACAGGTGACTCCTAATTTGTCATTCCTTATATACCTGAATATATATTTCATTTATAAAGGTCATTTGTGACACTGTACAAACACATTGTTAGCCTGCAGGCTATTGACATGTTCTGTTGCTATGGGGGGGGGGGGGTGATGGAGAAGTGGGGGGGGGGGTGACATCACACCGGAGCCAGATGAATAGGGAGGATAATTCTCTAATGCACTTGTCCATCACTCAGCCCAAGCAATCCACCAAATGTGGATATGATATTCTGAAACTTGACTGTTTCTGCATGATAACTTCAACCTTGTTTCTTTTTTCCCCTGAACTCCTACATTTGGGGTGATGGGAGGAGGGGGTTGGTTTATTTTTTAGCTTAGTTTCGTTGCACTCCTTGGCCCATATGCAATTCACTTTTTCTCCCGAGTCTTCTGCTAGGTGGTATTTTCTCACCTTGTCATAAAATGCCCTTTATGCCACCAGCAAGCAAGAAAATACTCAAAATAAATTTGATAACACTCTTTCATCAATGTTTAGGTACTTTTTCAATTGTAAAAAGCAGAAAATTTAGTTTAAAGAGAAGATGAAAATTATCTACTAGGAGATAACTCAGGTGAAAAAGTGAATTGCATATGGGCCCTTGTCTCAAAACAATGAGACTTGTGTCCCTGTTGACATATGACTTGCTCATAAGCTGTGCTGGATGACTGATGGTTGATTTATGTGGCAACATTCCTTCCTAGTGGAAACTTTGGCAGGGTGAGTGATTGGAATAAGGCTCCATATCCTCCTTAACCTCCTACTGCAGGCCTCTGTGATGACACAGTAGCCCGCCTCCAAAAAGCCCAGGGAACAGGCCAGAGGGTGCCATGTGAAATGAGGTCATTACTGGAATTTGCAGCTAGTAAATATCTAAGGCTTTTTGGGGTGAGAGTTTTTCTTATTTATATTTAACCATGAGGGGACCTTGAGTATATGACCAGGAAAAAAATAAATCCAGACCATCAGCTTTAAAAAGCACAGACGTAATTAAAGCAGCTTTCCATCTGCTAACCTGTTACTCTTAAAATGGAAAGTTATTTTTTGTTTAGCAGAATTTGCTACAGTCAAGCGTGTGTGCAGTCTGCTGGATCCTAAACCCTTCTGTGATAAAAGAGGTTTGTTTAAAACTCCACTTGAAGTGGTGAAGCCATCTGTTACAATTTTAAGTATTTAGTTAAGAAACATTTCTATTTGGGAACATATGTCTGATTTATGCCGCAATAAAGTCAGGCTTTAGGACACTGCTCAGATTGTAAGATACTATCAGTGCAGTTGGATTGCGTTTTGTAAGAATGATTTGTGAGACATTGGCTGCTCTAGACTATTTGTTTGGACATGAACATAGCTAGGAAGAGCTTTGGGATTTTAACACCAGCAGGACACTAATGTAAAATGTTTGTTTAGGTGTTTTTAAATAAATACCTCAGTGTGTTTTGCTTGAGCGTCTGAATGTTAAATCGTACTTTAATGTTCTTGGGAAAAAATGTTTCCACAACAACTGTCAGTTGCAATTATTATAACAAGATGTACTGCAGTAAACTAAGGTCCGGTAAAAGCCATCAATATAAGACTTCCATATGATAATTCTTGATCATTCCAGCCAGCCAGTCTTTCTATAATCTGCAATATAGAGGTTTGAAGGATGAGCAGGACTAAGCAGCATCAAGAAATAGAAATAGCAGTTAGGCATGGTTCCAGCAACCGTTGCCGGGCGTTGAATTACACCTGTAAAGGCAATAAAAATGGTCCTGAATAATTGTTTCAAGCAATCTAAGCTGAAAGTCATTACCCCTGTCTGATCTAGAGAAAAATAGATAACCATTTGTGAGACATGTCACAATTCCATGTATGCTTCCTTGCAGCAATGGCAACATTACACTGTTTGTGAATGGCACAGCCAGTATTACTTGGTCACTGTGCTTGTTTGATGATTTACAAACACTCCCAGCTGCTGCTTCCTCTGATGTCCTAACTTGGATACAGTAAATGACATCTGATCGTCCAAGCCGACAATCGTTTCAGGGCCTATCTGGTCCCCTTTATCAAGGCATAAGCAGACAAAGATATACTTACTTGGATTCATTCATGTCATAAGACTTACTATTATTAGTGCGTGATATTTAAAATGTATACAATTTTCAACTTGAAACTGCAAAATTCTGGGAAATCTAAGTGCTTATCCCTAGTAAATCTGGTCTTATGATTTGTTTTTAATCTGCAAGGTGTTCCTAAGGGTTTGGTCATTGTCATTTAACAAACTTCAGTGAAAATCAGATCATCTTAAATTAGCTGTAATGTAAGATTGTAAGCTACATTAACCACCTCATGCCTTGGACTGAAGGGTATAAATGCGCACATGTACTTCGGCAAAATGGATGTTTATATAAACATCCTATTGACACTAAAGGTGAATAAATAGGATGTTTATAAACATCCATTATGCAACTGATATTGTTCAGGAAGGGAATGTCAAACTGGCAGACTTAATCATTCTGGCTAAACCAACTTATGTTAGCAAGTGCTCGAGGAGGGCAAGGATATGTTTGTTTTTTGTTTTATTTTTATTGAAAAAAAAAAAAAAACACAAAAATAATTTAAAATAACTACAATAATCATTTTAGGGTCAGTGAAACAGTAGGTAGTAAGTGATGTGTGGTGTTGAAGAAACGTTATCAAAAGCAATTGTAGTCACTGAACAGTGAGCCTTAAGCAGCATTCTAATGCTAAAGCTGGTAGTCTTAGCCCACCAAATTAATGTTATCTTACAGGGGCATCCAAAATGCACCATTAGCAATTGGACCAGCTAGAAAAAAATCTGTGCAGTGCATGGCAATAATTTACTTGCTTGTGATTTTTACTCCTGCTATCGAATCAGGTCCCTAGTATAGCCAGAGTTTTCCCCTATGCCTTATAACCCAAGGCTGTCTGCTTCAACCTAACAATGTCCAGACGTCATTGCCTGTCAGTCTTGATGAGGTACAACAAACACTTAATGCTACTAATTCCGTTTAGATTCATGCACTGATTGATAATTGTTGAAAAACCTCAAGTAATGATTGAACATCCCAAAATATATATATATGTTTTAAGAAAGACCATTCTGGAAATGTCTCTCTTTTATTTTGGAAATAGAGTGAACAAATTAGCTGGTCAAGAACTTAAGCTATAACATTGTTCAGTTAATTCAGTTGCTTCCTGCCTGCTACTCATCTGCTAATCAGTTACATCCTGAGCTGGGCTCCTGTCTCTGATGTCTTCAGCTTCCTCTGTCTAAACTATCCTGACTGACTGATCCAACTGTACTCCGGAGAAACCACATAAAAGAGCAAACAACTCAGTTCAAGTTCTTCTGTCCATTTCATCTCATCTGAGAATGAAAAGTAAAGTGCCAATTAAAGTCAATTGTGCCAGTGTTTTTGCAACAGCAGTGTAAGTTTACAGGGAGCTGGAGAAATGCTACAGTACATAGAGGTCTAACAAAGGTTGCTAATGGGAATGGCACAACATAATTTGCTTTTAAAACAAACAAAGGCTAATAGCCATCAGCCCTACAGTACATGCTTTAATGCATCTGGAATAGATTACAAAATCTTTTGAGGTCTATGTTTTATAGTGTTTTTGTGAAGTAGAACACTGTTTATTTTCTATTGTCTTTTTGTGTTCATAGGAACAGTTCTGTCATACCCACATTATGTGCTAGCATCTGATGACGCACTGTATATCAAAGCCACCCTGAAAGTAAAAACACAGGAAATGTGTAGAGTTGCTCTTCAACTAAGATTGTACCTGTGCTACAAAAAACTGTTGTAAGCACAGATCAGTGATGTACTAGTCTTCTTGAAAAAATGTAATGCTGTCACAATTATCCATTTCAGTTTGCAGCAAGCTTTTCTTCTATATTTTTGAATTAGGAGACCCTGTGTGGCCTCCCTTCTCCCCCTCTGCCCCTTAAAAAAGTCACATTTTCGATACCATATACAGTGGCTTGCAAAAGTATTCAGCCCCCTTGATGTTTTCCACATTTTGTCACATTACTGCCACAAACATGAATCAATTTTATTGGAATTCCACGTGAAAGACCAATACAAAGTGGTGTACACGTGAGAAGTGGAACAAAAATCATACATTATTCCAAACATTTTTTACAAATCAACAACTGCAAAGTGGGGTGTGCATAATTATTCAGCCCCCTGAGTCAATACTTTGTAGAACCCCATTTCGCTGCAATTACACAGCTGCCAGTCTTTTAGGGTATGTCTCTACCAGCTTTGCACATCCTTCTTTGCAAAACAGCTCCAGCTCAGTCAGGTAAGATGGACAGCGTTTGTGAACAGCAGTTTTCAGATCTTGCCACAGATTCTCGATTGGATTTAGATCTGGACTTTGACTGGGCCATTCTAACACATGGATATGTTTTGTTTTAAACCATTCCATTGTTGCCCTGGCTTTATGTTTAGGGTCGTTGTCATGCTGAAAAGGGAACCTCCGCCCCAATCTCAAGTCTTTTGCAGACTCCAAGAGGTTTTCTTCCAAAATTGCCCTGTATTTGGCTCCATCCACCTTCCTATCAACTTTGACCAGCTTTCCTGTCCCTGCTGAAGAGAAGCAACCCCAGAGCATGATGCTGCCACCACCATATTTGACAGTCGGGATGGTGTGTTCTGAGTGATGTGCATGTTTGTTTTCTGCCACACATAGCGTTTTGCATTTTGGCCAAAAAGTTCCATTTTGGTCTCATCTGACCAGAGCACCTTCTTCCACATGTTTGCTGTGTCCTCCACATGGCTTGTGGCAAACTGCAAATGGGACTTCTTATGCTTTTCTGTTAACAATGGCTTTCTTCTTGTCACTCTTCCATAAGTGCCAACTTTGTGCAGTGCACGACTAATAGTTGTCCTATGGACAGATTCCCCCACCTGAGCTGTAGATCTCTGCAGCTCGTCCAGAGTCACCATGGGCCTCTTAAATGCATTTCTGGTCAGCGCTCTCCTTGTTCAGCCTGTGAGTTTAGGTGTACGGCCTTGTCTTGGTAGGTTTACAGTTGTGCCATACTCCTTCCATTTCTGAATGATCGCTTGAACAGTGCTCCGTGGGATGTTCAAGGCTTTGGAAATCTTTTTGTAGCCTAAGCCTGCTTTAAATTTCTCAATAATTTTATCCCTGACCTGTCTTGTGTGTTCTTTGGACTTCATGGTGTTGTTGCTCCCAATATTCTCTTAGACAACCTCTGAGGCCGTCACAGAGCAGCTGTATTTGTACTGACATTAGATTACATGCAGGTGCACTCTATTTAGTCATTAGCACTCATGAGGCAATGTCTATGGGCAACTGACTGCACTCAGACCAAAGGGGGCTGAATAATTACGCACACCCCACTTTGCAGTTATTGATTTGTAAAAATGTTTGGAATCATGTATGACATTCGTTCCACTTCTCACGTGTACACCACTTTGTACTGGTCTTTCACGTGAAATTTCAATAAAATTGATTCATGTTTGTGGCAGTAATGTGACAAAATGTGGAAAACTTCAAGGGGGCCGAATACTTTTGCAAGCCACTGTATACTTGAGTATAAACCAAAATTTATTTGCTCCTAAAAATTGTCTCCAGGGTAAAATACCATTTTATACTTGGATCAGTAGTCCCCTCTCCACCTATACTACCAGTGGCCTCTGCATATACAGCAAGCCCTCTGTACCAGTGCCCCCCCCCCTTTCGTATCCACCCCCAGAGAGCATACCTGGTGGCTAGTGGTCTTCCCTCCCCCTCCCCTGCACCACCTCATTGCAGAGGACAGGTAGTGGAAGGGGTGGAAGAGTATCTTACCTGGCCCAGGCCCGGACTCATTGCATACCACAACTTTGTGTCACCTCGCATTTGGCCTCTAGTGTTTGAACTCAGAGTGGGTGCAAACAGTAGAGACCGAATCCAAAAGAAGCCAGGGAGCAGCTGTGTGCAGTATGTCCATCCCCAAGTCAGGTGAGATGCTATTTGAGGGCTCTTTTCCACTATGAAGATTCCGATCGCGATCGCAATCGCGTTTCAATTTCCACTATACGATTGCGATTGCGATTGAGCTACTATACTCATTATAGCATAGCTCAATCGCATACAAAACGCGGCAGGACGGCGATTGCGCTTTGACCAAAATCGCATCGCAATCGGATCGCACTAATGGAAATTGCTGCTGCGGTTTCCATTAGTTTAATGTACCTTGCGATTTGCGATCAGAAGCAAATCGCAAATCGCAGGCTAGTGGAAAAAGGCCCTGACCGCTACTAAAAGTAGTCCAAGGAAAACTGGTCATAAGAAGTAGAGTCTAGGCTGTCTGGTCCAATACCACAGAAAATCTACTGTATCAAGTTTATGAAACATTTAAATCAGGTTACGAGAGAAATGTGTAAGAACACTCAGTACACCCTAGCTTGCTGCATATTAAGCTATGTAGACGTTAAACTTGTCTCAAGTTCTCATTCTGCTCCCTGCTGATCCATGGAGGTCAATCCCCAATCACCGGGGATTCCAAAATATGCTTTGCCAATGAATTTTAATGGCAGGGAACCCACCAAAGAAAATGTGATTAGGGCTATTCACAAGAGCAGGACATGCATCATTTTGGGCTCATTTGCTCTCCAATAGAAAGTATACAAGTGCTGCAGAATCACTTTTGAATAGATTTTGATAGCAATTTTGCAGTGATTTGGGGACAAAATGTTTTTTTTATTAACCATTTAAGACTCTTGGATGTAGAAGCTACGTCCAAAAGTCTGCATGCACTCCCGTGGCTGATTGCGCGTGTGCACGCGCACTCCTGGTCCGCGGATTGTTAGCCCAGGAATCAATGAATCGGGACATGGTGCCGATCATTGATCCCTTTCCCGGGCAGAAAAAGCGACCGCTTCTCTCGGAAGCCTCGCTTTTTCTGCCTCTTACGTCCCCCTATGTCCCTCTAAGCATACAAGTTACGCTTAGAGTGACGTCATGTAAACAAACTCAAGGTTGTCATCTTGTGGCCAAAAAGTAAAACTACATGTACATTTAAAAAAATAATAATACATATACAAATACCCAAATAAAATGTTAAAAAAAAAAATTACAATAAAAAAACGAAAACATGTAAATATTTACCTAAGGGTCTAAACTTTTTAAATATCTATGTTAAGATGAAATATTTCTATTTTTTTTTATTATAAGCTTGTAAATAGTGATGGATGCAAAACGGAAAAAATGCACTTTTATTTCCAAATAAAATATTGCCGCCATACATTGTGATAGCGACATAATTTAAACGGTGTAATACCCGGGACTATTAGGCAAATACAATATGTGGGTTTTAATTATGGAGGCATGTATTATTTTAAAACTATAATGGCCGAAAACTGAGAAATAATGAATTTTTTCAGTTTTTTTTCTTATTCTTCCTGTTAAAATGCATTTACGGTAAAGTAGCTCTTAAATGTACCACCCAAAGAAAGCCTAATTAGTGGCAGAAAAAAAAAACAAGATATAAATCAGTTTATTGTGATAAGTAGTGATAAAGTTATAGGCTAATGGATGGGAGGTGAACATTGCTCGGATGCAAAAGTGAAAACGACTGAAGGCTGAAGTGGTTGAATAAGGTTTAATATACTCACCGGGTATCTAGATGTCTGGCTTCCATCCGTAGAAGAAAGAGGTCACAGGTGCTTCTCTGATTGGAGATAGGGAAGCGCCTATGACCTCTTCTGCTAGGTGGTGGGGCAGCAGATGGAAGCCAGACCAGGAGAACGCAGGAAAACCCAGTAAGTGCCCATTCACACTAGAGATCTCGAAACGCTAGTGCTTAGCGGTAGCCTTATGCGCCAGGGATTTTAAAAATCACTGGACAGTTTCGCCTTTTTTGAGCAATTGCGGGTTGTGATTGAAATACATTGCAATCACAATCGCTCATATAACACCAAAAAATGCTGCACGTAGCTCGTTTTGTGTCCAGCACTAATAGCAAATCGCCGGCGATCGCGGCAGTGAGATTACTGCCATATAGTTTACATTGTGCTAGCGCTTTAAAAGGCGTTAGTGATCGAGGGCGATTCGGTGATTAGCGGTACACGTCCACTTATCGCCTAAGTGTGCATGGGCCCTGAGTATGTAAAACTTTATTTACACAGACAAATCAGAAACGCTTTAAAATGCTGGTAATCACAATTGTAATCTCACACAACGCTTGCACAATTTCAAAGTGCCACAGTGATTACTAATGTGTCCCTGTCCTAAATGTGGGAAATAAAACCACATGTTACACTGAGCCTTAAATAAGCACACACAGTATATTTAATGCAGCATGTTTGGCTTGTATAATGTAGTTTTACACTGATATGCAGCTCAGTACAACAGCCCAAATATAGAAACATTCTCAGCATGGTGTAACATGCAAATCGCTAAACTTGGATATAATAGTGGCTGACATCACTATCCGCATTTTTGTTGCACATTGTAACTTTAAGCATGTGAACATGATTTCACCAAACTGTCCATTTGCATAATGGCTGCAGATTAGCATTTTGTTAGTATTATACAAACAAATTTTCTGATTTTCATCATAGCTTTTCTTCCACAATAGGCTCACCTGGTCTGTTTGTTGAGCTATGCAGCAGATGGTTCAAGACAATAGCAAACCTCTTGTTTCAAGTACAATGCAGATGTTCTCAGCGCTCTTTGATGATGGTTTTTACTTCTAAATCACTGTCTTATAATAAGAACTGGTGTAGTTCAGACATTGTGCGCTTGCTCATAGTTGTCTACATCTGCTACATCTGAAATCAAGTCATATAAAAAACTAAAGATAAAACAGTGAGTAAAATCGAACAAACACTTAAGCAGTATTTAATACGTTTTGTGAAGTCAGGCCCTAATGCAAGATGCTCAGATGCCTTTGGATACAGAAAATGTAGCTAAACAGAGACAAGAGATGACTTTTAAAGTGGAACTTATTTGCTAGATGGTTACTGAAAAGGTTAATTAGACAGTTCTGTTTTAGGCTTAATTCATACTGCCATAAAAATGTTCGGCTCATCGGTGCTGAGCGGAATGGATCAACAGACAATAAACGGATCCTATGAGATGCAATAGAATCTGTTCAAATCTGTCCGTTAGGAACGGATCAGTTCTTATGAGCAGAACTGAAGGCTTTATGGCAAGCGATAATTACGAATATGGATCCTTGACACATCGGATGCTAATCTAATCAGTGGAAGCCTATGAGGATGAACAGTGTCGGTATTCACTAGACTGGTCACGGCATATGTTTTGCCACTTTACTCACTTGTCTTCACTCACCTGTCTTATGTCACTTCAGGTCCACAACCACTACGGCCACTGCCACTTGGGGCCACTGCAGGAGAAAAGAACTGGTACACAGATCAGAGCCCTGGTAGAAGCATGGAGCTCCCCATTAAATTGCAACCGACCAATGAAAAACCTCTCTCCCCAGAGAAGATTCTCATTGGTTCACTGAATAATGGACCAATGAGAATCCTCCCTAGTGGAGGGAGGATTCTGCAATCCAATGAGGAGTCCTATAATGCTTCTGCTGTATACCAACGCTTCTGCTCTGCAGGGGACCTGAGCAGCAGCTACTGCAGCGGTGGTGGAAACGAAAGTGATGGCAGCAGGTGGACCGGACAGATGAGGTGACTTACACTGCGTCAGACACTGCCATGGACCACAGCGTATCTGCTCAGGATCCGCTCAGTCTGACCATTCTGCATGTGATGCAAGGTGAACCGAGCCTCACTCTGCTCAGACGCTTATCAGTTACAGGGCACAGTGCTGCTTAGCTTCCCAAATGTACCTTTTATCCCTAACTGCAGTTGACAAGCATGAGAATGACTCTAATAATTTTCCTTAATGTAAAGCTGGCCAAGCACTCATAGATTTCCACCCAATGTTACAAAACAATTGATTCCTTTCTGAAAGAATTGATTCCTACCACACACAGAACATCTATATTAATAGATTCCAGCAGGGAATCTATTGAAAACTGATAGAACTGCACCATTGCACTGTTCAATTCAAAGCAATGCTGTGGCCTATCAATTGTCCAAAGCACCTGCCCCACCTCTAATCAACCTACATTTTCTGTTTTGTCTGAGCAATTGTTTCAATGAATTCTTGGCTAAAATTGATGGAATTGAACATTTAAAGGAATCTATTTACATCCAATTCGATCAAAGTGATCACATCTGCTGGGAATCGAATAGGAAAATTGATGTGTGTATGGACACTTTAAACGTTTTTAAAATTTTAAATATTTCAGCATTTTTCAGCAGATAGATGGCTGGCTGAATAGATAATTTCTGACAGGTCCGTTCTGATTTCAATCATCTGATCAATTTTTTTAGAGAAGTGAATGGAAATCGATTGGAAAGATGATCGGAAAAATAGATCAGCCATTAATTCTGCCAAAAATACCTCATTGTGTATTCCCAGCATTACACACATGACTTTGTGACAAAAGCAAGTAATATGTAAGCAGGGATTTTGGGTGCAAGGAGGACAGGCGCACTTCGGCATTACCAGAGACCACAAGTTGCGTCTATGGTGCGCTGGGGGTTAGTTTGGATGCACTGTAGCCGAACCCATAAAGCGGTAGGGGTGGCTCATGGAACAGTCATCGGTTATGGTGGTGGTCAAATCGATTGTGTGGTTTGGCTACACAGTACCGGACTCAGATAGTGGCAGGGTCAGAGAGTTAGTGTGAGAGTTTAGGAACGGATTTGACTGTAATAGAGCTGAGCCCCATGGGTTAGGTAGATAGGCGTGGAGAGGTAGGCTAGTGTTAGACAGGTACAGGGGAGGGGAGCTTAGTGTTAGGTAGGTACAAGGGAGGTTATTGTTAGCTGCCAGGAGAAGTTAATTTAACCTCTTGACGACCAGCTAACGCCGATTGGCGTAAACTGGTCGTCTGCGGGTTTCCATGGAAACCTTTCCATGTCCGTTCACGGAGGGTGTCTCCGTGAACAGCCGGAGAGCGGCTCGCCGGCAAAATGTAAACACGCGGGGAAGAAATCCCCGCTGTTTACATCATACGGCGCTGCTGCGCAGCAGCGCCGTAAGGCAGATCAGCGATCCCCGGCCTCTGAGTGGCTGGGGATCGCCGGCATATAATAGGCTGAAGCCTATCCTACAATGCGCAGGACAGATATCCGTCCTGCGCAGCCCAGGGAGGAAGAGGGAGGGAGCACAGAAAACTCTGCTGAGGGGGGCTTTGAAGAGCCCCCCCCCCCCCGCAAAGCGCAGCAAGCCGGCGGCGATCAGACCCCCCAGCAGGACATCCCCCTAGTGGGGAAAAAAAAGGGTAAGTCTGATCGCCCTGGCATAATCCTGATCTGTGCTGCGGGCTGGAGAGCCCACGCAGCACAGATCAGGCAAACCACACCTGGTCGTCAAGTGGTTAAGAAAGAGAGAAAGTATAGATATTACAGACAGTTATGTATTGGTAACATCTGGTGCCAGATTTAGTTAAATGTATGCGAGTAGGATACCTGTAATGGAAATAAAGAGTAGGGATTTTATTGAATGTTATGCCAGAATATAATTCGGTCTTAAAGAGACTCCGTAACAAAAATTGCATCCTGTTTTTTATCATCCTACAAGTTCCAAAAGCTATTCTAATCTGTTCTGGCTTACTGCAGCACGTTCTACTATCACCATCTCTGTAATAAATCAATGTATCTTTCCCCTGTCAGACTTGTCGGCCTGTGTCTGGAAGGCTGCCAAGTTCTTCAGTGTTGTGGTTCTGATATGAACTCCCCCTTCCAGGCCCCTCTATGCACACTGCCTGTGTATTATTTAGATTAGAGCAGCTTCTCTCTTGTCATCTTTTACAAGCTGGATAAATCTTACTCTGAGCTGGCTGGGCTTTCACAAACTGAGGAAATTCAGACAAGGGCAAAGCTGTTTGCAGGAAGAAAAGAGCAGCCTGAAACTTCAGTGCATGAGAGATGCAGGGGGAAAGAAACACACAAATGATCTCTTGAGATTCAAAAGGAAGGCTGTATACAGCCTGCTTGTGTATGGATGTATTTTCTATTTGTGGACATACTGTACATCAACCTACTTCCTGTTTTGGTGGCCATTTTGTTTGTTTATAAACAAACTTTTTAAAACTGTTTTTAACCACTTTTAATGCGGCGAGGAGCGGCGAAATTGTGTCAGAGGGTAATAGGAGATGTCCCCTAACACACTGGTATGTTTACTTTTGTGCGATTTTAACAGTACAGATTCTCTTTAAAGCAAAAGGCTGCAACATCCTACAAATTTTAAGGATTTGTGAAAATGGTTGACCAATTTCCAAAATTACTTTTAGTTTCTTCTGTCATATAGTGCAAGTTTGCCAAAATTAATAAAGGTTTAAAAAAATCTCAAAGCTTGTGTACAGCTTGTTGCATGTAGCGTATATCTGTCCACAATTTGTTTATTTATTATTTAGTATTTATACTAATATTTATTTAGTATATATAGTATTTATATAACGCCAACATCTTCCGCAGCACCGTACAGAGTATATTGTCTTGTCACATAAAGGTGGCCATACACTTTTAGATTTGCAGCAGATTTGACCATCAGATAGATTTCTGGAAGATGCCTGTCAAGTCGAATCTGACAGGAATCTATCTGATGTGTGCCACACACTAGGAACAGATTTCCAATAGATTTCAAAATGAAATCTATTGGAAATCTATCTAAATGCATTATTGGACCATTAGATCCAATGCAACTCTATGGGCCATTGATCTGCTGGCAGCAGCAGATCGATCTAGATCTTCCATCCTGTCAGATTGATCTATAGATTTGAAAGATTCAATTTCTGATTGATTCCATAGAATCAATCGATCGAATGATGGCTGAAATCGACAAGTGTATTGGCCCCTTAACTGTCCCTCAGAGGGGCTCACAATCTTATCTCTACCATAGGCAGAAAACTAAATTGCACTGGGCTTCAGTGGCTTCATTCTTAAGGTGGCCATACACTGATAGATTTGCAGCAGATTCGACCATCAGATAGATTTCTGTCAGATGCCTGTCAAGTTGAATCTGACAGGAATCTATCTGATGTGTGCCACACACTAGTAACAGATTTCCGATAGAATGAATTTCTAAATGCAATATTGCACCATTAGATCCAATGCAACTCTATGGGCCATCAATCAGCTGCCAGCAACAGATCAACCTACATTTTCCATCCTGTCAGATAGATCAAATTGATCGAAATCGCCAGAAAATCGATCGATCGGCTGTTTTGATAGAATCAATTTCCAATCGATCGCTCAATGGCTGAAATCGACCAGTGTATGGGCACCTTTATTACTACTTGTTGAGTTTGGTGATGGCATGGTGCATGATGGAGCGGCTTCAAGTTAGCAGGATGTGTAGGACAACAATGGGCCTAATGACGATATGCACCACCTTCTTAAAGAGACTCTGTACAGAAAAAAGTGCCCCTGTGGGGTACTCACCGCAGTAGGGGGAAGCTTCTGGATCCTATTGAGGCTTCCGGTTGTCTTCCTATGTCCCACGGTGGCCTCACTCTAGCCCATGGAATGCACAGCCGACAATTTGTCAGGCTGTGCAATATTTACCTTTCCCTGTTCCAGCAGGGGCGCTCTTGTGGCTCTCCGCTCGGAAACAGGCGGAAATAGCTGATCTCAGTCGGGTCCGCTCTACTGCGCAGATGCAGGAGACTTGTGCCTGCGCATTACACACGACTGGGATTGGCTATTTCCGCCTATTTCCCTGCTGAGAGCTGCTATTGCTCTGGAGCCAGGAAGGTAAATATTTACATCGCCGCCGTTCCTGGACCTGCAGCAAGACCACAGTGGGAAAGAGGAGGACGGGGGAAGCATCCATAGGATCCAGAGGCTTCCCCTCCCGAGGTGAGTAACCCCAGGGGCATTTTTTTTCTGTACAGATTCTCTTTAAGCTGACCCCAGCTTCTGCCAACATTTATAATTCCTGGTGGGGGTCACGCTCACGCCATGATGCATGCTGGGAGATGTAGTCCGGGAGATGCAGGTATTCATTGAAATGGTAGCAAGATAAAAATGAGATAGTTAAAATTCTGCGAAGCTATAGGATCTTCTAAAAGCATATGAATGATGTTTTGTATTAAATATTGTTGAAATTGCAATGTCCTGTCATTGTATGTCACCACATGCTATTCATTTGTTAACAGACACAACAGATAAATGCTAAAGAAAGATTTCCAGAGAACATTTCTGTATCTACTTATGTCCTAAAATTACCAAGATGACCCATAATGCAGAGCTCTGTTTCAGTTTACCCTCATTTTCTCTTGTTATTTTATAAAGAAATTTTCTAATTAACCTTTGTTGACTTTTCTGTACTTTCCTTATCTTTCTGATGTAGTCTTGTGGAAATCAGTTGTGACATTGTTTTTTTTCGAGCGGGAATGAAATTATTGCTTAAGTTAACATAAAATAATGGAGGAGACAGTGATAGCTCCTACCAAGTGCCAGACAGGGGTTGCAGGTTCCTCTGCTAAGTGCTGAGAATAATCATTGTGGCATTAATAAAGCAGAATCTACTATGAAAATAATACGTCTGTGTTTAAAGTTAGAACACATTTCTAACATTGTTTATGCTGATTTATTGGCAGCAGTTTTATTAATGCAGTCTATACCCACTGTAGAGAACATCACACTGCAAGTACCCTCTACTATAATTTCCATCCATTATCGTGATGGGCATTGGTCACATGTAAGATCAGAGCAGAGACAAATTAAAATACACAAGGTACCAGCTCAGACTTCCCTGCTTGCCACCTGTTTTCTTTTTTTTTTTTTTGTCTTGTTTTTTTTTTTTTTTAAGCTGCTTTGCAGCTCTGCTTTTCTGAAAAATAATGCATATCTACAAGGGTCTTTAAGACTTTTAATTTAACAGTTTCTTTTGTTTATCAATACTGTTATAGTAGAAATGGGGTAGAGAACCCCAAGCAGTGATTAGCCAGTACTTCAGAGCCTGTCTGCAGGAGGGTCTGACCTCAGCAATGGGAGACTTGATTGATGGATTTTGGTGGAGCTAGCCTGGTTGACTGGCACAGAATCTAGGTGCCTTTCAGGTAATCTCCAGACCCTCTAAGGCAGGGGTCCCCAAACGTTTTGGGTCGAGGGCCGGGTCAACATACTTCAGACTGCTGGGGGGCCGGATTATACATAAAATGATGTAGAAGTCTTTGTGCACCAGACAGTGAAGCATACCCAGGTGACAACCTATAGTGCAATTTCAACCCAAATAACTATGTAATTGGACAACAGTGTCACCTAAGGTGGAATTTGATTGGAAATCAGCGAACTACTGCTTTTTGGCTTCATTCTATATGCGGACCACTAATATTTAAAGTTGTAGCTGACCGCATCTATAATACATTTTGTGTGTGGGGGGCTGGTAAAAAAGCCTCAGGGAGCCACATTTGGCCCGCGGGCCTTAGTTTGAGGACCACTGCTCTAAGGGTTAGAATATTGCACTGACAAATACCAATCAGGGCATGCAAGATGAGTGAAGGCAGAGCAGCAACCGAGCATAGTACAGGACAAAGTCAGATGCGGCCAGAACAATCCCATGTCCCAGCCCAAGAGACTTCTACAGTGGTCTTATTTATACAGTCATCCAAAACCTACAGGCCAGATCTCATGCAAGGCCAAGGCATTGACCATACCATACAGAGATGTATATTTCTCAAATCTAAAAAAAAAAAAAAACCATGAAAAATAATGGAGTACATTTTCTATTATATATATTTTTAAGTTCAAAATACGTTCTTAATTTAATTGCAGTAAATACTGTAATAATTAAGGCTAGAAAGTCTTCAGTGGCTCTTATAAAAAATATTGATGTGGTTGGGGGCAATATAGTGGAATAATATAACATATTCCATATTTTTTGCTATCTAAAAATGTTGTATAAACCTTAACAAATAAAGCTGAATAATTAATGCTCCTGAGGCCATTTTCCCTGTGCATGCATACAGTCCAGACATGCCATGGTTGCCCGTGAACAATTTCTTGATCTTCTCTGATGACTACTCTTGTAGTAAATTCACATGGGAAGCTGAGTAAGACTGATCATACTTGCATACAGAAGTAGAGATTCCTGCAAATACAGTACAGAAATCGTTGATCCATTAAAATCAATGTATGGCAATGAAGACCACCATTGTCGTGATGCATTATAGATATGTTATGCATGTAAAGACTTTCATGTACATTTTGCTGTTCAGAGCCTTTATTATTATTATTAGGTATTCCACCTTGATCATGGTAAAATATGCAACTTAATCTAGTAAAATCAATTATTTAAAATCCATTGCAAATGCCCATGCTATGGAAAGCACAGTACAAAACTAGAGATCCGTCAATAGGTTACGTCAAGCCTGGCCTAAATCATTTGGAGCTGAAGACAGGCAAAAGAAGGTTCTCTTCTCAGATCGAATGCTTCCAGCAGAGTTGGCTTGTGAAGTGGAACACTTTGAACTGTTGCGCCTAAAACATTTCTTTGAGGTGTTTCCCTTGGCTGCATCCAATAACCAGCAATACAATAATATCTGTTTACTGTTTGCCAAGCTTAAAAAAAAATAAATCAACATTTTCATCCCACGAGGAGAACTTGAAATCTATCGCTGTATGAGGGCTGAGGTTTGAGATACCATACAAGAAAACAAGACCTGTGCTTACAGTTCACTTTTTTATTAATTCTTACAAAAAACAACCCTAAGCAATGGGAACCAGTATCCTGGACTTTATATTTTCAAAAATAAAGCTTTCTTTTTCATTGATATTCTTTCACTTGAAAGGAATAAAATATGTTGGTATAATCAATGTGTATAGGTGGTTTTATAATTTATAGCAGAGAATAGAGTCAAAAATCACTTACCAAAGCAAAATTATATTATATGTATTATATTTAATTAATTCTGTATACTGTCACCATCATTATTACTATCATAGAATCTGCTTTGCTTTGTAAAATATTTACCTTTATTACCTAAAACCTTTCAGTTTTTCTACGCCCTACACTCTACAGGCAACAATAATTTAATGTGTGTACACAGCTTAACACTCAGGACCCACTGTAAACTCTGATCTTCTACAAGCTCCAATCTTTTACAATCAGAGCTGTCAGGGATGTGAGGGTAAGACTCTTTCACACCAAAAATTTCAAAATGCAATCGCAAATACAAAAATGTGTTTTGTGATTTTCACTGTATTGGCCTCTATCAAAACACAGGAAAAATGCAGCAGAACTATGATTGCCTTTTTATAAATTCATAAACGCATTCAGTATAAATGCATTTCCACGATTCCAATTGTAACTTTACTGTATTTGGGTTTGGAAAATCGCAAGCCTCTTCAAAAACAAAATGGAACATGGACAGTGTAAAGGGCCCTTTTTTTGACTGCATGTTAAACTCAGATTCTTGACCGACTCTCAGCCATTAGGTTAATTAGCTAAACATCAAGCTGTGAGCTTTTGTCAAGGCCTATGCACGTCCTTATTAATTCCCAGTACAGCTAAGAAAATGTGTGATGTTCTCCATCAATCTGGAAAGCTAGAATTAGGTTAAATTTTGCTCTAAATCTAATCCTGTAACAGCTCAAAAGGAAATTCCCGAAAAAGACTCAAAAAGGTAATCCTCGTTGTAAAGCCGCGGACTCGGGGTTCGCGCTGGCAAGCAAAGTATTACCCTCTTCACTTCCGCATATGTCACATATAAGGACACAGGGGGCAGATATAAAGAGAGCAGATATGAGGACATGGGGACAGAGAAGGCCACAAGCAGGGCAGAAGAGGACAGAAAGGAGACACAAAAAGTACAAAGGGGACACAGGGACACATAATAATTAAGGGAGAAAGAAGATCCACAAGATGCCCCTGCACCATGGATGCACCAGGTTTAGTATATATTATTTTCCTGTTTTTTGTCCTCTAAACCTAGGTGCGTCTTATGGTCCGGAGCGTCTTATGGTCCGAAAAATACGGTATATAGTTATGTATTTGTAAAAAAATAAAATAAATAACGTGTACAGAAAACTATGCAGGGGATGGAGAGTTGATTTTGTTCCAACATACATCATTAAAGAGGAATGAGTGAAAAGGGGAAAAATAAATCAATAGATTGAAAAGTGAGAGGTTAAAAAATAGGTATGAGATCACAAAATGATTGATATTCGCCAAGTGGGAGGAGTTTCACCACAATATCAGCCATACAGACTCCCATGATGTTCTATTGGAGAAAAGGTAAAGATTTCTCATGAGAAAGGGGGCATCGGCTACTGAATGGGATGAAGTTCAATCCTTGGTTAAAGTTCCTCTTTAATACAAGCCCAATCAGCAACCCTTTCCAAGAAAATGGTTCAGCTTAGTGACTGATTGGGATGATAAAGAATGGGATTATTCGGCACTGATAGGAATCGGCACATGCCAGATAAGTGTGCTTTCTGGTTGCTTGAGACTCGTCTAAATTAGGCCTAGCTAATACTGTACTATGCTCCACTTTATATGCATACCATGAACTTTGTATTAAATGTTAAATACAGTAATTAAAAGTATATTAACCTTGGGGGAGGTCTTTAATCACAGCAGAGCCCACAAATAAGTATTTACCTCTATGACTACTGTCGGTGATTTGTGCTGGTTAGTTGAGTTCTGGATATCATGGACTCTACTGTATGTGATCCCAAGGGTATTCACTTAGGTCTGGAAATGCACCAGGACACACATTGTGCGAGAGGACCTATTAGCACACAGCCAGGCACCTGTTCGGAGTAGTGTGACCAGTAGTGGCTGTTGGCTTTGAAAAGAGTAATTGTCACAATCTTAAGATCTAAATTCCACCAATCAAGCCTCAGGCACTAAATTACCATAGTTTATCATGCACATGCTGCTCAGTTGCAGTTGACCAGCATGCCTGTACAGGGGTTATTCCTAGAACTGTTGCCCTAGCAACTGATTAAGAATTGTTAAGTGTGACAGTAATTGAGCATGTGTGTACAGTGTGGACACTCACTGGTGTGATAGGGTTATGTCAATAACGAGTGGCTAAACAGCATTATAAATCCTTTATCGGGTAAAATAATCCCCATGCGTTCATATTAGCTATACATTCAGCTGTTTGGAGCTCTGGCCTAAGTCCCCTTACCGCCTACACATGCACTGTGCATTCAAATAATTATGACAATCACTTAAAATATTTCCCAGTAATAGTCACAGATGTTTTACAGGAATAGTCCTACTCCTCACCAACACACCCAGCCAAAAGAGGTGACTGTTACATAAACTAATTCTTCAGAAGTAGACTGATCGCTGAGACAGACTTGTGGAAGTTTGTCTGCACTTGAACAGTAAAATATTGTTCAGCATCTGCTTAATACAACTGGAAGCTGCTTGCAAACAAATGGCTGGCCAGAGTATTTCAGCTGACGTAAACTTGCTGCCAAAGCTGCGCGTGTTGGTGTACTTTATTAATCTTGTCAGCCACCATTACCTTTTTATCTGGATCCTGTTAACTTGGAGATTGTATTTAACTTATGGAAATATCTTTTTTTTTGTTTTGTTTTCTTCTTCCAGATCTGAAAAAGGCTTTTGGCACGATGCTTCAAAGGTTTCTAAGCCAGTGGCATCATGGAAAATTGGCCTGTATGAAAGCACGCTTGGTGCTGTAAATACTTGTTTAGATTACTCTAACAGTCTCTTGTTCCACAATTTGTCTTTTGCGCTTATCGTTTAATAACTGACTAAAATAACAGTTGTACTTTTCTTTCTGTTTGAGCAGATCACAGTTACTTTACTTTTTTATAAAAAAAAAGTATGTCTGTTATTAAAGAAAATTAAATCTGGAGAGCATGCTTTGACTGTCTGTTTTTCAGACGTAGGGCTAGTACAGAAATAAGGGGTTTCTAACCAAGCTGACCTTGCCAATGAAAGAGATGCAAGGGATGTGACTAAATGCAGAGGTGGGTGTGACTAAAGCAATAGGGTTGGGTGGGGTTTAAGCTGTAGGGGTGGATGTGGTTAAAGAGTCAGAAGTGGGTGTGGCTAGGAAACCATTTAGGCTTTCTCATCAGCATTATGTGAATGTAATCCAGTGTCAACTTAAAGAGACACTGAAGCGAAAAAAAATTATGATATTATGATTTGTATGTGTAGTACAGATAAGAAATAAAACATTAAGATCAGATACATCACTCTAATTGTTTCCAGTACAGGAAGAGTTGAGAAACTCCAGTTGTTATCTCTATGCAAACAAGCCATTAAGCTCTCCGACTAAGTTAGTCATGGAGAGGGCTGTTATCTGACTTTTATTATCTCAACTGTAAGTGAATTTTTTTCTTTTTCTCTGCTAGAGGAGAGGTCATTACTTCACAGACTGCTCTGAAAGACTCATTTTGAATTATAGAATGATGCAATGTTAGAAAAAACACTACATACCTGAAAATAAAAGTATGAGAATATTTTCTTTGCTGCTAATCTTCTAGTAATTATTCATAGTACACAACCAATTCACTATATCATATATTTTTTTTCGCTTCAGTGTCTCTTTAAAGCAATGTAAACCGTGTTTTTGGGGGGAGGGAGGGGTTGATTTTGTTTTAAATAAAGTACTATATCCTTGCAATAATGAATACTTAAGGGTTTGTTTGTTTTTTGTTTTCAATTCTAGCTTACTTTTTTTCTATTTTTGGTTGCTGAGTACTAATGCCCTGTGTAAGAAATATATATTTTATAGATGCAGTTAGTTGTAGAAGCCTTTTTCTGTTTCCTAATGGACAATAAGGTGGTTAAATGCCCAGCAGACTTGCATTGCCGCTCTAGAGTGTATGCATACCCGGTGCTTACATAGGGCCAAACTGGGCAATTGCTCAGGGCCTCAAGCTCCTTAGGGGCCCCACAAGTAAGGGACTGTAGAGGTCACAAGTTTACTGTTAGTTTAGTATAAGAATGTTAGGGACCCATGCTAATTTCTGATCATTGAGGTCTAAGCGGCACCCATTTTACCCAAGCACCACCCGCGCCCAAATAATCTATTTTGTCTATTTTACCTCTGAGTGAAGGATTGCACACTATTGTCATGGAGTCTGCATATTCTCTCTGTTAGTGGGTTTCTTTCTGGCATTCTGATGTCTTTCCAAAACCCCCAAAAAACATATAGTCAGACTATCTGGCACACTGCAAAACTCTCATGACTCTGTGTATATATGGCAGATTGAGAGTTCATTTCAGCAACAGACAGGTGTGAATGATTCTACCACAATCAGTAGTGAGCTGCATATTATTTCTGCTCTATATAAAGAGAGGAAATAAATAAATAAAATAAATACAGCTATAAATAGCACAGTTCTCTCCCTTTCATCTTGTTCATCCTTGATTGGGTCTTAACATACAGAAAACGGTCTCTAGCCTATAAGCTCAGGGAAGAAGGGAATGAATTAACATTCATATTACGCAGAACAAAGCATAAGATGAGGTTCAGCTGCTTATATAGATCATATTGTCATCCTACAGAGAAAGAAACTAGCAACACATTGATTTCTATTAGGCCCATTTCACATGACCAGCTGTTAAATCCAGCTCCTGTCAGCTGCTCTGGTGTACCCCCTCCCTGGGCACTGGGAAGAGCTCAATATGAGCAGTTGGGAGCCCTTTGTCACTCAGCATTGGGGCAAGGGTGTTCTCAAGCATATAGGGAGGGTTTTCTGTTCTCCCCCAAGGTACCCCAATATTGAAAGCTTTGTGGGTTAGTTATGCTGTTTTTCTTCCAGCTCTCAGCCTGTATATCTGGATAAGGGATCAATGATGACTTTACTTTAATGCCTATATGTAATTTAGAATCTCATTCAGTGAGTAAGTGTGTGGTTGTGTGTTTAAACCCTTATTCCAAAAGTTATAATAGTACTCATTGCTAGCTTTAATATACAGTGTACAAGCAATATACTGACGGCAAAAATAGCCAACTGTCCAAAAGACAATAGGGTTCATTTTCATGAAAATTATGTTCAATTCGACTTTGTGAAAAAGCCTTTGAAAATCATTTTGCAATAAGTTTGTGATTTTTTGTATTTTTCACACTAAAATAAATGATTGGCTTGTGACACCACTTATAACAGCACTGTGCACACGCATGCCTTGAGCATCACACCCTTTTCTAGGTGGCCACACACGATACAATAAAATGATCCGATTTTATAGTAATTCGATAAAAATAATCGTATGTTTCGAAAAAAAAATCAAAAGCTTTTTTTTCATTCGACTGAAAAACCCGATTGGATTTCCTGTTTTTTCGATGTAAATCGATCCGGAATGCCAGATATTTCTCTGCAATTTCTACTAAAGATTGTATGGTGTGTGTTGGATTGTTAATTTATTAATATACACACCCTAGCAATTTTCTCTGAGTTTCCAATCATTTTTATCATAATTGAGGAAAAAATGTAACATAGGTGTGTGGTACATTGGTCATATTTTTGAAATGTTACAATCAGTCAGAAAAATTGATTGCAATTCTTAAATTGAACAGATGTTTAAAAAATTGTATGGTGTGTGGCCACCTTAAAACTGATATTTGTAAGTAACTTTGAATTATTTCACTAAGATATGGCACACTATAGAGTTATGTTATATTTACCGAACAGAAGAACAGAATAACCCCTTCTTACTGCAAAAACACTGCCAAAGGCAGCAGTAGGTGGAGCACAAGAGACAAATGGAATATTGGTTTGTAAAATTTTCCAAGTAAGACAGAAAAGTAAAACACTGTTAAGAACTTTTAGCTTGGGTCTCATTTACTGCCCACACTGCATACTTTTTCTAGGCAAGAAGTAACTATTTTGTAAGCCTAAGCTGAACATTACCAGCTAATAGGCATATATTTTGCTGACTTACACAGTTTTGCACATTGTTTTCCCCTCATGATTTTGGTAAAATAAATAAATATATGTTGCGCGAGATTATGCTGCGGTTGTTGTGTGTTATGTGCACATTAAAAAGGTACATTTCCAGTGACATTTGTAATGCAGTCTCAGCTTGTATTTCAAGTTAATGAGTTACTATTCTTAGGAACCTTCAGGGGAAAAGGAACATTAGTGTACACGGAGCTGTAGCGTTATTTATTTATCTAGCCATTTATAAAGCTGTGTCCCTGCTAATAACAAGTCAACCACTTTTCAGAATACCTGCAGTCATTTTCAAGCTTTTTGATTAGCAGTTTTCACACAGTTACAGTGTGTTGAGGGAGAGGTAAGAGTTAACCCTGTCTGTCAGGAGCAAGGGGGAGAATCCTAGCATTCTTTAATAGTGTTATTAGATTTGTATTTTATTCTTTTAAGACATTTATTTCTTTTAGCAGTTTTCGTTTTTGCTTGAAAATTATGTTAAATACTATATATTATATTATGTAATATATTGGGCCTTATATATTATTATTATTTTTTTAAATTATTATTATTTATATAGCGCCAACATATTCCGCAGCGCTTTACAAAGCACAATAAGACGACAAGGAGAACATAGATACACTAACAGAATGTACAACAGAGTTCCAAGCAGCACAAATATTGTGACAAAAACAGTAAACATTAGGATGAGGACCCTGCCCTTGCGAGCTTACAATCTAATGGGTTGTGGGGGACACACTAGGTAAGGGGGTGGAGGATGGATGAGGCAGTGACCCTTTGCCTCTGATCACATTGTGTCAGATAAGTAAATAAGGGCTATAGAATTTTATAAGCTTGTCTGAAAAGGTGTGTTTTAAGAGTGCGTTTGAAGATATCCAGGTTTGGAGCATGACGTACAGGCTGTGGAAGAGAGTTCCAGATAAGGGATGATGCTCGTGTAAAGTCTTGGATGCGAGCATGAGAGGAGGTGATCAGCTTAGAGGCCAGGAGAATTTCTTGGGAGGAGCGGAGGTTGCGGGAGGGACAATATCTTGAGATTAGTGATGAGATGTATGGAGGGCACAACTCATGCAGGGCTTTGTATGTTAGAGTCAGGAGTTTGAACTAGATCCTCTGCGTAATGGGTAACCAGTGAAAATAATGGCACAGTGGGGCTGCATCGGAAGAGCGTGTGGAGAGGTGAATGAGGCATTCCGCTGAATTTAGAAGGGATTGGAGAGGTGCTAGCCTGTTTTGTGGTAGACCACATATTATGGTTATGTTTACTGTATTTCAGAACACGTTTTCAAGTTTAGTTTATTTCTTGCAATAAAAAGTGCTAATCACTAACTCAGTGGTTAATGCTTATCTCTTCTCCTGATAAACCCCAGGTCCTGCCCACTTCCTGCCCCTTTTGTTCAGATGCAGATCATGCCCCTTAATGTCACCTCTTCATGCAGTGGTCCAGTCCATGTTGCAAGGCGACGGCTGTAGCTGTGCTTACTGTACCCACTCTTCTCTACTGACAAACTCACTGTCACTAAGAAGGGAGGCATTGTTTCAGCAGAGCAGTCACAAACCACTCTTGGATATATGAGCCACATCATAGCACTGGCCACATAAGTATGAGGGCATGTATTATGACTAATAGGAGGGAGACAAGACAAGACAAATAACATTTATATCACACTTTTTAACGGGTGGACTCAAACTGCCAGAGCTGCAGCCACTAGGGCGCGCTCTATGGGCTGTCATAGTGTTAGGGAGTCTTGCCCGAAGTCACCTACTGAATAGGTGCTGGCTTACTGAACAGGAAGAGCTGAGATTCAAACCTAAGTCTCCTGTATCAGAGGCGGAGCCCTTAACCAGGATGTGAACACCTAGATGACTGCAGAAGTGGTGATGAGTGACAATGAACTGCCACATCAGGTAGATAACATTTTAATTGCTGTCAAACTAAATCTAAAACAAAACGGTGCATGATTAAAAAATCAATACAAATCTAGTATATGCATTTAAAAAAAGGCCCCTAAATAGGCATTTTGGCCTTTCTTCTGTAACTGCTCTGACATCATCTTTTATATCAGTGGGAGCACAGTAGAGCACAGTACAGCAGTTGCCATTATGGAAATCCTGAACGCTGACTGCTGGTCATCACTGACTACCCATCTTGTAATAGAGGAAATATTCAATGGTATAGCAATAAGGGATGCAGAGATTGTGACTGCCCTGGGGCCCCTGGACCTAAGAGACTCACATGGGGCCCTCCAACAGTCATTGCAGTAGCTCTTTATTGCTTCTATAGTGATAATGGACACACGTATATGTGCTTTGAATATGGCAATCTTTAACTACTTGCCGACCACTCCCCACCAATTGGTGTGAACCCGGCGGTAGCCCCAGGACCGCTTAACGCCAATTAACGTAAAGTCCTGGGGCAGGGTTTTGCAGGAGATCTCTCGCGCAGATGTGCGCTCGTTTTCGATTGAATGATGGAGCGGAGCTCTGTCATCAGTCTCCCAGAGGCGACTGACGCTAGGAGACTGTTAGACGGTGAAACCACCATCTATTTACACTGTACAGTGTGTGACACGGCTGTCCCCCTGGGAGGCACAGAAGCAGTCAGCTGTCATAGGCTGATGCCTATGACAGCCGATTGATGTGTTTGGATGGTGGGGGGGAGGGGGGATAATGTAATTGAAAAAAGGGAGAATTTATTAAAAATAAGTAACAAATTAATAAACAAAACAACGAAACAACAAAAATGCTAGCAGGGATCAGAGCCCACCAACAGAAAGCTTTGTTGGTGGGCAGAAAGGGGGGGTATCACTTGTGTGCTAGGTTGTATGGCCCTGCAGCGAGGCCTTAAAGCTACAGTGGCCTAAACATAGACATAGAAAGAAAAAAAGGAACACAGCATAGTCATTTGTGTGCTTGGCACTGTACATACACATGTCCATCTCATCATGTCACTTGTCACCTCGGTTGTCCTTTAAGCACTTTGAGTCCACCAGGAGAACAGCCCAAAATAAATTTTATTTGTTCCTCTTACAGTAATCCACTGACAGTGAAGTGATGAAAGCAAGTTCAAACAACAGAGAGCAACCTCTCTTATGGTACTCAGCTTGAATCCCATGGACAATTGAACAACTTGGTTGTGTATCAAAATTGATTACATATAGTTAAAACCTATTAAAATATTATCAGAATGGATTATGTTACAGTGGGATTAACAGCATACAGTCACATCAGAGCAATCCTCGGCTGAAAATAACCTTATGAGATAATTAATGATGTGTGTAGTCAGTTAGCTGATGGGGGAACTGCTGATCTTACTGATCAGTGATCACAGCAGTCCACATAGCAACATTACACAGTATATCATCACTATGCACCCCTCTAGGAATGCATAGTATTAGTGTTATACATGTTTAATAACAGTTTAACCCAAAATACGTTGGCCGCTGGCTGGGCAGGCTGCTGCCATCTTGGTTATATAACCCCGGATCAGTTAATTTTGGCACTAAGCTCCGAAGCTGGGCGCCATTATAGCAGCAATTCTATGCTGCCTGCCCCACATAACGGTAATTTGGGGCCCTGGCGGTTGCCAGATTACGAATTACATCTCCCTCCGAGTTGCTACAACTCTGAGGAGTATTAGTATTTAACACAGCCTGGAGTTTAGCGGCAGCAGGGAGAGCCATCATTCAGCTCACCCTGTGCCGAACTGCCTGATGCAGTAATAATATGCCCCCATCTAACCCTAACCTTTACAACTAGGTCTAGGGTTAGAATTTCACTAAATGAAGTTGGGGAAGTTCTTAACAAATAATACAAGGAAAGGGGTGTTCAATTTTCACTCTGGCCCTCTAAACTGTTCATTTTTGTGTAAGCCTCTTTGCTTAGCTTAAATGTAAACCTAGCTTAATTGATGAAGGTTTAAAAACCCAAGATCCCATATAAATTATATAAAGGACTGCAGTAGTCTGTCAAATTGAAGAGAAACCTACCTCTATTTTGTCAACATTGACTTTAATGGTGTTCGGATTTAAGGCCATTCAAATCTGAAACATTTTCCTTGTTCAGCCAACCCAGGCATATTCATGCAGCACTAAACAATACATAACTACTTCACTAAACAGAGCATTCATGTTTATGGAGCAGCCAACTGCCCTGAGGATGTGTGGATTTTGCCTAAATGACTGATCAAGCACTGACATGGTTATCTTTCTTTGGGTAAGGCCAGTAATGCATAAAGACACATTCAATTTATTGATGCTGAAATGTACTTTGGAGAAGTATGCATACAACCCACAGGTTGAGAAACACTGCTGAAAAATCATTAGAATAACTGTGTTTAAAATTCATTTCTTAAGTAAATGTCAGCTATTAGAGAAACCAAAAATAATGATCAGCTACCTATGCAGTGCATTTTTTCTGATTTGCATGTCATTAGCTAATTAAATATAATTTATCTTCCTAAAAATCAGTATGTACTGGAAGTCCTTTTTTATTTGATTCCAAGGAATATCAAATAGTTTTTGAAGGGAACATTTGGTGCCTTGCTGGTTCCTACTGAACAGAAATGCAGTCTTAATAAAACTGCTTTCACTTTTAAAATGACTGCATCTAGTATGTATTACCAATGTGCACACAGAAGTCATCGAGCAAAATGAATCTAGTCATTAGCAATATATATATATATATATTGTGGACTGTTGCAGCCTCTTGCAGGATTCCACCATGCACAAACAGGGGTAGTGACCAGTTTTTCCCATACAACCAGTCTGTTGCTCAGGCTTTATTTTGCAAGTTGCTCAAAACAATAAACAAAAAGGAAAATAAACATAGCCGTCTGGCTCCTGCCTACCTCACTCAGCAGTCCTATCTATACTAGCAACACAAATATATTTGATCACAGTCCATGAAACAAAACAGAGCAACTTACAGTTTAGCAGGTTTGCAATTACTCACAGAGCTCCTTTTCCTTGCAGCTTTCAGGCAGACTGCATACAGGAAGCTCTCCCATTGTCCAGCCTGCTAACTTAAGTACTACACCTGTGTGAGCAGCACACAGATAGGAAAAAACCCGGACTGGCTCCAGGTGGTCAGGGAACCCACCCAGCTCTTCCCTGACCGGCTCCAGGACCCTAGACTGGTTTTCTTTTTCCCAATAGGCTTCAGGAAAGAAGAAAACAACAATATTCCTGGAGCCTTTTAACACATGAAGTGCTGGAATCGTGGTGCAACATATACACCATCCAGCACTTTCTCTGATAAACATTGTGACACCCTGTCACATACCTCCCCCCTCTGTTCGAACCCGTGGGTACGGACACTTTCCATAAACATACAATAAGTACGGGAGAGAGCATCAGCATTAGCCTGCAGCTTTCCAGCTCTGTGCTCCACTGAGAAGTTGTAGTCTTGTAGAGACAGGAACCAGCGAGTTACTCTCGCATTCTGACCTTTTGCTTGTGCCATCCAGGTAAGGGGGGAGTGATCAGTCACCAAACGAAACCGACGGCCAAGCAGATAGTATCGTAGAGCCTCCAAGGCCCATTTGATGGCCAAACACTCACGCTCCACAATACTATAGTTTTTCTCAGCCGGAGTTAATTTTCTACTCAAGTATACCACTGGATGCTCCTCTCCATGCACCATCTGTGACAACACAGCGCCTAGGCCCACATTGGACGCATCCGTTTGTACCACAAACTTTTTTTTGAAATCAGGAGCAATCAAGACTGGCCCACTACATAACACTTCCTTGAGTTTACAGAATGCAACCTCAGCATCTTTGTTCCAAGTAATTCCCCCTGAGCTTTTGCCTTTGATTAGGTTCGTAAGTGGGGCAGCTATGGTGGCAAAATCTGGGACAAACCTCTGGTAATATCCTACCATGCCCAGAAATGTCCTGACCTGCTTTTTTTGTGCAAGGTTGAGGCCATTCCTTGATTGCGTGTACCTTTTGGACCTGGGGTCTGATGAGGCCTTTTCCAATAATGTACCCTAGGTATCGTGCCTCTTCGAGGCCCAGGGCACATTTCTTTGGATTGGCAGTCAGACCGGCCTGCCGAATGGAGTTGATAACAGCTTGAACTTTGGGAAGATGACTTTCCCAGTCCGAACTGAATATCACAACGTCGTCAAGGTACGCCGATGCAAAATGCTGGTGTGGTCTGAGGACCTCATCCATCAGCCTCTGGAAGGTGGCTGGGGCCCCATGAAGCCCAAATGGCATTCGCACATAATGGAACAAGCCCTGTGGGGAAGAAAATGCTGTCTTCTCTCTAGCAGTTGGAGTAAGTGGAATCTGCCAGTACCCTCTGGTTAGATCCAGGGTGGTAATGTACCTTGCTGGCCCTAATCTTTCTATTAACTCATCCACCCGTGGCATCGGATAAGTGTCAAACTTTGAGACCTCGTTAAGTTTACGAAAATCATTGCAAAACCGCAATGAACCATCAGGTTTTGGTACCAAGACAATAGGGCTACTCCACTCACTATGTGATGGTTCAATAACCCCTAGTTCCAACATTCTCTGAATTTCCCTTGCTACTGCCTGCCTGCGGGCTTCAGGAATACGATATGGCTTCAGGCGAACCCGAGCTTGTGGATCGGTAACAATATCATGCTCAATGACATGAGTGCACCCTGGCAAATCTGAAAATACGTCAGCATTTCTAAGGAGGAATTCTTTTACTTCTTGGGCTTGGGGCCTTGATAAAGCCTCCGAGACCCTCACCTCAGGAACTCCTCCCTGGAGTGAAGGACTGAGACGCTCAGCTGCCATTGAGACTAAAGGGTCCTTCCAGGCCTTGATTAAATTAACATGATAGATCTGTATCTTTTTCCGTTTGTCAGGTTGGTGTACTTTATAATTCACATCCCCCATTTTTTCCACAATTTCATAGGGACCTTGCCACTTTGCTAGAAATTTACTTTCTGCTGTGGGGACCAGAACCAGGACCCGATCACCTGGCTCAAAAACCCTGAGTCTGGCTCCCCGATTATATATACGACTCTGGGCTTCTTGAGCCTGCCTCATATGTTCCTGAACTATGGGCATTACTGCTGTGATGCGGTCCTGCATCTGTAAAACATGTTCCACAACTGAGCGGTGAGGAGAAGGCTCCTCTTCCCATGATTCTTTTGCAATATCTAAAAGTCCCCGGGGGTGTCGCCCGTACAAAAGCTCAAACGGGGAAAACCCAGTAGATGACTGAGGTACTTCACGAACTGCAAACATCAAGTAAGGGAGTAGGCAATCCCAGTCTCTCCCGTCTGCATCAACCACCCTTTTTAACATACTTTTGAGAGTTTTATTGAATCGCTCTACCAACCCGTCAGTTTGAGGGTGGTAGACTGATGTCCTTAACTGTTGTATACCCAGTAATTTACACAAATCTTTCATTACCCTAGACATAAAGGGCGTTCCTTGATCTGTCAGGATCTCTTTGGGTATACCTGTTCTAGCAAACATGTGAAACAGTTCCCGGGCAATTGTTTTAGCTGATGTGTTCCGTAAGGGAATCGCCTCTGGATATCTTGTGGCGTAGTCTAAAACCACCAGAATGTATTGATGTCCCTTTGCAGACTTCACCAGGGGCCCCACCAGATCCATAGCAATCCGGTGAAAAGGTACCTCAATGATGGGTAGTGGTACCAAGGGGCCCCGGAAATGAGGAGCAGGGGACGTCAACTGACATTCTGGGCAAGACCCACAGTAACGTTTGATTTCTGCAAACACCCCAGGCCAAAAAAACCTTTGGAGCACTCGTTGCTGAGTCTTCTCAGCAGCCAAGTGTCCTCCCATTGGGTTTTTATGAGCCAGGTCAAGTACAATTTTTCTGTGTGAACTAGGAACAACCAGTTGTTCCACCATTTCACCTCTTATATTATCAACACGATAAAGGAGATTATGGTTGACAACAAACTGAGGATACACATTCTCCAATCCTGTACCCTGGGCAACACCATTAATCACAGCCACATTTTCCCAAGCATGAGCTAAATTGGATCCCTTAACTGGGATGTGCCAAAGTTATCCTGAGAATACTCCAGTTCTGGCATAGGTGACTCTTCCACAGTCTCCTGGGACGCTTCAGTGTCCCCAACCAACACAGAGAGAGGGAATTGGTCAGGCTCGAGTGGGGCTACCCTTACAGCTGAGACTTCAGAACTTGAGTCCCCAATTTCTGGCAAAGAAGCTGAACATTCATCTCCCAAAGTTAAGGGAGTCTGGGGTGGGAACTCGACCTTCCAGAGTTCCCAAAACAAGGGAAAGTCACGTCCCAGTATAACACTATGCATCAATGATTTAGACACTCCAACCTCATGGGGTGTTACACCAAATTGGGTTTCAATTGGGACCACCGCTGTACCATAACTCTTTGCATCACCATGTATGCACAAAACACCAATACACTGTTTTTTCATCTGGTCTGGTGCTACCAGATCTGAATGTACAAGCGTGACCAGGCTCCCAGAGTCTAGCAATGCCTGGACACTCCTTCCACCCACTTTGACCAGCGCCATGTGGGCCACAGCAGATGTCAGACACGCAGGATGGGCAAAGAAGGATAACCGCCGTGCTGCTTCACACTCCATGGGCTCTGTGACCATAGGACACTTGGCAGCTACATGCCCCCAAGCTTTACACCGCCAGCACTGGATACTGGAGCCTGGTAGAGTATCTTTCGAACACCTGGTATCCATGTTGGTCTTCACCCATGTTTTAGAACCCCCAGGAGAACTTAGGGCTGATGTGCCTCTTCCTGGCCCTGCTGGCAGACGCCGCTTTGCAGGTAAGTTCTCTGGAGCCGACACACCTGCTAAAAACCCTTCTGCCGCTAGGTAGCGTTCTACCATCTCAACCAACTCATCTGCGGACTTTGGATCAGCATGACTAACCCACTTTCTTAACTCATGCGGCAGAGCTGTCAAGAATCGATCCATCGTGACCCTTTCGACAATCTGGGGTGCAGTGAGTATCTCAGGTTGTAACCATTTTCGCACAAGATAAATCAAATCATGCATCTGTGACCTGGGAGACTTATTAGACAGGTAATTCCAACGGTGCACTCGTTGGGCCCGCACAGCTGGAGTGACCCCCAACCGGCGGAGAATTTCTAGTTTTAATTTCTCATAGTCCTGAGCATCCTCAGCAGTCAAATCAAAATATGCTTTCTGAGAATCACCGGTTAGAAACGGAGCAACCAAGCCTGCCCACTGGGTCTTAGGCCACGCCTCTCGCTCTGCTGTACGCTCAAATGTATTCAGAAATGCTTCCACATCATCATGTGGAGTCATCTTTTGGAGAAAGTGGCTTGCTTTAACCAAGCCACTGTTACCAGTGGCACTGCCAGCTTGTTCCTGGCGCAAGTTCAGCTGCTGCAGAACCTCCGCAAGGGTTTCTCTGTCTTTCCTGGCAGCTTCAGCTTGCACATTCCTATCTCTCTCTGCTGCCTCAGCCAGGGCTGTCACCTGAGCACTCAGCAGACGTACAATTTCCTGCTGTGCCTCCTGCTGGGCAGCCTGCTGTGCAGCCAGCGCCTCCTGCTGGGCAGCCTGCTGTGCATTAGTCTCTCGCTGCAGCACATTTGCCTCTTGCTGGGCTGCACTAAGTTGAGCCAAGCGTAACACAAGATCTTCCATCGTTTTTACAAACAGCAGACGTGATGCAATGCAACCAACTTGCTAGATGAAACGCACTTGGTAGGGAATCTTTATGCCCGCATCCGAGCACCAATTGTGGACTGTTGCAGCCTCTTGCAGGATTCCACCATGCACAAACAGGGGTAGTGACCAGTTTTTCCCATACAACCAGTCTGTTGCTCAGGCTTTATTTTGCAAGTTGCTCAAAACAATAAACAAAAAGGAAAATAAACATAGCCGTCTGGCTCCTGCCTACCTCACTCAGCAGTCCTATCTATACTAGCAACACAAATATATTTGATCACAGTCCATGAAACAAAACAGAGCAACTTACAGTTTAGCAGGTTTGCAATTACTCACAGAGCTCCTTTTCCTTGCAGCTTTCAGGCAGACTGCATACAGGAAGCTCTCCCATTGTCCAGCCTGCTAACTTAAGTACTACACCTGTGTGAGCAGCACACAGATAGGAAAAAACCCGGACTGGCTCCAGGTGGTCAGGGAACCCACCCAGCTCTTCCCTGACCGGCTCCAGGACCCTAGACTGGTTTTCTTTTTCCCAATAGGCTTCAGGAAAGAAGAAAACAACAATATTCCTGGAGCCTTTTAACACATGAAGTGCTGGAATCGTGGTGCAACATATACACCATCCAGCACTTTCTCTGATAAACATTGTGACACCCTGTCACAATATATATATATATATATATATATATATATATATATATTAGATATCATTAAATCACATTCATTTCACAGGTATTTGCTCATTCAAGGTCTGATCTTTAATAGTGGGAAAAATAAACTGGTGTAAAAGCCACAATAAAAAAAAAATAAAAACAACATATTTGTGAACACACTATATTGGTTGCCATAACTACACACATATCTAATTTTTTTTGTTTTTAAATATCCAGTTCTTTTCATGAGTTATTTCCAATATTCATGAAAATATAAAATTTTTAAATATTTTGAGCCTGGTTGGATTTCTGAAGTCAAAGCAGGCAAAGGAAAAACTCACGCTATGCGTGTTGCTTTGCGCTGCGTTGCAGCATGTGAACTCACTGGCCATACAATTGTATGGGTGTGTTCACCTCTGTGTTGTAGT